>NC_136068.1:387705812-388393312 GCF_964261635.1 Lissotriton helveticus | reverse complement strand
TGTGTTACCTCACCCAGGGAAGCCGGGTGCATAGGTGTCTTTTCGTGTTGGGTTTCGTCGTCGTTTTCTATGGAGAACTGCAAAGAAGTGCTGCAGGCGACCAGAGGAAAAGTGTCCGGGTGGATCCAAGGGTGGATCGAAGATGTGAAGAACCTGAAAGCAGAAGGGACAGAGTCTGGGTCACTAGACAGTGACCAGGAAGGAACCAGGTAGGAACCAGGTGATGTCGGGTGATTTCAGTTGAAGTAGTCGAACTTGTCTCTTCAGCCACGAGGTCCAGGAGGCATCGCCAATGACCAGCCGCTGGATTCGAGCTGTCCCACAACGGATTCAGTTGACTGCGGTATTGGTATCCGGATTGGACCCAACAAACGTTGGCAACTGCAACCCACGCAGGATGTCGAGATTGGCTCTGTTGCAGACCAGCAAGATCTGTGGAGCTTCTCCTTTTCAGGGAAGCTGGAGCAAGTGTGGAGCAACCAGGAAAGCAAGTTAAGTTCACAGAAAGGTCTTCAGAGGGCTCACTAGCCAACTGGCCAGAAACCGGGAAGACGCGTGGAACTCAAATGCAAAGGTGGGGCCCACGGGATACTCGTGGAGTGTGGGGGCCTGGGCTTTGGTGCAAATGGTGCTCGGGCTGGGGATTCTGGTACCCCAATGCACAACTTACTGAGGCTTCCGGAAAGGAGTGCAGGTAGCAAAATGCAGGATGTCCAGGAGTTCCGGTCCCACGTCTCTCGTGCCCGCCACGTGTCTCAGCTTTGCTGTGGATGTGGGTCGGGGTCGGGGTCAGCGAAGTCAGGAAGTCTGTGTTCTGTGATGCAGAGTCTTCGGGTTCCGAGGGGAGAATTGAAACTGCAGACTGGGAAAGATGCTGTTGGTGCCTGTTTGCACAAGGTGGTCACTCCCTGACCACAAGGGAGATATCTTCCATCTTCCAGTCGAAATGGAATGTCGAAGGTCCAGTATATGTCTTTCAAAGATTCATCCAGGGTAATCTAAAGTCCTAGGGACACAGCTCCTATACTTATATTAAGGATGGGGGCTGGACTACCTGGCTAGGTCCCTCCTATGAGTGGACCTGAGAAGGGGGTTGTTACACCCCATTCCCTTTGTCCAGTTTCGTGCTATAGCTGGGGCTGTGTGCCCCAGCAACCGGTTTGAACTGGGCTATGCATGGAGCACCTTGTGTGCCCCAGGCAGTGTCTAGAAGCATTCACTGAATGCAGCCCTCCCTGCCCCAATATACAAGACCCCTGTCTGGGGAGGTGCCAGCATCTCCCTGGACAGGAAACGTATTGTCCAGGCCTCCCCTGATGGAGTTTCATCCAGCAACAGGAGGTCAGACTCGTGTCTGTGGCAGCCAAATCCATTTTGTGATGCTGAAGCTCTGTTTAACTTTAACCAGGTAAAGCAGTAACTACATGTCTTTTCCGTCTAGAAGGGTGGAATGCTACCCCCGCCGCCAGGACTGGCGTGGGGGGGGGTAGTATTCCAAAGTGTTTGACACCTTACACGACATGTTTTGATAAAGCCAAACCAAAGTTAGCATTAACCGCGAGGATTATAATGCACTTAAGAGATGGCTATATCATAGAACAGCTATAAGGAGATGGTTCCGAAAGCTGCAGAGGGGCTCAGCTCATGTCAGGGCACCCTCTCACATAAAACGAAGCACTCTGCCTTCAGGATTGTCGAGGCCTACCATAGGAGTGGCTTATAGGTGTATATGTGTCTATATGTAAAGGTAGATATAGGTATGCTATATCTAAGTACGGGGTGATTACACCACCTTATCCAGGCTGTGTGAACAGACCTGTGGTGTCAGTTTGAAAGGCAAACCAGGGGTGGCACAATACACGCTGCAGCCCCTGGTAGGCCTAGGGTACACCTATGCCCTGGGTACCTATGGTACACTATACAGGGGCTCACAAAGGTGACCCAGTAACCAATCTGGTATGTACCTAAAGTACATGGAGTCCATTTTATAGAGAAAGCAGATAGACTGGGGCCCTGAGTAGCAGGGCCCCAGGCCAACTAAGTCGAAAACCAGCAAAACACCAGGAAAAAAATGGGGGTAACCCTGTAGTCAGATTCCACCTTCCTACAATTTTAACTTCCAAAGTGCAATTAACCAGGAAGACGCACTATTACGCCTTAACAGGGTAAAAAATACAAAATTCCAAATTACATTCAAACTATGTTAACCCTGACTAGAAGTCAAGTTGCAGCCTGACCATTAACCCCCAATTGAAAAGAGTGAAACCAAAAAGATAACTTCACTTTCAAGCTGCTGTAAAAACAACAGTGCTTTGGCGCTGTGGCCAAAAATTAGATTTATACAGATGGGCTTGATAAATTGGCTCCTTCCATACGCATAAAAAGGGCAGAAGAACGTTAAGTGCAGGATAGTGCGAGTAGTAATGGTGTCACAAGTACAGGGGCATAGAGGGCTGGCCCAATCGTTTCGTCTCGGGCATGAAAGGATATGATGAAACATGTTTAAACAAAACCCCACAAGGAGGAATCTTGTATGATGATCCTTCATGGTCAGCAGAAAAGGATGAATTCGGGGAATAGATCTAAAGAACAGCAGCGCACCAGGACACAAGAGTCAAGGCGCTCACTTCATCGGAGTCGCCTGCTCTGGGGTTTGCAGTTTAGTGAAGGGGTGGTGGTCTGTCTGCCACATAATCCTGGAGGGAGGTATTAGCGCCACAAAACCATCCCGCCGGAGAAGAGACACCTTTGTGGGGGGGTTGCAATCCACTTGTGGGGTTTTTCAATCCATTTGTGGGGTTTGTCAATCCACCGTCTTCCACCAGGTTTCAAAGTACATTTTTCAAATAATCTTTTTTTTTATCTGTCACGCGACCTTGGGTGGTGGAGTGGCGTGTTATTGTTTGGCGTTGGTGGACAGCCGTGGTAGTTGTCACACACACACACCTCTGCTCCCCCAGCCTACCTCCCCACAACCACACCTCACCAGACACCCTCACACCACCATGTTGAAATGCAAGTAGAGGAGAGAAGCGCTGAAGTGAAGCTTTCCAAACTGGGCGAACTGGTTTTGACGGACCCGGGACAGTGTCAGAGTGGGTAAGAGAGGAAAAACCCCAAGAAGGGAGAGGGGCGCTGGGGGTGGAAATGCAAATAAATAAACCGATTTCACGGAAAGAAAAGTGAGAAAAACGCGAGAAAATAGAAAACTGGTAGGGAGGGAGGGGTGAATAAGAGGGGACATACCGGAGGAGGTCTCCTGGGAGGACCACCGTGTGTTAGGTGGGGGAGGGGGAATGGAGCTCTCAAGAGGCGACAGCACTCAAAGTGAAAGAGGCCGACAGAGATGGGGACGTGTTCAGAGACACCCGAGGAACGCAGATAAAGGTCAGGATGGTGGAGAAGCGGAGGGCCCTGGGGCGAAGAAACCTGCAGAGAAAATCAGATGATGAGAGACAGGAGTGATAGTGCAAGAAGGGTAGCAAAAGTGATGCAAGGAAATAAAAAGAGGTGAGAGAAAGAAGTAAAAAAAAAGTGAGAGAAAGGAGCAAACAAGGAGAGCGGAAAGGAGAAAGGAGTAAAAAGGGAGAGAGAAAGGAGTTAAAAAAAAGGAGAAAGAGGTAAACAGAGTGAGGAGGGACAGAGGAGTGAGGTATGGGGTAAAGAAAGGCATGGGGAGGGGGGTAAAGAAAGGCATGAGGGAGGGGAGAGGAGCGAGAAGGGCTTGAAGATATGGAAGTGGGAAAGAGACAGGCTGACTAATAGTGCGCGCGTCCGGCGCGCATGCATGTGGTAGCGTTCTAGTGTTCCTACACAGGAACAGGAAGTGTAGAACAGGAAGCGGAAGGTGGCCATATTGTTTGCCTGGCGCCGACCGCTAGGAACAGCCTAAGCCCCGGCGCTCCGGAATAAAGTTCTTAAAAGCACATAAAGCGTGCGTCTTTTACATTATTACAATGGCGACGAGTTGGGGGATATAATTACCCGACCGCACACGCGACCCCTTCGCGAGCGCACGCATCTAGCGTGAGTCATCAAAACAGCACCAGAGCGCGGCAGAGGAGCTGAGGCAAAGCAGCAAATTGGCGCGAAGGGAAACCAGCGCACCCTCAAGCCTGAGTGAAGCCCCAAATTGCTACCAGGGCACAGCAGACGACACTGCCCAGCAAGACAGCATCCAGAGAGGACAGAGGGCACGGAGGGGCATTGGAGGACGCCCATTGGGTGACAGAAAGGTACCAGACACTGTATACCACGTGGGGGCTCTTAATAGTGTCCAGGCACCCAGGCAGAGTGGCACACGCTGGCGGAAACAGCAGGCTCATCGCGTCCAGGGACAGGAGGCGGGCCGCAGGCGACATCCATCCCCACTAGGAGCAGACTAGGGGAGGACAGCGAAGAAGACGACAAGGAGGACGACGGAGGGGGACAAGACGCCCCAGGCAGTCCGCCCAGACAGACGGTCACCGCAGCCAAGACCAGGAGGAACACACCAGCCATGGCCAACCAGAGCACGTCTCTCACCCAACTGGTGCCATTCCTAACTAAAAGTGGGGAACCGGAAAGAAAATGGGAAGACTGGAAGAGGTACTTCCTTAACTATCTGGAGGCACTGGAAGAGGAGGGTGACACCCCATTCACGAGCAAACGGAAAAAGAAGATTTTGCTTCACAACCTAGGCCCAGAAGGGCTCAGGATCTACGACACAATTGTGAAAGGTGAGAGAGCTGCGGGGGACCCTGAGGTATTTGATCATGCCATCGAGGACTTAGACGCACATTACAGACCGGTAGTATGTGTTGCCATTGACAGATTCAACTTCTTTCAGAGGAAGCAAAAAAGCGGCGAGTCTGTAGACGAGTACGTGGTAGCTTTGCGGAAGTTAGCCCTCACGTGCAAATTTGGGGGACTGCATGATGAACTCATCAGGGACCAGATTATCATGCATACTTCCAGCTCCCACATACAGGAGAAGTTGTGGGTGAATGGCGACGCTCCTCTAAAGGAAATCTGGGCGATGGTCAAGAAGGCCGAGTTGTCGAGAAGGTGTGCTCAGGCGGCGAAGAGAGACGCCCAGGAGTCGCAAACGGTATGCAAAGTGATGGCGCCAAGTAGAAATGACCGTTGGAAGCAGAACGACACACGGAGGAACCAAGGAGGAAGTAGAGCCGATTTCACCGCCAGGCCACAGGCGGACAGCAAGTCACACAAAGCAGGAAAAACACAGTGTTACAGGTGTGGTAGCAATGCCCATCTAGGAAACGACAAAGCGTGCCCCGCTTTCAGGGCCAAATGCTCCTACTGCAACATCTTTGGACACTACGAGAAGGTGTGTCGCAGGAAACCCAAAAATGCCGTGGTGCGTTTAGTGGACCAAGAGCAGCGAGATGATTCCAGCGATCAAGAAGATACAGTGGAAGAGGAGGAATTCCTATACATTGATGTCCAAATACTAGAAATGGATGGCTCCAACTCAGATAGACCCCGGCTCGACATGCACATAGGGGGGATACCCCTGGAGATGATCGCCGACAGTGGAGCGCCCATCTCAATCGTTCAGAGACAAGTATGGGAAGACAACTTTGCGTCAAGAATCAAAGAAACACTTCTACCCATGGATGTGAGGCCGGTTACGTACACCGGACAAAAGATCCCCATGTTGGGCTACTGTCCGCTCATGTTTGAATTCAGAGGCCGTCACGCGCAGTGCAAGCTGTATGTAGCAGAGAGAGGCCCGTCCGTGCTGAGTTGGAAGGACCAAGGAGCTTTGGGGATTCAGCTCAACCCGGGAGGCATTGAGAAAATCCTACTCATGGACATGGAGGTCAAGGAAGATGTGCAGTTGTGGCGGATGACGTATCCCAAAGTCTTCAACGGGCAGATTGCTGAACTGGGCAAATACACACACCTCATCAAGCTGAAAGAGGGAGCGGTGCCAGTGGTGCACAAAGTGAGGAACATCCCGTTCCGCAGCAGAGAGGCAGTACAAACAGAACTGGACAGGTTGGAAAAGGAAGGTGTCATCAGGGCGATAGAGAGTGCGGAGTGGCTATCTCCCCTGGTTGTAGCCCAAAAGCCCAACGGCAAGGTACGTCTCTGCGTGGACCTAAGAGAATTAAACAAGAACATTGTCATAGACAAATTCCCCCTACCGCGCATCAGTGAAATGTTGGCGAAAACGAAAGATGTCACATGGTTCTCCACGGTGGACCTGTCGTCGGCCTACCATCAAGTGAAGCTTCATCCGTCGTGCACCCACCTCACATCGTTTATCACACCATTTGGGTGCTATGAGTTCGTGAGGATGCCTTTCGGCCTAGCTTCAGCCGCGGCTGTTTTCCAGAAAATCATGCACAAACTCTTAAAAGACCTGAAAGATGTCCTTTTCTTCCAGGATGACATTCTGGTAATGGGGAAGTCGAAGCAAGATCACAATGTGAAACTTCACAAGGTGTTACAGAGACTGCAAGACAACGGGTTGACTGCTGAATGGACAAAATGCAATTTGGGAGTCCAATCTGTCACGTACCTTGGCCATGAAGTGAGTGGACAAGGAATAACCCCAAAGAAGACAAACAAGAGAGCCATTATGGAGGCGCCCACTCCGGAAAAGAAGGAAGATGTTCGGTCATTCCTAGGAATGGCCGAGTATTACAGCAAATTCATTCCACATTTTGCAACGAAAACACACTATATACGACAACTGCTCAAGGAAAGGAATAGATTCCAGTGGGGAAAAGAAGAGCAAATGGAGTTCGATGCACTCAAGCAAGAAATGGGCACAGCCATTCCTCTCAAAGGATTCGACCCAAAAGCAGAGTCCATTCTCACCACGGACGCCAGTGACCGCGGCCTAGGAGCGGTGCTGATGCAGAGGGCGGAGTCAGGAGAGATGTCAACTGTCAGCTTCGCCTCTCGCTCGTTGGCGCCCAATGAAGAGAAGTTCAGCGTGGTGGAGAAAGAAATGCTGGCAGTGGTCTGGGCGGTGGAGAAATTTAGGCAATACTTGTGGGGAGCCAAGTTCCTAGTGAAAACCGATCACAAGCCCCTAGTTCGTGTCCTGACATCAAGCGGACATGATCATGCTACACCAAGAATCGCCAAGATGACCCTTCGGCTATTGGACTTTGTCTATGAGGTTGAGCACATTCCGGGGCCACAGAACAAAGTGGCCGACTTCCTTAGTAGGGCGGCAGCCATGGACGAGGCACGGAGCGAAGAGAGGCAAGATTGGGAAGGTTACGTGGTGGCCACCATCCAGGACACTGAGGAAGTGATAAGCGCCCAAGACTGGGAAGAGGCCTACAAGGAAGACACAGACCTAGAGGCCGTGAAAGGATACGTAGTCCATGGATGGCCAGAAAAGAGACACTTGAAGGAGGAACTGAAGAGATACTGGGAGGTCAGAGAGGAGCTGTCATTGGCAGAGAACCCAGTGTTCCTACTCCGAGGTGACAAGGTGGTCCCGCCCCGGAACATTTTAGAGCGTTTGATGTCCTTGCTGCATGAAGGGCACCAAGGGATCACGAAAACGAAAGCCTTGGCCAGACAAGCATACTGGTGGCCGGCCATCGATGCGCAAGTAGAACGACACGTGCGCACATGCGAGTCTTGTGCAAGATCAGACAAGTCCCAGAGCATGATGAGACCGCCTTTGGGAAGATTCCCGATTCTGGATGGCCCTTGGGAAATGTTGTCGGTGGACATAATGGGGCCAGTCCTGGACAAGGAGGGTACTCAGAAGTACGTGGTGGTTGTCATTGATAAGTATTCCAAGTGGCCCGAGCTACAAGTCTTGGAACATGTGGACACTGAGGCGGTTATACGTTTCTTGCGTGCCACATTTGTCAGTGAAGGCATCCCAAAGATCATCACCTGCGACAATGGTCCCCAATTCACATCTGAGAAGTGGATCACCTTTACCAACAGAAACGGCATCGAAGTGAAGCACACCCCGATCTATCACCCTGCGGGAAATGGCCAAGTGGAGCGTTTTAATCGTGTGATAATGGGCACAATACAGGCAGCCATTGAAGATGGTCTGGACTGGGAAAAGGAGCTAGAAAAGATGATTTGGGCATACCGCATCACACCAGGGAGCACAGGCTACAGCCCCTTTAAGATCTTAAGAGGTAGAGAAGCCTTCACCAAAGACAACGCAGCATGGAGGAAGTTGGTTGTACAGAGCAAGTGGTCACCGGCGGTGGTCAGAAAGAATTTAGAGAGAGCACAAGAAGTTTACACTGCCCATTACAACAAAAGACGAAACACTCGAAGCACAGAGCTAGACAAGGGAGATTGGGTGAGGGTGAAGCTGGCCATCATGAAGAGAAAGGGGGAAAGCAAGTTTTCACCCCCCCTCAAGGTAGTGGAGCCCTATGCCCGGTCGGCCCTACTGAGCGATGGAAAGATATGGTCTATGGACAGAATGGCAAGGTGCAGCAAGATCCTGAAGTGGGAAGAGGAGACGGAAGAAGGAGCAGAGCAGGTCTTCGAGGAAGGAGAAAGTGAAGGTGGAGAAGGACAAAGAGAGAACGTCGGTGAAGGCGAAGAAAGACAAGGAGAGAACGTCGATAGTGCAGAAGGACAAACAGAAGGTGAGGAAAGGGAAAAGAGAAAGTCGACAGAAGAAAGACGCAGAAGCGAAGAAGGTGGTGAGAAGAGAGCAAGGGACAGAGAAGTAGAAAGTACGAGAGAGCGGACGGAACACAAGACGACAGGAGGAGAGAGAAAGGATGAGAGAGTGGAGACTCGAGTAGGAAGAAGAGTTAAGGTACCTGAGAGATTCAAGGACTATGAGATGAACTGGAAGTAAGACTTTTGTAAATTTGTTGTTGTGCATAAAGGGGGGAGATATGTGGTAGCGTTCTAGTGTTCCTACACAGGAACAGGAAGTGTAGAACAGGAAGCGGAAGGTGGCCATATTGTTTGCCTGGCGCCGACCGCTAGGAACAGCCTAAGCCCCGGCGCTCCGGAATAAAGTTCTTAAAAGCACATAAAGCGTGCGTCTTTTACATTATTACAATGCACTGTACCCGATCCGCCTGCAGCCTTTAGGAGCATTTTAAAAAGCCCCTTACTTAATTCTCGCAAAGCATCGCTTACGCGATAGCTATAGCGAGACCTGAAAACATGAGGTACGAGAGGCACTTACTGAATTAGTTAGATTTTAAACGCGAATTTTGAAACATTCGTGCCCTCTCTGTCACGACAATGCCATTTGAGAGCTTCTCATTCCTCAAAAAGGGGTATTTTCTTAAATGTATCTCTTTACATGGACTTCGGTTTACTCCCAAGAAACGATCACACATTTGGCAGCAAAAGGTCAACCATTCGTACTTGAAACAACTGAAATGTCATACATAAATTAGTAAACAAACTGGCATTTATGTCTGTAGTTGAGAAATTATGGACTGCTGAAAAAGATTCCACTTTGGTGGCCATACTAAAGTGCCTGTCATGATTACGAAATCAGACTTGTTCCGACGTCGAATTCCCCGTTGCTCATTTTTTTTTTTTTATTTCCTATCGCTGAACAGATGGATAGTCCGAGAGGACCCGCTGCAAAACTAGGACTCTTTGCATCAGGCTTCGTTGCAACTTGGGTGCGTGACAGAAATAATACCTACACTTTATTCACACTTAATATGGCCGCGAGAAAAAGCACATATGCGTTTAGTATTTATGCGGTAAAGACTCTTGAAGGCAGACCAAATTGTTGTCCTACGTCTCTGTCGCCGCTTCCTATGTTTTGTCCCACGAAGTACTCGTGCTGCGTTGCTTGCGTAAGTGCGCTGTTCATCATCTAAGGTCAATACCATGCTCCGGCAAACAGCAGGCTGTGCTGTGCTCTTTTGCGGGCGCCTTCGAGCTCCCGTCAGCTCGGTGAGGGGAGCAGTAACGAGAGTAGCGAGTAAGTGAAAGAGAGAAAAATTTACGTGCTGAGGGCGGCGAATTGGGGAAGTAGGCGCATTAACGCTTGTTCAACTTAACGGTTTGCTCAGTGACAGACTAGTAATGCGTACCAACTGCCTCTTGCTTTTCTGTAGTTTGGATAGTTGGCGTAGCATGGCGTCTGTATATGTGGCCAGCAGGTGTACCTACCTATATTCGGGCTGACATATGACCAAGGGGTCTCCTACCTTTTCTGTAAAACGTTACTTCAGTTCAATGTAAATCATCTTGAGCTACTAATATTATTAATGCTGTAATAGTGAACATGTAAAACAAGATTACATTATTCGCCATCCCATGAGTTATTACCAGCAGTGATCATTTCAGTTCCATTTAATTTGGAATGCTTCTACGTTGGTGATACATGACAGCTGTAGCAGCAATGCTGCTGGCACCTAGGTACTAACATTAGTATTATTGCATGATTTATTATCAGCTTATGAGTTCTAAAGATGTACACGTTTTCATATTGGAAAAATACCCTTTTTAATACTGAAATACATATATTGAACCAAGCAGCAGCTTCTAATTTAGGGGCTGGGCTACACATAGTAGAGCTACTTCCAGGCAGCTCTCGAGCTACGTGTTGGAGAAGCCTGCAATAGACAATAAGTTTTCAGTGCTGGGTAAACCAGCATTACACCCATGTTGTGTACATTTAGAGCCTCATTTAAGCCTTTTTAGACTTTTTAAAGGTCAAAATACCCCCCAATCTAAAATATAATAAATAATAAGAAAGTCACATGATTACAGATTGTGTTATGTTTAACCCCTTGTATGCTCATGACGGCTCTCGGCCGTCATGTGTCACGGTGGGCGTGTGCGCACAATGGCCGGGAGCCGTCCGAATCCTGCCGGCCATTTATTTCTCCCGCACAGCTCGGGAAATAAACCTGCATCCAAGGGGTTACATTATTATTGTCATTTTAGAACACCCTTAAGTATTGTCAGCTGTCTACATTCACATATTTCTATTAGATGTCATGCAGAGCGTAGGATACGACTAAGCCCCAACAAAATAACTGTCAAACACCTAAGCATCCAAATTAGAAGTGTGACAGAACTCATGCATTTCATTTAAACACATTGCAGCAGTATTGCTGGGTTGTATCTTAGTTTGTTGTGTGTCTTAAATGTCTGTTACTGCTCAGCCTGGAAGGTGTTCTTTCATTTGAAATGTCAGTAGGTCATGTTATTCTTGGGACTCTGTAAGTACAGTTGGAGGATGCTAAGTAGTGAACTACCTAGCTCTTGGTGAGTCCTCTGTATTGTTTTGTTCCTATAAATCTAAATAGTATCTGTGCGTTTAGACAACATAAACTGAGGGATAGGTGTCCAGACTGATTCCAGACACTCCCCAAAGGATGTGTTAGCCTTTAGACCAGCTGCTCACAGTGGCTCTATAAGCCCCCAACCCTTACCAAGGAGCGAATAGTTTCTGTCAACTATCCAACATGACAACCCTTGATCCTTCAGGATCGTAGGAACAGTGTACTACTTTTCACTTAGTCTGTTGTGCTCACTTGGTCTCAGAGAAAGACACAGAATAAACAACGGGGGCGTATTTAATAAGCATTTATTGAACCAGCATAATTCTAATATAAAATACATGTGCTGCAACAACCGTATATACAATTCCGAGGACCAACAGAGTAAATAAAAGGTAGAATTCTTCCATGGTGCTAAAATAGTGAATATATGCAGGCATATAGATATATGGCAGTAATGAAGCATACTCCTAAGATGCAAACCCTAGCTAAGTACCTAGCATGTATGTAGGTGTGAAACCAAGAATCCCCTTGGAAAGAGCCAACTCCTTTACCTAATGGGAAAGAACTAAGGACCCCTTCTTGATCTCAAGTTGGACACTCTGCAAGGGATGTCAGACCACTGCGTGCTGGCGCTTTTGCTTGAGGGAATTCAGCACCTCGTGTCAGCATGGAAGCTTCTCCTCTGGTTTGCCCAGCTAAGATGTGGTGCTTATAGACCCGAAAGGTACCCTCAGGGGTTCGACCTAGATGTGAAATGGCGCTGTGGGTCTGTCGTCCAAGGATGACACTAGCAGTTACTTTTTTACAGAGTTATTTTACAGAAGATGGTAATCCTGCTGTGTGATACCAAGAATCCTCATGAATAATAATTGAGACTAGTTTTCAAAGAAAACGACACAACATTTATTCGGCACGTAACTGGGCAAAGGTCAGCGCCACAGCCGTTATGTAGAGAAACGTAGGACAAATGTAGCTCAAAGGTCGTACAACTACCTAGGCCTATATTGAGGTACATTGAGGCTAATAGCACCCACTACTCATCCGAAGGACGATAAACTAATGGTAATATATGCCTGTCTATGAGCATAAAAACATTGTTAAAAACATGTAAAAAAACACGGTAAACAGAAAAAACGATGTACAAAGTTTAATATGGTCGATAAGTAATCTATATAGTCAATATACTGTTTAGACCAACTGAGCACATCGAAACCCATGGTGCTCAGTTCGAGCAAGGAGAGTAAAATAAAACAAAATGCTGTTTCCGAATTCCAATTTGGCTTGTTTTGGAAAATGCCGCATTGTTCTCATTGCACAGAGAGTCAAATGCTCATGTGTATTGTGTGGGAGACGCAGCATCGCTGTTGTTTGCCTTAGCAGATGACTGTCCCTTTAACACATCTTAGATCAGGTCAGTGGAGCAAAGATGATCTTCTCCAGTTCCCACAGCAGCTGTTGAGGAAGCACTCCAGACACCTGTGAACCTGTTGCAGAGCCGGTGTCCATTCGGACAGGAGCAGAAGCATTCTGTGGTGGTTCTAAGAATGCCAACATCAACATGGGAATACGCTAAGGACACTGTAAGACTTGGGCCTTTAAGGGGTCCAGTAGTACATCTACGTCCCGTGGCGCAGCCGATAGAAGGGCTAGACATATGTCCAACACGCATTCGTAACCGCAGAATAGGCATTGGAGCACAGGCAAGATGCAGTCTACCCAGACTGATCTGAACAATAGGAACCAATGCTTGCCTAGCTCCTGAAGCCCAGGAGTTTCCAGATGGAGTACCATGTGTTCACGGCAATGTCGCACCAGAAGTGCTTTTTCCATCTCCTTGGAAGCTGGAATGTCCATTGCGTAGCATGAAAATTAAAACCAGGATACCCACTACAAGGAGTAGGACCACTGAAAGCCCTCTAAAAACACTTCCCAATACGGAGTGTATAAATGATGGGATAACTCCGAAAATTGTCTGAAAGGTGCTCAATAGTCCAGAACCTATGTTCTTAAATAGGTGCCCAATCCCACTTGTATCAGACATGTTAAAGATACGATGTACCATTTCCCCAAAATGGAGCGGGACGTTCGTTCGGACTATTGTCTGTATCTCAGCCGAAGACCTTGCAACCTGGAGATCAAAAGTCTCTCAGGCTAAGCCACATCCTTCTGTAACAGCATGGCTTTCAGTCTGCTCAGAGAATCAAACCATATAAGGGAAACATTCAAGGAAGGCCATAGCGGCGCCTCCCTTACTGTGTGGGTCGGTGGAAACAATACTTGCATGCAACAAGTAACCCTGGAACTTACTGTGACCAGATGGGGATGTATGACGTTACATCGCGCACATTGAGATCGCGCGCTTTTTCCCCGCATCTATTACATCGCACAGACCATGACATCGTCTGTTTTTACCTCGCTATCTGTTGCAACGTGATTCCGTTGCTTTCTATTGGCCCGTACATTACCCCGCAGTACACCAAGTCGCATGGCAAAACAACGCAGTGTTTGATATCGCTTGCGTGAACCTGCCTCTAAGCCCTAGCCCCCTGGGTCCTGGTTTCATTTCGTGTGAGTTATGAAAGACTTCAGGAGGGTTTTGTACGATGCACTCAAATGTGTTTTTTTATTAATATTCCTCTCACATCAAGTAACTGCAGCAGAGGCCGCATAATCATGCGCTTTCTGCACTTCGCCAGGGCAGAAGGGATGTGTGATTTTTTTCGGCATCTCGAAGGAGTTCATTAATTCGAAATCTCTCCGATTAATGCATGTTATTCTGACACCAGAGCACGGAATCACAGAGAAGCAGTTACTGCATTGTGTTTCTGAGCTTCGCTGTCAGCAAAACATGAATTAACTCCGTAATAAATCGAGTTAATCTACGCGCTCGAGACGACAAAAAGAAGAGCACAGATCCCTTCTACACTGGCTCAGCGCAGAAAACGGCATCTTGATACAGTCACTGTTGATTTCGGAGAGATTGCTTAGTATCTCTATGAAGCCTAATGGCAGGTCTTTAAGTGTGGCGGGCCCTGCCAGGTCTGAGCACTGGCAGAATTTTCAGAGGGTGATTAAACAAATCGTTTCTGGGCTCTGTAGATATACCTCTAACTGAGCTCAGAGCAAGAATTGTTTCCTGATCAGCATTGTCAGGTCTGAGAGGGAGACGATTAATGGAAATATATATATGTGTGTGGTTTCTCCTCCAACTCTCTGTGGCAGGACTGTGGCCGAGCATGAAAAGGAACGACCAAAATGTAAATCTGAAACATTCTCTAAAAGTTGAAGGCCGCTGTTCCCCTCTGATCCGTGGCCCGAATTTCGTTCTGCCTTGCGTTTATTTGCTGGCTGTGTTCTTGCGCCTTCCAGCGTATCAGGCAGCATGCTGGATTCAATTTGTGAGGAGCAGTTTTCCAGAGGCACTTGGTTGAGGGATGGCTCCTACTTACAAAGATCACACCTATTTGAAAGAACCTTTGGACACACCTTTGGCCATTCCAACGCCCCCCTCCCCCCAAGATTGTTTTATTCCACTTCAAAGCACCGCCTAATGAAGGTATCCGAGGCAACAGCTGAATTTTTATTTTTTTTAATTCTTTTTATTGAAAAATAAAATCGCATACAGTAAACGTGGACGCATATCTCATGAAATGAGCAACTCTCATACAAAACATTTTGCGGGGCATGGGTCGGGGGTCAATGTGACTTAGATGGTACACAAAGCGAATAATACGGGACCTGACGATACATGACAATCCATAATTCGAGCCATCCAGACATGCAATCAATGCGACACGAAATACACAGGATTCTAACAACGAACGAAGAAAGTCATCATCAGGGGCAACAATTAAAGTGAAGAGAGAAACTTCGAGCATCATCCATCGGCAGCTATTAGAGGCGTAACATTACGAGAAACTTAAAATGGCGTCAGCACCCCGATCCCACGCCGACCAGGTAAGGATATTGTCATGAGTAGCATACAAGTGAAACAGGAGATAAGAACAAAAAACACTATCTAGGACAATACAACACACACCCAACCCCCCCTCCCTGCACCTCTGCATAAGGCTTCCACCCCACCCCAACTAGCAGTGTGCCTGTCGCCCCAACTAACTAAGTACCAAACATGGAAATGGAGGAGGAATACAGTTCACGCTCCCGGCCCCCCCCCCCCCTCGCCCAATGCAGCGACCCCTACAGGCAAGAATTGCGTGAAATAGAAGTACTGGCAGACTAGTAGGGGAAGCCGTTACGACCACCCAACCCCCGCTTCGGCAAAGACAGTAGAATCCCGTGACCATGAAAGCCTAAAAATCGAACCCAGAGTATCGCGCTCATCCCTGTCCCTTACGATCCTTCATACGAACACCCACTAATAAAACCACTGCGCAGACAGGAGAATCAGCATAGCTAAGAAAAGTCACAGAAGCACAGGAGAGACAGTTAAAAGAAATGACATCCCGCGATGCAGCAATTTTACTGGAGTGGTCCCCCACCGGTAATAAGTCTTGAAAGTAGTCCTTAGTAGAGCACAAAGAAGCAACACGGTGGGAGATGGAGAAATTGGTAGACCAGTAAACAGTGTCCATCACAAGCAGCGCTGGCGTCGGGATTAAGGAACTAGGAGAGTTCTCCTGCTCGCAGGCCGTTACTCGATCGTCGTTCAGGGGCTCCAGTTCGAATGTCTGCACGGGGCCATTATCATCAGTGAAGCTTCGTGCGGTGGGAAATTCGGCTTGTGACGGGACTGGCAAATGGTTGGAGTCCGGTCTCGGTCTTGCAATTTCGGCCACCATGTCCAGTTTGTGGATTATGGAGCCCAATTGTCCATGGAGCGTCCCGATGGCGGCCATTACACTTCTTAGTGACAACGCACTCTCCGCCCGATCCATCTCCGCGCGCTCTATCACGATCAGGATTTGTATTCCCGGAGGACCGGATACTCCAGGAAATCAACCAGAGTGGAGCGGACGGCCACGGGAGGCGACCGATCATCAAGCGACGTTGCGCGGCAGCGGTGAGCGGGGAGCCCAGCCCGACAGACCCGGGGCCGCAAGGTCTACGGGAAGAGGGCTCCCACCCCCGGCCGGGTCGCAATTGCTCGCCTTCCCTTCAGCGCCAATCAGACCGATTGACCGCCATCGGTGTGAGCGATAAAAAAACTTCCACTCCGGAAGACCGGACTCCGCCTGAGTCCCACGGCCGATGTTGTTCACTTGAGACCCGGCTGGGTCAACACTCGAGGCCCCGGCTTACACTCTGGGTTAGGCTGAAAAATGAAGTACGGTATAACTCCACCGTTCGAGCCCGCAGAAATTACCAGAGGCCACCGTCAGGATCCACACATCTTCAGCCACACGGGGGTCGGGTGCAAAATCAGGATAGATGACAGGATATTATGGCAAGCGGCGGAGGACAGCGGAGCCGGGAGCTTATGCGGCCATCTTGTTTGCTAGCGTAGCTCCTCCCCGCCAGCAACAGCTGTATTTGGCCTATTCACCACTGCACCAAGCAGAATTAAAAGATACGTCTTCTGCGCTAGAATCTTGAATTGACCAATTTGTCAAAAGAATTTGGAAAGTTGCAAAACACCTTGGAGAACAAAACCGAATAGATAGCCTTACGTCATAAACATAAAAGAAAATAGGAAGTATTTATTGACATCCTTCCTTGACCCACTGGTTAAAGAGTCATTAATGACAAGTACACCAAATGGTGTCATTTTCCAGACTGCATAAGATACTATATCAATACCCACGTGGCACAACATAAGAATTAGGCACACATACTATTGTACACCATCACAGCCTAAATTATTGCTGTAGGGAAAGCGTTGGATAGCGTAGGGGTAAAAATTACTATTCCCACTCGAATGAGTGCAACAGTAGGGAAAGCGTTGGATAGCGTAGGGGTAAAAATTACTATTCCCACTCCAGAGAGGTCAACAGTAGGGAAAGCGTTGGATACCCATCCACCCATCCACCCACCCACGCATCCACCCACCCACGCATCCACCCACCCACGCATCCACCCACCCACGCATCCACCCACCCACGCATCCACCCACCCACGCATCCATCCACCCACCCATCCACCCACCCATCCACCCACGCATCCACCCACGCATCCACCCACCCATCCACCCACGCATCCACCCATCCACCCACGCATCCACCCATCCACCCACGCATCCACCCACCCACGCATCCACCCACCCATCCACCCATCGACCCACTCATCCACCTACCCACGCATCCACCCACCCACCCACGCATCCACCTTCCCACCCACCCAACCCACCCACCCACCCACGCATCCACCCACCCATCCACCCACCCATCCACCCACCCATCCACCCATCCATCCACCCATCCATTCATCACCCATCCATCCACCCACCCATCCCTCCACATAAAAAGTAGTAAGTGTTACAAAAACACTTAAAATTTAGTAAGTGTATATTTGGGGTTCTCGCACGCAGTTTAGCAACATTTATATATTTTATGATCGTTTCCCATAACATTAATATATTAGGTGAGCGTTTGTTTTGGGAGACGTGACAGGAGGCTCGAACCTTAGTTCCCAGCACCAAAGTCGGCAGCGCTTGGCCTCAGACCACATAGTTTCAGCTATGTGGTCGTGAATCTTTTGTAGTATTTGGGGGCCTCGCACGCAGTTTCGAGTTTGTGATCGTTTCCCATAACATTAATATATTAGGTGAGCGTAGTGTCAACAAAACACATTAACATTTTTAAGCGTATATATATTTGGGGGCCTCGCACGCAGCTCAATTAAGATATTTTGTGAGCGATTTTACAATTACATGGTGAACATGACTCGCACGTCACAGTTTAGAGCAATTTTTGTAATTTTTCGCATTACATCATCTTAATTTCCGTGTGGTGAATATCGTGTCTGGTCCTCGCAGGTCATGGTGAATATTATATGGTTTCACACTGAGACTCGCACGTCACGTAACAGTTTAGAGCAATTTTTGTTTAATTTTACATTTTTCCCATTACATCATCTTTAATTTCCGTGTGGTGAATATCGTTTCTGGTCAACGCAGGTCATGGTGAATATTATATCGTTTCACACTGTGACTCGCACGTCACAATTTCCCATTTTTCCCATTACATCATCTTAATTTCCGTGTGGTGAATATCGTTTTTGGTCCTCGCAGGTCATGGTGAATATTATATCGTTTCACACTGTCCTCGCAGGTCATGGTGAATATTATCGTTTCTGGTCCTCGCAGGTCATGGTGAATATTATATCGTTTCACACTGTCCTCGCAGGTCATGGTGAATATTATATCGCACGTCACAATTTCTGTTTCATTTTCAGTTTCTTAATTTCCCCATCACGATGCAATGTCATCACTGGCGATGTAATGGCCCATGTCATACGTCTTAGCATGCGGCGCGCTAGCATGCGGTGTGCAGCCATCCGCGATGAAATAGTCGCGTTACAACGAAAGTACTGCATCGCGCTGCTATCGTAACAGGTGTTTCCCCCAGATATGCGATGCCTGGCAGCATCCCCAACAACCTTGATCATTCAACATTAAAAAACTCCCATTCGAGAGCAGTTTGAGCAGCGGATAAATCGCTGCAAATGATGATCCTTTTAAGTGACACAATAGGTTTGCAACCGAAGCATTACAGGCTCTGTGAAGCTAAATATCCGGACAAATTAGAGACCAACTTAAAGAAGCCTCACAGTGCAAACCGCTAAGATATACTTCAGTGTCCCCATTGCTGCATCTAAATTTGTACAGTAATTCCCAAGATTCATGTATGTAGCCCTCTTCATCACTTTATATCTGCCTACCTGGTGATACTGTAGACAGTATTGAAATTGGAATGTTATGACTAGCAGTGTAATGTAGCCATAGATTAACCATTCTGTGGAGGGTGACTCAGCCACAGTAAAAAAGAATTGGTCAATTTTTCAATGTGCAGCATTGTATATTTTGCATCCCCTCGTGCCATTGTTGTCTGTCTTTCTGTTAGATTGTTTGCAGAAAACAGAGACGTACTGTGGATATACCGCGAGGACACGTTGAACAGAGCGCAATGAGTGTAGTGTCCAGCTCAATAATAGAATGGAACGCAATTGCGATTACCCATGTTGAAGAATATACAAATCCTGTTCTATTATATCTATTGCAGAAGACACAGTGTTGACCAGTGAAAAAACCCTGGATGTGAGTGTGGTCATGCCATTGTCAACCACTGCCAAAGCCTTTTCTAGGTAAACACTGTCAATTTCAAGCAATCAATCGACAGCCTCTTGCTGAGATATTTTCCATACCTCGTTGTAAATAGCATAAAGGAGGCGCTTCTGACGTAGCTTTTGCTGACCTAACAAAAACCCTTAAGATACATGTCATCTGAGAGTAAGGACGTGTTGAGGTCTTTAGCCACTCTAGGCATAGCTTCCCAACAGTGTAAGATGTCACCACCCAAGTGTTCTCGCTGTACGGAGTGTTGGTCAGGCCTATGGATACTAAACCCTTCAGTGGTACCCCTGAATCTTGACTGGCACCTATCTGTGTTGATACGCCAAATCAACCATCCCTTCCAATTGGGGACAGTAGAATTGTACGAACCATCATGTAGAATGTCATCTAATGTAGCCTTACTATGTTGTGTATAATTTTGCCAACCCTCAAAGTGTGAAAGCAAGGGAAACCGAGGTGTGTTCAGGTCCTTGATCTTGGCTAGACCAAGACAGGAAATCTGTTAAACTGCGTCAGTCATTCGATAAGATTATTTGCTGTGGTATGAGGCATGCTCTAATTAAGGATTCAGTTTCCTGAACGTGCCAATCTTTAGTCCCCTAGACAGATTTTGTGCTATGGTGTTTCTCCAAAAGTCGAAACCCTGTAAAGACAGCTGGGAAATAAAGGAAGCAGAGCATATCTGTTTCGTGTTTGTGAGCATATTTTTCTTGCAGGTTTAGGTGCAAGCTTATAATATAAGATGTCTGGTGTGAAGTGTTAAACTCAGAAAAATAAACAAACTTCTGTGCAAACATTTGTGAACTACCTTTCGGTGGTGTTGGGCAGTGTTCCCATTGATGGTAAGTGAAAACATTACGTGGGAAACTTGCTTTGTGCAAACGATGACGATAGTGTTGGTAACAATACATGGTGTCAAAATCAGATGTATCATCATACAATTTATTACTCAAAAATGCAGCGGATTGTTCTAAATCAGGCAGCATACTATTCACAGGTTCAAAGCCCCAATCGTCCGAGAAAGTACTACTGGAGATGATACCATTTAAAGAAATTTCAAACAGGTGTGGTATTTTTAAAAGTTCAGTTGGATCGTATACATCATAGGAAACCCTGTCCCAAACTTTTCCCTCTGGAACCGGAGCTGCTGTAATGTTCACTAAGGACAGGTCTCTTTGTTCATGGTGTGATGATGCATGCGGTTTCACAACAAAGTTCATATGTTGTACTATGGGGCGTTCTGGGAGGTAATGTCCATTCAAGAGCAAGAAAAAGACAGTTACTGCACCTATCCAAAGGACTAGGAACAGTAGACCAATTGCAGGCCAGAACTGTAGCCAGGGAGAAACAAAGTAAGTCTTTTTCAGCCTAAGGTAGAAATCACGAAGTTGTTTGTGTGAAACCGGATCTGGCGGTGACTCGGGTTCACTTGGATCCAGAGAGAAAGTATCAAAATCAACGAAGTAACCAGACTCTGTTCTGTCTATCTTTGGTAGATCAGCAGGTTTTGTGGAGCTGGCAGATGACTCTCTTCGAGACATTTTCACATAGATGTCGTTATTAGGCAGAATTGAGATATGTGTTATGTTTGTGATTTGTTGCAGTTCAGTTTCAACAGGCCAGTTCCATTTCATTGTTGGTAACTCCTTCACTTTGTTGAGTAGAATCTCCAAAGGTTATTAATCTTTCTGAACTTTCCTGAAAGGTTCGAGAGGAGATCCGCGGCTACCCAGGAGTCCACGTGGCCTGCTGTTCATTATCGGCCCGATAGTGTGGTTTGAGCAGATCAATGGATACAAATCTCTTTTCTTTCTTGCCAGCAAGAGGCAGAAAAAGTACTGTTCTTGTTCCTTCGACAGCCAGGACAGGTACGGACGTTCTGTAAGATAGCCCAAATTAATTTTTGTCCACAATATTTTCTCTGACCAGGTCCCCAATCTTTGGCATCCAGGTAGGTCTTGCCGGTACAGCTTTCACTTTCCAAGTGGCGGTGCGATTTACTTGGACGTTGCTTGGTAATACCCGGAATTTATTGAGTTCCTGTAAAACAGCCAAACGATCATTGATGTCAAATGGTTTTTCATCCGCCACTGCGCTGCCACAATCGAGGTCGGGTACCCACATTCTAGTCCTAAACAGGACTTCATTTTTTTTGTTTAAATTTCTTTATTGTTTTTCACATTTCATATAGTACACAACCGCTCAGGAGTTACATAACTGTACAGGGGCATATGACCCCTCATCCGCTTTTACTTTTGTGTTTTATATCAATAGACAGTCCGAGCGATCGTATATATCAAAACAAAAATCCTTTTTTAGGTCGAGCCTAGCATTGTAGCGCGCATGCGCCTCTCGCTCTGCGAGGCATATTGCAGTAGGGTATGTTTTAGAAGTGGAGTGGAAGTCCCACCCATATTTGTGATTCGCTTATATCACTGTTCTTTGTAAATGCGGGCTTGTGATTAGGTAACGGGCTTGTTAATCCCCCATTCGTAGCGTCTTGTCTCTCTTAGTAACCTACCAAGAGGACTGGACGCTTTACTGTGTTGTTACTGGGTCTGTTTTATTTCCGTCTGTGAGCACTCCTTTCTTGATGATTTTCACCCATTCCACCCACGACATGCTTCACGGGTACAGTGCGCACCGCCACGCTTTATGGCAACTTACATTGCAACGAGGGCTTCTGTGGTGTGTTTTCCGTGTAGAAGCACAGACTTGTAACTGGCTTGTTTTGATCTACTGGCAAGAGGGAATATCCTTGTTATCACCGGGCTTCGTGGTACTCTTGTGATCGACATAGAAAAGATGAGCGGCTGAGCCGAAACTTAGAGCAGGGCAGTGCTGGGTAACGGAACTAAACAAGTAAAACCTGAATTGAATAACTTTGAATGGCGTTAACGTTAGACATACATGCGCCCCCACTTACCCCCACCACCAACCTTCAAACTGGCTTTTTTATCAGCGTTGTTTAACTTTATGGAACAGGTATTGTTTTGCTTGGAAGGATGAAAGTCTGAGTTGGCACCACGAAGACTGCAATCAGATGTCGGCATCAGGTCTATTAATCCAGTGTGCTGCCTCACATTCAAGGAGATGTTATTGAGCAATGCATCTTCAGTGGCACAGGGGTGATTAAACCTTCCCTTATGAAAGTGAGACTGTCTTGCACGAGGAAGCCTGTGCGGGGGGCACGTCTTCAGTAAAACTGCTTGTGGCGCCATACAAGCCTGGCAGAGCCGCTCCCACCTGGGGCCCCTGGGGTGCAGGGTGTTGGTGCAGCTGGTTTCACTCCAATGGCGGCTGCAGGTCACAAGGGAGCGGTAAATCTTGGTGTGGAAATTTTAAAGGAGCCCGAGTCATATCATCTGGCAAATGACCTAGAAGCGAGAGGTTTGCACTCAGTGGTTGCAACTTCGGCCATATATTATTTTAAGCCCCTCTGTTATTTACAGCACTGTGAAACTGCAGGATTTATACATTAAGCGCAACATCAAGCAAGCAGTGGCAAAGTCAGAAAGATTAGCTTTTAATGCCCAAAGCCTGAGTACAGTGAGGGCCCTCGCGGGTAGCACCCACGGTATGGGCCGCAACTACCTCTTCTGAACAAGCTGCTTTTCTCTGAAGTTGTGCCTATGGAATGTGCGTCACAGCCCCAGGGAAATCAACGCCGCTCTTAGGATAATTTCCGGGGCCAGGAACGCTCCTTAACCTCCAGTGCTTAATTTGTAAAAAAAAAAAAAAAACTAAGTGCCAGAGCCCTCGTCAGGAGGGCATCACAGCCTGCACCACCCATTGCCCCTTTCAGCGCTGCCAGTGACAGTACAATATTTCCTAACCACCGCACTCCTAAAAATGTGACAATTCCAGGCCCATAAAGCTATAAGAATGGCTTGGGCAGCAGGATTAGTCATTTAAATGCATATCGAATTAATAAACAACTATTGTTTTCTCTGTCTCAAAATTTCACAAACAGTGATACCATGTGGCACTTGTCATAAGTGCTGCAACGATGCCGAGCCCTGGAAAACACCGGCTCAAATTAAGCATTGCTAAACCTCCCTTTATTTCTTCTCCCTCAGCCAAATATCTTTTCTAGCTGGCAGAGGGGACGGGAGCAAGGGAGATGTCGCTGTCCTGCATTCACTGTTTTAGTACCCTATCGGCCCTTTACCTTTCCGTTCCCACCCATCTATCTCTAACCCGATGTGGACACACATCTACACCCCTTCCCTAACCCAGCAGGTGAACCCGGGAAGATGCATGTTGAGAAGCAAGTTGCTGATCTGATGTAACCAGCGGGAGTCTGGCCGGTGAAAAGCATCTGTTGTCACATTTTATTCACCAGCAGTAGCAAGGGCAGCAAATATCTTTCCGCCCTGGGAGCTACTGGACAAAGGACCTTCTCATAACACTACAGCGTGTTTGTTTATATCACAGCACAACTGCCTCGCGCTTTATGGAACCGTTTTCTGTCATGACTAGGGTATTCTTCAAACAGCACCTTCATTGGTGTGAAAACGCGATGTACTTTGACTTTTTCTATAGGGACCCAGGCCTTTACCTTTTCTAGCTTCCACCAAGATCATTTTGTTCACCATCCTAGGTGTAGGGGGGATTGTGGGAACACATATCTCTAGTTTGAGGGGAGTCTCACGAATTTGGACTAATTTTAGTTTCCATGTGGTACATCAGTAGTCGTAGTTTCCTACATGCCAACATTTTAAAACCGGGAAGTTTTAAAAAAGAAAATCGGGGAAATGCTTTTTCCCTTTTGCCATATGTTGAACAAGGGTATATTTTAGACAGGAAGCTGGTAAAATAAAAGCATTTTGGCTTAAATAAACGGGAGTCTCCAGTGTGAATTGGCCCGGTTGGCGGGTATATAGTTATAGTTAGTTCTCCTTCTATGCCAGAATACCCTTGTTTGAACGTTGGCACGTAGAGCGACTAGTGATTTTATAATTTCAATTGTTTCATAATAATAATTCTTGCATTTTTGCTTAGGAATTAATAGACTAAGACAATTTTCGGGAAGAAAAGAAAACGATTCTAGGTTGATATTGAGAACAGCCTTGAAGAGTTCTATGCAGAGCTTAGAGTTGCAAGTTTAAGAAATCAAAAGTGTAAATAATGTAAATGTTGTATCTGGAGCAGAAAGGTCAGAGGCCAATAAGTGCATAAAAGTTAATTTATGATTTAAGACTTAAGGCGTCAGCACTAAGGGGGATTCCACGCCGGCCGAGCTCACCTAGCTCCGCTAAGGCATCAAACAGCTTCCTGCTCCTGTGTAGCGGCTGGGCTTTGCTCCGCCGAGCGACCTGCCTCCACTGCTTCCTGACTGGCCGGGCTTCGCTCCGCCGGTCAGGACTACATCACCCAGCAGCCCCAACTCAGGACGCCGCCCCCTCATCATCCTGCGCCAGGAGGCGCATAAAGCACCGTTTGCTACCTCGTCCCGCGAGGACGTGTGCGGGACGTGCCGGGCTAAGCCCAGGCAAAGGGCGGGCTGTCTGTGGCCGTCGGGGCAGGAGGAGGCTGGGCTGGGCCACCACTCTAGGCTCCTTCAATTGGGACTTTTGTACCAGGTAAACTGTTTAGAAAATACCAGACTGTACTCAGTTGACAGCACTACACGTACATTAATGGCGACAAGGTCTAAAATGGGCATAAACACCCCCATGTCAACTCGCTCAACATCGAGGAAAAAACTAGCTATCACTCCATTACCAAGCCTGACAGCGATAGATAGAATGCTAAAAAAAACTATCGGGGTCGTTGTTACAGCAATAGAAAGTACCGAGAGGCGTATGTCATTACCACCAAGTTTATGCTTACCAAATCTACCCACCCAAGGTAGGAATACTCATGTAAGTACATCTGCAACAACAGCGTATTCTCAGGACTCCATCCTCATGGAATCGTATGCAGACTTTCCAGGGAAAGATCACAACTGTGCCAGTATACCGCATCAATCACCCCCTATTGACTTTCCACGCAGGGAAAGCAGGTTGTCAGTGACTCCCAATATGCGAACAGATGAGGGGTCCCCTAGCTTAATTAGTGTATCTGATGACCTGGAGGGGTTGGATGAATGGAGTAATGTCAATACTAACTCAACAGATAAAACAGATAATGTGAAAACCCCTCAAAACTTAGGTGGCAGAGGTTCCAAAGGTAAACCAGCACCTAGTAGAAAATTGCTGATTGCACATAAATTCAGGGGGAAAACAAGGGGTAAACCGAAGAAAATAGTACCCCTTCTCATGAAACAAAAGGGTGACAAGAGCAAGCCACATAATAGTTCTGACTTGCAGCCCAATGAAGATGGGTGCTCCACTCAACAGGAAACGGCATCCCTTATTGTAGCAGACCTTATGACCCAACTCGAGCAGTTAGTGAACTCTCTTACCTTACCGATAGTAGAAAGATTAAAGGTCCTAGTAGATAAGGTAGGAAACCTAGAAAAGCTTGGTATAGCCCTCTCAGACATGCTTGAAAACATGAATATTTTAGTCAAGCCAGCCCAGGAAAACGTCCCCAAGGATAAACCCCTAAATAAACTGGCTAATGGTGGACTGAGAGTAAACAATCGTACCGCACCAACTGGCATAGTCATTATCCCGGAAAAAGTAGCACCTAATGGCCCTACTATAAATACAGGGCAAATAGTTACTGCAGAAAAGCCCAAGAAAGTTAGCCCAGAACTTATTAATTCAAGTAGGGCAGTCCCTGTGCAAAAAACATATAATGTAATTCCTGCGGTTATAAACTTACCCCCTGAAAGCAGTGCCTACGTAGCGATTCTTGCTAATGTTCCAAAATTAAAGCCCACTCAATTTGAAAATCAAGTAACGCTCAAAAACAAAACATTACACTGGCTTTCTAGAAACTGTGGTTTCCCCATGCACGGGGCGAACCAGATAGTAATGGTTCAGAGAGTGGGCTGGTTGGGTCCCAGTAACAAGGAAATTGATGGCGATTGTATAGTTATCAATTTCAGAACAACAGAATGGGCCAGGGACTCAATTTTAAATGCTCCATTGCCCTCCAATTGGGAATATAACACTACTCTACTCCCGTTAGATTATTTTTATAGGGGCCAGTCAGGCAAGCAACATAAAGTGCGAATGATTGATCATCCCAGAGTTATCTACCATAACACAGCCCATAATCTTACTACCTTACCTGAGTACAGGGACAACTTTCTAATTCCCACTTACAACAGATTTCAGGTATTCGACCCGATAGACGAGATAGATTGACTTAGTGATCAACCCGAAATCTTGTATGCAGATATTGAAAAAATTGATAGTAAGGGAAAGGTCCTTCAGGGACACACAGCCCCCTCCAAGGAGACCTTGTCTAGATCTGAAACCGACCCTGAGGCGGCCGGGTTAAATAAAGCTGACGTGGATATCAATGAGGGATTAGTGAGAGGTGGCATGTATACATCTGTAACGACAGTCCAATGTGATATAATTCCACCTATAGAAGCCAGTTTAATGGATAGCTCAGCAATAGTCCAACCCCATATTATTCCTGATAACACTAATGATGAAGGCCTCAACATCACCACATGGAATTTTGCGGGTATTGCTGGAAAACTTACTACCCCATTCTGGAAGAGCTTTATTAAGCGAGGGTATGATATAATCTGTCTCCAGGAGACATGGTTTAGAGAACAAATTCATGTGGTGGGGTATATATCATATCATGTAGCTGCAGCAACACCCGTAGCGGGTAGGGCAAAAGGTGGGCTTTTAACTTTGGTATCAACCAAGCTCACTGAGTTTAAATTTGGGAGTTGCTCTGAGGTCGTTCCCTACGCACAGATATTGCGTCTAGAACATGGAAAAGGTAGGGACCTGGTTATGATACATTTTTATAATAACATTTTGGGAGCTAATCAGGAACCGATAATCCAAGACATAGGGAGGGAAATAGAACCTTATCGCAATCCAGAGATCTACCAGTTATCGTATGGGCAGGAGATTTTAATATACGAGCCTGTAAATATGCACAAAAGGGGATTTGCGGTCATCTAGGTGAGCAGGATGGTAGAGACGGCACTCCATACAATCATTTCCCTCATACTGTTTTCGGAAATGCATTAAACAACTTAGTTGCGAAAATGGACTTGGAGTTGTTGGATTGCACTAAAAATAGCGACAACAGAGAATGTCCATCATTCAAAGGAAGGGATGCCTATTCTAATATTGACCATGTTCTCGTGTCTTGTGACTCGGCCTATTCTAATTTATGGGTGGTTGAGCAAACTGTGAGTGACCATAACAGCATTTCACTCACATTATATGGTTGGGGGCGTAAAACCTATACTGATGGGAGATATATTCAAGGGATTTCAGCCGAAAGACCGAATGGCATGAGAATAAAATGGGCCAACACTAACCCCGACCAACTCATGATGGATGTTCACTATAAATGTGCTGCAGAAATAAGCTACTGTCTAGGCATTGAGGTGATTCCTGCTAGTCTCCTTACTAACTTTTTTAAAATAAATGTGGTAATTGAGAACTTATTGACTGCTAGGAGCCGGAGGCCGAGGAAACCAAAGGTGGTTTGGTTTGACAAAAACTGTGCTCTGGCATTGACTAAATTAAAATTGGCCCTAGATGTCAAGCCCAGAGATATAGTAAAAATCAGGGAAGAGCGCCACAACTAGAAGACCTCGTTAGCTAGGCGAAAAAAGGAGCTACAAGACGAGGCATGGTTTAACCTGGATATGGCGGCATCTACTAAAAATCCCAAGTTATTTTGGGAAACAATCAATTGTCCTTTTAAAAAAAAAAATGAAAATATTCCCGAAATAACCTCCCATGTAAGTTGTAGCGCCTGGATAGCTCATTTTTCTAGGATTTTTAATTCAGATGGGTTAATTTTAGATACAATCAAAGAAGATTAATCGAAATGGCAGAGAATGCAGTTAATCATCAGCTTGAAGGAGGTACCAGTGGACCTCTATAAGCACGAAATGGATCTATGGGCACCCATATTGACACGTCTATTCAATGCTGCTGCTGTTGAAAATGGGTTACCACAGACATGGCCAGTCGATTATTGTTCCCCTATTTAAGAAAGGCTCGAGGTCAGAGGCATGCAATTACCGTCCCATCTCCCTTCTGGACTCGTCAATTAAGGTTCTCAGCAGAGTTCTCTTAGAGAGATTAGAAACCTGGGTTGAAGAAAACGCTATTTTATCACCAGTACAGTACGGATTCAGAAGGGGGTTGGGAACGATGGAGCAGTGCGTAAACCTAGAGCTTTTTTCTAGCAAATGTACAAAAGCTAAAGAAGGTAACCTATTTTTATGTTTTGCAGATTTGAGTTCTGCTTTTGATTTAGTTGAACATTCTCTTTTATGGCCACTTTTATTAGATATGGGAGCACCAGCCGAGATCATCCACTTCTTGGCGAGACTTTACGAAAATTTGTCTAGTAAAGTCAGATTTGGTATAGCTGGTGAATGTACCCCCCTTTTTAAGGTTAATAGAGACATTCAGCAAGGATGTGTTTTGGCACCCCTTTTATTTTCTTTATTTATAAACCAAATTGACCAAACCCTTAGATTAATTGCAGCCAATGCCCCTACCATTAATGGTAACCCCATTCCAATACTGTTGTACGCGGATCACGCGGTCCTCCTGTCTCGTACCCAAAATGGCCTGCAATGCCTTATTAATAAATTTCAGACCTTCATAAATAGCAGGAAATTGATAATAAATAAAGGTAAAACATTCGTAATGTCATGCGGGAAGAAGATTAGGAAAAACAGGACTTTTTATTTAGATGGGGATAAATTAGAAACCGTCAAAAAGTTCTGTTACCTCTGCATTACATTTTCTGGGGATGGAAGGTGGGCCAGTGAACAGGAAAGCGTACGTTTTAAAATGGTTAGGAACACTAGTAGTATTTTTAGATTCGCTGCTAAATTAGGGGGTCGGAGAATAAAGGAGATGGTTTCGATCTATAATTCAAGGTGTCTGTCATCAGCCTTATATGGGGCGGGCGTCTGGGGTTACAATACTCGAAGTGGCAAGCTAATTCAGAATGAGGAGAACTCATTTCTGAAACGCTTGCTATGTGCTCCGGCCTCCGCCTCCTCTGTGATAATCCATAGGGAAGTGGGCTTAAAACAGGTCAAAGGATCTAACAGCTCTGCGCCCATTGGCCCTATGGCGATCAATCTGGTCAAAAACCGAAACTAAATTTACCCAGGACGTGATAACTGACTGCTTAAGGCTCGATTATTGTTCACTTATACCATGGCTTGTCCATATCAAATATTGGTATAAATCACTCTACGAAATCGATGCTTTTCATGAACCTGAGTCGGTGACCTGTGTATCCAAAAAAGAGCTTGCAGTATCCTTTTTAAAACATATGGAAAATATTAGATCCACCGAATGCGCGAAACAAAGAACTTTTATCCTTCATCAGGAGTATAGCGTAAGCGATGGCTTTCAATCATACTTAACATCAGTTACAAAACGCTCACACCGTTTTGTATTAACTCGCTTACGCTTGGGCATTGTACACCATTTAGTGGCATTCCCTCTGATTAACCAGCACAGCACCTCTCCCTGCCCTTGTGACGGTATATCCAAACAGAGTAGCTGTCATTTTATGTTGTTTTGCAAATTTTATATTTCAATAAGGACATTTTATTTAAAACCCATCTTTTTATCTAATAAACTACGATGCACTAAGCCATGTAGATATTGTTTAACCTGCACAGCCCGGATATATGTTTCTGCGTAGCAACATACATTTTAAAATGTATATCTGTACGGAAATCAATGATTTTATGAACAAACTGTACTACATGTTTTATGTTATCATAACAGGGAAAGACAATAACCCCCCCACCATACTATGTGATCAGTGCACTAGTGACATTATGAATTTTAGATCTGTGCTTTGTCTATTTTATTCTCAGCGCATTATTGAAACTGTGAATTTTGTATTTTAATCTTTGTAACCTGTGTCCCAATTCCTATGTAATTTATCATTGCTAGTTTTGCACATAAACTAAAAGACGACTACTGCACTTTCCGAATGCTAATTTTGCACATATTTTTATTAATTGTTAGCATGTACCACTTTACTGCAAATTTTGCACATGCTTTATAAAGATAAATTGCACTTTATTATGTATTGGCATTTGATGATTTAGGAATTGTTGTTGATATTCATGGGCTGAATATATTTTGTATATGTACTATTTTATTTTTGCAAAACTTATATTTTGGTTTAAGAAAGGCAGATATAGAAGGAAGACAATAAAACAAAAGTAAAGAGCGACAATTCCGTACACCTCTCCACACAGGGGGCAAACAAAGCGGCTAGACATTAGGGCCTTGAGGACAAAAGAGCGGACAATATGCAATCAAAGGTGCAGACCAGAAGGTCTCTAGGCAGTCCCGGTAATGTCCGAATGAGGCGGGATCAAAGGACACATTGGGGAGAAACGGTCAGTTAGGGAAGCTGACAACATGAAAGAGTGTCCCCGGTTGCGTAGGCTCTGAAACGGCTTCCGATGCCATGAGGAGTGTCGCAAGAAAACAAGGAAAGAAAAACAAACCCCTCCCTCCCTCCTCCCCCCAGTGGTGGTGACAACAATCCTACTAGCAGACATACCGAGAATATCACTCATACCTGGAATAGATGGAGAGCTCGGACTGTGGGCTGACAGACAGCGGACGGTAGTCCCCTGGAGAGGAAGTGCACTAAGGGTCCCCAGCGAAACATAAAGTTTTTGAAGTTACCCAGGAAGATGTCCGCTACCCGCTCCATGCTCAGTAGTTTCCACAACCTCGCGTGCCACAGGGAGATCGACGGAGCCCTCGCCTTCTTCCAGGCTGCCGCCAGAGTGAGTTTAGCAGCTCCGAGACATAACCACAAAATCTGTTTATCCGCTCGTGTCTGGTGTTCGAGCGCTGGGTCTCGAAGACCCAGCAGGACATGGGCCATCGAGTCGGCAATCGGGTACCCCAGAATCTCTCTAATATGAGACAGAATCTCTTCCAGTACGGGCGGATGACCGGGCAATCCCACCAGATGTGGCGGAAATCCCCAAGCAGTCCGCAGCCCCTCCAACACCTGTCAGAGGAGGATGGGAAGATGTGATGTAAGCGGGCGGGGTGCAGGGACCAGTCCATGAGGGTTTTGAGGTGGGTCTCCCTGAGCTCCACCGAATGGTTGTGCGTGGTGATGTCTTGCCACAGAGTCGACCATTCCCCGTCTGAGATGTCCCGCCCGAGGAGATCCTCCCAGGTACTCATGTAACGGGGGCGAGGCGCCACCGCCGAAGTAAGCAGAAGGTTATAAAGGAAGGAGATAACGCCTTTCATGCAGGAAGTGCGCAAGAGGAAGGCCTCAAAGGCGGAAGGGGGTCTCGTGGCCGCGGCATTGACCGCAGGGGACGTGGCCCAATGGAGCAGCTGGACGTGGTGGAAGCGGTCGGAGCGCGACACTCCGTAGTCCCACATACAATTGTCAAAGGTGAGAGGAGCATGGCCATGGAACAGATGCGTGAAAACACGACATCCTCCCTCTCGCCAAGCGTCAAAGGGCCCGTCACGTAATGCCGGCGGGAAAGCCGGGTTAAAGTGTATAGGCGTAAAGGGAGAGGGGAACGTAGTCCAACGCTCATCACCAGCCACCGTGTCCCAGACCTTTAGAGTAGTGCTAGTGGGATTACTAATGTATGCATTCTTGGTCCTGTCATGTTTAGCCTTCCATGCCAGATCCCAGATTGACCGACCGGCTACACTCCTGTCCATGTGCAGCCAATGCTTCTCCGAGAGTTGTTGGGACCACTCCACTAAAACCCGCAACTGCGCGGCTTTGTAATATAAGTGCATATCAGGGAGGCCCACCCCTCCCTCCTTCCGCGGCCGGCGGAGAGTAGCAAAAGAGAAGCGTGCCCGTCTCCCCTGCCAGACAAACCGTAGCATCTGGGTCTTAAGGCGTCGGAAAAAGTCAGCCTCAAGCGGTATAGGAAGCTCCTGAAAAAGATATAAGAATTTGGGGAGAAGGACCATTTTAAGGGCGTGGATTCTACCCAGCCACGAGATGTATTTCGGTCTCCAGCGCTCCAGGTCCGCCCGACTTTGTGCCAACAGTGGGGGGAAGTTTGCGGCATACAGCTGCCCAAGGGAGGGAGTCAACCGAATCCCCAGGTATAGAATGGAGCGGCGGGCCCACGACAGGGCCGTGATTGGCCGCAGTCGATCCACTTCTGCCGAGGAAAGCGTGAGATTGAGTACATAGGACTTATCATAGTTGACTTTGAAGCCGGCCACTTCCTCGAAGCGCGACAAAACTTCCTGGATGTGCGGGAGGGAGTGAGCTGGGTCCTCAAGATAGAGGAGGACATCATCAGCAAACAAGGTAATTTTATGCTGCTCTCCGGAAAATGGAAGGCCACGTATCCCCCCGTGCTCACGAACCGCAATCGCCAGAGCTCGATACTCAAGGCGAAGATCAGGGGGGAGAGGGGACAACCCTGCCTAGTGCCTTGCGAGTGCGAGAAGGGGGCAGAAAGGTGACCATTCACTGCCACCCTCGAGCGGGGGCTGCTGTAATTCGCTCGGACCATAGCAAGGAATTTATCCAAAAAACCGAAGGCTGTCAGGGTGCGGAATAAAAAGCCCCAGTCCACCCGGTCAAAGGCCTTTTCGGCATCAAGGCCCACCAGGATGGCTGGAATCCTGAACCTGTGGGCCTTCTCAATCAAGTGGATGACCCTCCTCGTATTATCATGGGTCTGGCGCCCCTCAATAAAGCCAGATTGATCGGGATGGATGAGCGCCGGCATCAAGTCCTGGAGCCGGCCCGCGATAATGGAGGAATACAGTATGGCGTCTATATTGAGGAGGGCTATCGGCCGGTAAGAGGAGCATTTAGACGAGTGCCATTGAGCTCGTCGTTTCCCCGGATTCTGCCATGGCGTTAAAAAGAGCGACCAGAAAGTCGCTCACCTCCGATGCAAAGGTTTGATAGAAAAGAGCGGTATAGCCATCAGGCCCAGGAGCCTTATGGGGTTTCAAGTTGTGAATAGCAGCCAGGACCTCCTCTCTAGTGAATGAGGCCTCCAATAGCCCATTCCACTCCTCGGAAACCCCGGGCAGCGGAAGACCGTCCAGATAGGCCTGCTGATTCACAGGGTCAGAGGCCTCCCCTCTATAGAGTGCCACGTAAAAACGTCCGAAGAGATCGGCCTTGGCCTCATCTCTGTGGTGCAATGTCCCCGTCGCATCCTGAATGCCTCCTACATACTCCCGTTCCCGCTTATCCCGGAGCTGGCGAGCCAGGTGTCTCCCCACCTTGTTTTCATGGGCATAGGAGAGGTGTCGAAGTTTCAAGAGCGTGAACTCCGCTCTGTTGTTATAGTGGGCCCTAAGCTTCCCCCTAACCGCCGTCAATGGGCGAAGGGTCAGCCTAGAAGGGTTCCGTTTATGTTCCTGTTCAAGAATGGCGAGTTCCTTTTCTAACTCCTCACGCTCCTTACGCCGCAGCCTATTAAGTTGGGTAATGAGGGCCAAGCTGGTGGCCCTCATTGATGCCTTAAAGGCATCCCAAGTGGTAAAAATCGATGTGTCAGACACGGGATTAAGTTCGAAAAATTCTTGTATAGCCTTGCGCAGGTCTTTGCACGAAGTGTCATCCCGGACAAGCGAGGCCGGGAAGTACCATTTGCGGAGGCCGTCTCCCCTTGCTGACCAGCGTAGGCCTAGCATAGTAAGCTGTGGTCAGAGACTGAGAGTGGAAACATACGGGCATCGCGGACATCCCCCCCAAAGGAATTGGCTTAAAAAAATGTGGTCCAGGCGAGAGTAGGTATGATGAACATGGGAGAAGGTGTAATCTCGAGCTAGGGGATGAAAATCGCGCCACCCATCCACCAGCCCTAGGTCACCCACCAGGCTTTGTGATTCAGTGGAGAACACCCCAGTATCTGAACGCTGACTGTGGGAACTATCTACATCCTTGTTCCAAACCAGGTTAAAATCTCCCATCACTAACAGGACCCCCTCCACAAAGTCATCCACCCTCCGTAGTAGGTCCTGTAGAAAGCTAGTCTGGCCCGCATTCGGAGCATACACAACTACAAAGGTGCATTGTCTCTCATACAGCATCCCCTTAACCATCAGCCAACGTCCTTCTTTATCGCTACACACACCCAGGGGCTGGAAGTGAAGAGCGGACCGGAAGAGAAGGGCCACCCCCCTGTGCTTCGTGAGGGCCGAAGACCTGTAAATAAGGGGAAAATTCTTATGTTTGACGCGTAGCTCGTCCTTGCGCGCCAGGTGGGTCTCCTGGAGGCCCACCACATCCAGTTGATGGTCTTGCACATACTTCCAGAGTTTCTGGCATTTTTGCGGGGATTTCAGACCCTTCACATTCCACGTACCTATATTAAGTGGCATAGTACAGGAAAACCCTCCCCTTTCGCTGCGCGTACACTGCAAGGAAATCTCACAACTCCCCTCACTCCAAGCAGCCAAGAGTCGTGGTGGGATAGTATTCCCCAAAGAGACACAACAGTCCAACAACAGGCATCCGTCCGCATGCATACTTTCCGGTCACCACCACCGTCCCCCCCAATTCCCAACATCCCCACCCCCCGCTAGGGCCCACCCACAAAACATCCCCCCCCAGTCCCCAAAACACCCTCACAGAACAACAGAACAGAGGGAAGCAGTGGGGAGGATCAAGGGAAGGTCTCTCCAAACAGTTCAGAGGAAACAACAAGTCCAGAAGGCGAACTGGATTGGGCATCCGTAAGGAAGAGGGGCCTGGGGAATAGTCAGTGATTCCCCAGAGGTCCGGTCCGGGGTGTCATCCCACAAAGTACATAAGAACCCACGGTAGCTGATTCGGAGGCGTCCCTCCGACACGAGCTGTTCAGCCGCCCAGGATTCAGGCCGCTCCGGAGCTGCCCTGCGACGAAGCCACCGTGACCGTGGTCACGGATGCTACTGCTGCTCCCCGCTCACGCTGGCTGGCAGAGGGGTCCGGCCTCCCCACCACGGTCGCGGCGCCCACTCGGTGCCAGGAGGGAGAGCGCCGTCTCCGCCTTGAAGGGGAGCTCCCTCCTCTCTGGGAGGGAGACGTGTCGTCCAAACCCAGGAGGTCTTTGGCAGCCTGCAGGGATCGAAGCTGAACCAACCTGTTTTGCCATCGGAAGATGAGACGGAAGGGATGTCCCCAGGAGTAGGCCACATTGTGATCGCGCAGGAAGGGGGTAACTGGCCGAAATTCGCGTCGCTTCTGAAGCGTCGAGGCCGCTAAGTCTTGAAAAAGCGGAGGATGATGGTCCCGAAACTGTAATGCAGGAAGCCCCCACGCTTTTCTAAGTATGCGTTCTTTCAGTTGGTAGTCGTGGACGCAAAAGAGGATGTCAGGAGGGGGAGATCCATCGCTTCTATGCAGGCCCACTCTATGGACTCTGTCCATTCGGATTTCGTGAAGATCCTCCTCTCCCAAGATCTGGAGGAAAAGGCCCTCCACTTAGCCCCGCAGGTCTCCAGCCTCACCATCCCAGGGCACTGCTCGAATGCGGATGTTATTTCATCGGGACCTATTTTCCAGGTCCTCCGCCTGGGCCTGGAGGTCTAAGTTCTGTTCCGTGAGGCGGATCACGTCCTGCTGGAGCTGGTGCACCTCGTCAGCCATCCCCAAATCATGGTCCTCCAGTGTGGCCACTCGCTCACCAATGTCATCTACATCTCTCCTCATCTCGCGGAGATCCGAGGTGAGTTGGGAGCGGAGCTCCGAGATGTCCTCTTTAATGGCGGAGAACAGTTCCAGCATGAAAGCTTTAGTGGCGGGTGCTTCATCGTCCCTGGGCCTGGGCGATGCGCTGGGACCGGGCGACGCCGGCGGCTGGGAGCTCCGTGACGGGGCGTCTTTGCCCGGCTTCTCTTTACGCGGCGGCCTGTTGGACATGGCCCCAATTCGATGGATCCACCACCCCAGCGGGGGCGTCAGGGCAAGTACCTTGGCGTCCAATGGGCCCTGCAGCGGCTACTCCTAGGCCCCGTAGGCTACGCAGTCCTGAGCAGGCCTCAGTGATGAAACGGCAGGCCCCGCGTGAATCTGCAAGCCGCGAGCCTGAGGGAAGGGGTCCCCAACCCAGCTCCGCTGTACTACCACCGCCGATATCGCAGAGGGCCAACAAGCCTGCCTGGGAGGGGCTCAGCAGGGGGAGATCGCCAGGGATGGCGCCGCAGCAGGCCAAACTATTGGTGCCCCGGAGCTAGTGTGCCAAGGGGGCAGAGAAGTCCATCCGCAGTGTCCACGGTAATGTTCATCACCACCCCCTTTTCTGAATCACGGTAATGTCAGAGACCCCGGAGAGGGAATACAGAACCAGAGCTGACACCAGTCAGAGGAAGGGGTAGTAGGCCCAAGATCCCCGGGCTCTAGTAGCGTAGTAAGCTGGACCTCCGGACGCGGTCACTCCGGACCCCGGAGAGCGCGGGACCCCCGGTATAGCGCTCAGGCTCACCTCTCAGTAGGTGGTCTCTCCGGGTCGCAGGCGGTCTCGGCGATCTGCGCGGGCAAGCAGTCCCCTCTCCGTGCCCGGCTCCTCGGGGCCGCCCCGGATGGAGCGCGAGCTCCGCTCCCACGTCCCGGGCCACCCGAAAGTCCTCAGGAGGTGTCAGGGGGAGGCTCCGGCCTCAGCAGCAAAACTCCCGTGTGCCGTTCAGCTGCCGGGCTCAAGGGCGGCGCGAGGCAGCAAGGTCAGGCCCGGTCCGCTCGCCAATCCTCGGCCTCGGGTGGAATGCGGCGCCGGCCAGCCAAGAACACCGGGCTGTCGGCCCAGCACAGGGGCAGCAGCGGAGCCGTCCCGGCAAACGCAGGGAGCAGGGACGCCAGTCGCGTCTCCCGGAGGGGGCCCCGGTGCCTCCGGCAGCAGCCGCCGCTGTTGTGGCAGTGAGGGGGGGCCCGCAGTCTCCACCGCCAACCACGCAAGGCCCCGGCTCCAGCAGTCCGACCACGCTGCAGGCCCGGAAGCGCGCAGGGGCCGATCTCTCCTCCGGTGAAGCCGTGAGGCCCCGCAAGCAGTGCCAGAGAAAGCTCCCAACGAGCCCCGGAGCAAACGCCACTGGACGGATCCGTCTTGGTAGGGCTCGGACAGGTGCTAGCCAAGGCTAAGGCAAGTGCTGTGTCGAAGGGACGAGAAGCGCGTCTCACTCGTCCGCCATCTTGGACAAGCCCCATATATGTACTATTTTATGTTTTGTTGGTTTGGTGCTATATGGTCATATACATATATATGTATATATACCGAATAAAGCATTTTGAATCAAATTGAATCGATTTAAGATGAGAAATTTAGGCAGATATGATTTGGTGAGCTAGTGAAAACTTGGTAAAACAAGGTAGTGAATGTAAATTTTGTCATTCACCAAGTGGAGCCTGTTTCTGGAGAAGGTAGACCAAAAGCTAATTGAACAACTGTGGTCTCATTTCTTTCGTGAATTAACTCTCGTCCTCACATCCAGCCCCGTCTTGTAGCTCAAATTTGTCCTCTTTAATCCCTCTCCTGTTTTCTCTCCACACTAGCTCCCCTCTATTGGACACAGTAGAGCACTGAGCAGTATCACCTACAGCATAAGGGGCCTCCACCTTAGAGGTCTCGCATGCTAGAATGTGGTGTCACAGACTCCGTATCTACAGAGCAGATGTGTTACTTTAGAAAGAATTTCCATTTTGGAAATCAATGTAACTTTTATAGTTTTGAAATGCTTAACCAGCGTCTGTTTTGTTTAATTTTTGCTGCAAAGACGCAGGCTACAAGGACCTGTGCAAGGGGTTGCTGCGGAGGTAGGGCACTCCCCCATGACACCCTGCACCATGCTATTATCTTTCCTTTTTATTGCATCTCTGTAACTATAGGTTTTCCAGCCAGATTTCGACCCGTCTCGAGAGTCAGAAACATAATTAACAGTGCACCATATAAAATACAGGTTGTTTGACCATCACACTTTAATTATAGTTCCAATCCAAATATACAGAGTGGGAATCGTGTGTCGGCCTCACTGAGGTTGTATACTAGCTGCACTCTGCAGCTTTCTCAAATGTTAGTCAGACCATCCCAGTAGTAGCACGTCAGCTCTGTGTCAAATTTTAACATACTGTGCACCTGCTACTTTCACCCACCATTTGGGCACACCACTCATTACTTATTAGGTTGAGCCTGGGCAGCGCATGCGCTGCTCTGCGGCATGCTGTATTGGAGTATGGAACTGAAGCCCTGTCCACTCTCCGCCCAAATTTGTTATTGGCTTGTGTCATTGCCCTTCGTAAATGCTGGCTTCTGATTCGTTAAAAGGCATGTTAGTGCCTCCTTGTCTTCATTTGTAACCTCCCATGAGGACTGGCCCTTTTACTTAGGTTATTATACGGTACGTCGTTTTCAGTCTGTAAGCACTATTTTCTTCATTGAGTTTCTCCTACTGCAGGCAGAACATGCTTTCCTGCAACATTCAGCGTGCCATGCGTGCTTTCACTGTCCGAGCAGCTCGGGACAATAGAGGACGCTTTTTAAATACGTCTCGCATTTATAAGGGTTTGAGCTATTGGTAATGTAAATGACAATGCTTTTTAATTATGTGTTAATCAGCAAAACAAATAAATAAAAGGCATTGTCATTTACAATGACAATAGCTTAAACTCGTGGAAATGCGAGACCTATTGCATTGCAAATGCTTGTTTCTTATTGATGACAGATTGCAACACAGCATAAATGCAACAGGGTGTATAACACATTTCTCACCTCTCATGTAATGAACTTAAGGTCTATAGGATAGAGCATAGTTTTGAACTACGCTTTCCTGACTACTTGTTGTTGGTCTGCACGCACATGCATTTGGACATAGCTATGCTATATTGTATGTCTGCCAAACTACACCCTACATCCTAATAGGTTATTGTATGGCACATTGTTGAACCAGGAGGCTCATAGTACTGCACGCAATGTACGGTGCTGTGTCAGTGTCTTATGCGCTCTCTCCCCATGCGTGCTTAGTCCAAGGCTTCAGGTGCCAGTCCGACGCTTACTCAGACATAGCATCCGAGTCCCCAGAGAAACTGTGCCATAGGGCACGGAAGTCCGGCAGGATAACGTCCCATTCCACCGCTTCCGGCTGTTTTCTGATGCCTAGCGCGTCTTCACGCTTCAGGGCTATGCTATCAGCCTGTGCCCAACATAATGACTGGTACCATGATTTTACTGGGGGGCCTCCGGGGATTTCCACCACCTCGTAAGCAGGCGTTTGGCTACTATTGGCCCTAGATCAATGTAGTGGGATGTCACGTTGTGTTTTTTAGATCTCTTGTATAAACCCAGGATACACATCTCCGACAACCAGCTAAGCGTGTGCTCTGTGCCAAATTTCTGGTGACCGCTTCCCAATATGGCTGTATGGATGTGCAGGACCATAACACGTGGAGTAGATCCCACCTTAACTCTCCACAACGAGGACAACCAGCATTGGTGCGATTAAAGTATTTATTTATTTTGGCTGGGGTCAAGTACGTCCCATGGACTATGTAGTGTTGTATGAGCCAGAATCTGGTGGTCCGAGGGATGCCCAAACAGTACTTCATATGGAGTACGGCCCCCTAGGAAACTTATAGGCATCTTAGTGCCCTCTGGATCCCATATAGGTCATTGCCCCAACTGCCATCGAGCCTAATTCCCTTGCTGTTAAGGATTGCTTTAAGTACTGGTTTTTCCTTTCTAGAATCGAATTTCCCTCGGGACGATACAGAGAGGAGTAATGCAAGACCACACCTAAACTTCCCATGGCTTCTTTGTAAGTCCAAGAGCTAAAAGCAGGACCACGGTCAGAATGTAAAGTGCCAATGGTGTATGTCCCTATAAAGACTCGCAAATCCTTTATAACAGTTTGAGCATCAGCCGAGCGCTGGGGCCAAACCCTTAGGAATCTGGAACATGAATCCTCTTACACCAAAATGTACCTGTAAGCCTCGTCAGATTGTAATGGGCCGCAGTGGTCCAAATAGACACATGCAAGAGATCTGTCTGAAATCAGTAATGGCGTTTGTCGTGGACGTTCTATGATGGAACCCTGTGTGGATTTGGGGGTCTTATGGGGGACCACCCAAAGGTGCAGGGTCACCCTATAGTCCACGGGTCCAAAATACAAACTGAGACCAACACTGGAGCACGGAGAGAAAGGATATTTATTACCATCTCATGAGAGAGAAAGCATCAACAACAGACACCCATAGCTGTCTGAGGAGGCAGTCTGCCAAGCACTTTGGTTCCACGTCATATATACCCTTCATCCCCACCCCCCGTGTACAGTAAAGAAAGAACACCATGATTATGCAAAAGGGGGATGTGTGCAGTAAACGATGAACATCATAATTATACAGAGGGAGATGTGTACAGTAAAACAATGAACACCATAATTATAGGTCAATCTGACAAGTTAGCAGATGGTCACTGTTGGGCCCCTGCAGGGCATAGGTGAAAAGCATGTTTAAAGCATGTTTATACAACAGATAGAGGTCAATATGAAAAGTCTGCAGATGGTAGTTGTGGGCTCTTGCAGGGCATAGTGCACAAGGTGAAAGTGAAGTAGATAAGCATCGGTGAAACTCCCTGTCCGACTGGTTGAGCATGTGTTGGTCAGTTTGTCGTCAGGCCACAGCACGAACAGGGTGTGTATGTCCTTGCAGAATGAGGCAAGTCAAGAGTGAAGCCCCAGAGCGTTCGTGATACAGAGAGAAGGTCAGTAATGAAGGGTGAAGCGCAAAATGTCAAGAGCGAATGGCTATGTACTCCACAGAGTACAAAATGGCTGAGCGAGTGTCAAGATAAAGAATACATTTTCCACACCTGCATCTGCTGGCAGATGTTGCACTTAAGGACAAAGCCTTTGGTCTGTTTGGTAAGACCTGGCCACTAATAACGTTGTATCAGTGGTGAAACCTTGCAGTGAACCCAGACCGTCGTGTGCCACTAGAATTAAACCTAACCTGCTATCTATGTTTGGTATTACTCTACCCCCCACTCCTGGAATTTGAGCATACAGTTTGTTTTGCGCATCTAACTTGTGGGAGTACTTGAGTGGAAAACCTTTTGGCAAGGCTGAGCTGTTGCTGCCTGTAGCGTTCACAGATATCATCTGTCCTCGTACTAGAACAAGTGATTGCAGCCACAGCAGCAGTTCTCACTGTTGCCTTGGCGGCTTCATCAGCCAGTTAATTCTCTTCAATGTGCATGCCAACACACTGATGACTCAATTTGTGAATAACATTAGATCGTGGCGCTTGTTCCCAAAGCAACTTGTGCTTTATTGTGCAGACTTTGATATCTGTAAACCCATTCTGGCCCCAATAGTGAAGATAGTCATTGTATGACTGGACACAGTACAATGAATCACACACAATAAGTGTACGGAATTCTTTTTCTGTATTCTTTAGAGCCAGTTTCAGGGCTTTTAGTCCTGCCAGCTGTGCCGTGCAATCTCCTAGAGACTGCGTCTGCATATTGCTAGGACGGAACTTGCCGTCCCGCACATCCCTTCACAATTGCACATGCTGTACTGCTGTTTACTTCCTACGGCAAGCTGGCCAGATCCGTCAGAGTAAATTATGTATTCATACTGATCTAGAGGCATTTTCATTCGGTAGAGGATATTCATTGTACTGCAGCAATGCTGGTGTTTTTAATGTATAATCAAATTTGTAGTCTACATCTGTTACAGTGAGAGAATATAGCCCATTGTATCCATCGAGGATGCAGTGCTTTTGCATTTGGTACGCTTGATTTTGTAACTACTTCTAAGGTTGGTACTGGAGTCCCAACGATTATTCGTTTCCCCTGAGCTAGTGCTCTTTCTTTCACTACAACAGTTTGTACTGCGGTCAGTATTTGTTCGGTGGATGGAAAACGCATTTCAGCGTTTGTGTACAAATGAGATTTCTATGCATTGGGTACCGTTTCACCTTCATTGAAGGTAAGGTAGGTGTACCCAGATTGACCTGCCACCACACGGATCACCAAATTGTGTGTAAGTGTTTGGAAGCTAATTTGTCATGAGATAAATTCAATTATAAACAGTCTATGTTGTGTGAAAATACTACAGCACTGGTAATTGATACCTTCAGGGCAATTCTCAGGACAATTCTCATGTATGCAATCAATATCCTATTTTTGAATACATGCACTGAGAAACCACACAGGAAAGTGCGCCACAGAGACAGATATTATTTGCAACCCATTTATTAGTTGACTGAACTCAAAACATAGTAATGGTATTAGCAATAGGTTGCATGCAGGAAAAGAGAGGAAGTTTAAAGGAAGTGGTAGTGGTGGGTAGTGGGAGTGAAAATCATAGATGTAAAGATAGGCATAATTTGATTCTTTCAAAAGTTACTGGTAATCAAAACCAATATCAGAAGACCTGTCCGATGTGAAATACTTATTTACATGTAAACTGTAAATTTAATCATGCACCAATGCACTTTCAAGGGTATATCAGGTGGGAAACAAGTACAGGTCTTGTAAAGTGGAGGGCGTTGACGTTACGACTCAGCTGATGCATGGAGGGAAGTTTGAGCCTCAGCTGCGAGACTTCATCAGGACGGGACATGGCAACCTAGGGGTGAGAATGCTATTTAGAGGAGGCGCTGTGTGTGGGGTCAAGCTACAAGACACTGACCTAATTCTGGTGCCAAGCCTGGCTACTCAGGTGTGTAGTTGAATTTCATACACCCTAGGCCCAAATTCGCCAAGGTACAGGAAACAAAAGGTGTGCAGTTATTTCAACACCATTCAGAACGTATCTCCGGTAAGGATGACCATCTCCTGTGAAACCAATAAAAAATATCTCAGCCAATAGGCTTGCAAGACATATGGAATATATACAAGTGCAGTGGGGGTGAAACATAACGAGGTTGTAAGCGGTTTAAACAAGACAATTCCATAGACATCTTAACCTCTAGTTCTATGTAAGGGCTCTCCAGTAGAGGTTTAAACATGCAACTTCAGCATAAACGCGATATCCACTGTGAGGGATGAAATTGTAAAAACCGCTAAGCAGTTGAACCGAGAGGGGAAGGAGGCGTCTATAAACTATCCCCCCGGGTGTGAGGTCATTGAAATACCTAAATCAGGTAGAACGCGGCTCAATCCATGTTGCTCGTCTGAAATCCGGGCAGAGAATGGTGATCATGCCGCGCCGGTAGATAAACCCAGCGGTAGGCCATGTGTAACGTGCACGCAGGGGAAACGCCGTGCGGTGTGCGTTAATTCAAACCCCGAGGCCTAGAGCGGCGTGAAGGTCCCTGCGGCTACGTGCAGATGACCTTGGTGTCGGGCAACGATCTCAGGTTCTGAGTGCCAATCCCCATTCATCGCCCGAGATGATGGTCTGTGTCTAGGAAATGGGGCCAGTGTACTTTCGAAGGGGTTCTAAATAGCAAGTGATATAAACAAATATGTACAAGTGTGCTTTCTGCCTATATACAATCTTGGGTGCACCGACCAAATATAAAATATACACAGACAAGTTTAAGACATAAAATGCAATTGCGTGTGTAATGCCTAACGATTATATGTGCATTAGCAAACAGTGTGTACACTATTTGACAATATGTACAACAGGCGAAATATGAAATAATTAAGGCATAAATTGCAATTGCAATTGTGCAGCTGGAAACACATTAAGCCCTTGTGTTATTTATATGACAATATGTACAACATAAACATGCACATGAACACGAGGTGATACACACATGTACATACTAAGCCATAGCTATGCTGTAGTGTAGGAGGGCAAGGAGCATGAGGTGTCTAGCTAGTGCGCAGAGTTGCTGCCTGACGGGCTATCTCTTCATACTCATTTAATCCCTTGTTTATCGTGTCAAAAGTGTGAATCCATTTGCACTCACGGTAATTGAGATTGTGTGAGCAATCTCAATTACGCCTCCTGTAGATTCTCATGTATTCCTGCTCCCTTCACAACGTCAACACTCCTTACTCCCGCACCAGCAGCACCCACCATTTGTCTGAGCCTCGGCATCAGACTACAAAAGAATCCCCTCCCCCCCTGCCATGCAATGCCGAGAGCTTGTTGAGGCTGCAGCCTAGCCCCACTCCTTTCTGCTCTCTCACACTTGACTTATCTCTCTCTCATATTCTATTGGCTATGCTGGGGTCACACACACTCTGCACCCTCACACTGCACCCTCACACACTCTGCACCCTCACACACTGCATCCTCACACACAATTACACTCTACTGAATACAGCATACACTCCACACAATACCACTCAGTGCCACATAATTATATGCTACATAATTACACTGCACTCAGCGCAACATACACTCCAAATACCACTCAGTGCCACATAATTACACACCACATAATTACTCTCTACTGAATGCAACACACACTCCACACAATACCATTCAGTACCACATAATTATATGCTACATAATTACAATGCAACATACTCTCCAAACAATACCACTCAGTGCCACATAATTACCCGCCACACAATTACACTGCACTCAATGCAACATACACTCCAAATACCACTCATTGCCACATAATTACAATCCACATAATTACACTGCACTCAAGGCAACATACACTCCAAATACCACTCAGTGCCACATAATTGCACGCCACATAATTACACTGCACTCCATGCAACATACACTCCAAAAACCACTCAGTGCCACATAATTACACGCCACATAATTACACTGCACTCAATGCAACATACACTCCAAATGCCAGTCAGTGCCACATAATTACACGGCACTCAATGCAACATACGCTCCAAATACCACTCAGCACCACATAATTACACTCCACATAATTACACTGCACTCAATACAACATACACTCCAAACAATACCACTCAGTGCCACATAATTATATGCTACATAATTACACTGCGCTCAACACAACATACACTCCAAATATCACTCAGTGCCACATAGTTACACGCCAAATAATTACACTGCACTCAATGCAACATACACTGCAAAAACCACTCAGGGCCACATAATTACATGCCACATAATTACACTCTACTGAATGCAACACACACTCCACACAATACCACTCAGTGCCACATAATTATATGCTACATAATTACAATGCACTCAATGCAACATACACTCCAAACAATACCACTCAGTGCCACATAATTAAATGCCACACAATTACACTCTATCTTTTGCATCACCACAGCATCACTCAGCACCACCACAGCATCACTCAGGGGCACCACAACATCACTATGCGCTTCCACAGCATCACTTAATACCACAGCATCACTCGTCGCTACCACAACATCACTCAGCGCCACCACAGCATCAATCTGTGCAACCATTCAACAACAACTGGTTCAAATATGTTCTCTCAATGTTTCAAGCTTTATTACAAATGTCACAAAAAGATGTTAATATTTCACTTCTGTTCTTGGATTTTTGTCACAATAAAATACACTGAACAAAATATTCACAAACGTTATTTACAAAAGTTTAAGCTATTTCCATTATAAATTACAATAATTTTTATTTAAGTATTAATTATTTAAAAAAATTAAAAGCAATTGTTATTTGTAATATCAATACATCTAAGTCACGTAAATATACAACACATATTGCATTACAAATGCTATAGATGTCACATTTGCGACAGTTAAAAGTATTGGCATTGTAAATGACAAAGCTATTAATTTCGCTATTTTCAAAACCAACACATAAATAGAAAAATGTGTCATTTACAATACCAATAGCTCAAACTTTCCTAATGCGAGACCTATTGCATTGCAAATGCTTGTTATAATTTCATCCATCACAGTGGATATCGCGTTTATGCTGAAGTTGTATGTTTAAACCTCTACTGGAGAGCCCTTACATAGAACTAGAGGTTAAGATGTCTATGGAATAGTCTCGTTAGATTCGCTTACAGCCTCATTATGTTTCACCCCCACTGCACTTGTATAAATTCCATATGTCTTGCAAGCCTATTGGCTGAGATATTTTTAATTTGTTTCACAGGAGATTGACATCCCTACCGGAGATACGTTCTGAATGGTGTTGAAATAACTGCACATCTTTTGTTTCCTGTACCTTGGTGAATTTGGGCCAAGGGTGTATGAAATTGAACTACACACCTGAGTAGCCAGGCTTGGCACCAGAAATAGTTCAGTGTCTTGTAGCTTGACCTCTCAGCATGAGCCCACACATAGCGCCTCCTCTAATTAGCATACTCACCCCTAGGTTGCCATATCCCGTCCTGATGAAGACTCGCAGCTGAGGCCCAAACTTCCCTCCATGCATCAGCCGAGTCGAAACGTCAACGCCCTCCACTTTACAAGACCTGTACTTGTTTCCCACCTGATATACCCTTGAAAGTGCATTGGTGCATGATTAAATTTACAGTTTACATGTAAATAAGTATTTCACATCGGACAGGTCTTCTGATATTGGTTTTGATTACCAGTAACTTTTGAAAGAATCAAATTATGTCTATCTTTACATCTATGATTTTTACTCCCACTACCCACCACTACCACTTCCTTTAAACTTCCTCTCTTTTCCTGCATGCAACCTATTGCTAATATCATTACTATGTTTTGAGTTCAGTCAACTAATAAATGTGTTTCAAATAATATCTGTCTCTGTGGCGCACTTTTCTGTGTGGTTTCTCAGTGCATCTATTCAAAAATAGGATATTGATTGCATACATGAGAATTGTCCTGAGAATTGTCCTGAAGGTATCAATTACCAGTGCTGTAGTATTTTCACACAACATAGACTGTTTATAATTGAATTTATCTCATGACAAATTAGTCACTGACTATCTTTGTATTTCCGTACTGTACCCATGTCCGTCCTGACTTGTTGGGTTACCCCATTATCTATAATGAGTGTTTGGAAGCTGTCATGCAAGTTTGTATGGAACAGAGAATTTCTGTGTGTTCCTGTGTCCAAAGTCGAACTGAAAAATAGGATCTAATTAAATCGTAGAAAGGTTTTACTTTTTCTGCGCAATCCAATATGTATGTTCTGCCCAAATGTAGGAATCCTAAAATGGATTGTAAGTTTTTCAGGGTCTTTGAAGGTTGGAGCAGCGCGCATGTTTCTAAAATAAAATAGCTGCCAGGCTTTTTCTTTCACTTGAGAGCTCATATCTAAAAAATAGGACATAGAGGTAGGCAACTTTTGATTTTTTAAAGTTACATTTGTAGCCCTCAGTGGTGAACCCAAAATGATGTTGTGCACCCTGTGTAAGTGATCCAATAATTCATCGTCCATCAGATAAATATCATCTACATAGGACAATGCCTCCTCATCACAATTTTTTAAGTAACTCTGATACTTTGGCTGAGAACAACCCGGGGCTATTCTTATATCCTTGGGGCAGTCTACAGAATTAGCTGTGAAAGCCTAGGGCCGAAAATGCTGTCAAATTTCTGCTTTCAGGTGCTGTATTTTGGCAAAATAATCCATTTGAAATATTGAATGTTGTTTTGTATTTCTTCCGCAAAATGTTATTTGTTATTGTGGCACTGTTCATTTTTTTTTACTGCGAATGTTTTCGTGCATGTGTTCAAATGCCTGTAGTCTAAAACTAGGCGGTATGAATTGTCGGGTTTCATTACGGGAAAGCAAGGATTATTTATGGAAGAGGTGCGATTTTCAATAATACCTTGATATTCTAGTTGATCTAAGAGCTCCCTGACTTGCTTTTTCGCGTCCTGTTTTATTGGGTACTACCTCTTTGGTGTAGGAGTAGTTTTAACTGGGATTTCATGGTGAGGTGACTCGGCATCCCACTGTACATTACTGGGGTATAATGCAGGAGCTAGTACTACCGCCCACTCCTGTGCGTATGTGTGTTTGAGGGATTCTGGAACAAGGTCAGAGAAAGCCAGTAAAATGACCTCTTCCCCCTTTGAGCAATCCATAACGAACTCAGGCGGCCAATCTTTTTCAGCCAAAAGGATATTGTATCCTTATGTCCGGTTCTCCCAAAGAGACCTTTCACTTTCTGGTTATTTCCTCCTCCATTTGGAGTGTAATTTTGTGTAAACAATGTGGGACGCTTACCCTTGTATCAGGTGTTTCCACCGTGATGTGTTCTGTCAACACCGCTGTCACCAGAAACTCTATCAGCTTCTGGCGAGCTATTGTTACTTCTGCTACTCTATCTAGCATCGTCAGAGCCCATTCCCCTTTCAGTTATTGAGTCCCCAGTAGCCTGAGCATTTCTTATTTTAAGGCCAGCTACCTTCTTCTTTTTAAATTGAGGTTTACTTTTTAGTTTGTCTTATTGTTTGATAATGTTGTTTGAAGTGCGATGTGTGTCTCTTGGCTTGGCTCGCTCTTCTGATCTACGTTCTGACCGTCCTTCCCTCTCAGAATTTTCTGATGAACCCTGAAAGGAACCAGAGGAAGGTGTATCAGTATCTTGATACATGTCAGGTTTTTAGGTCTCACCTGCATGGGCTGAGCACATCCGCAGTCTCGCTGACAAGATTTTATGTTTTTGTATCAGGCTTTAAGCCCGCCCCTCTTTCCCATTGGCCGGCGTCACTGTTTATGCTAAACGGTAGCTAGCCATTGGGAAAGAGCTTTTGATGATGTATACTTTTGTCTTTTTGAGCCGTCCCACTTGGACTGGCTCGCCTGCTTTCCGTTGGTCGTAAAAGATTTCTTATCTTTATGGGGCCATGTTACATGGCCCCATAAAGACAAGAAATCATTTTGCGACGGACGGAAATGAAAGTTGTTTTTTCATCCCGTCGTACGTCATGCTCGTTAGACAATGAGACTGCATGACTTCACTCCGGAATGGGTGTTAGAGGCATCATCACCAGTAAGCAACAGGAACCACTGAACAAGGAAGGAGAGGGATGCTACAGGGCAGGCTGAGCTTTGTTGTTACTGTGGTGGCCATCCTGGAAGAGAAACGTCTGCTGTTCTGGTACAAAATGTGATTCAAAGTAAAGGTCAAACGTGAGGAAGCATTTGAATTTTTACATACCGATATGACCTAAATTTTGTTACTGAAAAGTTCTAAAATGGTAATATTTTCAAACCACTTGGAGTCATGTGCTTTTATGAAAGTAAGACGCTGGTGGTAAGTATGAATGCAAAACGCATTTAGGCGACCTAATGATTTTGTGTTGTAAACCTCCTCTAGGGAGCACTGCTATCCCTACTTTTCTCCATACTATTAAACAAGTCGGTCAGAAATTACGGCGGCGTAGGTTTCGGTTCAATGACAGCCTGTCGCATCGCTTGCCAACTGCATGCAGGGTTAACAGAGAGACAGAAACAAAACAAAGGAGGCAGGGAAGCTGACACACTCCTCCTGACTCCTTCCCCTTCACAGACTGACAGTCCCAGGCTGTTGCTGCACGATGTAAACAGTGCAGGGAGGCTGAGCTGGCCCCGCACGCTGCAGCCTTTATACCATAGCACAGAGGCCGAATTGAGATACCCTACTGTTGCGTTTCTGTAGCTCTAGAGATAGTTGCACCCTCTGCTCAGTCTGTACGTTTGCATAGGATTCCGGGCCACCGGTTGGTCCTGGGACATAATGAAGTCGGGCTGAGGCTCCCAGCCCACTCAACCTACAGAAGAAAAGCTCGGAGGCTAAGCCATGCCGAACCTGAGAAACAGCAAAGGCAGGAAGAACAAATGCGCCAACAACAGCAGCGACGAGCAAGAGAATGGTGCCCTGGCAGCTGCAGCTCTAGGTGGCCAAGGGCCCCAGGCTGCAGCAGGGGCCACAGCCTGAGCTGCGCCTTCCACAGGTGGAGCAACAGCTGCAGTAACTGCGCCTCCCGCCGCAGCAGCGGGTCCGTGCCCGCAGCAGCGTCCAGTGACACCCACACCGGTGATCATTCTTGAGAATTGTGTGTGGGGCGGGTTCCACGCTTGAAGGTGGGTGGTCGTGCTTGTTGCAGTTGCAGGTCAAAGAGGATTCTTGCATGCCCGAAAAATTCAGGAAGTGCAGCTACTCTCTTCCCTCCCTCCCCTCCGTCTGCCACATTCTCTCAACTCCACGATCCCTACACTAACTCTCCAGGCCAGCATCGGCGAGCCCTCCTATGCATTAATAGTTAACTCCCAGCGCTTCATTGTATTTGTCTTCCTGCATAACCATCCCTTCCTCCAGTGTGCGGCCTTCCTCTAGGAGGTTGCTTGCCCTGTAATGCTCTCTGGGCACCAAGTTCTAGTCCCCCACCTCCCGCAGCAGTTTTAACCGCCCACTGAAAGTTATCCTGTTGTAACTGGATTCTTCTGACCACCTACCGCATGGCCTTTGTTGGCTATGCTGCCCTCAAACTTCATCTTGTTGCAAGGACCCCGTCTCCCTTGTCTGTTACTCCATTGAACGCCCAGTCCAGCTGCAGGATCCTAACACTTTACCCCGTCCCTTCTCTAAAGTACACACGTAATCTATTCTGCGACAGCAGAAAGCTAGAAAACAAAATTCAGCAGCTCTTAGCTATTTATTTAGTTTTTTTTATTTTATTAAACTTGAACTTCGCCCAACCGGGTTTGCAGCAGAAAGACGCGAGTACACGAGGCAGAATATACCATGTGTTGACTGGTAGCAAGAGATTTGTTTACTGTATACATGTACAGAAGATTACAATACACAGAATGTATACATAACTCGTCATTTGTATAGTTTCGTATTTTTGCCAGTCGTATTTTCGTAAAAGAAAAATCATTATTTTGTCAACTTTAAAGTCCTCATAGTCCTTAGTTTTCAGTACATGTGTATGGGGCATAAACACTACCCAATTACAGGTAATACACATAGTTCCCAACCTGTCATTAATGTAATTCCTCAGAAATGGAAATACACGTATTGAATGAAACTCTTTGGACTGGCTTTACGGTTGTGGGGTCAATCACAACAGTAACCTGGTTATTTGTTAGTTAATTGTCGCAATTATAAGGCTCCCTGTTTTACATGTTTACAGAAAAAATACAGACAGAAAACTGATTTTACTATCTGTGTATATTTTTAAAAACTGACAAATACTGAAAATCTTAACAATAACCCTCCATGTCTCCTTTCGCAATTCCAGGACAACCGCTGAGCCGATGGACACGTTGGGGAGTTAAAAAAACCAAAACAGAATGCAAAATACAGAATGCAATTTCCTTGAAAACAGGCATATGATAACATATATTTGTAGTATAATGCTAATATAATGCTAATATTTACCTGTAGGGGTAGTGTTTTTGTTGGCTGCTTAATTTGCTAAACAGTGACAGGCCTCCAAGTATGAGTGCATGTTTATCAGTTAAATAGGTGTGGAAATATAACATTTTACGACTACCTTTATCCTCAAAGCACAAAAATATAGATAAATAACAATAAGATGGGCGAAAATACATAAGGATAAAAACAAACATAAAGGTTTAAAAAAAAAACTGAAAACTAGGAGACAGTTTTTAGACTAAAAGGAATGAGGTTGCTTTCCTAGTATGACACTAGCACTCAATTAGTTTGTCCTCTGCTGAGATTTAACAATTACTGCTGAAAACCCTTCTGATCGAGCACCTCAACAACTGAGTAGAGGTCATAATGCACACGCTGCAAAGAGACAATGCACACCCATAATGTGTATACCTATGTGGTGTCTCATGACTGCCCACAGAGTATGCATTATATTTGGACCCAGTACCTAACTATGATACATACAGTAAAGAGAATGCAGTGGTGTCATCAGTTTGGTGATTTTTTTGATTGGGGTTAGCTTGTCTGAGATGCTAATACCCATTTCCCCCTCTTACTCTCTGTATGTAGACATTTCCTTCGTTAGGAAGTTAACATAGGTATCCTCAGTAAATCTGGAAAAGGTAAGTGAGTAACCCAGATGAGAATATGGTACCTGTTGAATCTCTGTGGGACTTTGAGTGATTAAACTGGTCTCATGGATCTCTGTGTGAAATTCAAAGTTTGTCCATCCAGTCATGCTATTCTATGTTCAGTCATAAACCTTAAATCTCCAAGAGGTTCAATGAACATTCAAAATATATTCTATGCTGTACAAGGGCATACTTTTGGGTATGCTTACTCGTAAAGAAGTTTCCTCTTGTAGAGTGCAAAGTTGTGGTTAGTGAGAATGTGAGTGTGTAAAGGAGTATGAGAAAAAAACAGAACAATGAGTAAGAGAGAGATGTTTAACAACAAGCACTGGCGTTGCCAATAGGTCTCGCAGTAGGAAAGTTGGAGCTATTGGTTTTGTAAATGACAAAGCCCTTTATGTTTTTAAAATGAAAACAAAAAGGCATTGTTATTTGCAATTGTAATAGCTCAAACTCTCGTGAATGCGAGACCTATTGCATTGCAAATGCTTGTTGAAAACTGCATTGTCATAAACCGTTTCAGATGTGTGTGCTTGCTCATAAATGTTAGAGGCACATAATAGAAGCTGCACTGACACTTTGTCAAAGACCACATGAGTAAAAGTGCTGTAAAAGCGTCCATTTAGATTGCGAGTACAGGAGAAAAACTAACTAATAAACTTGTTTCTTCAGCTAAACAAACGCGTTTTAAAACAATGCATGCACGTGCTTATACTTCGGCAAACACTAGATGAGTAAAAGCGCTGTAAAAACATTTTTTAGATTGCGAGTACAGAGAAAAAAAAGTAACTAATATACCTGTTTCCTTCAACTAAACAAACGTGCTTTAAATCAATGCATGCTCGTGCTTTTTGCCGGAAACTGTCATAGGGCGGGACTTCCGTTCTCTAATAGAAGCTTGCGCTCACGGAATGCTAAGGTAAAGAAGCAGTCGTGATACAGAAGTCTAATGCACTGGTATATGCATAGGAAAAGGGCGCGTGTTTGCTCCTATGTGTGAAGGCTATGTGTATGCAGGCGCGCGTGAATGCTGTGGCCGGAGGGAAGCCGGATGGGGGCGGGAGAGCCTGGTGGGGGGCGGGAATGCGAACGAGGGGAGGAGAATGGAGGGGGAGGCAAGACAGAGGCAAGGAGTGTGGCAAATGGCCGGAGGGAAGCCGGATGGGGGCGGGAGAGCCTACGAGAGAAGCACGCAAAAATGGTATGTTTATCTTTGAAGCCGGGAACGAAGATACTTACATACCACAGTTTAAGTTTAATATGCACTAGCCAGGAATGTCCACAATTACATATACTGAGCAGAAGGCATAGACGAACAGCGAAATGAAACACCGCAATTTGCCAAAATGTAAGCAGCTGTAAAAGCGAAAGCGCTGTAAGACGGAGGGAAAGGCAGATAAGGGGAGGGGGGAGGAGAAATGCGACACGGCGGGCAGGGGAGGGGGCGGAGCGGGGAGAGGGGCGGGAGAGCCTACGAGAGAAGCACGCAAAAATGGTATGTTTATCTTTGAAGCCGGGAACGAAGATACTTACATACCACAGTTTAAGTTTAATATGCATGTGAGACTGTGGGCTGGGCGGACCGGAATAACAGGCTGGGAGGCCGAATGTAATGAGCTATGTTCAAGGATTTATTCGTTTGATATTGTACACAATGTCTGGGTTCAAAGAGTTTTCCAGGGAAGAAGCGCCGCCGAGAAGCACCCAGCCGGGAGGGTGTGGTTGTTGTGGGAATCTCCGGGTTGTGGTCCTCTGCGGGGCTGATGTCATCAGGGTACGGCCGGTTGATGGGTCTCCTCGGAGATAAGTAAGAGAGAGTACAGGGGTTAGTCCCGTCCAGTAAGGACTGCTGAGTACTACCACCGTCACCGGGAAGTGAGGGGCCAGGTCAAGAAAGTGGGGAAGGTGGGAAGGGTAGGTAGGGACAAGAACAATCCGCAAGCAGGAGGGTAGTGCGATGGGGGGGTGTCCGGGACGAGTGCGAGGGAGGTAATTACAGTGCTCGTGATACGTTTCTTAAAGGCTAAGGCGAGTGCAGGGTGCACGTGAGGCTCTATATACAGTATGGTACAAGCAATCACAATATTTACACTATGGGACACGGAGAAGGATAGAATGTACTCACGTGCCCCGCCGTAACTCTCATCCGAGTTACGGCCGCTCTCCAGCCACCTCCGGAGGTCGCCACCAATCCTCCGTCCACAGGTCTTCTTCCTCGTCCTCTTCTCCGATCTCCGCCTCTTCTCCGCTCTCCTCCTTCCTTCTGCTCTCTGTCGGGGGTTCCGCGCCGTTCGCTGTCTCCTGCCAAGAGTCCGCTGGGCTGAACGATGTTTCCCCATTCCTGCCGTCTTTTCTGTGTTCCCGGCGGACCTCCGTGGACGTGCTTCCGGTTCCGGATGGGTCGGGTTCGTCGACAGGAGTTCCGCTTCCGGTTTCCTGCTGTTCTGTTTCCGGGTCCTTGGGGCTTAGCGGATCCTGTGGGTGAAGAGAGGATGTCCTGTGACCAAGGGACGCTGTTCCTCCCGGAGTGGGGGGTTGGCCCCCCCGACTACAACGTTCTTCCGACGAGGTAGGGACCCCCGGTCTTCCACATCGCACTAGCCAGGAATGTCCACAATTACATATACTGAGCAGAAGGCATAGACGAACAGCGAAATGAAACCCCGCAATTTGCCAAACTGTAAGCAGCTGTAAAAGCGAAAGCGCTGTAAGACGGAGGGAAAGGCAGATAAGGGGAGGGGGGAGGAGAAATGCGACACGGCGGGCAGGGGAGGGGGCGGAGCGGGGAGAGGGTGTGAAAACAGCAGGGGCCTGGAGTGCGGCTGAGGGAACTGATGTGCACGCGCTTTTGAGCTCAATGCACATGCGCATTGAGCTTAAAAGTCACGGGCACTGCAAGGAATCGCCACGATTCCTTGCAAGTTAGTTAAAGAGTGGTTAAGCCCCAATAGTCTCGCAAGCTCGATGCGCATGCGCATCGACAGGCGAGACCTAAAAAGGACATTAAGATATTGTGTATAACAGCCTTTAGGTTAAATTGGGCTTGGGCACATGTGGTAAAATTGGGTCCAGATGCAATTGGGCCCTTTTTAGGTTGAGCATTCGAGACCTCTTGTATATACTTTAGTATATACTTATATGTGTATGTACTTTGTGGGCTCTGGAGATCAGCCCTAGGACTTTTCTGCTTCCGCTTAGGAACTTTTTTTTCTGTTCAGCTGCCTCTATTTAACTGTATTGATAGAAAACGACCAGCAGTGGTCTGTAAAATACCAGAATCACTTTATCATTCTCTAGATTCCAGTCCATAGAAATTGTCTTCCACGAGCACCCGTAGACAATAATATTTTTTTCAAATCTTGTATTTTCAGTGATATGACAACCGAAGGCCCTGCTTTTATATTAAAAACAGAGCTTTGGACTATACCATTTCCAGCTGAAAGGCAGTATTTCTCTAAATGTGTTCCCATGCCTGGCGTGTCGCGCAGTTTGGTGCTTCCTATCCTTCCATGTTAAAGAACATTAGATGTTTCAGCACCCAGGCTAATGTGCTGCATAGCTAAATACATATAGGGTCCAAAAGCGAGACCGGTTGCATTGCAAATGCTTGTTTAATATTGTCAATTTCTAAGGTTATATTTTCTGTCAGAAGGCTTCTGTAGAGGTGACCCACCCCGTGATTGTGTGCATTCTGCTTTTTTTTTTATTGTTTATATCATTCCATTTGTTTTTAGAAGAATCGGTGCCTGCTTCGAGTTGTCCTTATCAGGATTACCCATTAATTGTGGTTTACTCAATCCTAGCTCCCAAATTATCTCTACCCAGTGGCGCATAGGTATCTTTGATAATTTTTCGTAATTCTTGCTCCTGTTGTGCATGAGTGCATTCCTTTAGGCGTTGGCATATAGCTAACGCTGCTGCCTCCCCTTGTATGTTGTACAAAAGGGGGTGGTGATGGACGGAGCATCTGAACCAATCAAACACTCACACCCAGTCAACAGATCTGGGTTTAATCCATCACCGTTCTTTAGCCCACTCTGCCACCCCAGTTCAGACATGGCCATATGCAAATCAGTCTGACCCTGTGCCTCATGGGAACAGTCCAGCCCGAACTGCCAAGCCATGCCTTCCCTGGACCAGAAACAAGTTCCCGAGAACCGGTTTCTGGCATTTCAGCCGTCTTCAGCCCGGCTTGCTTGAATCCAGTGGCAAAGTGAGCAAGGGACTCACATCTGAGCATACCCTGCCAACTTATGGCGAACAAAGTGGTACAAAAGGGGGTGGTGATGGATGGAGCATCTGAACCAATCAAACACTCACACCCAGTCAACAGATCTGGGTTTAATCCATCACCGTTCTTTAGCCCACTCTGCCACCCCAGTTCAGACATGGCCATATGCAAATCAGTCTGACCCTGTGCCTCATGGGAACAGTCCAGCCCGAACTGCCAAGCCATGCCTTCCCTGGACCGGAAACAAGCTTCCGAGGACCGGTTTCTGGCATTCCAGCCGTCTTCAGCCCGGCTTGCTTGAATCCAGTGGAAAAGTGAGCAAGGGACTCACATCTGAGCATACCCTGCCAACTTATGGCGAACAAAGTGGTACAAAAGGGGGTGGTGATGGACGGAGCATCTGAACCAATCAAACACTCACACCCAGTCAACAGATCTGGGTTTAATCCATCACCGTTCTTTAGCCCACTCTGCCACCCCAGTTCAGACATGGCCATATGCAAATCAGTCTGACCCTGTGCCTCATGGGAACAGTCCAGCCCGAACTGCCAAGCCATGCCTTCCCTGGACCGGAAACAAGCTTCCGAGGACCGGTTTCTGGCATTTCAGCCGTCTTCAGCCCGGCTTGCTTGAATCCCAGTGTAAGAATTGGCTTTTGTAGTCTGGTCTGCCCTGTTCCCATGATGCACTGGGCCAGGGACAGCCAGGTTCTGAAACTGGGATGGTGCAATGAGCTAAAAAACGGTGTTGGATCTAGCCCTGATCTCTTGACTGGGTGAGAGTACTCTGCTTAATTCAGAGACTCTGTCCATCACCACCCCTTGTTGTAAAAATTTTTGTCCACCCTAAGCGTGGAAGGGTATACTCAGATGTGAGTCCCTTGCTCATTGCACCATCAGGATTCAAGCAAGCCGGGCCTAAGACGGCTGTAATGCCAGAAACCGTTCCCCGGAAGCTTGTTTCCTTCCCAGTGTAAGAATTGGCTTTTGTAGTTTGGTTTGCCCTGTTCCCATTATGCACTGGGACAGGAACAGACTAATTTGCATACAGCCAGGTTCTGAAACTGGGATGGTGCAATGAGCTAAAAAACGGTGTTGGATCTAGCCCTGATCTCTTGACTGGGTGAGAGTATTCTGCTTAATTCAGAGACTCTGTCCCTCACCACCCCTTGTTGTAAATAATTTTGTCCACCCTAAGCGTGGAAGGGTATACTCAGACATGAGTCCCTTGCTCATTGCACCATCAGGATTCAAGCAAGCCGGGCCGAAGACGGCTGTAATGCCAGAAACCGGTCCCCGGAAGCTTGTTTCCTTCCCAGTGTAAGAATTGGCTTTTGTAGTTTGGTTTGCCCTGTTCCCATCATGCACTGGGACAGGAACAGACTAATTTGCATACAGCCAGGTTCTGAAACTGGGATGGTGCAATGAGCTAAAAAACGGTGTTGGATCTAGCCCTGATCTCTTGACTGGGTGAGAGTATTCTGCTTAATTCAGAGACTCTGTCCCTCACCACCCCTTGTTGTAAATAATTTTGTCCACCCTAAGCGTGGAAGGGTATACTCAGACATGAGTCCCTTGCTCATTGCACCATCAGGATTCAAGCAAGCCGGGCCGAAGACGGCTGTAATGCCAGAAACCGGTCCCCGGAAGCTTGTTTCCTTCCCAGTGTAAGAATTGGCTTTTGTAGTTTGGTTTGCCCTGTTCCCATCATGCACTGGGACAGGAACAGACTAATTTGCATACAGCCAGGTTCTGAAACTGGGATGGTGCAATGAGCTAAAAAACGGTGTTGGATCTAGCCCTGATCTCTTGACTGGGTGAGAGTATTCTGCTTAATTCAGAGACTCTGTCCCTCACCACCCCTTGTTGTAAATAATTTTGTCCACCCTAAGCGTGGAAGGGTATACTCAGACATGAGGCCCTTGCTCATTGCACCATCAGGATTCAAGCAAGCCGGGCCGAAGACGGCTGTAATGCCAGAAACCGGTCACCGGAAGCTTGTTTCCTTCCCAGTGTAAGAATTGGCTTTTGTAGTTTGGTTTGCCCTGTTCCCATCATGCACTGGGACAGGAACAGACTAATTTGCATACAGCCAGGTTCTGAAACTGGGATGGTGCAATGAGCTAAAAAACGGTGTTGGATCTAGCCCTGATCTCTTGACTGGGTGAGAGTATTCTGCTTAATTCAGAGACTCTGTCCCTCACCACCCCTTGTTGTAAATTATATCCCCTTGTATGTTGGCTAACATAATTGTAGATATCTGTGCAAAATTGCCTTCATCCCGAAGTCCAGGGCAAGTTCCACCCCGTACTCATTCTGTATTTGTTTCAATGCTTCTGGTATGACTGCTATTGAGGGGGTACAATGCGTTCTGATGTGAACAGCAGCAAATAAGGGACACCAAGTAGTACAGGCCTCTATTGGGGGAGCTATTCCCACTGACAAGCAAATTGTCAGTATTCTATGTTTTTCTTGCAGTCCAGAGTGTGGAAAAACTGCCTCAAGCTGTGCTATTTTCTGTGCTATTCAGAATGGCCTTTGTTCACATTTAGTGAAACCGCTCATTGATGGCTCTCCGCATCGCACAGGAGACCATCCATTACACAGGACCAATCTTCCTTCAACTCAAACGTAACACCTACTGCTAAAGAATGTGTCTCTGCGTGCACTCGCGGCGATTAGGTATGCTGACCGAAAGACAAGGAACTTTGGAAGCTTCTGATTTGCCAAAAGCCCATGACTGGGCTCTAACCAGTGATTGGCTGGGAGTCTTGAGCCCAGCAAAACATCACTGTTTCTTTAGTGGGAAAAGCACGGGTTAAACACAGGTGCAGCCCACCCACTCTCCTAACCAAGCTGCCGAACATGCAAAGAGTGGGGTGAGGCAGGAAACGCTTTCTCTGCTGCCGGGTCCAAGCGCCGTGAGACGGGACATCCGTGTGGTCTCTCTGCCGGTTGTAGAGTGGCTCGATTTCCTCAGTCCCGCAATGTCAGTTTCGGCCTCACGCAGGCGCTCGTCTTTCTGGAATGGTAAGTGGCAGGCGTCTCCGACAGGTGAGTCGGACCGCTGAATAAACCCATTAATTATCTGCAGAAAACCGCACCATTTACTAAGAAATTTACGGAAACTGTGATGCTGCATGCTACCAGCCGGGATCAATGACCATGGGGCGGGGTCAAAAGTGTGGCATTTTAAGGTAATTTACAGCAAGGGCATGAATTTATCACGCATAACCACATTGTTAGTTAGTGCTGGGCAGCTATTTTCCATTTGCTGAAAGGCCGCAATTCAGTGACAGTGATCGATCGATTCTATAGTCACGGGAACCCATCAGAGTAGATAGAGCTTTGGTGTACCTTGCAGCTGGAGAGCTCTAGACTGGGTCATATTTGTCCCAACTGTGGCCTCGCATCTTCCATGTTGACTGCGCCCATGTGTCTCTTACAGAGACTGTTTGACACGGAAAACGTGTATTCTGTTTACTACGGCTGTGGTTGTGTCACGTGAATATGGCGACTTTACACATGCCCCTATATGAGCAAGGCACTCTTACATGTAAATTGAGACTATTTATGCAGCTCACCTCTTGATACCTAATGATCGTGATATATTGGGCACTACAATAATTGAACAACACTGCCCCCTGTCATTTCCAAGGATGCATTAGTGACAGTCTGTGAGTCTTTTACTGTAAACAAAGGGTATTCTCATCCCTGCAGGAGTTATACCTATGCCCAGTAGTTCAAGTCATTTTGTTTAGGTTTATTAAGGAAAACATCAATAAAAAGACAGAAGTAAAACGTTTTTTATTCAAGTTTATGCCATAGCTGTTCAAAGTGTGCTAACACTATTATACATCTTCAGCATCTCAATCTCAATCACTTCAAGTTCATATTGTCAAAGACGAAGATTTTTGCACGTAAAACAAACTTGGACAAAAGATCACCTCTTCACCATCTGGCCACAGGTGCATGAACCAGCGCTATCAAATGAAGTGAGAAACATGATCGGGACTATGGCTATGACCCGCTGCTTAGGTAAACTAAGTGACTAAGGCATGTTTTACTCAATGTGAACTCAATGCCGCATCTTTCTACCTCTGGTGTTTCCTCACAGAGAGATGGCCACCATCGCTTTGGGTTAGTCACACCCAAATTATGCCAAGAGTTTATATACTGGTGCCCAATGATATTTTTCCTCCCCAACCTTGAGCTAATTATGAATGCAGGCATCAGACAATGTCAACACCTATGTATACATAATCCTATCACTTCAAGAATGACACTGGCTGCAAAGAAACCGCTCATTCATGGCTCTCTGCATCGCACAGGAGACCATCCATTACACAGGACCAATCTTCCTTCAACTCAAACGTAACACCTACTGCTAAAGAATGTGTCTCTGGTACAGACTGGCCCTGCGAGTCAAGCTCTGGAAAATCCCCCAGTCAAGAATACGGATACTTAAAAAAACACCCAGAATTTCAGACCGAGAATTGGCACCCCCCTAACACAATATCCTTTCCCAGCAAAGCTCCAACAAAAGAATTGAAAAACATTACTTACCTGTAACCTTAGTTTCATCTTATAAATGTTACAAATTACCATGCTGTTCATTTTGTGCTGAGCTTAGACCACTGCAAGGTGTCCTTCGTGGTTGTGAAAATTTTGGTTTCAAGCTTGTGACATGACATATGATTAGCATGATCAAATGCCCTGCAACCAAAAATGCACCATTCTGTATCACGTCATGCCTAAATACAACTGCAAGCTTGCCACAACAAAACTGGAGCACTTTCAAAACACCCTTGCAACATCCAAACCAGATTTTTTAAACCTGCTGTCAACAAAATTCATGCTTTAAAGGCCATGTTAGCGTGCTATAAATCAACTAAATAAATCTACCAGTCATGTAAAGCTAACAAGGTGGTAACTTTTCAGAAAATCCCGAATCCCCTTTAGGCCCTTAAAAGGAGTTGGTGGGACAAGTGGATTTCTAAGGACATGTAGATCTTAGTAGCTTTTTGACCCTTGGCCAAGTAGATTATTTTGAAAATTCCACCCCCCTAAGGTTAACAGGACTTCAATTTCCTCATATGGAGAGTATTCATCTGGCATTTCCTCTGGAATGTAACTGTGAAATATGTGTGTGTGCGTCTGCAGGCGGGATTTTAACCCAAGAATAGAACACCTTTGTCCTGTATGCCTTGTGTGCCTTAATCACGAAGATACGGTCCCACCTAATGCTGAGCTTAATTTTAAAATGTTATAGCAAATGCATTTCTGCAATTTTCTGATATGTTTAGAACACCTTCCTTCTCAGCTTCCTCTTTACTAGTACTACTAGCACCAGCGTCTATGGTTTGAGACATTATGGGTGGAAGTTTAGAGACAAAGAGGTAAGGATTTGCACAATGTGGGAACTATAATCCTTCAAGCTTGAATATACTTACAGCCAATACATAAGGTATACCTACTCAGCTGTGGTGGATTTTTCCTCCCCACTCCAGACCTCTCCGGGTAAATGTGGGTAGGGGTGTCTGAGAAAGCACAACCAAACTACTCCGGTTTGACCGTTAAATAAGAACCAAACCAACGCTGGGTACCATGTTGTGTAGTTCCTGTAAATCTATATAGGATCTGCGCATTTAGATAACATAAACTAAGGGATTGGTGTTCAGACAGATTATAGACACCCCCAAAGGATATGTTGGCCTTTAGACCAGCTAGCTCACAGTGCCACTATAAGCCCCTTAACATACCAAGGAGCTATTAGTTTCTGTCAACTATCAAAGATGACAACCCTTGATCCTTCAGGGATTGTGGAAACTGTGTACTACTTTTCGCTCAATCACTTGTGCTGACTTGGTCTCAGAGAAATACACAGAATAAGCGATGGGTAAGTTTTCAATAAGCGTTTATTGAACCAGCGTCATCCTTGTATAAAATACGTGTGCTGCGACAATCATTAGACAGAGACAGATATATACGATTACAAGCACCAACAGAGTAAATAAAAGGTAGAATTCTACCATGGTGCTAAAACAGTGAATATATGCAGGCATATAGATACACGGTAGTAATCAAGCATACTCCTAAGATGGGAGCACTAGCTAAGTGCACCTAAGTGTACCTAGCATGTATGTACGTGTGAAGACAAGAATCCCCTAGGAAAGAGCCAACCCCATTACCTGACGGGAAAGAACGAAGGACACCGTCTTGGTCTCGAGTTGGACACCCAGCAAGGGATATCAGATAGGCCTGGGCGGTAAATTCAGTTCCGCCTGCGGAATTTGGGTATTTTTGCGTTCTGCGGAGAACGCAAAATTGCCCCAAATTAAGCGTTCCGCGACTTCATGAAATTTTATGCTTGTTCGCGGTCTCAAATACGTGTTCGCGGAATTTCTGCGTGTTCGCAGAGATTTTTTACCGTTTCGCGGATATTTGCGTAACGCAATTAGGCAAATTCCGCCCACCTCTAATATCAGACCACTGTGTGCTGGAGTTTCTGCATGCAGGGATTTCAGCTTCTCGGGTCAGCATGGAAGCTTCTCCTCTGGTTTCCCCAGCTAGGACGTGGTGCTTGTATTCCCGAAAGGTACCCTCGGGGTTCTACCTAGATGTGTATTGGTGCTGTGTGCCAGTCATCCAATAATGACAATAGCAGTGACTTTTATACAGATTTATTATACAGAAGATGGTAATCCTGCTGTGTGATACCAAGAATACCCATGCATAATAATTGAGGCTAGGTTCCTAAGAAAACCACACAACATTTATTCAGCACATAACTAAGCAAAAGGTCAGTGCCAGAGCCGTTATGTAGAGCTAGGTAGGACAAATGTAGGTAAAAGGTTGTTCAGCTACCTAGGCCTATTTTGGGGTACATCGGGGGTCATAACAGTATCTTACAACTAATTTGATTCTAAAACGATACCTACAGGGACACCGGAGTCCAGCTTGTTTGGGAATCTGTGCATACACAGTTAAATACACTGAAGCTACATGGGGAGCAAAATAGGAATAAAGGACAGTAGGAAGAGTAAATAATAACATTTTGACAAACTGTGTCATGTATAGTCCCTGCCATCCTCTTCCTCAGACTAAGGCCTCCGAATGTGCCAGTAGCAGAACTACACAAACAAATGATGGACGGAATGCTGAATATCACATACATTGACCCTCAGTCAAGAGATCTGGGTTAAATCCATCGTTCTTTTGCTCACCCTGCCACCCCAGATTAGACCCAGCCATATGCAAATCATTCTTGACCACCTGTGCCTCATGGGAACAGTCCAGACCGAACTGCCAAGCCAGGTCCTCCCTCGACCGGATACAAGCATCCTGGGACTGGTTTCTGGGTATTACCCTTCATCAGCCAGGCTAGCTTGAATCCAGTGGCACAGTTATCTAGAGCCTCAGTTCTCTCCTCCAGCCTCACAAAAGCCTCAGGCACACACTGTTTGAATGTGGACTTTTCTTTCATCCCCTTTTTTGCATCCCCAATTTGCCCCTCCAGACTCCAACCTCTACCTCATTAGTCTCCTATTTGAACATGCAGCGTTCCCAATAGCATCACATATGGCAATGCTCATATCCCTAAGTATGCTGGATGGTGTTCTCTGACAAGGTTACACCTTTGTGGTGCTCTGCCTCGTTCATCCATACCTGTGTCACCCTGATCCTTGAATGTGTTGGTCACGGTGGTGGTGCCAACATAACCTACAGAGTGTAGGTCAGTAACTGCAGCCCTCCAACCTAAGAAGGGTACCTATGCCCACTTGGCCCTTTCCGATTCTTATTTAATGGGCCACGGAAAGATTGGGATCTTCAGTGCCTCAGTCTCCCTTACAAGATGCAGATCACGTGACTGGCCCAGGAGGCAGCCAAGGGACCTTGCAGAGGTCCGTTGCCATGGTAGGGAACTGAAATTTCATTCATACTGACACTACAAGGTGATCATCACTGCTCACCAAATGTGATGATTACTGAGAGCTCAGGGAATGTGAGACAAGCTGGAGAGCTGATTCTGAAGCAGAAACTCCCAAAGGCTATAGCCATGTGGGATCTGGCCGTCTCCAACACCATTATTCCGTACAGGTTGATATTCATTTTGTTATTGTTATTTTCTTGTGAGTTATTGGAACCCACTAGTTGTGCTGTAGAGTGTAAAAGGTGACGGGTGTTTCTTTCCATTGTGCATTGTTAGAAACATTTCTGTAAAGGTGTGAAATTATTAGGATGCACTTTCAGATAGATTTCGCAGGGGAGCTGTTGAAATGCCTGACTGTAACCAGTGGTTATTTTCTCAGTTCTGTCCATCTTATTATAAATATGTCAGAAAAGACTGCCTGCAATACTAATCTGAAGGATAATCCTATTTGCTGGGTTTACTGTGTATGTTCTAATTCTGGTCTTCCTTCTCCTCCGGTCCCAGCTTCTCTGTGTGCACGGTTTGGTACTATTCAGTTCTACTGCACACCTTTGCCCTCTTGGGAGAATTGTAAGTCCTAGAAGTTGTCATATTGTGATCTATGGACTCCCCTTATGTAGTGTACTGACAGCTGTCACTCAATCCAAATATTCAAATATAAGTCAATAAGGGAGCAATAGACCAACAGTGCGTACAAATCAGCTTTAATGAAACAGTAAAGTAAATATATGGGTTAAAATCAAAGCAAAGTAATTTGATTTGTTTTTATAATAATCAAATGGTCAGATTCACTAAAAGAAACTATGATCATATACGCAAGTATAATGTTCACTAGAATAACATTCAGGAAGCGTAGCTGCTTAGTGTCAAATACCTAATTGAAAGCCATGTAGCAGTTGAAATACCATTCCCTTGTTCTTGACTTGCAAAACAGCATTAATCAACTGGCTATGAAATGCACAATGGATATTACATTACATTGGAATATTCATAACAGTCTTATAGACACAAGTATCTAAATAAAGCATAATACATTTGCTTACAAATATACCCCTGATGTCTTAACCGATAGCGTAAAGCAGTGAAATAAAGGCCCCTCATCCCTAGTTGGAACTTAACTCATCCACAGTGCTGGGAAGCCCTTTTCCTTCCTCTTGAGTCCCTCTCACTCTCGAGCCACAGCCAAGGAATAGCACAGCCAGGGAGGCAGCTATGGGCGATGGCAGCTTGCACAACCCCATCCGCGAGCTTCAGCTCCTTCGCACGCGTCTGTCTTTAAATATCCTGAAGCTTGGCTTATGTCATATTCTGTTACTTTCTCGCAATTTCTAGCTTTGTTATCAGAATGTATCCTTTGGCTGCCCTAACGCTCCTGGCTTTATTCTGAACAGTTTCTCAGGGTCAACATAACCTTCGGCTGCCTCTCTCCCGCACTTCCCACTTCCCGTACCTTCTTATCACACCAGCGGCAGACAGTCACGTCTGCTGAATGCTGAAAAACAATCTTAGATGCGACAGTGTGAACCTTCTGTACTGCTCACGTTTTTTCTGCAGGTATTATCGCTCATCCACCTTGTTCAAAGTAATTAACCCTTCGCGTCACAATGTCTTCCGCAACTATCCCTATATACACACCTTACCACCTCCCATTCAATGTACTCCTCATCTGCTCCATACTACTGGTATATATTTGGGTGTTTTACAACCCCTAAATCTTGATTGAGTGCCAGCTCCTCATTATTTACCTTGATGTGGATCTTCCTCTTTTTAGTGCTTCCTTCCTCCATCCGTAGGGCCTTTCTGTCCTGAGGTATTTTCTTGGGTTCCTAGGGCAGGCGCGGGTACTGGGAAGTATCCTGTGTCATTTAACATTTGAGTCAACAGGCCCCAACTACTAATGATATTCAATTTGTAAGCCAAGTTATACATTTTTGGTTCTTGACTATCTCGGGTCAGCCAGGACAAGCAGTTAAAACTTACTTGAGGAGGCTAAGGGTTTTAAAACTCATTCTTAAACGCTGTGAACACTCAAATCAGGTTCACTTCTCTGTTGATGAGATAGAGCAATCAAGAACAGTTTTGGAGGTATATTTATTTAAGTTTAAACCTGAGAGATACAAAGTATTCACCATCCAGGTATATTTTTCCAGACCGAGCTGGTGCAATCCTTTTATACAGTTAAAGCGACATTGACATGTATTGAAATAGCCGAGTAGGACTGTGTGTGCCAAATAAAATATGTAAGTTACGCTGAAGAATAACAGAGGAATCTTATCAAAGCATGAATACTTTGTCACAGTGCTTAGGACAGGTGCAGTTTTGACATCAGCTGTTTATTGTCCTTTCTTATCTACCTGATCCTTTAGTTCCTAAAAACAAAGGAGAAGCTACAAGGATAAACAGTTCATGGATTTTTACTCTTCTAGGCCTAACTGCAAAAGCCAGGGTTTGTACAGCTGCAGGGTTTATGAAATCACAGTGAAGGCAACAACATGAAAGAATAGTTGTTCAATATCACATTTTTGCTCCAACAAACCACCCTTTGAACAACTGTACAACATGTTATAACTTTTGCTATACAATATTTTATGCATTAGTTCAGTCACTTTCTCTCCTACTGTATCATGACGCTTGAAACTTAAACATTACTCAGTGGGAGAATGCACAATTTGGTACATGCCTGATAGCAAACAGGAAGCATATTTGAAGATAAACAAAAACTATTATTGCAAAAACACGATTATTACCTTGAATGTGGTCCAACCCCAGGCTCCAAATAGTGAAGAAATAGTATTACTAGTGCCAAATTACAGAACTTCTGAGCAGAGGTATCTGTCTGCTTCTCCTCGTCTTCCTCTACCCATACTGTTTGTTTGCAGATATTTACCAACATGCTCCTTAAAATGGTGACAAATATGGAGAAGCACTAGGCTCAGATAAAACAACGCTCCCCCAACCTTTGGGCAGACTAGGGTATTCCTTTTGTCCACAGACAAAATAAATGACCTACCCTGCTGCTACTGATAACGAGGGCCAAGAGGCATTGGCAGGACTGAAAACATGGGTGCAGGTACTCCGTTCCATCTCTCACGATTCATTTGATGCAAGACATAACTGCCCATGTCCTCTTGTTACCCGTAAAGCCGGGTGATTGTTAAATAAGGGGGAGGGTGTTGGGATTCGAATTATTCATCTCTAGGATGAGTTGTTTATATCTTTTACTCATGACCCTGTCATTGAAGGTGTCTCTGTAGGGTGAACCTTCACTTCTGGTGGAACAATCCAATGGTACCACTGTTTCATCTCTGCATCTGCATCTGACATCCGTACCCTGTGGGCCAGAAAACCAGCTGATCGCTGCTTTAACTAGAATATAACAAGAATCATTAAGCGTCGAAGGCAACAAAGGCATTCCGTGTTGAGTTACAGAAGGGTATTTTAGACGAATCCAACAATCTGAGACCTTTAATTCTTTCTAATAGATGTTCATCATTTGTTTGGCAATGTCTTCGTGGCAATCTTTGGAACAGGGGTCATGCAGATCTTCAGTAAGCGTGGTATTTGAATCCAATAATTTCAGGACGTATATATCGTACAAGTAGATGACAAGGACTGTTAGGGTAGTAATGTTGATCAGAACAAATGGTATGCACATTTTATTTTGTCAGCAAATTTCCTTTTTATCCTAAATATTCCTCCTGAGCAGTTGTGCCCCTTTGTTTCTTATTCAACAGCATCACTAGGCTGTGAGGTCACCAGTACTTCAAGGCTCTGGACCTGATAGAAAACTATAGTTGGTTGAGTCAAGAAGCTGGACCTACTGTGGTTGTGGGCATATGTTGTATCGAGGACCAATGTCCTTGATGGGCTGTGGGGCACAGTCTTTGGGGCAGGCCTTTGTGCTGCAGTTGATGGCAAGGTATGAGGCAAAGGAGCTCTTCTCACATTTGAGGCATGGATCCAATTCTTATATCCTGAATATCTCATGCCTGTTTCTGTTGCCAACAGAACTTGTATGGGACAGTTCCAGCGTGGTTGTAGGCAATTTGATCGCTGAAACTTCTTGACCCTCATCCATTCATGAGGTTAAATATTATACCCAGACCCCTGCAGAAGCAATGGCCAGGTGTGTTCCCATGTTCATTAATGGAGGAAAGACGTCTTATCAATTCAAAACAATACTCTTGAAGCAGTTATGAGTTATTTGTGTTGCTAGCAATGTTTTTGGACCGTCCAGTCACTACTTAATGTGGGCTGAGACGTGTTGCAGTATCTGTGGTAGTTCGCATACTCATAAGGGCAAGTGAGAAGGCATCCACCCAAGTCGGTGTATTCTGTGCTTACTTTAGCTATATTGGCCTTCAGTTTGCCATTTCTTCTTTCAATGACACAGACTGCTTCTAGGTGAAATACACAATGACATTCATGTGGTACTCCCATTGCCTTACAAACCCATTCAAAAGTTAATGACAAAGTACACCTTGTTGTCACTTGTAATCCAAACCAAAGTGAGGAAAGAATTCTTTCAGAAAGCATTTAGCTCTGGTCATAGCATTGCATCGCTTAGTAGTGTAGCCTTTGATCAAATTTCCATAAACTAGCCTGTTCTCGAAACGGTTTCATGCTGTTTTTACAATACCATCTCGTCCCAAATGGGAAGGGCCGTGCATCATCAATGTCATAGGATATAATAGTTTGCCAGGTAGCATGGATCGATAACCATGTTGATCTTTTCAACAGCCATTCACCAGGGTACCATATAGTTGCCATTTTTGTATCTCTTTAGTTTTTTTTTGTTGTAAATCTGCTATGCCCCTTTCACTGAAGTCATATGCACATTCTTTCTCTTTAACAAACATTCAATAGGAAACCTATGCTAAAGACATAACATTCTGTTCAGTCTCTTAGATTATCTCGTCAGCAAAATCAGTCCCTGTGCTTATGTCATCTACTGTCCTTTTTTGTGCATGACATTTGATGATAGCTACTTATTTAGGCAGTAATAAGCATTCGGTAATTTTACAATCAGTGGACCATGTTGTATTTTTATTCCTTGAGACGTTGGGAAACCTCTTTCTTACCAAAACCTGCCAAAATTATGCGCTACTCCAAACGCATATTGGCTATCAACTTATATGTTCACAATTAATCCAGTGCTCCGCTCTTGTTAATGTTATTAATTCAGCAGGTTGTGCCATTCATTCTAATAGTCTACAAGTTTCAATGACATTGGGTTATGTGGTAACTGTATAGGCGGCAGTGGGCAACCCTGAAGTCCCCATCTCTTTCTTCTATTGGTGTGTCTGTAAATCTATTCTCGCATTGGTCTGTTCTTCTGTGATCAGTACACAGTCTAGGAGCATGTCGGTATCTTTCTAGGGAAGGAGCAAGAGCGTCACTAGATTAAGCGGTAACATGAGTACTTAACAAAAACAACTTATAATGTTAGTCTGGCATTTGTCAAATATTGCTTGCCTTTTGTTTAACAATATTTCTACAGAGTGATTTTCATACATATGTACTTTGTGCCCTGGAATCAGTATTTGTGCTTGTTTTAGGGAAGCAACCACTGCTGCAGTTGCACACAGCCATGCTGGCAAAAAAACATAAGTGCTGGGTCTTTTCCTGCCACCCTGTTGTATAAAAACAGCAAGTGCGCACCCATCTTGTTCAGGTACAAAAATATGAAATTCTTTAGTATAGTCAGGAATTCCGAGAGCAGGGTTGTCACAAAGGGCCTGTTTGATTTGCAGAACACGATTCTGGTGTTCAGTTAACCACGGTAAAGTTTTGTAAAGAAGAGAAACGTTATGGATCCATTTTCTGCAATGGCCTGTCATACCTGGCAAGGCTTGCGCTTGTTGTTTTGTTGTAAGAGGTTGAATATTCAGTACAGCTTTCACTCTTAGAGGGTCAAGTCTCTCTTCTCCCTTTGACAGGAGGTGTCCTAAATAGGCAACCTCCTGTTGAACAAACTGCAAATTAGTGGTTAGAGAACTTGTGGCTATGTGTACCTAGGAAGTGTAATAGGGAAATGGTGTCAGAAGCAAAGTCAGGTTCGCTAGTGCTGGCAAATAATATTTCATCTATGTATTGTACAAGATTGGTGGTTGGTGACAACTGAAAGCTTTTAGTGCCTGCGAATAAAAAAACACAAACCTCTAAAATATCTTCATTAATGGGGTCATCGCCCTCCTTTTATTTATTTTTCTTTTAAATAATACAGCAAGGATCGGGCTATTGCATGGGTAGTCCTGTGTCTCTGTTTTCACTGTCTTAAGTAAGTCCTGTATCACTATTTCCATTGCCTGTTCTTTCTGGTGATATTCTGTACTATGGCATCCATGGGAGAGGGATGTTTTGTTTCAAAGTCATTTGTTCAGGTGCTATTGTTATATATCCCAATCATTCTCGATGGAGGCCTAAACATTTGTTGTCTACTTTGTAAAACACTCATTCAAGTATTGTAGTTTGGGGTAGGGCGAAGTAGACATTGGTGGGAGAAGGAGAGTTTTCTGTACATTCAGGATGTATGCCATCTGCGATAATTTTATTGTTGCATGTAATTTTCTAAGTAAGTCTATGCCCAACAAGTTAAGGGCACTTTTGTCTGTCAATACAAAACAATGTTTATCAGTTATTCGGCCAATGGTATGTCAGTGGTGCAGAGATGGGACTGTGCACAAGTACATTCGAAAATCCCACAGATGTATTATATTTTCTCGAGAGGGGTGCAGGTGGGATAATGTTTTGATAAATTAAGGCATTAGCAACCCCAGTGTCCAAGAGGAATTTAGTCTTCTGCCCTTATACTAATGGGTCCTTCTTACTGTTCCTAGGGTTAGAAGAGTTAGAAGTGGAGGCCGCTCTTTCTCTTTTCTTGTTTCCATACTCTGGAATTCTTTGCCCATTAACTTGAGAATAGAGGAGAACTTCATGCGCTTTAGAAAGAAGTTAAAAACCCATATTTTCCCTCAGTCCCCTTAGGTACTTCTTCTCAAGCTAGTTCAGACAGCGCCCAGAAGCCCTGATCGGGTAGGCATGCACTTTAAAAATCTGCCGAATACAATAGAATTGCTTCAACATATGGCCCTCTTGGATTCACTGGAATTTCAACCCTTTCCTCTGGAATTTCCACCCATTCCTCTCTCTCTCTCCTCCCGGGTTACCCCATTGGACAACATCATAATTAGGCAATGGGACTGTTACCACCTGAGATCCGTTAGCCTGTCTGCCAAAGTAGTTTTGTTGGTGTCTCCGATAAGTGGTGTTATTAGCATAATATTTTTCAATGTGGCCATTATTGGACATATCATTATGTTGTGACCCTCTGTTAAAAAGAATTCCTGTTTCCCCCTTGGGCAAATCCTTGTGACATGGAGTACTCTCTGGTTGTTTTCTGTAGTAACGGGCACTCTTAGGGTCTTTACATTTGTGGCACCCATTGTCTACCTGGGCATTCTTGGGTCTGTAAAAGTGGTGTCGAGTATCCAGTCCTCGAAAAAACATAACAATTTTACTACACCTGCAGGTCTAGTGACATAAATAATCTACTTGACCTATTTATAATGCTCTTGATCCATAAACTGGTTTCAAATTATGTGACCCTAGGCAAATATTTTAATTCACTGAGCCACCATTTTCTTTTTTTTATCACATAAGAGGACACCTTCAAACATGCAAGTTCAGCATGCCTGCTGGAGAACTCTTCACGTTCGCTGCATGTTGGAATCCTAGACTTGAGGTACTGGGTTTTTAAGAACCGGCACAGAACCGGTAACCCAGCGGTGCCAGGGGATCAACACCCAGAGACCTCGGGTTCTCCTGAGTCAGACCTACAGAAACTCTGAGTCTTCTAGGTGAAGTCAAAGATTAGTTTATTGGTTGCAACCAAGGTAACAGGGTCCTAGAAGTATAATACGAGTATATTCTCAGGAGACTGCACACTTTCACGAAGTCAGGCTTCCCTTCTTATACATAGTTTTCAGCCTTGGGCAAAACATTCCTTGGATTCGTGGTATTTCATTTATGGTTACTGATTACAAAAGAAAAGCAGAGTCATGATGACATGTACATATTTCACGTCGTGCTGCCCATAACAAATCGTCCGGCAAGGCACAACATTTCATCAGATATCGCTGGACCCCTAATAAAAGCGGTCACCTCCCCATCATAAAGTAAGTGAAGAAAAGGAGTGGAGAAAAGATGTGAGCGAGATATGGCAGGTGTGCGCGCTGAAATGGTTTTATGGCTGGTTGAGCCTAGATGCTATCTTGCTCGGCCACTGGGAGGGAACTGACCTAACGAGTTCGGCCTGGGGCGATGGTTCTAACTTGTACTGGGGTCAGGGAGAAGTCGATTAAGGAGTATGTGTCCTTGTGGAATCAAATTCAACAGGATTAAGGCCTATGTAAAGGGCAACATGTAGCTAAGGGTTTAGAATGTAAATGACGATTTCGAGGTGAAATCGTCACTCGAATACGCCGAAAATACATGTACTTGATGTACTCGTCATTCTCGGTCTTTTGATACCAAATTCGTTCTATTTCGACAAAGTTTTTATTCTCGGGTCCAGTACTTTTATATGGATCCAGATTTTTCAGAACCACAGACTGCCTGTCGTCACTATCAAATCATGATTCGGGCACTATACCGATAAATGGACTTATGAATGGCTATGCTCTGTAGGACTGCACAGTTTGAATGTATGACAAATATATCGTGCGCCACTCCCTTTGGGACTCCCTGTGCCTATATATTGGGACGGCCCCATAACCTCTGTGGGACTCATTAAATCTAAACCACTTGCAGTTGCAAGACCGAACCTTGTGTCAAACTCTATACTTTGGATCAATACATATTAAACCTTTTGAAACCAGCTGAGATTTTTTTACTGGTACGGCCAACAAGTTACTTGTCTTCTATCCGGAAAGACAAGCCTTTTTTGTGTGCAGTATTACACTTACACCTTCGCTTATCTTCTGGTGTATTTTGAAGTTTCTTCCTGTTAGCGCCCTGAAGAAGTCCCATTCTGGGACGAAACGCGTCGGCTGTATGGTGCTTCATTTTTCTAATGAAATAAAGAAATCCAATCGAGGCACTTCTACTTCTGCGATTTATTGGAATTGAATTCTATATTGACTCTTATTGTGCTACATATTGTGTTTGACCTGTGCTTTTATGTTCAATTGTTGTGACCCTCTGTTAAAAAGAATTCCTGTTTCCCCCTTGGGCAAATCCTTGTGGCATGGAGCACCCTCTGGTAGTTTTCTGTAGTAACGGGCACTCCTAGGGTCTTTACATTTGTGGCACCCATTATCTATTTGGGCATTCTGGGGTCTGTAAAAGTGGTGTTGAGTATCCAGTCCTCGAAAAAACATAACCATTTTACTACACCTGCAGGTCTAGTTTCATAAATAATCTACTTGACCTAATTATAATGCTCTTGATCCATAAACTGGTTTCAAATTATGTGACCCTAGGCAAATATTTTAATTCACTGAGCCACCATTTTCTTTTTTTTATCACATAAGAGGACACCCTCAAACATGCAAGTTCAGCATGCCTGCTGTACAAAAAACAATTTTGTTTCATTTAATAGACTAAACTTTTGCTTCATATATAATACAAATCTAGCAACATATAGGATACACATGATTTGTAACTTGCCTCTTAGTTCTTCAACAGCATTGTCATCAAGACGAGGGCAGGAATGTTTCTCAAATCATGTTTAAAAACTATCACTTTTAATAAAAACATGCATGAAGTGGTAACAGTCATTTGCAATTAGCAGATTTTCCATTTAAATGGCCACAAAATTTCCCACTGACATGCAGTTTTACCTGTTAAAAATATATAGTGTACAAACAATGTTAGAAATTGAGTTTCTGCAAATATTTGTCATTTGCACATCACCAAATAAAGTTTGTTTTGCTCCTATTTAAATCTTTGTTTGCATCACAATTCTGAATCACAAAAAAAGTGCTTTTTTAATTCTTGATGTATTTTGAAATATTTGCGCTATTCATTTACAAGCTGTTTAATAAAACACATTGTACAGCCTTTTTGTTCCACAATGATTGTCAGATAGATCACTTGACAAACTCCTCTAACTGCGATAAGAAAAAGAAAAGTAAACCGCATTTTCCATTGTAAGATAAGCAGCAATTAATAAAAAGAAAAACTGACATTTGACCTCTGTCATTGAACAGATAGAAAATGTGTCCAGATAAAAACAAGATTTAAAGGTGCTTTCATTGCTCATTCACTTTCTGAATGAACAGAACACCTGTTCCTTTCCTACTTGAGTTCACTCACCAGAACGGATGAGTGGGTCTTATAAATAGCTCGCCCTGATAAAATCTGACACGCCTAGAGTGGGCAATTAGATTTTTCGAGGCTTTGCAATCTAACCATTACATTTCCTGGCAGGGCTGCTATTTTATCAGTCATTTGACCATCAGCTTTATTTAGTATACATTTTCTTCCAATCAATCTTCAAAGTTTTACTTCTTGCATTTCTGCCTTCTATCAAGTGGGAGAAGTCAGGAAAACATTTGGTCTATATCAATCATGGTCATTGGCCTCTGCAATATCTTTCTGTCCTGGTATACTATTCTTCAGAGCTTTCCCTTATATCTGGATAGTTTTTGAAAAATATAATGAGTTATTGGGCAGCTTCAGGTCCTGTGGCTAACCCTGTTTAAACATTACTGAATTATAACTAAGGCATAGAAACGATGCAACCCTCTCCGTGTGGACTAAGCACTTCCAGTAGTCTAATAACATGAAAGGTATATGGGCGTGCATCTTTATGTGATCTGTGATGTGAAAGAAGCCAGAGCGAATGTAGTAATGGGATAGGAGAGAGCACCTCTTGAACCATCAGCCAAAGTTTTAACTTCAGTGGTGGCATCTATTCTATGGCTGGTCGATACTGAGTGGCCCCTATATTTTGTGAGACCTCTGAAAGACTGGGGTCTCTTTTGTCCAGCTCTTGAAAGGAGTAACTTTTGCGATTCTACAGGATTTACCCTCCCATATGGAGAACATGGGAAGATTGTAGTTCTGTCAGTCGGTTTGAAAATGGCCAGAGGGAGTGTTTGTACTACGTATAGTAAGCGGGGTAGGAAGTTAATCTTAATACTGTTGCTTCGACTTATCTGATACAGATCCAGCCTGTCCCAGCAATAGAGCTCTTTAAAAAGATTGTCTAACAAGGAGGTTAGATTGTTGAAATTTATATGTGTGTTGCATCGAGCTTTTAATTCTATTACCCAGTAATGCAATGCCCCCTCTATGTATTTAAAGCCTTCACCTTGGAGGCGTTGCTTTATGTTCTGGATTGTACCTGCCACTCTTCACTATACTGAAGGATTTGGTTATTATGAAATCCTGACAATAGGGGAATTCTTCGTCAAGGGCTGGGATGAACTCCGCTTGGTCAGTCAAGAAGCACAAAACATCATCAACCAAAAGAACGAGTTTGAACGTTTTACCTTCATAATTAATGCCATGTATAGCTTGATTATTGGTTATTCTATGAGTGAGGGAGTTCCATGACCAGGGCAAATGGAGGGGGACAGAGGCCATCCCTGACTCGTCCCCCTAATAAGTCGAATGCTAGGCTCTTTATGTATTTTAAAACTGTTTTGTGATGCTTTTAAAGATATATTCGTATCGAAATAAAGCCAATTCGACTGACTGACTGAATGCTATGCAACAGTTTCCAAAGATTTTTATTTGAGCTGCTGGATTTACATAATTTGCCATAATGAAGGAAGATGTGACTTGGTCAATGGGTGTTTAAGAAAAGACCTTTTGGATAAATCATCCATTCACCCTGTCGAAGGCCTTCTTCAAATTCAAGCGAGAGAAGGACCATCAGGGTTCTATTTTCAGTGGCTATATTGATGAGATTTTCTGTTGTCTTTGTGCTATTGTAAGCATGACGTCCTCAGACAGTTCGTAATTGAAAAGGGTCGATCAGCTGTGGCCACATCAGGTTTTGCATTAAAACCAAGATATCTGTAAAAATCGTTGATGTTGTAGAGAGGAGCAATCGGTCAGTAAGATCTACAACACAGTGGATCTTTCCCTGGTTTCACGAAGACTATGATCACAGCGCCAAGCATAGCGTCTGTAACCCTTTGAGACTGAAGTTGAACAGCTTGGCTAAAGGTTCTGCTAATATATTCTGAAATGTTTTACTTGGCTCTTTATCCCTTGCCTTTCTCCGAATTACCTAAGTGATCTCTTGTGGTGTGATAGGTATTTGAGTCTTGGAGAGTTTGAAGCTCAATCACTGGAGGATTGAATTGTATTAAATATAGATCCTGTGCATGAGGTCCAATTATACTTGCCTACTATATAGTTCTATGTCGAATCCTGTCAACATCTTCAGTATGGCAGACGTATAATACACCATGAACCATCACCTAATATTTGTGCAAAGTTCCAAGTCTGAATGGCCTTCAGTTTGTGTGCTAGAATGCGGTCTGACTTGCCTCCTTTCTCATAATATTTATGTCCAACGTATAGTATTTTTTCTTGGCTCGCTCTCACTGAACTTAAGAGCTGTATTTACTCCCCTAGGCTGTATACAGGGACTGAAATGTTAAAGGTAGGTAGAGAGCCTTATGTTATTGTTCTAGAGCTCGAACCTGGGACTCCAGCTCCTGTATTTTCTCTCTTGCCATTGTGGCTGTTGCAAAATTGACTAACTCCTCAGCACCTCCTTAGCTATGCCCCAGGCGGTGGGGAGCTAAAGTTTCCTGTATCATTTTCTTGGAAGTGGTGGTGGATGGCGTCTGCTATTTCCACTCTAAGTGAAGTGTCCTTAAAGGATATCTTATTATAGCTCCCGGCTCTTATCGTTGAAGGTTTGGGTACTGTGAGGAGTGGTGAGAAAGAGAACAGACCTCAATCTCTGTAGCTAACATATCTCATATACCTCTGCTAGTTATAAAGAAATGTTTACTTGATCTAGTTTGTGCATTTCCTCTTGTGCATGCTGTAAGTCTCAGGCTTTCAAAAATCCCATGAAATCAATGCCCTCATAAAGTGCTTGAGATGTGCTGTAGGTACCCTTTCTTGGAATTGACCTGTCTAGTTTTTCATCAAGAACAGTGTTGAAGAGTCCTCCCACTATTAACAAGCCATGTGAAAGTCCTTTATTTGTGGGAATAGACATTGGTACAACGCATATATAATAGAGCTATGTAGCCGCAGATTCCTTACTTGAATTTCCCAGGCGACAAACTGGATCCGGAAGACTTTTCTTTGAGCAATAACCCTGTGCGCCAGTAGGTGGCATCTGTCAGCTCCGCGTCCCATAATAGGCACCACCAGTGGCATCTGCATCACCTATAAACGTGCCACCTCTGTGCACTGATGTCTGTTCTTTTCTTTCCGCGCCACTTAAGCGCAGATCTGTGAGGAGAATTACCCTCTGTCACTTTTTGACATGCTTCTGTCGACCCCTTTTTGGTGTGTGGTTTTTTCTAATGTCTAGGAAGACTTTTGGCTACAATCCGTGCTGCACCTGTTACCGTGCCATTTCCGTTACATACCCGCACGTGGTTAGCCTGTAGTGCCTGGGACGCGACCACAGCTCAAGTTGTGCTCAGACTGCTGAGACATGCCTTTGAAGGTATTGGGGGATTGATCCCTAAAGCTAAATGCGGCCCAGCAGTCTGCACCGCACCGCACGACTCCTAGGCAATCCCATTCACAGTTGAGAGGAAGGTCCCGGTACAGCTCCATTAGTCCCAACTCCTCTTCGTCCAAATCATCTGGAAACTCTGGTAAGAGGCACAAAAAGTTGAAGCATGTTCTGACTTCTCCCTGTCTGTCGGCCGACGTGATGTAGGCGCCTTATCGTTCTAGGCCTCGTTCTTCGGAACCTGCACCTAGGTCGGCACCGCGCCTCCCTGATTTTCCTGGGGCTGGAGCAGCCCCGCCCAACATTGAGAGTTTTATGAGGCCATGCACCTCATGTTTGGGCGACCTGACCTTAGCGCTGCTCCTTTGGGCCCGTGGGGTCAGAGGGGGCTCCATCAGGCTCTGCGCCAGCGGATTTGGCCAATTCGTTGATGCCCCCTATGCTTCCGGTAATGGATGTAGTCTAGCACCGGTCGTGCCATTGCAACCTTTCCCGACACCGATGTCCCTGGAGCTGCTGGCACCCCCTGGCGGCATCCGGCACATTCTGATCCCAGACGACCTGGAGACAGAAGCGCGTCGACCGACGTCTATTCCGGCACTGACAGAACCTCCAGGTCCTAAGCCATTTCATGAACGCTATTCTGAGGGGCTAGGAGTGAAAGAAGATTGGGAGGGGTCACTGGACCGTTTTAGAAGACCATCTTATCAAGAGATGGACTGGTATGAGGAACTGGGCGAGTCCATGGATTGGACACCTCCAGATTCTGCCATGCTTTCTCTCCCCACTGTGGCTATGGAGGAGCATCATTTGCTTTGGTGGTGTGAAGTGCGATGAGGTCCAGGACCTTCAGCTCCCTTCTGTGGCGGTCAAGACTAATATATTGTTCGATATCCTGCAGCCTGGTGTTTCCCCTTCGGAACCCTTGCTGCTCTTTAATAAGGCCCTTACAGATGTCCTACTCTGAACCTATTCAAGCCCAGCACAGGGGCCCTTGTCAATAGTACAAGCGCCCGCCTCCACCGCCCTGCTCCGAGCAACGCAAGCTTCCTCACCACCCACTCTACCCCAGAAAGCTTGGTGGTCCAAACCTCTATGTCCCATGATCAGTTCCCTTCCGCTCCCCTCGACAAGAAATCCAAGAGGCTTCCACCAGCCTTGCATTCCATTCGGTGAACACATCATGCTTACTGGGCCGTTATTCCTACTCCCTTTGGGTAACAGTTGCGCAAGTGCTGCCACAGATCCCGGAGGAGGCTAGGGCTGTCCTCTCCCAAGCAATGTTAGACGGGAGAGGCAACAAAGTTTGCCATCCGTTGTGATCTCGACCAACTCGCTGGGTAGAGCAATTTCATCGATGGTGGCTGTTAAGTGCAACACCTGGTTGGGAACTTCTGGCTTTTTGGGGGATGTCTAGGCCTCTCTCATGGACATGCCCTTTGATAGCGTCTGTCTCTTCGGAGACGAGGCAGACATGACGCTGGAGTGCTTTAAGGACTCAGGGGCTGCGGCCAAGTCCTTGGGCCTCTCAGTGGCCACACATCCCCAGTCACCCTTTTGCCCCTTTTGTGGCTATGGAAGGGGCTTTCAGCTGAGCCAGCCCTATCCCAACCACAAGACAGCGCAAGTTCCTCAACCTCTGCTCTGCCAGGGGCGCAGCTCGTTCTCTCCTCTGTGGGTCGGGCGGCCACAAACCGCAGCATCCAAACACTCCTAAAAGGGTAAGACTAGATCACGTACAGCCAGTTGATGGCAGGATCACCTCTACCACTGGCAGACCATCACATCAGACAGGTGGGTCCTCCAGATGGTCCGAACGGGCTACTCCCTTTGCTTAGAGTCTACCCCTCCCTCCATGCCTCTATCTTATGACTGGCTGACGGAGGATCATCTCAGTTTGCTTCCGGACATCATGACTCTTTTGGCCAAGGAAGCCACAGAGAGGGTTCTGGAGCCAGAAGTAGGCTGTGGTTGCTATTCCCGCTTATTTCTGTTCCCCCAAAAAATCAAGGGTTTTCCTCCTTGAAAGGATGTCATGAATCATTCTATTATCTCACTGGAGTTCAGCTGTTGCTGCTGCCAGATAAGCCTGCAGTGCGCCAGATTCAAGGATTTCTAAAGCAGCTACCTGATGTCTGCAGGCAACATAGTCTCACTTACTTGCTATATAAAATGCTTCTTTCCTCCTCAGCTAGGTTTGGGCTATACTAGTTCCAACACGTATACTTTGAAAGATTTTCTCAGACAGGTTGAATATTTCTTAAAACAAGCTGGTTCCATTGTCACTTTTGTAATATTGACCACAGAATACCACATTATGTCACAATTCTACAACACACCACATAATTAATCTCCACAGCATAAGAAAGCATTCCACATAATTACACACAATCCCACTCAACATAATTTCAGTACACTCAAAACCACACAATTACTATCTACATAATTCCACTGCTTACCATGCCGCATAATTTCACTGCACACATCCACTCCACACAATTTCACGACAGACAATTCCACAACTAACAATTCCTATCCAACCTACATAATTACATTCCACACCACATACATCCACTCCACTCCTTAATAAATGGATATAAGACATTTTCATTTACAATTCCAATAGCTCTACTCTTACAAATGCAAGACCCATTGGCATTGCCAGTGCTTGTTTCCTTTATGTCTGCGGTCTCTAAGCCCACAGTATATACTACATGTTGTATTAAGGGTCTGCTTACAGGGGCTACAAGCAGAGTCTACAAACCTTTAATGTGGAGAAATACTTCTGTTCTCACCATAAACTGTGGATACTGAAGGTTGGTGGCTCTAAGTCAGTAGTGCAGGGGTACCTGTCTTTTTATCTGACACAATTGGGACAAAGGAACATCTGTTAAAAGTCCAGTTAGTCCTCCATAACTGGGGCCCCATCTTTAGCACCCCTGCATGGACTATATAATCTGTGTTGCTGTTGCATTTTGTTACAAGTTTGTGAGTCCTTGTGCTGAGTGAGTGCTTGTGCTGAGTGAGTACATCCTCTCCAAGGACACAATGATTAAACTATAGAATGGAAGTTCTCCTTAGGGGTGGGGCCAGGCTTGTAGCTTATTATCACGTTTTGCTCATTTGCTGAAACCCAGATGTAGTAGTAGTAGTGTATTTTGTAAAGCGCACAGCTGCCCCAATGGGGCGTCCCAGCGCTGTATAACGCTGTGGAACCCTTCCATGATTAGAGTAGGCGCTGAGGCGAGAACTATAGAGTCTGCGGACATTGAGCCCAAGTCCCTGCCGTGTCAGGACTTGAACCCTGGTCCCGGGCCCGAAAAAGTCATCCATGCTTTCCTATCTTATATAAACCAAGCTTGAGTTTGAATTGAAGATAGTACCAGCAATCAAAGTGATGAGAAAATATGGAGTGAATATGGCAAAAAGCTAGAGGTATATACTTTGGCATGTAAGTCAGGCTAAACTTAAGTACTTTAAAAGGATCTGCCGGAATCTTATATGAGCCACCCTGAATAATAAATGCAGGATAGTGGAGTAACGTATTAACCTGCCTAGTTACTGGCCAATGATTTGACAAACAAAGAGCACTGGTATGAAAAGGTCTTTCAAACTATCTTAATTCAGACTTTGGTCCTTTAAAGCCTCCTGGATTTTAGACACTGTGTAAATAAATAGCTCCTCGACATAACTAACTTGGGGCCGCTTTGTAACTTAATATCTTTCTACAGGATCAAAGTTTATATATATATATATATATTTTTGTCAGGGTCCTCTTACCTTTCCGATCACTGGGGAGAACTCTTGGGAATATCATTAGCTGACCGCAATGTCCGTAGGGACCGTGCTACTTTAGGTTGAAAAACATGTGTTTTATATGCCCGGGAAGGGCCAGCTGAGAGTTCATAACCGTCAAGCAATACTCTATTCTAACGGTGGACATCTTAAAATAGACTCACTCAATTCAGAGTTTAAAAAACTGATATAATTTCTATGCCAAGAACTCCTCAATCTGAACAATAAATCAATTAGTGGACTGAGACCTGGTAAACTTAAGGGAATGAATGTTTATGTGCACTCTCCTTAAGAGGTGCTTAGTATATTCAACTCCTGACGTCATATTGGGACAGGCTGAGAAACTGCGGATTAGCTCTTTGAGGTACCTAAACTCGAGTAAGCTGTGAGTTCAGCTCTAGTGGCCATAATGGAACTGGCGGGGACCTGCTGAAGACTCTATGTAGATATAGTTTGGCAGAAATGCCCATTACCTATCCCCTGATGGACAGACAAAATATTGGGTATGTGCTACTAAATACACATGACTGTCCTTTTGTTAACTAGTGACCCAGTTAAAAAATAGGGGAGTTTATTTAGGACAGACTATAGATCCAAAAATGTATTCATTTAGCTCTATAAAATAACTGACTTTATTTTCATTATTTACATTTATCACCCATATCGAATCACATTCTCCCAGGGTATCTCCTTTTTCACACCCTGAGATTGTGTTTTCAGCATAAATATCCAGAAAACTTCATGCAATTTCCTTACTTCAGCTTGATCTTTGCCCTCTCTTGCGGTGATTTGTTTCTAAAATAAACCGGTTTATGTCTTCTGGTTGATGTGCCTTGTCTAATAATGTTTCACCATGGGGACATTTAGCTTCCAAATTGCGACCACTGATCAATGTTCAGTTAGGCGAATATGGAGGGGCTGCAGCCCGTTTCGTCTACATAGCCTTGTCCACACTGGCATTTTAGAAGATAAATCACATTTTGCGTTTTTTAGTTTGAGAGTGTGCGTGATTGTATGGTATATCCAATGTGTGTGGATACTTTTTTCTAAAGCTAAAGCGCTGTCACAGGCCAAACATTGGCCACATTTAAATTTCCTTTGATGGGATGCGTTCCATCGATGTTTTTTTTTTCATGAACTTCCTCGCGTTGGGAAGCCATACTCGCATAATATTGTCAATCAGGTTCCTGTTTCTCCAGTGGGTGAACATTGGTTTGGGGATCCTAGTATTGTTCTCCGGGTTGCTGTTAAGATGTGCCAGTTGGAATTGACCAGCACATAAACCAACACGTAGTGCCTACATGCCAAGGAAGGTGAACAGACCACAGAAAGCCAAAGTGTGTAATGGTGCCGAGCACATGAAGAAACAACGTGTTAAAGTAGAAAAAAAGACATATAAACAGTGTGAGGTAAGATCACCCCAGTGACAGATATCGAAGGCTAACGGCAAAGGACTCCATATAACTCGTGCAATTTAGTGAAAACGTGAGATTCAAAGCCTGCACCAAGTTTAAAAGACCAGCGCTGTTACGGGATACTTACTGTAAGTACGCGGTAGCGAGTATTCTCGCTTGTTTTACGCTTTACGATTTCTCTTTTGATTATACTAAGGAACACACTGTCCATTGGTCCCCTTAGCGGATTCACTGACACATACGAAACTGCAGCGACTATCCCGTAAGAGCGCGGGTCTTTTAAACTTGGTGCAGTGTTTGAATCCCACCAGACCAACTGTCGCATACACCAACTTTTTTAACCCTCTAAGCCCACCACAAGCACCTTTTTTAAACACAAGTTTCCAAAACTAGTTGATTGATTTGCACCAAATCACGAAAGCATGCTTTCTGCATCAAGTTCTAACTTTCTGCCAAATTTAATGTAATTTTGTTTAGCTGTTTTTTCTGTATTGCTTCCTAAAGTTTTCTATGGGATTTAACATGGGAAAACAAAGTTTTGACTTGAGAGTATTTTTTCTTTTGCCTACTGGAAACTGTCATTACCTGCCTCTTCCATCTTTCTCGCCACAGTCCTGACATATGGAGCTGTTCCGTACTGCGTGCACAGAGTTTCACCCATATTGCTCAAATGTAAACCCCACCCCACTGAGTGTACTGTAAGTGCACCCATACTTGACTATAAGGGTGGGTCTTACCCATACTATTTCCTGTTTTTCTTTTCTTTGAGGTTGCATTCAGCTATTAAGGCTATTAGAGGGACTTCTGTGTAGTTTGCATTCATGGCGACCATTGGTTTACAAGCTAGTTCCTCCTTGGGATCTACCTCTGTTTTTCTCTTATGTTCAGGGTACTCTTTTTGACCCTCTCTCTTCAGTGCTTCTAAAGTTTTTGACCTGAAAGGTTATTTTTTTCCTTGTGGCTATTTCCTTAGGCTGTTGGTTTAGAAATATTGGGATGGCTCTTCTTTATCATGAAACCTTTATTAAGATTGAGCTCCTGCTTTCCTTCCCAAAGGTATGTCTTCTTTATATCTTTCTCAAGACATTGGGTTGCCTTCTTTCTTTCATTCGTAGCAGGAGGTTCTGTAGCATACTCTGGATCTAGTCAGAGGTTTGACTATTTACTTAGAAAGAATCTCTTCTGTTCAGAAGGTGGATTTTCTCTTCAAATCCTACGGTGTCCACCTTGAGTCGATGGATGATGACTGTTATGTCCTTATCTCACCAGAATGCAGGAGTTAACTGGCCGTTGGTAATCCAAGGGCATTCCACTAGAGGTGTATCCTCTTTGTGGGTTTCTTTCAAGGTTGCCTCATTACAAAATATTTGTGCTGCTGCAACTTCGTCTTCTCGCTGCATATTTATTTCTCATTGTAAACTTTGTGTGGAGGAGTTGTTTTAAACAGCTTTTGGTTCTGCAGTTCTTTCGGCAGGTGTTGAAATAGTTAATTGTCATTTAATTTTAATAAACCACTTGGTGTCACAGTATTTTTGGGCTACTGTCATAAATTTTCTTCTGTTCTTACAAACTTTGTCTTATGCTCCTTATGTCAGGACTGTGGCAAGGAAGGTGAATGAGGCAGGTAATTAATCTGTTACTTACTGGTAATCTTCATTACTCCGAGTCCTAGTCTTCCTCACCACAGTCCTGTCTTCCCTCCCTGCCCTCCCATGAGAGTGGTGAGAGGAAATTGATATATTTCTTTTTTTTGTTCTATCGTTGGTGATTTATAGGAAGTAGTGTGGGTAAACCGCACCTTTTTAGTCAAGTAAGGGTGCACGTTGTGTGTACTTAGCGGGGTGGGTCGTAAATGTTTGCAATATGGGTGAATCTCTGTGCTTGAGCTATGGACTTGGAGTAATGAAGATTACCAGCAAGAACCCAACTCATTTTGGGAATTGTAGTCCACTTTTCAATTAGTGTTTTTTGGCAGTTTATCATCCACCTAGACTTACACAGGACTCCGGACAATGGGCAGACGTCCTACCTTCATACCTACCAATTTTTAACTTTCAGTCTATCATCTAGCGTTATTTGAAAACATTGGCCATAGTGATAACCAAGACCAGAAGATTCCGTAAGATTGGCAAGGACCCACGGTACCTGTCCCATATGATAACATTCCTGTAAGAAAGTGGCTCTGTATATACTGGATCAAAGTAAGGTACAGTGTGTACAGAGTCCACAGTCTCCAGAAGTTTGGCAGAGGCTAAAGTTAGATATAACCTTACTCTCTAAAGTGGTAGCTTGGTCGAGCAGTAAGGCAGTATCAGAGGACAGTGCAAAGCATTTGTTGTACACACTCAATCAGCAAATGATCTCACACACTCAAGAACTGAACTTTAGGCCAATTGTTTTGTATCAAAATATATAGTTGTTTTATTTTAGAGCCAACAAGGTATCAAAATATACTTTCTCAGAATGAATTACTTTAGTTTAAATACTTTGCAAAGAGGCAATAGACTTTTTTCTTGTTCAAATCTGTTTTTATTGTGAACACAGCGGTAAGCCTACAACCCCTCATCGGGGCCGGCCGCGCAGATAGAAACCAATAATAGGAGTAGGTAGCCACGTGGGGTGGAATTCTTAAACACAGCGCCTTGCCTACAACCCCCAAGGGGCCGGCCGCGTGGCCTAAGGGAGTAGAAAGCAAGAGGTGGCCATGTGCTGGCAGTGTGCCTTAGTACGGGGGAGGCGCGTATGGAAAGGAGAGCAGCGGTGTCACATTAACAAAGGCCCAACAGGGGCCAAACTGCCCCAAAAAGGGGGACGAAAGCCAGAGTGGCAAGACAAGGAAAAAGAGAAAGTCGGAAGGGGAAAAGCAGGGGAGAGGTGGAGAGGGGTCAGGGAGGTGTATCTGCGGTCGCCCACAAGAGGCAGAAGACGGGGAAGTGACTATGAGCCTAGTCTACCTGGGTCGGCGGGGAGGAGGGCATCCTCGAACAATTGCAAAGCGCGAAGCCTGGGAGGCATGCGGCGGGCATATCTTATGGAGCACAGGTGACGCACGAGGGGTTCCCACACTGCCTTGAATCGCACCCCCCTTGATTGTATCCGTGCCGTGAGCAGCTCCATGGTCAGGACCTGCCAGAGGCGCACAAACCAGGAGGCTATCGGCGGTGCCTCAGTCCGCTTCCAATATAGTGCAATGAGTTGTTTGGCAGCGCCTAGCATGTGGAGGGTGAGGATCCAGTCGCTGCGCGTGAGTGCTTTAAGTGTGGGGGGTCGTATACCCAGCAATAGTGTGCAAACCTCCTCAGGGAGGGGAAAACCCAACACCTCTTTAATGTGACTGAGGACCTCCTTCCAAAAGACAGCCAGGGCAGGACACGACCACCAGATGTGTATGAAATCGCCAGTCGCAGTGCCGCACCTCCAGCACAGCGGTGAGGAGGCAGGGAACATTTTGCTCAGACGCAGGGGGGTGTAGTACCATTGTGTTAACATCTTGTATGCATTTTCCCTCTGCGGGATGCTGCGGTAGGATTTGGGGATGTCATTCCAGAGCCTAGACCACTGAGATGGCGTGATCTCAGTGCCAGTTGCCGTCTGCCACTGCCTTTGGTAGGGATGCGCAGGCGGAGTGATGGGATGCTGCAAGATGTTGTAGATTTGGGAGATGAGTCGTTTCAGTCCCCCGAGGGAGCGTGCCAACTTTTCAAATGGAGTGTGCGCCCTGGAGGCGGCCTGATGCATGTCATCTCCCGAAGTCCAGTGGCGCAGCTGCGCGTACTGCAGGCTAGCAGTCGAGGGGAGGTTAAACTCCTCTTTGCAGTCCAGCCACGATTTAGGCGACCCGCAAAGAAAAAGATCCCCTGCAACTCTGCAGTCTCCTAGAGTCCAGCTCTCGAACGCCCGGGTCTGAGCAGCAGGGGGAAAGTGCGGATTGCCGGCAATGGGGGTATGCGGAGAGGGGAACGTGGTCAGCCCTTTGGACACTGCCACTCTGTCCCATACTTCGAGAACCGTCCTCGTGGGGACCGCCATGTACGCACTTCTGGAGCGCGCCACCCGCGGCAACCAGGGCAGGTCCCATATGGTGCGCCCCGTAACCGTTCGGTCCATGTGGAACCAGTGCTTGTCGCTTTCGCGTGCACCCCATTCTATCACGAACCGGAGATGCGCCGCCCAGTAGTAGTGGAGAAGATTCGGGCAGGCTAGGCCGCCCCTGTCCCTCGGCTCCATGAGGACTTTTTGTGAGAACCGGGGTCGTTTGCCTCCCCATATGAAAGACGTGAGGTCGCGTTGGAGGGTCTTGATGCAGTGAGTCGGTATCGGGGTGGGGAGGCACTGGAAGACATATAGAATGCGGGGGAGGATCGACATCTTGACCGCGTTTAGCCGCCCTAACCAGGAGACCATCAAGGGTTTCCATTTCCGCAGGTCCGCCAGGACATCCTTCCGGCAAGCAGCCCAGTTTTTTGAGGACCACGAGTTGAGGCGAGGAGTGAGGTCCAGACCCAGATATTTGATGTGGTCATCCGCCCAACGGTAAGGCGTGTCCTCCCTCAGCAGGCAGACCTCCTCCTCGGGGATGGTGAGGTTAAGTGCCCAAGATTTGGTGTGGTTAATTTTAAGGCCAGACGCCCGCTCGAACAGTGCGAGGGCGTCGTGTACCGCTGGGAGCGAGACTCGAGGGTTCGTGAGAGTGAGGATCAGGTCGTCCGCAAACAGCGCTACTTTGTTAGCACGCCCCCCGTGGGGGATGCCATGGATGTCAGGGGTACGCCTAATCAACTCCGCCAGCGGCTCGACCGCCAGGGCGAACAGGAGCGGCGAGAGCGGGCATCCCTGCCTCGTACCCCTGTGGATCGAGAGCGGTGGTGACAGTTGGCCGTTGACCCGGATCCTAGCTTGCGGTCCAATGTAAGGGGCCATGCACCTGGAGATCATGGTAGGACCAAGGCCCAGCTTCTCAAGGACCGCCCTCAGGAAGGTCCAGTCGACCCGGTCGAAGGCCTTTTCCGCGTCTAGCGAGAGGAGGCAGGCCGGGATTTTCCAATGGTGGACCTTTCCTACCAAGTGTGCCAACCTGCGAACATTATCGGCCCCCTGGCGGTCTCGTATAAAACCCACCTGGTCCGGGTTCACCAGGCCCGGCATATGTGGATCCAGCCGCTTGGCCAGGATCTTAGTATAAATCTTAAGATCAGTGTTAAGGAGGGCGATGGGGCGATAAGAAGCACACAAGTCTGGGTCCTTCCCAGGTTTGGGGATCAAGGCTATTTCCGCCATGCCCATATCGGGGGACGGGCCGGTAGCATCAGAGAAGGATCCATAAAGGCGCAATAGATGTGGGCGGAGCTGAGTCAGGAACAGGCGATAGAAGGCCAACGGCAGGCCATCCGGCCCCGGGGTTTTCCCCACGGGGAGGTCCCCTATGGCCTCTGTCACTTCCTCTTCCCGCAGGGGGTCCTCCATCGTGGCTGCACACGCCGGGGACAGTGGGGAACCCTCAAAGTCCGCGAGCACGGCCTCCCGCGCCTCCGCAGAGGTGGGTGCCTCGGCGTAGAGCGAGGAGTAATACTCAAGGAACGCGTCCTGTTTGGCCCTCTCAGAGGTGACACAAGTGCCATCCTGCCGCCTGACATTAGCGATGTGGGCCCTAGCGGCTCGCGCCCGCAGTCTGCCTGCCAGCAGGCGACCCACTTTGTCCCCACCCTCATAATACCGTTGCTTGAGCGCCAGCAAGGAGAATTCCGCCTTGTTAGTGCGCAGTGCACGAAGTTGTCCCCTAAGGTTGGCAAGGGCTCTCTTAGTCGCCCGAGTGGGGGCGTCTCGATCCTGGGCCTCCGCCAGCTTGATCTCGCTGGCCAGGTCTGTTTCCAACTTGAACACCTCTTTCCTCCGTGCCGCCGCCAAGGAAGTGATGTGGCCCCGAATGGTGGCCTTGAAGGCGTCCCACACTGTGTGAAAGGGCATGTCGGGGGTGTCGTTAACGGTGAAATACGAGTCTATGGCGTCACGGATGCTGGCAACGTCGTCCGGGTCTCGAAGGATTCCCGGCGGGAGCACCCACCTTCGTTCGCGAGCGGCCCGAGCCTGGGGGTCCTGCAGTAACAGCTCCACGTGGGCGTGGTCCGACAGGGAGATGTCGGATATAGCAGCTGCTAAGGAGTCTCGGGTCAGTTCAAGAGAGGTAAACAGATAGTCGATACGGGAGTACGTCCGGTGGGAATGCGAGTAAAAGGAGTAATCTCGGGACCCCGGGTTATGGTAGCGCCATATGTCCACGAGGCCCAAGTCCAGAAGCTGCGTCTTGAGGGTAGAAGACATCGCTCCCGCGCCGTTAAAGGGGGCGCCCGCGCGGTCCAGCTCGGGGTCCCAAACAAGATTGAAATCACCGCCCAGTATTGTATTAGCGGCGCCCAGTGGGAAGTGTTCCCGCAATAATGTCTGGAGGTACTTGTCCTGCGACTGGTTGGGTGCGTACACACACCCCAGAGTGAACTGTGTACAGCCTATCTGTACCGTGGTTCGGAGGAAGCGCCCATCAGTGCTTTTAAAGGGTTTCACGGGTCCCCGCCTAATGCCAGCCCTACAGAGGATCGCCACCCCCGCTGTCTTGGTGTCAGAGGATGCCCAGAACTGTGTGGGGTATCTAGGGTGTGTCATGCGTTTGACGTCTCCCCTGAGGAGGTGTGTCTCCTGGAGGAGAACAATGTCGGGGGAGTGGTGCAGGAGATAGCGCCATACCTGTCTTCGCTTGTTGGGAGAGTTGAGCCCCTTGACGTTAAGGGAAAGGACCTTCAAGGGCGCAGGGATGTTTGCTGTCATAGTGCTAAGGGGGTTTGGAGTCGCACAGATCCCGGCCTAGTAGACCTCCCCGCGAGCGGGACAGCAGAAGCGGCAACCCGTCGCAAGCGCGGCAACTCCCGCAGGACCCACCCTGCCACCCCTCCGCAAGCGCGGGGAAGGAACAGGAAGAGGGGGATGTGTAAGGGGGAAGTAGGAAGAGAGGAGAGAAAGAAAGGAGAAAAGGTGCAGAGGGGGAAGAGAACCAAATCAGGCCAACGGGCCCAGTGTACAGTGTCCCAGGCATCGGACATCCTCCACCCGAGGGTTAGGATGAACTCAGGAATGTCACTTCCTACGGGACAAAGGGAGGGAGCGGAGATCTGGGAAGGTAGTGTTCAAACAAGACGTCTCAGAGCCCGCCTACCCCGCTGCTTCAAGGTAGTTCGGGGGGGTTGCGCCGGGTCGTGGGGGCCATTCGGCCCGGTCAGGCACCCACAGGGCGCTGGAGCTCGGCGATGCGGTGCTCGGCCTGGAAGAAGCAAAAGGTGGTGTCCATGTCTAGGGCAGTGGGGTCAGGCCACCGTGATGGAAGAGGGTGAGACCAAGCGCCCAGTCGGCAAGCAAACGCCCAGGGTAGCACGGGACACAACAGCAGCGATCAGCAGCCATCCGGCGTTGAGGGGCGATCCCCACCCTCCGAGCCAGAAGCGAGGAGCTGGGAGGCCTGCCCCTCGCGGTCGCCCTCAAGGGAGCGGATGTGGGCGATGATGTCCTGCTTGGCCTGCGAGACAGTGAGTGCGTCCACCGGAGGAGATCGTCGACTTCTGCGCACAGTGGACCATTCCGGGCGTGGAGGTGCCTTCCCCGAGCGGGGAGGACGAGCCGGGCTGTGGTCCGGGGATTCCGGCATGCCTAATAGTTGTGCCGCCTCTCGGTAGGACCGGAGGGCCCTGCGCTTGCCCTCCCATTTGAAGATGAGCGCGAAGGGGTGGCCCCACTGGTACGAAATGTTCAGGGACCGGAGCTTCTCTGTGATCGGACGGAAGACCCTCCGCCTGTGGAGTGTGGTGGGGGCCAGATCCTGGAAGATCTGGATCTTGTGACCCTCGTACTGCAAGTCAGGGTTGTCTCTAGCCGCCTTCAGGATGGCCTCTTTTTCAGTAAAATAATGCAGTCTAGTGACGATGTCGGGAAGGAGGCCCGCTTTCCCTCCCGCTCCAAAGACTCGGTGCGCGCGGTCAAGGCGCGGCGGGGGGGCGTCCTCCTCGCCCCACACCTCTTGCAGGAGTAGGGCCACGTAGGCCATGGTATTAGTCCCCTCTTCTCCGAGTGGCACGCCCCGAATGCGGAGGTTGTTGCGGCGTCCTCTGTTCTCCAAATCCTCCTGCTTAATCTGGAGCTGGATGTGCTGCTCTTCAAGGGTCGCCACTCTCTGCCAGATCTGCTCCAGGTCCTCGGTGCGGGAATCCACTGTTCGTTCCAGGCCGTCGACCCGGTCGCCAAGGTCGGTGACTTCTCTGCGTAGCTCTGTGACGCACGTATGGACCTCCGTCCTGAGGGATCCAATCTCGGTTTTCAGATCGGCCATGAAGGAGGACATGAAGGCCTGCGTCACCGGGGGGGAGTCAGCCTGCGTTGGGGGTTTCCCCTCGGATGTCGGCGGGGGGCCCCCGGAGGAGGATGGCGAGCCCGCCTTGCCCCACATGGAGGCCACCGACGCCCTCCTGGTCGTCGTGGATGGGGGGTCCGGTCTGTTCCCTTTACCACGGGTCATGGTCCACTCAGGGCGTCGAAGGGCAGCGGGGGCCTGCGTCTGCCGCTGTGTACAACTCCTGGTCAGCGGCGCGGGGTAGTGCAGGGGGGGGTGTGCTGGCGCCTCAGTGATCAAGCCCAGGTTCCACGGTCAGTAGCACAAGATCCCAGGGCTGCGGTCGGCGGTGTGTTCTCCGACAGGGCACGGGGTGCGTGTAGGCAATTGTTGTCCAGCAGAGATCCGGGCCGTGATGAGGCTTAGCCCGGAAGACAAGGTGACGCGTAGGCCGGGGAGGCGTCAAGGAGGTGACGGTCGCGGGTGCTCCACGGCAGGTCGGGAAGAGATCCCACAAGCGGAGGCCCGGCACAGTCTCGTGGTCCCGCCGGGGCTAGGATCCACCCCCAGCGCGATGTCCAGGGGGCCGCGTCCAGGCGAGTCCCCCCGAGTCGTCCAGCAGCGAAGAGCCCAGGGCCAGGGGGGGGCAGAAGGCGGGAGCCCCTAGTGTCCACGCCGGCGCTCAGTAGGATCTTCTGGACTGGGGCGGCAGGTCGGCCAGGGGATGCGTCCAACAAAGTTCAGGCCCCCAGGGCACCGGACCGACCCACACGCAGCTTCAGGGTCACTCCCCAGGTCTCCACCCGCGCGCCCCAGGCTGCAGGGAGCGCTCAAGCGGCGGCCGCCAAAGCGCGGAAAGCTGCCCCCCACCAGAAGGGCAAAATGGCGGGCCGGTCAGTAGGCAGGCCCCGCAGGCGCCGGGCCCCCGCAGAGAGGCGGCAGGGGAGGGGGGGCGTCTCACCTCGGCACACCAGGGCGTCCAGCCGTGGGCGGAGGAGTCGTGGCCCAGGCTCGCGGGCAGGGGGATCCTCAGCAACCCCTCCGGTCGGGGGCCCGTCGTCGCCTCCAAAGCTGGGGACTCGCGTAGGGGCAGTACCCAGGCCGCTGATGATCGCCCAACCCCAGCAGTTCCAGCACGGCTCCGCCGACGTCAACCGGGCTCCGCCGATGTGATGCAGCCGCCGGAGGGGCAGCAGCGGTGTGGCGCCTCACCCAGCCCGCTGCAGCGGTCCCTCTCGTGGCTGGCAGGCAGGCCAGGCAGGCAGGTCAGGCGGCGCGGCCGAGGGCCCGGCTCTAAGATGGCGGCCAACAGTCGAGCACGGAAGCCCCGGAGCTCAGGGCAGGGGCCTCGGGCGCGCTTGCAGTCACAGTCCGCCGATGGAGTGCAGCCGCCGGAGGTAGAGGAGCGACGAAGAGCCTCTCCCAGTCCGCAGCAGTGGTCCCCCTCTTGGCGGGCAGTTCAAGCGGCGCGGCAGAGGATCCTGCCAAAAGATGGCGGCCAGCAGTTGAGCCCGGGAGCCCCGGAGCTTGGAACAGGGGCCGCGGGCGTGCTCACAGCCGTGGATCGCCGCTTGAGAGAGCACCAGCAGGGTCAGGATAGCAGGGGGGGTCCCCAGGAGCGGATGCCCCCCAAGAACTACGCTGTAACAGGCCGATCAATGCAGCGGGGCGGCGGAGCTCACTCGGGACACGTCAGGTCACATCGCTGTCTCGGCCACGCCCTCTGGCAATAGACTTTTAAGTACAGCAGTTATAGATGTTGCAATGGTTAACACAATTTCAAACACAATGCAACATTGAGCTCAATGGGAATTTCTAGTTAAATGCAATTAGTTACTTTATGGATTACTTTTCTAACCACAGGACTTGATCCTAGATTCAGTCCTGGGACATCTCCTGTAAACAGTTGAGTAAAAGCGTTTTGGTTACAGTAGTGATTTTAAAGGAATATTATTGTATTTTAAAAGTTGACACTTAAAAACTTTTTCTCATAGAATCACCAATGTTATCCTCTGGGAGGAAATTCACTTAGCAGGTAAGGAGTGTTATCGTTACTTTTTCTTACTCAGTGGTGGATCCTAGATCCAGCACTGGTGCATCTCCTGTAAACAGTTGAAAGAAATACGTTTAAGTCATACAGGCGATTTCTAAGGAATATTTGTAGTTTGTGAAAATCAACACTTAGAAACTTTTCTGGTGAAAACCAGACAATTGATTCCTATGAAAGGAAAGTCAAGTTACTGGTAAGTACGGTTAAAATTATTTTTCAGTGTCAGTGCTGGGCTAAAAGATGCAGCACTCGGTTCTCTCCTGATAACAGGTGAGTAAATCAAATTTGTTGCAGGGGTGACTTTTGACGTCGGGAAACCTTACCCTCTGCTGGTCGTGGTTGGAGGGGTCCCTTGCTGTGAGGCTGCAGGCGTCGTCGGGATAGTCAAGGAGGGTCCATGGGCACTGGATTCCAGGTCCGAATCGCCACAGGGACGGCCTCAGGGTCTTTGTCCACTCAGGCACAGCCCGAGCTCGGCGGGTGCAGAGTGAGCTGGATTCGCGGTTCCTGGCTGGCACCAGGGGTATTGCTGTTTGAGCAGAACCACTGCTCATGGTAGTCCCAGTCTTTAAGATGTTCAAGGCAGGCAGGTCCTCCGGGGTTTGCAAGGTTGCTGTCCGCAGGAGATGCCGGGATTTAGCAGGGGCAGGTTCAAGGATCAACGGGCCTGTAGGGCTGGGGACAACTCAGTTGGTGTCGTCCTCTTGTTAGCAGCTGCGCGGCAGGTCTTCTTCTTGATCTTCTTTCTTTTTTTCAAATCGGGATCTGAGGAAGGAAGGTTCAGGGGCCTCCTAAATACTAAATTTAGGGGCGTTACAGGTAGGGTAAGGGCAGGGACCAATAGGTCCCTGTTCTGGGTTGAGTACACCCCCTATCCTGCTCCTCTCCTGTGGGAGGGGGACAGGAGCCGATCTCTGATTGGGCAGGGCTCCCCATCCTCAAGATGGCTGGAGCCCGGAGCTGTGCTTCACCTCGCCTCTCCCACCTGAGGGGTGGAGTTGGCACAGGCTGGCACATCCCCTTTCCTCACGTAGGGTTTCTCGCCAGTCTTCCCGCCAGAGTGGGGGGTCAGAACCGGTGGGGGCCAGTTGCGGAGTACAACAAGTGGCCTGGAGAAGCTCACAAAGGCGGCATGCCTTTCAAGTATCCCCTGCCCATCCTGGGGACGGAGACTTAGCACCTCGCCCAGGATGTGCATTGTTGCAGGCCCAGGAGAGCGAGGGCTGTCTACCCAGGGGTCCAGCAACATGTCTGCTGTGTGGCAGTCTAGGCAGCCTCTCAGACAAGACGTGGATTGTAGGTTAGGGTTCAGGGACATTGCTAAGATGCCCTCTGTAGTGCATTTTACATTAAATCCCACACTGGCATCAGTGTGGGTTTAAGGTTCTGAAAAGTTTGATATCACACTGGTCAGTCTTCAGTGTAGTCATTATGGTGCTGTGGAGTTCGTAATGACAATCTCCCGGAACCATATACTCTTAATGGCATCACTGCACTTACAGTACCCAGAAATGGCCCTGGGTACTCTAGGGGCACAGGGCTCATGCACCTGTGCCCGCACCACTGGCATAGTGCACCTGGCTAGAGGGGTGACTGAGGTATGCAAGGGCAGTGGGTTTGTGGGCATGGCACACAGGGATGTGTGCATGTCAACTCTCTGTTTAGTTCTGCACCAAGTCACTCAGCCTGCAAAGGCAGTGTGTGTTTGTCAAGGTACAGGGCCCCTAAGGGTGGCACAATAAGTGCTGCAGCCCTTAGGAGTCTTCTCTGGTCACAGTGCCCTGGGTATCTAGGGGTACCATTTACCAGGGGCTGACCTGTGGCCAGAGATGCCAATTGGGTTTTGGTTTCAACACAGTTTTTAGGGAAGGAACACAGGCCCTGGGTACCTGGTTGGCAGGAGCCCAGGGCACACTCAGTCAAAGTACATCAGCTATTCAGCAAAAAGTGGGGGCATACCATGCAAGAAAGATGGCACTTTCTCACAATTTCCCATCGAAGCCTACATACGTTTTTAGTATCTCAGCTTGCAAATGCTGAGCAACTCCTATGGTCATATCTCCATGCCAGAAGATGTCTGAAGCCTGGTGTAATTTTTGTTTGACACATTTGTACTTGTGCTGCTTTTTCTACCTCTGAATGAAAACTTGTTCTGTTTAAAAGAAAATACTCTGACTGAACAGAGTTTGAGAGTGATTACTGTGCAGTTCTGTGTCGTAGACCCAGCACATTCTTGTCTAAGATTTGATTAATCGACCTAGCTTTCCTCTGTGTTCTCCTGTACAAAAGAAATAACTTAATCAAGCTTATAATTACTGCCTTAGTACACCAGTGCTAAACCAGTAACTTTGGACTGCTCTGGGACCAGGGGAATTATCATCCTGTTTAATCATGTTTCCCTAGTTCTCTTTTCTTTTCATAACATTTCCTTTTTGTTTGATTTTCTAGCAGAAAAAAGCAGCCATGAACGTCTTGAAGAACCTGAGCTTCGCCCATTGTACTTGGATGTCCAGGCGACCACACCTATGGTTTGTGGAATGCTCTTTTTCGAATGTTCTGATTGATTAATTCTTAATGGATTCTTGGATAATGTGTAAAAGGTTGTATGTGTGCCAATCTCATAATGGGCTACAGCTCCAGTGATTTCTAACTGGACTGTGCCTGGGTGTGATGGAAAGTCCACTCTGAGCCCTGTCTCAGAGCAAAATTTGGTTTTGCTAACTGGTGACTCGAGCACACCAGCAGAACTCTAGATTGGCCATACGACAATAACTCACCAATCAGTACTTTTCATAGAGGTGTTTATTTTATTTTTTCCCTCCACCTGTCTACCAATCACTGTAGAAATTTGTGCATGCATTGTATTCCTTATCACACTGGCGTTCGTCAATAAATATTGTCTTCAATAAAGCCTGTGCCACCAAAACATTGGCCCTTTTATGAGGCTAAGCTGCTGTAGGTCGAAATATTCTTCCCCTTAGTCCCTCAGGAAAGACAATTTTTCGGATAATCTTTTAGCCTTCGATTAGTCACCTTTTGAATATTTCCCAGGGGTCAGACTGGATCAAGAAACTTTTCCATTGTATCTCTGCATGCCAGAAGGTGGCGCTGTGTGGCTCCTCACTGATATTGTTGCTTCCCGAAAGTGATGTGCTGGGCCAAGCACCACTCCTGCAAGCTGACATCCTTTCCTTTTTTTCTACACCAACAGATGCAGATCTGAAGCTTCTTCTGGTCTTGCAGATGCCCTTACCTTGAATTTCCTTCTTGCAAAGGGATGTCACCCCCTAAGACTACCGGTTTAAACCCCTGTAAGGACTGTCTCAAGCAGATGTCTGTGACAGATCCCCTCCCAGTATGCCTTTGGTGTCTGGGTTTGGGCTCAGGAGTCCAAAGGCCTCGTCCCACTCCCATTCCTAGATTCTACGGAGCCACTGTAAAAGCCAGTCTTAGTCATGCTCCAACACCTCTGGTATTCACGAAAGATGCAAGAAGAAGCGTAGTTCCTCACCTTTGTGCCATTCCTACTTCCCTGACAGTGTGTGGGCAGCTCCAATCGTCTTGCTTTTGAAGTCTGCCGACTTCAGAATCGATCCTGCAGCCGGTTTTGGCACAACCAGAGTTTCCTTGGCCTTCAGCCACGCAGAGCCAGATCAAAGATATTTCTACTGACTCTCTCTGGTGTGCTTTCCGGCCCTACAGAGCCAAGAGGCCTTCCGTCTGGACTATTGCTGGTGGGTTAGTCCTCCGCCCCAGCTGGACCCTCTGAGCTGCTTCTGCCCTTGGCTCCAACTCACACTGCCCCACCCCCAAACCCACAGCAGACCCGAGTACATAGACGCTGATGCCGCCCTGGCCTTCCAAGGAGGCAGTTCCAGTTGTCTTCTGACACTTTACACCAGTCTGAGTTCGACAGATGCCGTGCCCGAATCTGAATGTGGCACTAGCCTCTGCACTTGTACTTCCACGTGGCAGCCATCATTCATTGCATTTCCTCTTTGGCACGGACTCTGACAACAACGTTGACCAAGGTGATGTGTTTTATCAGCCCTATGCCAATGTAAACAGGTATGAGGAGTTGCAGGCGGCTAGTAGGCTAGTTAATTAGCCAGAGACTCTTTTCAGTTCTCTCGCCCCAGTCGTGCAAGAATCTGCCTCCTACACTATGGTTATGTGTATGGCAGCTGAAGTTCCTGACCTCCAGCTTCCCTCCATGTATAGGGAAAACAAACATGCTTACAGAATTCCTACACCTGGGCCAGACTACCTATGATCACCTCCTCCCTTTCAATGAGTCCCTGACAGATATAACCTAGGGGCTTGAGGCAACTCGTGTACTGGGCGAATAATCAATAGAGACCACCTGATACGAAGTCAGTATATATTCCGATGTTGGTGGAATATACTCAGTGTGTTAAAATACCCCTCACACACCAAAAGGGCCCTTGGTGTCATGCTTCATCATCGGGGTCTTCCCGCCCCCGCTGCGGGACGGGGCGGGGTTCTGCGACAAGCGACTACGCCGGAGCACCTTTTCTTGTGTGGGTACTATGTGAGTGAGATGGAGTGAGTGTCAGTGGGGTCAGGGGTGATATATGAGTGAAATTAAAAAATACCTGGCCTAGTGGTAGAAAAAACTGTTTAATAGGCACTGGCTGGTATTGTTAAAAGGGGTGATGCGGAGAGGTAAAGCAAGTTACTGGGCTTACTCTCCTGTGTGGGTCAACATGTTTCGGGACGGCAAGCCCCTTCGTCAGGACCGGGTACTGATCCCCCTGTCACTCACTAATGTTCTCCCACAATAAGGGTGTGTAAATTATCAATGTGTATATATATATTATATAGATATACTAGCCCTATCAGGAATTCTGATGTAGTAGGCCTGAAAGGATAAGAGCACAGGTTTAGAAGAGCGCGGATCCCAATGCGCTGAACTACTAGTTGCCTGTAAGGAAAAAGAACAAACAAAAGAAACGGAAGAAACACATGTGTAGGCTATGGTGCATGCTAGACCAGTGGGTCCTGTAGATGTCCATCTTGCCAGTTTTTGAAATTGTGGTAACATATATTTAGACACACACCTCTCAAACACAACACAGTAGAACACCATTGTTAGCTATCATAGGAGGAAAAATGAAAAATATACAATATATACATCTATATACATACTTTTGAAATATGGAGACAATGCACCATGAGCCAAGTCTTAGCGAAGGGTAATGGGGGTCCAACTGCAATGTGGGAAGAAATGGTAAAAAAAGGGGAAAAAATGGTATTTGCAGGACCTAGTATTGCTAAAGGTATTTATTATTCAAGGGAATAAGGACCCAGTACTGCTGGCTGTTCTAGCGGCTATGCCGTACTTGCTACACTCCCAGCACCTCGGTGCTTCCTCCTTCGCCTGTGGCTTCCGTGATGAATGATCAGCTAGGCTAGGGCGGGTCTTTATAGTGTGGGAGTAATTGGATAATTACTTAATTCGGGATAGGTGAGTCTAAACAGGTCGGTTTTTGAGCGCCCTGTGGCTGCGGCGGCCATTATTAAGTGTGGAAGGATAGTGAAAAGTACTTCAAAAATCGTCATCCTATCACGCTCAAAAACCGACCTGTTTAGACTCACCTATCCCGAATTAAGTAATTATCCAATTATTCCCACACTATAAAGACCCGCCCTAGCCTAGCTGATAATTCATCACGGAAGCCACAGGCGAAGGAGGAAGCACTGAGGTGCTGGGAGTGTAGTAAGTACGACATAGCCGCTAGAACAGCCAGCAGTACTGGGTCCTTATTCCCTTGAATAACAAATACCTTTAGCAATACTAGGTCCTGCAAATACCATTTTTTCCCCTTTTTTTACCATTTCTTCCCACATTGCAGTTGGACCCCCATTACCCTTCGCCCAGACTTGGCTCATGGGGCATTGTCTCCATATTTCAAAAGTATGTATATAGATGTATATATTGTATATTTTTCATTTTTCCTCCTATGATAGCTAACAATGGTGTTCTACTGTGTTGTGTTTGAGAGGTGTGTCTAAATATGTTACCACAATTTCAAAAACTGGCAAGATGGACATCTACAGGACCCACTGGTCTAGCATGCACCATAGCCTACACATGTGTTTCTTCCGTTTCTTTTGTTTGTTCTTTTTCCTTACAGGCAACTAGTAGTTCAGCGCATTGGGATCCGCGCTTTTCTAAACCTGTGCTCTTATCCTTTCAGGCCTACTACATCAGAATTCCTGATAGGGCTAGTATATCTATATAATATATATATACACATTGATAATTTACACACCCTTATTGTGGGAGAACATTAGTGAGTGACAGGGGGATCAGTACCCGGTCCTGACGAAGGGGCTTGCCGCCCCGAAACATGTTGACCCACACAGGAGAGTAAGCCCAGTAACTTGCTTTACCTCTCCGCATCACCCCTTTTAACAATACCAGCCAGTGCCTATTAAACAGTTTTTTCTACCACTAGGCCAGGTATTTTTTAATTTCACTCATATATCACCCCTGACCCCACTGACACTCACTCCATCTCACTCACATAGTACCCACACAAGAAAAGGTGCTCCGGCGTAGTCGCTTGTCGCAGCACTGCCCCGTCCCGCAGCGGGGGCGGGAAGACCCCGATGATGAAGCATGACACCAAGGGCCCTTTTGGTGTGTGAGGGGTATTTTAACACACTGAGTGTATTCCACCATCATCGGAATATATACTGACTTCGTATCAGGTGGTCTCTATTGATTATTCGTACTATCTTAAGAGGAGGATTAGCCCACCGCGGTGCCGAGTGGCACCACCTCTTCACTCCCCTTTTTTGATACTCTTAACTCGTGTACTGGCCCTGCAGTTAATGGACAATTCGCCAGGTGCCATTGCCCGGCTCTAGGCTCCCTGCCTTTTTTTCTCTCAGGACCAGTCTTAAAAGAGCCTTGTGGTGCAGGCCTCAACCAGTCAGACCAACCTCAACAATTTTCCTACTATTCCCTTTAACAGGGAGTCCAAGACAATGGCGCCTTTGGGATAATGCCTCTTCATCAGCCAGTTTGGCCCTGTGGTTAATCAACGCCTCCTGTTTGTTGGGCCATTACACTCAAGCTCTTTGGAATACAGTGGCACTAGTACTCCCTTGGGTACTTTCTGGAAGACCTTCGCCCTGTCTTTACACAGGCGATTCAAGATTGACTTGAGGTGGCTAAGTTCAAAATTTGTTGTGGCTTGGATACCACTATCTCCAATGGCCAAGCAATAGGTACCATCGTTGCCATTTGTCACCATGCGTTGCTTCGATCAACTGAGTTCTGGGGCAACGCTCCCTCCTTCCTGATGGACATGAGATTTCATGACACTTGCCTGTTTGGGGACAAGGATGACTCTGCTCTTGAACGCTTCAAGGAGAGTAGGGCTACCAATCATTCTCTGGACCTCTCTGCCCAGCCTCGCCAGCTGCATCAGTTCCACCGTTCTTTCCTGGCTTTGACTGAGGCATCCCTTACTGCTAGTCTGTCCCACCCCAGCAGGGAACCCAGCAGTTATACCTGAGAGGCCTAGGTGCCTATCACCCAAGCGACCCCTGCAGTCCCACCTGCCAAATCTCTTTAGTATGCCCTTGCAGGGTCACAGGCACCCAGTAGGGGACAGAATCTACTGATTCTATCTGGGTTAGAAAGTGATCACATCAGACAGGTGAGTACTGCAGATTGCCTGTGAAGATTACGCCTTACTCTTCCTTTTGTCCCCTCCTCACCTTTCACCGTCCACCCAGTGACTGATGGAGGACCATCTCTCCATATTACTGCAGAAAGTTCATGCCCTTTTGGCCAAAGGGGCTGTTGAGAGGGTGCCAGCACCAGAAGTAGGATGTGGTTGTTATTCACCCATCTTTCTAGTCCCCAAGAAGGACAGAAGTCTTCGGCATATTCAAAATCTGCACCCCCTCAGCGCCTTCCTCTAAAAGGAGAAATACAAAGTGTTCACCCTCACCCACCCAAGTTTGGTCTGCCCTTGACCGTGGAGACTAGATGGTGGTGCTAGACCTGCTGAATGCCTATGTCCTCATACCTGCCTTGCCAGCTCTACCTGCAGTTTGTGGTGGATCAGGAACATTTTCAGTTAATTGTGCTCCCTTTTAGTCTCACCAGAGGCCCTCTGGTGTTCACAAAAGGAATGACAGTAGTGGCAGCACACCTTCGGAGGTCCAAGGTGCCAGTCTTCTCCTGCCTAGATGACTGTCTGATGCCAACCACCACCAGCCTACGGCAAACCTCCTGTCTACTTTGGGGTTCACCGTCAACATGCCAAATTCACACCTGACTCCTTCTCAGACGCTCCCCTTCTTTGGAGCTATTCTGGACACTGTTCGATTTGATACCTTTCCCCCGGGAAAGAGTCCCGGACATTCAAGCAATAATCCCAATCTTTCAGCCTCTGTCTTGGATTTCAGGGAGGTTGACCTTGAGGCCGCTGGGTCTGATGGCCTACTGCACCCTGCTGGTTGAGCACTCCGGGTGGCATATGTCTGCGATCTGAAGTTCCAGTGGGCCCAGCATCGAGAGGACTCTCCGACCAAGTACAGATTTTGTAGAAAATTGTGAAAGATCTGCAGTGGTGGCAACAGGACCACGATTGGGTCAACAGCATATCCCTCTCACTTCCCCACCGGAGTTGACAGTGATGACTGATGTGTCACTCCTGGGCTGGGGCGGCCGCCATGGAGAGTTGGAGCTAAGAGGCATACGGTCTTGGTCAGAGTCCTGGCTCCATTTCAACCTGCTGGAGCCGAAGGCCATCTGCTTGGTGCTGAAAGGATTCCTACCTTACATCGGGGGAGGCTGGTACAGGTGCTTACGGACATTAGCACTGCCATGTGGTAATACAGGAAAGAGGGCGAGCTGGGGTAAAAGACCTGATTTTTGGAGGCCTTGCGCCTCTGGAAATGACTGGACCACCAAGGAATCTTCCGCGTGATGAACCACCAGGCAGGCCTATTGAATGCCGCAGTGTCTGCGCCTAGCGGATTACAAGTAGCTGTTATACCCAAAAGTTGTGCAAGGTCTCTTGGCGAATGATGAGAACCTTGGCTCAAGCTGTTCGCTACCACTGAGAAAGTGTAATGTCTGCACTTTTGTGCGTTGGATTTTCCAAGGTGTCTGTCGCTTGGAGACTCATTCCGCCTTAGTTGGAAATTAAGACTCCTGTATGCCTTTCTGCCGACAGCACTCCTGTCCGGGGTTCTCAAGAAGATCAGGATTGACCGGGCCCAAGTCATTTTAGTGGCTCCAGACTGGGCATGGAGAGTATGGTATCCAGAACTCCTAGGCTTGAGCATCAGCACTCTGATCAGGCTGCCCCTCTGTACGAATCTGTTGTAGCCGCAAAAGGGCCACGTTCTCCGCCTCAGCCTTCGCAATTTTCCCCCTTCATGCATTGGACTTAAGTGGTGCCTGCTGAATCCCTTCTATTTTCCTCTGGAGGTTGCAGATGTCATCTTGCGGCCATGCGTCCCTGTACAAAGACGGTATGCGCCTGTTGTCGCAGCCCACCCCCAATTAGGTACTGCTTTTATAGCTATTCAAAAGGTCCGGAATCTGCGGCTAGGCGTCTGTCAGAAGAACAAGTTACTTACCTTAGGTAACGCTCTTTCGGGTAGAGGCGCTATCTGGCTGCATAATCCTCACCAACTCTCCCATCCTCCCTGTTCTTTGATTGGACCCTATCCATTAATAAAGATCCCAATTTTAGCCATCTGTACCTTTGTCTGTCAATTTACTTTTGGGACCCCACATCTGGCGGCATGGACAGATTTGAAAGCAACTGACTTTAACGCACAGGAGTGATGCCTATATAACCTGTGCACGTAACTTCCGGAGTATAACAGCATCACTGCGTAGCCACATGGCGCCATCTTCTGGCGCGCAGAGGTACTGTTGAAACGTTTTTGAATCCAGTCTAACGCCTGGGTAATATTCAAAACGTGAGGCATCTGCAGGCAGGTAGAATTACGGCCAAAAAGAGCATTGCTGAGGGTGAATAACTTGTTCATTAAAATGATGTAGTCTGTCCTTGCAGTTCGCCTCCCTTCCTCCAATGCTTTTTGTCCACAAACTATAAACTCGCTGCCCACAGCCACCATATTCTCAAAATCCCAAAGTCTGAGCTTCACTGCCTGCTTTCCTTAACCCCCCCCACCCCCCCAGCGCAGCATTCCGTGATGCAGCTCTCTCCATTGAGCCTCTTCTATTCACCACCATTCCTCTCCCACAAAACATTCCCCCATTCTATGTTAAGCTACTTCTCCCTGTGTACAGTTTGGCACTCTGCTCTTTAAAATCCCTTGTAAAATACTTCTTCCTACTTGTTGTTGATAATCTTTGGCCCAAATAAACTAATCACTACTTACTGGCAACTCGCATCCATCCTACCCCCCCACTACATATCTGTTGTGACGATCCCAGTGCTTAAAAAATCTTTAGTAAATCCAATCCTTGTCCTAAACTGTACCTCATTTACTTTCCTCACCTTATTCAAAATGAATGTTCAATTAGCAGACTTTTCTATGTCATCTCCAGGCTAGAATACGGCAGTGCCACTCTTTGCGGTTTGCCGAAACTCAGTCTAGCTCCCATCAGAGCCTCTCTTAATGCTGCTACCAGACTCATCACGGGCTCTAAGAAGACCAATCACATTGCACCGGACCTGAAATCCCTCAACTGGCTTCCCTTTGAAGCTAGGATACAATTAAAGATTGCATGTATCACCCATAGAGCACTACACTTCAACACCCCACTCTACCTGACTAACAAGCTTGAGCTATCTGGTGGTTCCAGGTCCACAAGGAGCTCAGGCACTCTGCTGCTCAAGCCCAAGAAATTTAATAAGCTTAAAACCTACAATCGCTCATTCTCTGGCATAGCACCGAGAATCTGGAACTCTCTTCCAGTGGAAACCAGACTGATTCCTTCTACCCTTGCCTTCAATAAGGAAGTAAAATCTGTACTATTGAACAAAATCCTCTAATGAACAATGCGCTGATCTCGATGCTATGCTCCGACTGCCTACAAATGACTGTTTTTGTTTTTATTTTAATTACTATTTCCTGTATCTGATTTGCTCTTGATGTATATTGCCCTACTTGTTCCGCTCGCTACCTAATCCTATGTGAAGCGCTCTGATACCCACATGGGTCATGTTCGGGCTATACAAAACTTTAAAAATAAATAAACACTTGACACTTAAGGCGCCATTACAAACAGGCCTGGGCGTAGTTCGTGGAGTTGCGTTACGCGGAAACTCTGCAAAGTTCCGCAAGTGGTGGAGTGTAGTGCGAACTGTAGTTTCCGCTCAAGTAGAAATTCTCCCCGAGTGGCAGCTTGCACTCAGCAACTTATCGTTCGCGGGCAGGGCAAAAATCTGCTGCACTACGCAGAGCAGAGTTTTCTGCACTTTTGCACGGAGTGCAGAAAACGACATAAACTCCACAAACGGAGCAGAGTTCACTGTACAGGCCTAATTAAGAGTTAAACAACCTTGTTGCGGAGGGATAGAGTTAATATTACCGGCCGTTATCTCTGCATCAAAGTTATGCCATTACAAGAGTTTTCTCCTCAAAATTGGTAATAACTGCCCAAACATATATTTACCATGTGCCTTTCTGGCAATAATTAATTATTTTGTTGAGAAAACTGACGTCTCTGCGTTACTTTCGTGTAGGGGAGAGGGTTGGTAGGGCAACGTTGGTGTTCAGGATCGTGTCTGTTTTTGGGGAGCGTTGCTACCACAGATCCCCCCCCCCCATACTTCTGCAGGGGCTGGGCACAGACCTGCAAATGCTGCCACCTGCATTAAATCTCACAGGCCCGGAACTACTAGGGCCAGAATTTTAGAACTAGACAATTCCTGGCCTTGTAATGGGATCTTAACCCATTGTCTCCTCATTGCTCTCCATTTGGACTTGTGTGTCCTTGCTGTATTGACTTACTTACCCCTTGCCTGCTGCAGAGGTGGATGAGGCAGGTGGTGTTGTACAATGGATCTTCGTACACCTCCCGAACCCTCAGACATACTTCCACTTCGTGCTCATTTGCTCAGAATGTGACCACCTTGCATTCTGCCTAGAAGTTTGATTCCCTAGACTTTGACTACTTGTCTAGTGAGTCTTTTCTCTTCAAGGCAGCTCGGCCCTATTACCCATAATTGCTTTACATCCTGAAACTACAATGGGAGATCTAGTCATAGAGATCAGATATTTACTCGAGCATTTGGCAATCATGCAACAAATCTGATAACTCTGTCCTCCTATTAACCCTCACCTCTATGGGTATTGTGTTCGTTTAACCTTGTACGTAGCAGATCGTTTTATATGATCTTATCGTGCACATATCTCCTTACTCCAAAATGGTCTTTAGAAGTCCTTCAATATTCTGCTGTGTGTTGCTGATACTTTTCACTGTCCACCATTTTCCTTGAGAATATAATTGCCTCTCCTGTGTTTGTTTATTCCCTTAGTGCTGATGACAAGCATGTGTTCTTTTCCTTAACATTTTACACTGCTTTTTTTTCTTTACTGGTTCATTCTTTGTATGTCGAACCTGGGAAGAGCATGCGCTGCTCTAAGAAGCATGCTGTATCGGAGTATGGACTAGAAGCCCCGCCCACTTTGGGTCCATTTTTGTCATTGGCTTGTCGTCCTTCGTAAATGCTGGCTTCTGATTCGTTGATAGGCTTGTTAGTCCCTCTTTTGTACCCCCTTGTCTTCATTTATAACCTCCCATGATGACTGGCCCATTTACTTCGGTTGTTACACTGTACGTTTTAGTTAGATTGTAAGCACTATTTTCTATAATATGTTTCTCCTACTGCAGGCACGAATAGTTGTGTGGCGCTGTGGCCAGGGCGACTGATGCTGGAATCTGGGGCTCACGGTTCCATCTCCTGCTGCATGTCCGCCCAGCACCATGTGACTCGGGGCAATAGCTTGCTTAATCTTCCCGACTGCCCCCAGCGCCGGGATGACTTCGGGTAGCTGTTTGCGCTTTACAAATACTGGATCCACATTTACATTTTACATGCTTTCCTGCAATATTAAGCATGCCTTGCATGCTTTCATGGGGCTCTTTTACCAAATAAAGCCCTCCATACCATGCTTTCACTTTAATAGCAGCCGCGGACCTTTCTTTAGACCCGCCTCGTCTAAAAGTGGTGTGGACTCTATTTGTGCAAAGGCACGAATGGGGCGCTTTTAAGCATTTGCTTAATGCAATAGGTCTTGCATTTTAGAAACTTTGACCTATTGGTATTGTAAAAAACAATGCCCTTCATATTGCTGTTTTTTTAAACACATAAATGTCAGTTCGAGGCATATGGGCTGCAGATGGTACATTTATGAATAGATCGCCATCTGGTGTTGGGCTCGGATGATTGCACTTTGTTTTTCTTCTGGAGAAGTCTTTGTCGTCATAGATGACTCCTCTCGGTGTTAGTGCGCATGGGCATCGGCTCCATCCTTAGATTGTTTTTTTCCGCCATCGGGTTCGGATGAGGATCGAAGCGCTCCGGACCGACTTCAATAAAGAAGGTTAAAACCGGCGCGTAACCCTTTCCAAATCGACGGTATTGTTACCGAACGCGACTTCACTCCATACCGACGCGTTTCGAAGGACGACGACTACGAGAAACTCGACGTAGTCCAGCCCGGGGTCCATGGAAAGGACTCCATTCAAAAAATGTCCAAAGTGTGGTGCTAAGTTCCCACACAAGGACCTACACGAGGTGTGCAACCTCTGCTTGTCCCCTGAACACGAATCCAGGGACTGTGAGGCCTGTGCAGCGTTCTCTTCAAAATCGACGATTAGAAACCGTCAAGCCCGAAGACACGAGGTATCGAGAATGCAGTCACAAGCAATCCCGGAGCTGTTTGAGGACCAGCACCCAGAAGAGGAGGAAGAAGAGGCCGACGAGGCGGGGTCTGAAGCGGACGAGTCCGACGTCGAGGAAATCGACGTCCAACAAACCGTGAGTGACGACGTCCCTTTACCAAAAAACAGACCCCACACGGTATCGACCCCGCCTTCGAGCCCGGTCAGACAACCGAAAAAAGTTTCCAACGCCCCGCCTTCGAGCCCGGCAACGAAACAGAAACCGAAACACTCGGTCTCCCATCATGGTGGTTCCGATAAATGGACCACATCGACACCGAAGCTCCAAGTCAAGGAAAGCTCGAGGTCGAAGCAGTCCATGTCGACACCGAAACACGGTTCGGCGTAGAAAACACCCTCGACACCGGGGACATCTTCGATACCGAAGAAATCGGATCCGAATAAAATCTCGGTACCGAAAATACAAATGGACAGTCAAAAGAAAAAACACCTTTCGGACCCGAAAACTGCGGTACCGACACAGGAACATGGGACCGATCCTAAACAAAAGACTCTGTTTATTGATCCAAAAACTGGCAAGGTAGTCACAGAACTACCTAAAAAGAGGAAGAATGAACATTCGGATGACAAGACTCATCCGAAGAAGAGAACAATGGGGACAAATACAACTCCTCCCCCTTCTCCCAAACCTAGACACACACCATCTTCTCCTCTTCCTCACAATAGGCCAAATATTCCTCCCACACGACCATCTACACCAACAACAGATGTAGAGAGTGACACAGGTGAGGGAGAACATCCTGGGGATGATGAAGACACAATCCCAGAGGAGGCAGACCCATGGGAGGAATATAATGTAGGGTTAGATAACGAAAACGACCCTGAATTGTATCCCTCAAAACCTTCACCTCCTGACGATAATACTGGTTTTGCACAACTCATTAATAGAGCAGCAACATATCATAAGGTAGAACTACATGCAGAACCTCAAATAGAGGATTTCTTATTAGAAACACTACCTACTGCACAAAGAACATCAGGAACACTACCAATGCTTAAGGGCCTTCTCAGTCATACATCAGAGATATTCAAAGACCCAGTGAGGGCTAGGGTACTGAACCCAAGAATCGATAAAAAATATAGGGCAGCTCCAAAAGACCCAATATACATTAAAGGGAAAATTCCTCTAGACTCACTAGTGGTCACAAACGCTCGTAAGAGAGCAAACTCTTTATCTACAGGAGAAGCACCACCTCCTGACAAAGAGTCTAAACTAATAGATGCCTCTGGCAAGAGAGTGGCATCTCAAGCGGCAAACAGCTGGCGCATAGCTAATACGCAAGCACTACTTGCAAGGTATGACAGAGCGCATTATGATGAGTTAGACAAACTCATCACACATCTCCCTAAAGAACATAAAAAAAGGGCAGATCAAAGTTAATTACTAACACTTCAATAAAGTGCGCCCTAGACGCGGCAGACACTGCAGCAAGATCTACAAACACAAGCATCATGTTAAGGAGACATGCATGGCTCAGAGTATCAGGGTTCAAACAAGAAGTACAAACATCGTTACTGAACCAACCTTTTGATGGGAAAACACTTTTCGGCACAGGGACAGATGAGGCCTTAGAAAAGATGAAGAAGGATACCGAAACGGCTAAATCAATGGGAGCATTGCAACAGCCGACACAAAGAGGTTCCTTTCGTAGGTCCACCTATAGAGGAGGATCCAAAAATACAGGTACAAGCCAGCAACAAACCTCTTTTACACCTACATCACCCAGAGGTAATTCTAGAGGTGGCTACAGAGGTAACAACAACAAGGGTAGAGGTCGCGGAAACAACAACAACCGCAACTCTCCAACCCCAAAGCAGTGACTTCATACAGCTCCCCCCAGACCATATAACACCGGTCGGGGGACGTCTATCACAGTTCCTACCTGTCTGGGAAAACATCACATCAGACAGGTGGGTGAGACAAATTATCCAACATGGTTATTGCCTGGAACTCACATCTACCCCGCCAAACATCCCCCCCAAACAGCGTCCAATGAAACAAGATCACCTAACACTGTTAAAGCAGGAAGTACTATCCCTGCTAGGAAAGCTTGCCATAGAGAAGGTTCCACAGCATCAACAAGGAACAGGAGTATACTCCCTATACTTCCTAATTCCCAAAAAGGATGGGTCTCTAAGGCCGATACTGGACCTAAGACCTCTCAACGCATACATAAATTCGGAACATTTCCACATGGTTACGCTCCAACAGGTACTTCCTTTACTAAAGGAAGGGGACTTTCTTTCTACACTGGATCTAAAAGACGCTTACTTTCATATCCCGATTCACAAAGCCCACAGGAAATACCTCAGGTTTGTGGTAGAAGGACAACATTATCAGTTCAAAGTCCTTCCGTTTGGTGTCACAACGGCACCAAGGGTGTTCACAAAGTGCCTGGCAGTGGTGGCAGCTCACCTAAGAAGACAACGAATTCATGTCTTCCCATACTTGGACGACTGGCTAATAAAGGCCAGGTCACAAGAGGAATGTCTTCAAAACACACAAGAGACAATTCAGCTACTACACCAGCTAGGGTTCACGGTGAACTACACAGTCACACCTACAACCAAACAAGGTTCAACAATATCTGGGGGCTACTATAGACACAGAAAAAGCCAAAGTATACCCCAATCCAGTCAGGATCCAAACAATGCTTACGGTCATTCAAAGATTTCAGCCACAACACTCACTACCAGCAAGAGTGTTCATGCAGCTATTAGGGATGATGTCATCCTGCATACTGCTAATACCATATGCCAAACTACAAATGCGTCTGCTACAAGAATGCTTAGCGACACAGTGGAATCAGGCTCAAGGACAGATTACAGATCTGGTGTTGGTAGACGACCGCACACACCGCTCTCTGAAGAGGTGGAACACAACAAACATTGCCAAGGGGTGGTCGTTCCTAGAACCAATTCCACAGGTGACAATAACAGCGGACGCATCGCTCACCGGATCGGGAGCACATATGGACAAATACACAGTACAAGGAAGGTGGAGTGTGCAGGAAAGAAAACTGCACATCAATCATCTAGAACTACTAGCAGTGTTTCTAGCATTGAAAGCCTTCCAAATACATGTTACCAACAAAGCAGTCCTGATCAGAACAGACAACATGACAGCAATGTATTATATTCAAAAACAGGGGGGGACGCACTCTCTCCAACTATCCAGACTAGCACAGGAAATTTGGAGATGGGCCATTCCTCAAAACATCTATCTGTTAGCCGAACACCTACCAGGAGTCCAAAACCAAATAGCAGACATCTTAAGCAGACAGTCGGAACAAATACACGAATGGGAACTGCACCGCCAAATACTGCAGCCATTCTTCCAAAGATGGGGACAACCAGAGATAGACCTCTTTGCCACTCATCAGAACGCAAAATGCCAAAGCTTCGCGTCCAGGTACACACATCACCTGTCGCAGGGCAATGCGTTATGGATAAATTGGTCCAACAAATTTGCATACGCTTTTCCCCCTCTCCCACTAATCCCATTAGTGGTCAGAAAGCTGCAACAACACTCAATGACCATGATACTAGTAGCACCCACGTGGGCAAGACAGCCGTGGTTCACCACGCTCCTGCAACTCTCACAAGTGCCACATCAAAAGCTACGAATTCTACCCATGCACCTTACACAGAACCATGGAGAAATAATGCACCCAGATCCAACTCAATTGAACTTAGCGATCTGGCTCCTGAAATCCTACAATTTGGGTACTTAGATCTACCCCCAAATTGCATAGAGATAATAAAACAAGCGAGACGTCCAACCACCAGAGCATGCTATGCAGCTAAGTGGAAGAGGTTTGCTATACACTGTACTAATAACAATATCAACCCTCTAGACGTATCAACAAGGGAGATTATTTGCTACTTATTACACTTACAGCAATGTAATCTAGCGTACACATCTATCAGAGTACATCTAGCAGCTATAGCAGCATACCTACAAAACAGGCAGCACATATCACTGTTCAGAGTACCAGCGATAAAAGCATTCATGGAAGGCCTTAAAAGAGTCATTCCACCAAGGTTACCACCTTCCCCGGTCTGGAACCTCAACGTAGTACTCACCAGACTAATGGGGCCACCTTTCGAACCTATGCATAGGTGCGAAATACAATTCCTTACATGGAAGGTGGCTTTCCTTATAGCCATTACCTCACTCAGGAGAGTAAGTGAATTACAGGCATTGACAATACAAGAACCATTCCTACAGTTACACCAGAATAAAGTGGTTCTTAGAACAAACCCAAAGTTCTTGCCTAAAGTAATTTCAGCATTCCACATCAATCAGCCAGTGGAACTACCAGTCTTCTTTCCAAAGCCACAGACGGTGGCAGAAAGGGCTCTACATACATTAGATGTCAAAAGAGCCATTTTGTACTACATAGAAAGAACACAAAACTTCAGGAAAACTAAACAACTATTTGTAGCATTTTCCCCAACACATAAGGGCAATCCTATCTCTAAAGCAGGCATCGCTAGATGGATTGTAAGATGTATACAAATATGTTACATTAAAGCAAAGAGAACATTAACGGTTCCTCCTAGAGCTCATTCTACACGAAAACTAGGAGCATCTATGGCATTCTTAGGGAACATTCCCCTAGATGACATATGTAGAGCAGCAACTTGGTCTACACCACATACATTCACAAAGCACTACTGTGTTGATGTACAGGCTGCACAACAAGCCAGAGTGGGCCAAGCTGTATTAAAAACTCTATTTCAAACAGTTGCGACAGACACTGGTGACCACCGCTAGGGAGGTAACTGCTTTACAATCTATTCATAAATGTACCATCTGCAGCCCATATGCCTCGAACGGAATATGCTACTTACCAGTATGCATCTGTTCTTGGCATAGAGGGCTGCAGAGTGGTACATGCCCTCCCTGCCTCCCCGGAAACCTGTGTCTGTCCCAACATTATCTTATTTATATACACTTACATGGGCATATCTTTATGTACTATACTACACTACTCCATCTAACCCTACTATGGCAAAACAATCTAAGGATGGAGCCGATGCCCATGCGCACTAACACCGAGAGGAGGAGTCATCTATGACGACAAAGACTTCTCCAGAAGAAAAACAAAGTGCAATCATCCGAGCCCAACACCAGATGGCGATCTATTCATAAATGTACCACTCTGCAGCCCTCTATGCCAAGAACAGATGCATACTGGTAAGTAGCATATTCCTTGTCATTTACAATGGTAATAGCTGAAAGTCTCGGAATTGCGAGACCTATTGCTTTGCAAATGCTTGTTCACTATACCATGAGCCCTCTTTACTGTTCAGTTGCCTGTCTATGATTTGCTGCGTCATGGCACCTCTGTGTCCTCTACAGACTGAGATTTTTTACTTTATTCTGCCTCGATCCTAGATCTCCTTACAGTTGGAGCTCAAGTAGCATTACTCCCTTATAGCGGCCAAAGACCTCTAAAGAATCACCTTATGTGACCCATGTCTCCCCATTTCCCACTCAGCCCGCGTGGGCAACCATTCACTTGATTTTACTGTACAGCCATTTTTACTGTGTATCTACTGATTCACTTTATTTATTAAGCATCCCAGTTTTCTCTCCCTTTAAGGTTTATGTGTATATTAACTAGTGTTCATTTATATATTAATATTGCATGTACTACTTACCTACAATCAGCTTTTCTTACAAAAATGCTTGATCAATTACATAAAACAGATCAATACAAATATTAAGAATTCTTAGAGGGAAATGGATAATGGGGTAAAACGAGAGCACAACCTAAAGCCTAATCAATGCGACATGCAAGGATGATTCGTTTTATATCGGCCGAGTTCACGCAAGGCTTCGTTACACACAGGACAAGTACAGAGCAGATTGGCAGGTGTGAAAGCTTTCTTATTTTTCTAGTGCATGGTGAAAAGGGTAAAATATGTCCTGTATTTTTGTTCCCTCTTTTAGAATGGCAGAGTGTGTCTCGAAGATATCTTCTATGGTCATTCTCCCATTAGCGGGGGATAACCGAGTCCTTACAAAGTGATTTAGCACATCCCTATGTACCTAGAAACAACACGGTCTCCTAAAGAGAGAGATCAGTCAACTAGGGAATGACAAGAACTGAAGATGGGTAGCATTGCTAGCATGTTACTCCCTCACCCTACACATATACATGAAAAAAAAGTTTAGATGCTCACTTTCATTATCTCTGCTAGCTATTGTCTCTAGTTTGCTCCTGTGGGACCTACGTTTGGTTGCTCATAATTGCCTAGACTGCCATCCCAGTTGTTTTTTGGTCGTACTCACTCAGCTCCCAGCGCAGTCTTGCATGGACAGCTCCCCAGTAACGTACCTGTCCCTTCCGACCCAACTCCAGCAAGAAACCCAGGCACTGCAGCTGCCCAGTGACTTAAAACAAGGTAGATAGTAATCATCAAGTGGGTACTTTATTTTGCAGAGGCAGTAACTAGGCAGTTACACACTGAGGAATAGCTAGGCTGTAGCCAGCTGCCCTTCAGCCCATGATTTCTTGTGGTGGGTTGGTAGAAGCTTACATCTTAGCTGGTCACTTCCCTACGTGGTGTACATAATAGTATGCCATCATCATCATCATCATCATCATAAAATCTTTATTCGGCTGTGGCCAGCCATAAAAGAACACATCATTTCATAATATTAAATTACAGTACAAGAATCCAATATAAATGCCATGAACAAAGAAACAACTGTAAGCGTAACACGCATCAGTAACACAATTAATGAGTAGGTTTCAAAAATAATCACTGTGGGAAAAATAAATAAGATAAAAAGTCATTTTCCAATGATATTTCGTGTCCAAACTGAGGAAGAAATATATTTATAAAGCATTAAACAAGTGTACTCATCATTTAAAATCTGAAGATGACACAGGGCATCCCGACATTTTCTAATGTCTAGAAATTTTAACAATGGTTTTAAAAAGGCACGTCTTTCATTGATAAACAGATTACAAAAAAACGTAAAGTGCAATGTGCTCTGTGCTGATTCTGAGTTACGGGGGCATAAATCCAAATCGGCATCAGAATATACATCTCGGGGATATGAAACCAACAGATGGGAGATTCCAAACCTGAACCTAATAAGATAATACAGCTTGGCGTGACTAAGGTGAAGGGATAAATAAAACACCATACCTGGAGAACGGACTGGAAGTGAATCGTCTACAACCCTTTTTTTCGTTGTTTCCTGTCTGTCTCTCAGAGAATAGCAGTGAGTTCGAAAATTCCTTTTCAACTTTGCCCTTGATATTTTGGCAATGTTCCCGGGATTCTCAAAACAATCCAACAATCCCAGAGTCTCCAGTTGCGCCCTGACATAAGAGAACCATTGGATTTTACTCACCCATTCCAATTTTATGCAGTGTGTGATGATGGCGCGATTTAAGACTGCTGCTTCCTTAGCCCAAATGTTATGCCACAATAACAAAGGAGCCAAATGTATACGAAAGGGTTTGCTTTTTGCGGCATTTGTGGATATAAAATCCGCATTTGATCTCGTTCCAAGGGAGAAATTATGGAGGGCACTATTGAAAATGGGGATGTCTCATTGTTTGGTTGCCATCTTTGATTTGTCTATTTGTAGAGCGCGTGAATGCCCAAGGGCGTCTTGGCGCTGTGAGATACCGTTGGCTCTTTGGAGATGTTGATTAGTGCTATGCGGAGAAAAGCCACGTTTTAACTTCCTTTCTGAAGGATTTCAAAGATGGGCTGCTTTTTATGTTTAGCGGTAATTGGTTCCAGATTCTTGCTGTGTGCACCATGAAACTTCGTCCGCCTCTTAAATCTTGGGACCCTGATTATTTTCATTTGGCTGGATCTAAGAGGTCTGTTTGGCTCATATAGTTTTAAATGGGTTTTTAGAAATTGTGATCCAGTTCCATTGATTGCTTTATATGCTAAGCATAGTGACTTGAATTGTATCCTTTTTAGGTCTCGCCTGTCGATGCGCATGCGCATCGAGCTTGCGAGACTATGGGGGCTTAAACAGTCTTTAACCAACTTGCAAGGAATCGTGGCGATTCCTTGCAGTGCCCGTGAAATTCAAGCTCCATGCGCATTGAGCTTAAAAGCACGTGCACATGCCCCCAGCCGCCTGCCTTGCATGTATTTTCCCTCAGGCGCACTCCTCCCACACCCCCGCTCCGCCCCCTCCCCTGCCTGCCGTGTCGCATTTCTTAAGTTCCCTCAGCCGCACTCCAGACCCCTGCTGCTTTCACACCCTCTCCCCGCTCCGCCCCTTCCCCTGCCCGCCGTGTCGCATTTCTCCTCCCCCCTCCCCTTCTCTGCCTTCCCTCCGTCTTGTTTTTTTTTTTTTACCCGCTCCGCCCCCTCCCTTTTCCCCGGAGTCATTTATTCCTCTGAAGAAATGACACAATGCTTTTAACAATCTCACAATTTGCACTCGTGTACCACTACCCCCTCTCTTCTCCCCCTTCCTCTCTCTCACTACCCCTCCCTTCTTTGTGTGCGCACGCACCACGTGAAATCCCAGCGAAAAGTTAGCAGCGCTGAAACCCTCCCAATCTCAGCCCGCCAGAATCGCTCTGGATGAAGGCAAAGCTTCTAGTGGCTCCCTAAGCTGTTTTCCTCTTACATACTCGGCTCAATCAGCGCTGCCGCACGGAAGCATTTTTTTCCATTTATTCCTCTCCTCTCCGCCCCCTCCCTTTTCCCCGGAGTCACTTATTCCTCTGAAGAAATGACACAATGCTTTTAACAATCTCACAATTTGCACTCGTGTACCACTACCCCCTCTCTTCTCCCCCTTCCTCTCTCTCACTACCCCTCCCTTCTTTGTGTGCGCACGCACCACGTGAAATCCCAGCGAAAAGTTAGCAGCGCTGAAACCCTCCCAATCTCAGCCCGCCAGAATCGCTCTGGCTGAAGGCAAAGCTTCTAGTGGCTCCCTAAGCTGTTTTCCTCTTACATACTCGGCTCAATCAGCGCTGCCGCACTGAAGCATTTTTTCCATTTATTCCTCTGAAGGAATGACACAATGCATTTCCCGATCTCACAATTTGCACGTGTGTAGTTGAAGTTGATCCCAAAACATGCCCTTTCACGTGAAAACCGTTTCTTCTCCCTTTTTCACAAGCGAGGGATCATCCCAGGTAGGAGGGACCAGAGGGAGAAAGAGAACCGCAACGCCTCATTCTTTTCTCGAACCCTCACTCTCTCTCTGCCTGCATTGCTCAGGTTTCCCTCTCGTCTTTTGTCTAGATCATTTCCATCTGCCCCTTTGCAAAGCTGGTTCCGTCTCTTTATTGCTTTCCTTTTCACCCGTCTCTTTTCTGTCATTCTGTATTTTCTGTTTGCCTCTCTCAACTACAAAGAATTTGACAACTATAAAATTCACACACAAACATATAAGCCCCTTCATACAGACTCATGAACACTTTAACAGAACAGATGCACCCCCCTCCCCCACCACAAAGCGCGTCCGCTTCATTACTTCATGCGCAGCCTCTCCTTAACCTAATCTACCTCACCATCTATTCTGTGTTGTCAGACTGGAAGGCACCTTCGATGCATCTGCTACTATTTGCTTGACGTCCTGCGCGCTCCTCATCCTGTGTCCTACAAGTCCCTTCTTTTATTTTAATTAAATACCGGACCATTTACTTGCAACAAAAAAAAAAATACAGACTGCAAGGCGCCTTCAGTGCATCTGCTACTATTTGCTTTAACACAAACTAACACTTTACCATACTGCACTTCCTGCTTTCTCCCTCCCTACCTCCCTTTTTCTTGAGTCCCTTCTGCTTTAGCTACATGCCACTACTATTTGCTTGCCATCTTTCGTGCTCTTAACCCTCCCTTTCTCCATTAAGCCCTTATTGTTTTTTTATAATACATCATACCATTTGCACACAATACTACCTTACTCTTACGCAACTGCTACTATCTTCTTCTCTCCCTCCCTGTCTCTACCTACTACAGCATCCATTTTAATATAACAATTTGGAGCTGTACTGCAACTTTTGTATTTCTACTACTTCTCATTATTGTTTACTTGTTTTTATATGTTATTACAATGCTACAATTGTTAGTTATTTCTGTTAAATAACACGACAACACACAAAAACAATTTAGTTCGCCTCTACAAATATGCTCACATTCCTTTTGCCTTCCATAACTTTACTATCAACAAGTTGCTGCTCTTATATCTTTCGCCCCCCACTCTTCCTTATCCATACTCTGCCATTCACCCATACAATCTTCCTTCACACACACAATACTTTTGAAATAACTTTCTCGCATATTACCTTTTAGCACTCCATACTAACAAGCATTTTTGCTGCCTACTCCCACAGTCCCCGGCAGCCCAAACTCACACGTTGCACAAAACTCCATATTGTATTAAAATAGCGTGCCACTTGCCAGCCGCAATTAACCTCCTGGTCCAAGTACGCCCACCCCTCCCCTGGAGGGTTTGAATGCCATTGTTTGTGTTGAGGAAGGTCACGTGAGCACTCTCTGCAACAGCCCACCCCCAAAAGGCACGTGCTCATCTCCCAGCTGGCTGCTGCTTTGACACAGGCCGACACTTCCTGCCGTGCGTTCCTTGCCCCCACCCCGAAAGAATTTGAGATGGCATGTTTGACCTCCGACCTTGCTTATCCATCCCAGTCCTCTTCTGTTCTTAATTTCAGCTTCTATACCCCTGCACACCAACTGTTTGAAAACCACGTAGGGTATACTTAAACTGGGTTAGACTTTGGCACGTCAGTAATGGGTTTATGTGGTCAGCGGAATCTTTTTGGGGGTGGAAATAGTGGAAGAGGGTGTTATGCCAGGCACCCTTTGAGGCCTTATTGCCTCCTTGTGCTTTCACCAACACATCCACCATCACCTCCACATCCACCACCACCACATCCACCACCACCACATCCACCACCACCACATCCACCACCACCGCATCCACCACCACCACCACACCCACCACCACTACATCCACCACCACATCCACTACAACCACCACCCCATCCACCACTACCACCACCACCCCATCCACCACCACCGCCGCATCCACCACATCCACCACCACCACATCCACCGCATCCACCACCACCACATCCACCGCATCCATCACCACCACATCCACCATCACATCCACCACCACATCCACCATCACATCCACCACCACATCCACCACCACATCCACCATGACATCCAACGCCACATCCACCACCACATCCACCACATCCACCACCACTTCACCACCGCATCCACCACCACATCCACCACTCATCCAGGCAACGGCACTCACACACGCAACGCCACTCACACACGCAACGCCACTCACACACGCAACGCCACTCACACACGCAACGCCACTCACACACGCAACGCCACTCACACACGCAACGCCACTCACCCACGCAACGCCACTCATCCACGCAACGCCACTCATCCACGCAACGCCACTCATCCACGCAACGCCACTCATCCACGCAACGCCACTCATCCACGCAACGCCACTCATCCACGCAACGCCACTCATCCACGCAACGCCACTCATCCATTTGCAAAACGAAAAAGGTCAAACTCTTCTATTGCGAGACCTATTGCATTTTCAATGCTTGTTACAATTGGCAACCAGTGGAGATTTTTTAGTTTGTGGCTGATTGTTTCAAATTTTGGTATCCCTAGTATCAGCCTGGCTGCTGCGTTCTGCAGGCGTTGGAGTTTGAGTAGGATTTTCTTTCTTGCTCCGGCGTATAGGCCGTTCCCGTAGTCCAATCTGGACAGGGCTAATGCTGTCACCACTGTCTTGCGTGAGTCATGTGGTAAGTAAGGTAGGATTTTCTTGATCATTTTTAGTATGTACCAAAGTGATGATGCCAGCTTACTGGCTTGGGCATCAAAAGAAAGATTGGTGTCTAGAGTGATTCCCAGGTTTTTCACCTTTTCTGATGGTTCGGGACATCCTCCTAGTTCTTTTGGCCACCATGAATGGGACCGTATTTTTGTGTCTCCTCCTAGTATCATGACCTCACTTTTGTCCCCGTTTAGTTTTAGGCAGTTTGTTCTCATCCATTGGCTGATTTGTCCCATGCAGATTTGAAAATTTTCTGCTGTGTTCTCTACGTCTTTATTTATTGATACCACGATTTGTGTATCGTCGGCGTAGGATATTTGGGTGAAACCGCAGTTTCCTATTATTTGTGCAAGGGGGGTTACGTACAGATTAAAAAGAGTGGGGCTCATCGAGGAGCCCTGCGGGACTCCACATGGTAGGTTGAATTGGTTGGTTTTTGCCTCTCCTGATTCTACTGAGAAGGTTCTGTTCTCTAAATATGAAGCAATGAGGGCACAAGCGGAGTCATTTATTTGTGCTGTTTTCAGGCGTGATATGAGGATCTCATGGCTGACTGTATCTAAGGCCGCCGATAAGTCGAGTAGTATCAAGGCGGCCTTCGATCCGTTGTCCAGTACTTGCCTGAGTTCCTCCACTGCTGAGATAAGAGCAGTCTCTGTTCCATGCCCTTCACGGAAGCCGAACTGTGAATGATCCAGCCAATTGCCGTCCAACAAGTATCTGGATAGTTGTTTATTTAATAGTTTCTCTAAGATTTTGGCGGCAAAAGGGATTCTGGCTATTGGTCTATAGTTGTTCGGGCTTTCGCAGTCTAAATTAGTTTTTTTTAGAAGTGGTCTAATTGATATCTTTTTCCAATCATCGGGAAAGATGTTGGTATTGATAATTTTGGCAAATAGTTTTTCCAATATTATGCTCAGCTGTTCGGAGCAGATGTGCATTATTTTTGATGGACAAGAGTCCATTGGGCTACCTGAGTTAATGGTGTGGATCTCTTTTTGGATCTGTTCTGCTGTCGGGGGAGTGAAGAGGAACAATGTAGTTTGATCTGGGTATTTATTCACTAGGGTTGTTGTCTGTGGTTTATCCCTTTCAGCTGTTTCTGTGCTCTGGTTTTTAAAGGAGTCATAAACTGATAAAACTTTGCTAACAAAAAATTCACCTAGCACATTACAGAAGTCTGGTGATAGTTCTTCTGGATTGTTGTTCTCAAATTTTGATAATTTTTTGACAGTTTCAAAAAGGGTTTTGCTAGAGTTTTTAGATTCGTTGATTTTATGGATAAAATATTTACTTTTTTCTGTTATTATTAGTTTTTTATAGCATGCTAAGGTAGCTTTGTATTCTTGTTTGAGGTGAGTATTGTAGTTCGTTCTCCACTTTTTTTCCGCTCTTCTACACGTCTGTTTCTGAATTTTTAGTGCTTCCGAGAACCATGGTTGTGAGGGGGTTTTTCTTTTCAGAGTGGCTTTCTTTCGTGGGACTATTAGTGTAACTGCATTCTCCAACCATTCGTTGAATTGTTTGCAGGCTGTATTACTATTTTCGTGAAGTACAGGGTATGATGATTGGAGTGTTTCAATAAATGCCTGGTTATCCATTTTGGACCATTCAAGGTAAGTTGTTTGTTTAATAAGTTTCATAGGTCTCCCAGTGTCCTCTTTAATTTCTAAAGAAAAACTGATTAGTTTGTGGTCTGACCACGGAATAGGGATAGTATCTATTTTTGTTATATTTTCACATGAAGTAAAAATGCCGACCAATGTGTGGCCAGCATCATGGGTATCCATGTGTATTTTTTGTTTTAGATCAAAATTTGACATTGCGTCGATAAATGGGGTTACTTTCAGGTCGGAGATTTTTTCTAAGTGTAGGTTAAAATCTCCTAAGATTATATAGTCTGGGCTGGTCACACTGGATTCGAGAAACGGGCTTAGCAGCTCGATCAAGGGCGTTTTTGCGCTAGGTGGTCTGTAAATTAGTAGTCCATTAAACGTATATTTGTCTGTGATTTTTATTTGGAAAGTTAATGTTTCGCAATCTGGGGTACTTCCTTTGTCTGAAGTTTTGATTTTATAGTCATTTTTTGCTATAATTTCCAATCCTCCCCCACGCTTTATTTTTCTGTCAGCTCTAGAGAAGGAGTAACCCTCTGGAATAGCCAGGGTTAGGTCGGCATCGGAAGCTTAGTCTGCCCATGTTTCTGTGACAAATAGGATATCAATACTATGATTAGCTATTAGTTCCGCTGTTTGTATGTTGTGTTTAACTAAGGACCTGACATTGAGCAAGGCGATTTTCAGATTGTATTTTCTATATTTTGGTATTGAGGTATTAGCCGGATTATTAATAGGGAAGAAGTCAAAAGCATGTGAGCATGTTGGACATTTTTTACCTTCTTTGTATAGGTCTATCCGGGCACATGAGACTCGTGGTCTCAATTTTTGAAGTTCATGACTGGAGTATTTCCATAGTCTTTTCCCAGGGTCGCTTTGGGCAGGGGATGTGGCCCTGGGCCCGGTCCAGGCGCGGACGAGCGCAGACAGGCTTGCCTTTGGCGCGCAAGTGGCGCGTGTCCGCTGCGCGTTTGTGGAGGGCACATTTCTATTGGTGTGGAGGGGGGCGTGGCCGGCGTCAGTGGGCGTGGCTTGTGCTCGCTCCGATTCTGGCGCCAAGAACTCCGACCCGCCGCAGCCCTGAAATCGGCAGCGCGGGGAGTTTCACAACAGGTGAGGTGGGGGGAAGTGCTCGGGATTGCGTGCTACGGTTTTCAAAGTGCAATTTTACATCAGTGCAATTTAAAAAGCAGTGTGCATCACTTTATCGACATACACATTTTAAAAGTAAATCTTTAAAATCAGTTGACACAGAATAGTTAAAAAGCAGTTAGCTCTCCCGGCTATCTCGCCTCAGGAGTAGGGTAGTCTCTGTTTAGCGGCTTGAATGCAGCTCGCTTTTAAGGTTTTTGCAAGGGTGCGTGGCCGGCGTCAGTGGGCGTGGCTTGTGCTCGCTCCGATTCTGGCGCCAAGAACTCCGACCCGCCGCAGCCCTGAAATCGGCAGCGCGGGGAGTTTCACAACAGGTGAGGTGGGGGAAGTGCTCGGGATTGCGTGCTACGGTTTTCAAAGTGCAATTTTACATCAGTGCTATTTAAAAAGCAGCGTGCATCAATTTATCGACATACAAATTTTAAAAGTAAATCTTTAAAATCAGTTGACACATAATAGTTAAAAAGCAGTTAGCTCTCCCGGCTATCTCGCCTCAGGAGTAGGGTAGTCTCTGTTTAGCGGCTTGAATGCAGCTCGCTTTTAAGGTTTTTGCAAGGGGGCGTGGCCGGCGTCAGTGGGCGTGGCTTGTGCTCGCTCCGATTCTGGCGCCAAGAACTCCGACCCGCCGCAGCCCTGAAATCGGCAGCGCGGGGAGTTTCACAACAGGTGAGGTGGCGGAAGTGCTCGGGATTGCGTGCTACGGTTTTCAAAGTGCAATTTTACATCAGTGCAATTTAAAAAGCAGCGTGCATCAATTTATCGACATACAAATTTTAAAAGTAAATCTTTAAAATCAGTTGACACATAATAGTTAAAAAGCAGTTAGCTCTCCCGGCTATCTCGCCTCAGGAGTAGGGTAGTCTCTGTTTAGCGGCTTGAATGCAGCTCGCTTTTAAGGTTTTTGCAAGGGGGCGAGGCCGGCGTCAGTGGGCGTGGCTTGTGCTCGCTCCGATTCTGGCGCCAAGAACTCCGACCCGCCGCAGCCCTGAAATCGGCAGCGCGGGGAGTTTCACAACAGGTGAGGTGGCGGAAGTGCTCGGGATTGCGTGCTACGGTTTTCAAAGTGCAATTTTACATCAGTGCAATTTAAAAAGCAGCGTGCATCAATTTATCGACATACAAATTTTAAAAGTAAATCTTTAAAATCAGTTGACACAGAATAGTTAAAAAGCAGTTAGCTCTCCCGGCTATCTCGCCTCAGGAGTAGGGTAGTCGCTGTTAAATTACATGAACATACTTACGGGCAGGTTTGCTGGGGCAAACCAGGCGAAACCACAGAAAGGTTTAAGGTTACTAAAGGGGTTTGTCAGGGGTGTGTGCTGGCTCCCACCCTGTTTTCTTTATTTATAAACGGGGTGGTCCAGTACTTTGAAAACCACCCAACTGATGCGCCAATATTAGCTGGCATGAAAGTTCCACTGCTCATGTTCGCGGAAGACACCCTGCTTACTTCCAAAACGAGACAGGGACTACAGCTGGCACTGTCCCGTTTTGAGGTGTTCTGCCGCGAACATGAGCTGGTGGTCAACGTAGGAAAGACAAAGTTTATGGTGCTCCACAGGTCCAAGCCAGTTAAGGCGAGTGTTTATATGGACGGCGCCTTACTGGAGCAGACGGACGTCTTTACCTACTTGGGCGTTACATTTAATGAGAAATTAATTTGGAAGGCCCAAATTGAAATGCTGTTCTAGGCAGTCCATCACTATAATCCAATAATTATTTGAAAAGACTTTGCCTCAATCTTGTTATGTGTCCGAGTGCGCTATAAAGTCCGAGGTCTCCTGGCGCTTCTGACTAAATTAGAAGATGGAAGGGGGAGGGGGGCAGAGGGTACTCAGAAGGATCTAGAAAAGAGCAGAGTCTCCAGGTGTTCTCTAGATGTGACGTGCGATGAGATGCACAGGAGTTCATCTAGAAGAGAGTGCCAAAGGGACGGTGCAGGAAAATGAAGCCCACGTCTTGTCCTACTGAGCCCTGAAATGCAGAGGAGCTTCAGAATAGAACAGAGAGTGGGAGCTGGAGAGGAACTGTGGCTGGAGCACCATGTGTAATGCATAGTGGCATGGGCGTCCGCAGGGGGCAGGGCCAGCTTTACTCATACCATGGACATTAAGGCTGTGTGAATAAATGTCTCCTATGGCTGTTGAATAAAGATGACTGAGGGCTACTTTCCTTCTGCTTTTTTAGCATTAACTATTGCATTTGAACCGCCTGAGTTTTTCCAAGGCTGTTGGGTGCTGACTAATTGCGCATTCTGTGGCACACCAATTAAAGGGTGAGTGCCTCCAATGGAGTTTTCTTCTGGTGGATAATTGACACTGGATTTATGCCGTATGAATAACTTCTAGCCCGCTTGTTTGTTGTTACAGGTGCCCACGTGTTGTTGGGGTTATTTTACCTTTGTGCATATTGAGTCCTTATCCTCCACCCGTCCTGATGAAGACCCGCCCCTGAGGAAACCAGTCACCCTGTTTATCTTCGGGTCGAAACGTCGACATACTCTTTCACCTCGAGCCTGCACCTGTGATTTTCCTAAGCCCCTTCTCTCGCTGTGCTTATCTGAAAATAGAGGATTTTATAATTTTGTACCGGCAAGAAAGAATTACTTTTTTTGCAGTTGTGTAGGGCAGGCTCATTCTTTAACATTAAGGATTGAACCTTTATTTTTGTTGAAAAAACCTCAATTGGTTTTAACTTGACCCTCACTGACCTCTTTGGTCGCTTTTACACACGAGCACTTACTATCTCTTTTCTCTATGCACGTCATTTTGACAAAACCCCCCTTATGTGTAAATAATTGTGTTTTTCTACTTTTGAAAAAGTTTATGATGTTGTCTATTTAAGTATGCATTAAATCATACAGTCTCCCGGATTGGGTCAGACAGATTTTTCTGTTTCAGGTGTGTTTTGTGGGACAACAAACACTTTGGGCTAGTATATGTTCTGTATTTTGATTAATGTCTACCATCGGGGATTTAATCTGATGACGAGCAAAAATGAAAGGAATGATTGATTGATTTATAATTGCATTATATACCAGGAATTAACGTCTAGGACCAATCCTAAAAGTGTAGGAGTCACATGTCATCCATACTGGTAGGCAGTATAGTTTAGGAGTGCTTGGTGTGGAGAATTACAAACTCAGAGTCGAAAAGAAACAGCATAGTTGGGTGTTTTCTTTAATAATAAGGCTCCATTTCTACCCAAATTAACCTTTTTTGCAACTTTAATCAATGTTCTATACTTAGCAGAGTGTATACACTTCTATGATGCAAGTTAATACCTCACTATTCTATATTAGGACTTTAAGTTATAAATTGCAAGTAAGAAAAGGATGGCTCTTTTAAAAGCAGTAATCTGCTGATCTTGTTACATTAAATGCACTCTTTAATCTACTTGATACACCTTCTTTGCAGCAGGCATATTAACCCTCTGTACTACCTTCACATACGTCAAAAAACTCAACTACACAAAACTCTGATCTCTGGCTAGGAAGAACATTAATCACAGGAGTTATCTTGACATTTTTGTGAGGAGGAAAGGAGCGTGCAGCAGGTGCTTTAAAAATCATAATTAAGTTGTAAACACGGCGCCCCCAGGAAGCAAGCACCCGGTGCGATGGCACCGGTCACACCACCCTAGAGCCGGCCCTGGCAGGGGGGCAAGGAGGGGTGCTCCAGGGGGGGGGGGGGGGGGTGCAAGCGCCCCTCCTTGCCCCCCCCACCCTGCGGACGCCCATGATTAAGACACAGTTGTCTGCATATAATAACGCTGGTAACAACCTGCCACCTATTTGGGGAACATCCACGTTCCCAGTTTTAATGTGGCTCTCTAGGTTGTTTATATACAGACAGAATAAAAGAGGAGCGAGCACGCAACCCTGGCGTACCCCGCGGTTCATCTTAATTGGAGCAGAAAGTTCCCCGTCTGCTCCATAACATACACTCCCTGTGACATCCCGATATATTGCTGCTAGGAAGTGTACAATGGGCAGTTCAATGGCCATTTGAAACATCTTCTCCCAGAGCCCCCCTCTCTGCACCCAATCAAAGGCGGACGTCCGGTCCATTAACCCTAGGTAAAGGGATCCAGGCTTGGCTAAGGTGTATTTACCTATGACTAGGTGCAGGTTGAGGCACTGTTCGACGGTGCCCAAGCCTATCCTGAAACCGTATTGGATGTCAGAAAATGTTCTAGTTTCCAATACCCAGTCCTCCAGCCTTTCTAAAATAACTCTACCCATGATTTTACAGGTGTAGTCAATTAGGGATATTGGACGATAACATTTGGGGTCCGCCCTATCACACTTTTTAAAGATGGGGACTATTATCACGGTTCTCTAGGAGTCAGGGGGACCAAGCACTGTGTAGCAGCTTAATATGTTTGTAAACAGTGGGAGCCATAGGGGAGTATTAGCTAAAAACAAATACGCGGGGACACCGTCGGGGCCTGACGCCTTATTCCACACGGTCTGTATTAAAGCCCTGTTCACTTCATCTAATGTTGGAAATGCCAAGGTTGGGGCCACATAGTTAAAGTTGCTAGAAAGATCTAGATCACTACCAATTTTATAAAGATTTGAAAAGTGGTTGACACATGTCTCAGGCATAATTGCCGTGTCAATCTTTTCTGTTGTCATTCCCATTAAAATAGTCCTAGTTGACTGTTTGCCAGAACAGTTTGGAATCCCTACTTTGGGCAGGCTACGTGGAGTTGCTCCCAAGCCTCATGTCTAATCCCTAGCTTGCGTTTTTCTATCGCCTGCTTATATTCGTTGCGTGACTGCTTCACATCAAGTATATTTCGGGGTGTTGATTTCAATGCCTTAATTAGTTTGTTGTGAAAAAAAGTGCAATCGCTGTCAAACCACCTCTTGTTACTCTGAGTACTTGATTTTATTTTTTTAGTCAATATAACATTTATTGTCTCTTTTATAGAGTCAAATGATGCGCCATAACTGGAGGGTTTGTGGTGTCTTCCAGGCAGACTAAAAGTTTGGTCAAATTAGTCGTTATAATTTTGGATAGAACCAAGTCGAGATTTATGGTAAACCACTTCCGAAGCAGCCCCTTATTTTTAAAATTGGATAATGGACCCGATCTGACTATATCAATTTGTTCGTAGGATTGTGTAGTCAGTTCTAACGACATAGGGTAATGATCACTGTAACAAATGTTATGAATTTTAAAAGTCAGGGAATGAGGTTATGCAGATACACTTCCCATTGGATGCAGTTTCTGCCTACTATGTATGCTTGACCTCTTGGCCAGAACTGAAAAAAATCTGCACTCCTTTGATGTGGAGAGTTGCAGAAAAGTGTACTGTTTAACTTTTCACTCATGGTTCCCACTTGTATCTCTCTTTTGGCACTTTGTGCACCCCTTCTGACTCACTCTTTTGTGGTTGAAGATAGCTTGGGGAAGAGACTTCCTATTATTCGTGCATATACCTCCTTAATTGCGTAAAGTGAACTTGCCTGCTCTTCTATGCCCTTGGTCATCCTACAGGCCCACAACAATTGGACAGATCTAGTTCTTTGTAGTCCAGGCTTGAGTGATACTTTTCAAGTTGAAATGAAATGCACATTCAAGGCATAAGCTGACTTAAGTAACTCTTAGTGATATAAATGCAGGGCATGGGTCTGGGCTACATGAAGATGTTACTTCATTTGTGTTCCCTGTGGCCCCATTTAAATCAGTAAAAATTCTATTTGTCTGAAACATGAAATCATTCAGAGGGGCACCTCTGTTTCCCATGCAGATTTGGACCTGGACCTACAGGAGACTGACTGTTAAGACTCTTTCGACATGCTGTTAGAACACCTATGATCCCAGAGTAGGCCTTTCACTTGTACATGCCCATCTAGCGTGGAGTAACTGCAGTGAGCGTGGAGTAACTGCAGTGGCAAGGCATCAGCTATTGGTGGTAGTACTGAAGTCTGGCTAGCCACCGACCTCCTTTCTTTCTGATTTGAGCATAGACGGTGATCTGGACCCACTAGGGCTAAGGTCAATGGCTGTTAGTCGAGCACCTCCCTGGTGTGACCTATGAAGTGATGTTTTTCAGGTTAGTTCTTGGTGTAGGAGGGCAGTTGCCTGGGAAGCTTTTGGGCCAGTGATTCATAATTTGTGCTCCAGTGGTGTCCTTGTGAGTTGTAGAAGTGGTGGTACCTCAATGGGCTGGCCATCAAATCGCAAAATCCTAGAATATTGGCAAAGTGCCATTCCCAAAACCCATCAAGAGACCAGCATAGTCGCAATTATCTGGAGAGGTGTTTTGATTGGGCGCTAGGAGTACAGAGAGGCAAGAAGATGCACCTGCCTGTATTGTGCTAAATTAAATGGTTAGCAAGATCTAAACCTAAAGAGCCGTCCTGATAGTCTGAGACTGCATGGCAGGTACCTAGTGTGGATGTCCTGAGTGGTATGAACGTTCTTGAGAAAATAGTTAGATGGGGCAAGGTTACTTTGGCGCAGTGTGACTGAACTCCTATTTTCTTCCCAAGCCCCTGTCTTAGGAACCTTATGTGTAGTAGGATCAGGACTTGCTGGGCCTACCCTGAAAAAGGGGTGGAAGAGTCAAGTGGAAATCACCTTTTCCTTTCAGAGGGAGAATGACCAGCAAATGAGGCATGCACCTCAAACCACTCCGCATTCCTCACCAAGGCTGTTAAACTGTGTGTTGGCCTGAAGAAAGAGAATATACTGGATATTAATTCAGTTCACCTGGTCAGCAGGATCAAAATGATAAAGGAGATTTCTGTTGCATCCAGAGGAAGATGGACAACTTGCTCACAAGCATCCAAAATTATCCCTTCTTCCTTTGGGGAAGAAGGGATTCAGCAACCCATTTTCCTCTAGAGGGGCCCTTCCACAAGCCGTAAATACTGTCTGCTAGACATGGGAAGCAAAAAGCAAAGAATTGGAGAAATGTGGCATTGCTGTCGCAAGATGCAACACAGCTGATGAGCGCCTATCAAGGCCCTAGAACAATGGCTACAAATCTTGATACCAGAGATTTCTCAGTGCGTTGTTGAAGAGTGGTTACACATGGCATTGAAGTCCACCCCCGTCACCCTGTAACAATAATCTCCAAACCTCTAATTTATAAGGAGCAGGTTGTAGCTCTGAAGGGAGCATAATGACTAGGAAAAGTAAACCAGAATAAGCTTATTCCTCTGACTGAGTCAGACACAGGCTTTCCATCCTGCTGGGAGTATCAGGGCCCTTGCTTGAGTGGTCCACCGTTAACTACACGCACGGTTCTTTCATTTCTGTATTCAGGACTCTTACTAATTCCCATTTTGCAAAACCCAAGTAAGGTTAGTACTGTTGCTCTTTGAACAAATAAATGTTAAGCTGCTGTATGGAGACTAGCGCTAATTTATTTTGCTATGTGTGTTCCTCCTCACATTTCTTTTCCCTGGACTGTGGCTATATAGATTTGGTTAGCACCGTTCTCCAGATACTTATTACACCTGGTTTGGACAAACTTCACTGTCTAACAGTCACCCGTATCATATTAAAAATCCCCATAGGAAGGTACATTTTTGCTTGAGTATATTGGTACCTCAGACTGCACTCTATATTCACGGACCTGCACCTATTGCACTTACTATATCTGCAGGCATTTGGTTTGGGAACAGAGGTTGATGACTTGGACTAATTTCATTTGTATGCTGATCCAACGCTTAATGGAGAAGCAACGGATGACAGGTTGTCTATGCGTCATCTACATACGGGTACTCAGAATTCTTGTACATATTGTCCTCCAGGACTCCAATCTCAGGAGTGTCAACATTTTTTGCCTATCTTAATTAGCCTTGAAAAAATCCTTCGGACGAAACACGTGTCGACTGCCATTGGTTTAGTTTGTATATGAACTATTGAGAAGAATAAAGAAAAAGAAATATCCAAATGGAGGTCTTTTGAATACTGTATGGATGAACATCCATTTTACAAGTTTGGACTTGTAATTTAGTGTGCCTCAGCAATTGTGTAATTCAAGAATAAGCTTACATAATCTTCCCTGGCCAGGCTAGCAAGTACTTCGAAGGGGCGGAGAGTAAGTTGAGGGCCATACAACTGATCTGTACTATCTGTTTCTTGCTAAACGTAAGCAGAAAATGCGGGGGCTGACAGCCAAGGGTGCTTAACCCCTTGGACGCTCATGACGAGCTCAGCTCGTCATGGAGTTTCCATTGATTTCAATGGAAATTGCATGAAGAGCCTCCAAGTGCCTTAGCATCCAAGTGGTTAAGGAAAGGCCTGAAAGTTTGCAATACCAAGTGGGGCTGCTGCGGGCGCAAGTTGCGGCTGGTGGGCTGTGGTAGTAGTGTTGCTGCGAATTAGGGCGTAGAGTCATGAAGATAGGCATCAAACAGAGGCAGGTGGACTAGCAACTGAAGCGCCTATGGAAACTGAGAGGCCTGTAGCAGTAAATAGAGCCAAGAAACGTATGAAGATAAGGAGAAGGCCGCAAAAAGCCCAATAAACACTAATAAAACTGCAGCAGGCAGAGCCAGATTCAAAAAGACCTACAGAGCGGAGATACCTAAAGCCAAACATGAATCCCCTAGACCGCAAAAGAACAATTTATTTATCTAAGAGTTTTGTATAGCGCTGGCCAGACCCGAAGGTATCGGAGCGCTTCACAACATTGGTGGCGATGAAGTTACAAAATAGAAGCAGTAATACAAGCATTGATTCGGTACGAAGGGCAGTCCTCACTTGCTTAAGAGGTAACTGCTGGCAGAAATGAGCGACAACCATTGGGAAAACAGAGAAAGGCCAGTCGCGTCTAACCTTTCAATCAAAAAAGCTACGCAGTCCGCACAGGAAGAGCAGAGACACTCTAATCACGAATCTAAGACACAGGGCCCATCGGCGCTAGAGTCACGGCTACAGGCTATGCAGCAGAGCCTCTTCTCTGTTGATGGTAAAATGGACACCCTGCACCAACGCATACATAACATGTCTACCAAATTAGACAATTAGGCATCCAGACTCACAGAAGAGGAGCAGAGACTATCAATAGCTGAGGGCGAAATACAAGCAATGACTAGAAAGTGATTGGACATGGAAAAGCTCCTGACTACCATAAAAGCAAAAAATGAAGATTTAGAAGTGCGTTCATGACGCACCAGTGTGCGCATAATAGGTATCCTGGAAACAAGAAACCCAGGTAGGATGGAGCTTTATGTAGAACACAGGCTCACTGATCTATTTGGCCAGGAGAACTTAACAAACATAATGGTAGTAGAGTGAGCACACAGATCACTGATGGCTAAACCTCCGCCGGGAGAAGCTGTGCGCCCCGCCATCGCTAGACTACTAAAGTACCGGATATGGTGCTGCGACAGGCACGGGAAAAGAAGGATATCGGATACGAAGGTTACCAGGTGGCGTTTTACCCAGACTACTCTGCCACTGTGGAAGCAGCGAGAAAAGAATACCAATCAGTAAAGCGACAATTGCAGAAAGTAGATAGAATGTATGCAAAGCTATAGCAGGACAATTTGTGAATTGAGTATGAGGGAACGCAAAAAATATACAGCACCCCAAAATCAGCGTAGGACTTTTTGAAAACCATTGCGAAGTAAAACATGTTCAGGGCTCCCGTGATGACAAGTACTCCGATCAATAAGCTCGCTCGCAAGACTAGAACAATTCAGAAGTGAAAATCCGCAAGGAGAACTAGAAACTGAATGGCAATCTAAAATGGCTTTTGATCCTCAAACAATTTGAAGACTGATTTGTTGTATCGCCTTGCCACCTCCAACCTTGAGGGAGTTCGAGCTCCTGGCGACCCCCACACGGGAGAACCCCATTAGAACTGATAAGTAGAGTATTATTGTCAGTTAAGTAAAAGTAAGAGTATAGGATTTGGGGGGCCTTGTCTTTAGCATGTTTGGAATGCTGAAGTTGGCGGGGAAGGATGGAGGGGAAAGGGAAATGGTTATTGTGATTCTTACCCTAGCCTGTCGAAAGCATATGCTCATGGTACTTTCTGATTCACGCACATGCACATACACTAAGCACTAATACTTAGATGGCTGCAGATAATACATTTGGTAACATAAAGATCTTGTACATGACCTGGATTGTACGAGGACCAAACCGCCCCAGACAAGTAATGGCCTACCTCACCGGATAATATTCAGGTGGCACTGTTTCAAGAAATGCATTTGACCAAGCAAACTGAGACGAGTTGGGGACACACTGGGCAGGGGTCAGGTTGGCGTTTCCTATTCGACGTACACAAGAGTTGTATTATCGTTAATAAAAAAGGCACGCCGTTCACAGTACCTCATTCCATACCAGATGCTACGCTATATTGCAGTTTTTTCTTTTTTTTTTCTTTCTTCAAAAAAAGTTACCTGGCCACCAATTTCAGTACTGCTAATTAATACGGCAGATTCGAAATACAAAGCAACAAATCATTGTACTTTACTTTCATATTTGTATTGATTCAACTTCATTTTAAACAACTATTCATCACTCTTGATGCATAGGAGGAATACACATTTCATTCAGTATATTGTGCGACTCAAAATTATATGAAAAACATTTTACAAAAACATATTAGAAAGTCAAAAACAAAGACAAAACACTGTTGTATTTGCATCAATTAATTACACCAGTCCAAAATTTCAACAATTGCCTGCCAAAATTCAAATTCTATGTGGCACTATGACAGGCAGACTGCGGGGAAAATTATTTTTTATAAAAGTTCGCTCTCTGGGTATATTTCAATTAGGACACCCTCACTAGAGTCCCATTCAATGTTGGTCCCTCGCAGACGATTAAAGTCGTGCCGACGCGTTTCCAATCCCCTTCTGCATTGGGGGATTATCATCAGGGCTTTAGACCACGGTGTAATCCAAGGGTACCTTATAGCTTTTGATGGGGTTCTTTTAATGGTCCATCTTCTGTCCTGGAGTCTTCGTACATCTATTTCGATGACTCCCCACTTGCGTTCGTGTTTCCAGACACAGTCAACTTAGGACGTTTGAATTCACCTTGTGTGAAGCGTTCCTCTTCTACCAGATGAATTGCATCCTCATCTAAATTTGGGGCAGCATCATTTCTTTGCAGCTGTGTTCTTCTGGCATAGATTCAGTATTCTTCCACCTTGATTCGGAAAGTGGCGTCTCTCACCAAACACGCTATATTGCAGGGTAGAATGTATGGAACACTCTTTACAATAGTAAACCTGTATGGGCCGAACATAGACAACCCAGATTTTTATGTAGATCTACTGAATGCTCTGCGTCCACTTCCGAACTCAGCAATAATATGTGGAGCTGATTTGAATACTCATCTTGACCCTTGCAAAGACAAATCAAGCCCACAATCCCAGGTTGGCACAAACTATAAGGGAAGGGATGGACGAGAACTGTGTTCTGATGGATGTCTTGAGGACCTGCAACCCAGATCGATTGGAGGGCACGCATACATCTACTGCGCATGAAAGTTGATCTAGACTTGATTACTGTCTGGCAAGCACAGGGGTAAATACTTGGGTAGCAGAAATAGGGCGGCTGGCAAGAACAATATCTGACCATAATCTGACCAAGCTCACAGATTCCCTCATGGGAACAGTCCAGCCCGAACTGCCTAGCCAGGTCTTCCCTGGACCGGAAACGAGCATCTTGGGGCTTGTTTCGCTCCAGGGATGACCTGGTTTGGCAGTTCGGGCTGGACTGTTCCCATGAGGCACATGGTCAAGACTGATTTGCATATGGCTAGGTCCAAACTGGGGTGGTGAAGTGAGCTAAATAACGATGATGGATTCAACCCAGATCTGTGACTTGGGTTGAGTGTCTGAAGAGTTTCAGCACTCCGTCCATTATCTCCTTGTGTTTGCGTTGTTTCCTTTAGATAGGATCATACATGACCTAGGCAATCAAGTAGATGCTGACCCTGATTCAGGAAACTGATTAGAGGAGGCCTTTTGGGACATGGCGCTCAGGATGAAACCGAGTCTCATTGGCCTGCGGGTAGAATTTTATTCCACATTTGCTGGGTCGCTGGCCTCACGCTTAACCTCCATGAATAATAGAGCACTAGAAAGAGCTGCCTCCACCAGGGATGCCATAGTTGTCCCCCTTCCCAAGGAGACCCAACAAGCGCCGCCCCCCTTTTATTTTGCCTGCTGTTGACTTGTCGTATGTTTCCTATATGTATGTTTTCCCGATGTTAGCCTAATTATGCACATTTTAGGCCGCTTTTGCTTTGCACACATTACCAAATATCATTTTGTTTTTGTGACACATTGTTTTTTCACAGAAAGTCAGCACATGTTTTTGTATTTTGTTCTTTTCTCGAATTTAGTCCAAACAGCCTGGGCTAGGTCAAAGAAAATTGCTCCTTGTTATTCTCTGTGGTCTGATACTAACACCTAGACATAATAGAGAAACCCAGCTGCTTGAACATATATGTTTTGTCATATAACCCCGGACGTGCCATTATAAAAAACAGAGCGCAGACTTTCAGTCAGAGCACAGGTCCTGAGACAAGAGGGCTGTGTCAGCTGAGATGTAGAGCAACTATCTATGTATGCTAAGGTATAGGGTCCGCCAATAAACCCAGAGATCTATTGTCATTTTGCTTCTGTAGTGAGGGTGGGTTTAGGCAAATCTGTTGGCTAATATGAAAGGGGTTTTCTTTGTATATGTCTGCTAATCATGCTAATGACATTACTGTCCTGTATTTGTTTTCTAGTTGTGGAGCAATTATTGCATATTGGAGCACAATTGTTTAAATAAACATTGTATGCTCCCTTTGTGTCTCTTTTCAATTTATTGTGAACAAGTAATAGTGAGAGAACGAAAGGGGGTGACAAGCTACCGCACTCCCTGAGAGGGTCTAGAGAGTTGTGTTCTGAGGTGCCAAATCACTTGTCTCTCTACTAGGTTTAGGTGGGCATGTGAGGCACTGAAAGCTAGTCTGATTCAGGTCCATGGATACTGCTGTGGAATGGTGACTTAACCCCTGCATACTGATGTTCTATGGTCCCAAGCATAGATCACAATCGCTATGACATCACAATTTGTAATGAACAGCTTACTAAAAAAAAAAACATTTGTTTGCTGGTGTTGATGATTATGAAAAGAAAACGACATAACATTGGTAACTTTTCCCTACCTGCCAGATCATGATGGTGTGGGAATAGGCCAACGTACGGGGCTAGAAATGCTAATTAATGAGGCAAGGGGATACCCAGGAAATGTATGGAAAATATGGCAATCCTGGCAGAGTAAATATGGACGTGGTTACACAATAGGTGGTGTCTCTTCGGGAAGTTATGTCTAATAGGATACCCATTGAACTTGAAGAGACTAAACCTTCTGAGTTTACGAAATATGTAACTTCTGTATCACATTGCTTGTTACATTGATGTTGAGGGATTGGGAGTATTACACTCCACATGTGTACACTTAGTGGCTGATTAAGAATTGCCAATCTATTGTATATATGCTGTTGTAGAAAATCAGTGCAAAGTAAAAAAAACAGTTATACTGCTGCAGAATGTACACCTCATTTCCTCTATTAATAAATCAAATGAAAACCACACTTTTGGCTTATAATTTTCTCACACACACACCCACACAGCATTACACAAGCAAAACTTTGCTCTGTGATTTACTTACAAAAGCCTTTTACTACAGGCACACATTTAGAACTATTTACTTTTACAATACTTATCATGTTAGCCGGTAGTGATTAAACAGCATGAGTGACATGTTATGGGTGAGAATGCTAACGAAAAGTGTGGAGATAACTCTGAATCCTGCTGAACCTTCTCTTGTTTGACAGGACCCAAGAGTGCTGGACCGCATGCTACCGTACCTGGTCAACTACTACGGCAACCCTCACTCTAGGACTCATGCCTATGGCTGGGAGAGTGAAAAAGCCATGGAAAAAGCAAGAGAGGTGTGTATTAAAGATTTGTGCCAAACCGATCATGGTTGGAAGTGATTGTAATGAATGCAAGGGCCCTCACACTTTTTTTATGCCCCAGAAACAACAACCCCTTCCTCCCCAAGATGGGAAAAAACAATGAACAGTCCCCTTACCTGAATATATATATATATATATATATATATATATATATATATATATATATATATATATATATATATATATATATATATATATATATATATATATATATATATATATATAGTGAAGATTAACAAACAGGTGCCAAAGATATTGGCAAAATAATTTTATTTTTTTAATGAAAACATGGTTCTAACTATAACTACCTACTGCCGGCCCCCGGGAGGAAGGGAGGTGTATGTGTGTGTCCCTCAACCCACCTAAGAGACCCTTTGCTACTCCTAATGCATCCTCTCCAAGCCCTCAGTCTTATAGTTCCATTGTGCAAGTACTTAGATGTAGTTTGTCTTCCCTCAAAGTCTGCCTGCCCCTTTCTGATGCCCTTCTGCCATTTCACCAGTCTACCAGTGTCCTTAAACTCTTCTCAGCCCATCATGAGTTACCCTCTGTAGGCCATTAAAGGCTAAGGAGATTTTTATATGTCTTCAGAATACTCTATCCTAATCCTGGAAAGCCTTGAACTCACACTCAGATTTTCTTAGGTGGTCCTCTCACCTAGTCTACTGACTGTTAAAGCCTATCACCCAGCACTAATGAGCAACTCGTATGGCCAACAGACTTTCTTGGCAGACTATTGAATATCACCAAAACACCTTTGCTAGCTGACAGACCGTCACATGGAGCCAAAGAATCTCAGCCTTTCGTCTGTGCTACCCAGAGCCCTTTAGGTACTCTCCACTAGCCCATTTACCCATAGCCACAGTGCTTTCTGCCAGCCTATCTTGTGCCTGTGGCCAGATGAGTCCCAACACACCTGCTTTCAAAATCCCGCCAGGCAGTTCACTTACAAATTGCCATTCATTGAAAGATTCTGTCTTCAAAGCCATAAGAAAGTGACCAGTTCTTTAGAGCAGCATCTTTCAAATAGAAACGCAGTTTTTTTTTTTTACATGCATGTCTGTTTCCATGATCCTGCAGATCAGTGGTAATGTAAATATGCCATCCCTGCTGCAAGGGGGCTAAACGGTTAGAGCGGACAACTTTGAAGCTGAGGAGCCAGGTTCAAGTCTTGAGGGAGGCTCAAACATCCTGTGATTCTGGGCAAATCACGTAATCTCACCGTGCCTAAAACCGAATGCGCCTGTCTGGAATGCAGCTGGTGCTCATGTAAAGCGCTCTGGTACCTTCGGGTCAAGTTTCCGCTATATAAAACAGCAACAAAAAAAAACTGTTCTGGCAAGATTGCTCAGTTGGTTCATGCAGTTTTTCACTTCTTTGTGTAACATGAAGATCTTAAATTCCTATCCTGGGAAATTGTCCAGAGGGTAATGCTCTTCTTTTTAGGGCTCGCACTGCGACGCATTTGCGAAAGCGATTGTCGCAGTGGAGCCCTATTGTAGTCAGTTTTGCTTTCAAGGACTAACGAGGTTTGGGACAACAGACTGGCACGCGCACGCAGCCTGCCGGAATTGGATCAGGTCGCGCGCTCCGATTCCGGCAGGCTCTTCAGTCACCATGGATCACGCACGCACACAGAGACACATACACGAGTGCACACATACACACACACACCACACCACACCTCCCCTCCCCAGCCCCCCCCCCCCCCCGGCGCCCCGCCCACACGAGCGCACACACCTGGACAATCCCCCCCTGCCCCCCCGCCCACACACACGCGCACATAAAGAGACGCCTCCCCACACACGTGCACTTACAGAGGACCCCTCCCAAACTAACCCCACTCACCGCATCGCCGGACTCTGCAGCCTCCGCGGGGCTCTCCCTCGGGCATGGGAGCCCCGCGTCACCAGCACTGCTTTTCTGGCCAGGCACTCCGTGGGTGCGGGCTTCCGAAGACGGAAGTCCCGCCCTACGGCAGGTTTCGTTTTTGCACACGTCTTGTTTACGGACGTTAGCAGGCAGACAAGGGAGCGGTCTGTCGAACAACGTACTTTTCAAAGAAGAGAAAATACACGAATTTTAAGCCTGTGTGAAGGTGTATGCATACGATGGATTTCGGATGACAGGTATTTTGTTCTTCGTATTAAGTCTCCAGTTTTTTTAACAACTAGTACTTCCGCGTACTCGTAGCCTGATCCCGAAAGCTCTACCTGCTTTCCAAGTTCTTCCTGTTGTGGGTTTATTTGTATTATTTCGAGAAGAGCAGTGATTGTGCTAATGTCAGATTGTGGGGGACAAAGTGACTAAAATATCTCTAAAGCGCCATACTCCAGATCAGGCGCGCAACACCATTGGGCTCACGGGACTCATGGCCCCGGCTTGAGTCGCTGCTGACGTCACCGCCAACCTGACACACACTGCACCAGTGACCAGGCTGTAAACAAGCCACGCACGTGACTAGCCACGGGGAGGCACTGCACGCGTCACAGCTAGATTGGAATGTCAAGTCCCGGGGAAAACGAGCAAGTGCCTTGCAGCAGCGTCACTGACCTGCGATTACCCGGGAGAGGCTCCCACTGTGCTTTGTGACCACACCCGTATGCCCGATCACTGATCTGCGTGACACATTCCTAACATTGCACTGCATCGCCTGTCACAAGCTCATTCCTAGCCAAGCCAACAGTGCATTGCGTACGCATTATGAGACCTTACCATAAGGAAAGTTAATCCAAAAGTTCCAGAGTGCAACGACGTTGGGTAAAATGGAAGAACTGCCTGAAGTTTTACGCGTGACACTTTTCTTTTTGATGTATGTGTCTCTCAGTAGTAGTGTGTGTAGCCCTGGCGCCCCTGATGCTCTTCTGACAAAAAGAGGGTGTCCCGTGACAATTGATCGCTCTGAAATGTGCGTTACTAGATGAGTTCAGCTCGGTTATAAGGGGTCCTGTAATTTTATTGACTAACCCAGTCGGATTGGGATCACAATTCGGCCAGGGCATTCACTAAACAAGCATTTGCAAGGCAATAGGTCTCGCATTACTGAATGTTTGAGCTATTGGTGTTGCATTATTATTAGCAATGCCAATAGCTCAAACTTTAATAATGCGAGACCTATTGCATTGCAAATGCTTGTTTTAATTTGCAATTTGCTTTACCCTCACATGAGAAACAATATTGTTCTTCTAGATAGAAGGAATACCATTGACTAGGTCCGTAATAATCAAACCCCAAAAAAATCAGTTGTGTGTGTACATAAATATGAAATTGAGTTTTTATGTAGCACTTCTTAGAGCTCTATATATACGATATTACAATTTTAATAGTACCCAATTTACTGAATTTGGAAGGCTGAACTACCATTGCAGGGATTTTAACTCATGATTTTGAGATCACTGCATTTTGGCAGAACCATGAAGCACTGTTAATTTAAATGAGCAGTTACATTGTCTGCTTACACATGTAACCCTTCATCTATACATATCCCTGTGTGTATATGTATATCTATATATATATATATATATATATATATATATATATATATATATATATATATATATATATATATATACACATACATACACGCGCGCACACACACACACACACACACACACACACACACACACACCTGTTGAGAAAGAGCGTACCCTATATTGTGCTACAAGTGACAAAGCTTTACTTGTCTCGTAAAGAATAGAGAACTCTCTATGTTGGTAGAGCGTCCATCCATGATTTCATGTATACGGGCGTCCCACTATGCCCTTCAACCGCAAAAGCCTATCTTCTGCTGCACTGTGACAAACTACTATTAAAGTCTCTTTGATATGTACCTTTGATTTAATAACCATATCTCTTTCTGGTCTTAAGTTACATTGTGGGCCTTGTAGTATTTATGACTTAAGATCCACAATATAACGTTAGACCACAGCTTTTAAAGCCAAGTTGCATACAAGAGAGATTTGGATGCTACTTTCCTTGTTTATGGCCAAAGTGAAATCTTTTATACTCATGGATTAGTAGGAAGGCACAAAGAAGGGATGTCCTGGGACCCATATAAAAGATGAAAAAAAAACACCCAGCAGAGATAATTTCCTGTGTATCGTCACATTGCCCTGACCGCCCTAGTGTACCTTCTGTCCCCAAGTAAGATAGGATAAACAACCATGCTGTTTTCTCCTGTTCAAGTGAGAAAAGTGGACCACACACATAGTACCTCAGTGTGTGATTCTTGCCTCTCGCATTGAACCAGGGACGAAAAATGCAGCAGATTAGTCCCCTCAGGGTTACTTCTATGTGTAGCCATTCTATTTACCACTTTCGTTTACAAGTGTGGAGGAGCACAGTATAAATGAGGGCAGCTTATTCATCTTCTCCTATGCACAGAATGGAGTGGTAGCTCATCCTCCTCTTCTCATTCTGTCTTTGGGACCCAGGGAAGTCTGAACAGGTAAGGTGTCTTCCTTTTATTGTGGATGAGGCATGATTGATTCTCAGTATTTTAAGTTCTAGCAGCACCAAGGCTGTGATCATGGAATGTTCAAGTGCATGCAAGTCAGATCTGCAGAGCTGCAGGGCTTCATGCACATTTTAAGGGAGAGTAATATACAGGTCTGACTTTGGTATTGTTATTTGGAATGAGGTTATGCCTCTCCAAAAGACTCCACTTATCGTTGTGGGGGTAAAAACAGACTCAAAACATGAAAAACTGTAGAATTGACAAACTGCTCAGCATTTTTTAAACTACCTTAAACATGTATTTGCACATTTTTAGAAGGGACAGGTTTTGTTTCCCAAATACCTATACTACACTCCCCTTTTGCGGTCTTCATGTTAGGCATAAAGTAACGGGTAGAAGACTTGCCTACAGTTATCATCCCGATTCATCCTTCCCTTGCTCCCTGAGACCGAAATGGTATCTCTCCATTATTGTACTGATTCTTGGCAAGTAATGGTGATCTTACTTTAACATACATATTTCATATTCATTCAAATTCAATTCTTCCTCGGTTCTCAAATCTGTTTGTATACCTTTAACTTCTTGGCCTTCCCCTGCAGACTGTGTAATAAAAGAGAGTACTTTCTTTCCGAACCCAAATTTGTTCCACACAGTCTTGCGTAATTAATCAATATCTTCTGCTACATATTCCTCCCTATTGGTGGATTTCCTGGACTGTTAAAAAAAAAAGAATTGAGGTGGTGTTACGTTCTGCATACTTCTTTACCTTGAAATATATAATGATAGTAGAACAGAACAAACTCAACAATATGCAGGACAACTACTAATTATCCTACGTACTGTTATAGACCAATTGCAAATGTTTATCACTGTAGTGTAGTCGAGTCTCGCATAATAATGTATAAAAGGTGTGTCTGTCATTGTTGTATAGGCAAATCTCCAACAGTAATAGTAGTTGTGCCTATCACCACTGTGCAGGCTAGTCTCAAGCAATACAGGTAGCAGGTGTGCCTGTCACAGTGAAGCAAAACAAACACCCAGGATTCTACAACCATTAGCTACCGTTGAAGGTTGCACAGTGTTAAACATTTTGTCTTTATTCTGCAATGATGATTATCCCATTCAAAATGGCCACTCGGCTTGTATAACGTCAATTCTCACAGAGGAATAGCCTTGTTTTCCTAGTCAAAAACCAACTTCTTTCAAAATGGCCACCGGAAAACCTGCCCTAATCCCCCTAGAAACCATCTGGGCCAGAACAATGCACAAAGGACAAGAGGGGATGTCCAGGGATAAATATACACAAACAACTATTGCAAAGAGACCAGCAAATTAGTCTCATGCATGGGATCCAAGTCTCGACCTTAACAATTGTCAACTACTAGAACAACTCACGAGGGCATCTTCAATTCTTTAAACATATCTTTTATTTTAGACATGAATAACTGCACGATTATGTCTTACAAAAAGCAACAGACAATACATTTATATATCAACACAAAATCGCAACCATACTTTGTTTAGACTTTTTTGTAATACCCATCCGTTTTGAACTGGTTGCATACCGATACAAATATCATAGCAATCCAGGGGGAGGTAATTCTTTGTACACACTACCTAAACAGATATACCCTCTCTATTTGATCGCTTGTATAGCGTGTAATACAATTATTCAAAAATCATAGTTCATGTAGATAGATTGCTCCTCTTCATAAGTCATATGAAGAGGAGGAATCTAGTATCTATATTCACAACATTCCGTGTCCCAAAAGGATTTTGTTGATTTTTTTGAGAAGCCTACTGATTGGTCTGATTTTTTAAGCATAATCTGGAAAGAAGCGGGAATAGAATTCACAAAATCCTAAAAATGTCTTAACACCACTTTTGTTTGCCGAGGAGGAGCTTCCACTATGGACTTTATCAAGCCTGGCCTAAATGTTGCCATCTATTCTCCTTCCTCTTAATTCTAAGACTTCCTCTATATATCCTAAGAGCTCATTTTTTCGTGAACGGTAAGATATAAATAATTCTGTGTTTCCCCACGTGTCCTCGAAAAACTTCTCTGTGATCATGATGATTTTTGCCACTGAATCAACAAGTAGATTTAAACATTTGTCACCCACACAAATATCTACAATAGGATCAACACGTGGAGGGATCCCTTGAAATCGGACTCAGTTTCTTCTGATTATGGTTGATGGGTCAACTAGAGTCATCTCCTACTACGCAAAGTACTAGGTCATTCTACCCACCCACATCAGATTCAGAATCCGCCTTACAATCCAATTGTCTCACAAATACAACAGGCCTTAGTTTTGATTTTGTTTCTTCTGACACATTTTTGCAAAATGCACTACCTTTATACATTAGTTGAACTTGACATTTTCTGAAGGTCAAGATCTACCATTTTTCACGTGTAGATTTACCACAGTGAAAACACTTGTTAACCATTGGTGATTCAGATCTGATTCCTGAAGGTTTGCAACCAACATTTTTCTTATGAACCTCCGCCAGCTTCTGATGAGCTTTACCATATTTATTGACATTCTCCGATTTAATTGGTTTTTCTTCAAGCTCTTTTTAATTTGGGATATTTCTATGCTTTTCGCAATTTTTATGGCTTCATCCAAAGATGGATTCCCCATGGACAACAGTTTCTGGTGAATCTGTTTGTCCTAACATTGGCACACAAACTGGTCTCTGAATAATTGATCCGTGAAATTTTATAAACGACATTCAGAAATTAGACTGCGAAGAAAAGTGATGTAAGTATCAACATTCTCATCCAGTTTTTGTTTGCGTTTGAAAAATGTGTGTCTGTGCACAATCAAACTGGGCTGCTTGTCGAACCTAATTCGAAGCTTCTTTACCGCTTGTGGAAACACATCAAGAATCTCCCTGTCATCTAACCCTAGATCAGGTAAATGTTTGAATGTAGATACTTCTTCAAAACCCAGTGAGTGTAAGAGAAGACATTTCTTTCTCTCTGGTCTAAATCTGGAATCTATTACCCCCAAATAAGTTTGAAACACATCAAGCCAAACTGACCACCTGACTGGTGGATCCCCAGGAGTGTCCTGGAAAGATGGTGATGGAGCTACAGATTGGATAGTGGATTCGAAAAAAACGGAGAAAAGAACACTAGATATTTATGATAGAAGTATTCCTGTCCAGTCACAGAAAGTACATGTTGTGGAAACGCAAAGCAGACAAAAGAACTTCACCACTGTTGATAAAAAACAAGCAGTAGTAGTGTGCTTTTCAATGTCGATGAAAGACGAGACCAAAAATGGTTGAAAACTGCAACAAGCAAATACAATGAACCAAATTGTGCTTGTCACTGACGAAGAAGGATAAAGGCAACGTGCACCAACACTGCATCAAACATCCTTAAAAAAAAATAGCGTGCTAGTCTCTGCTGTTTAAACTTTAAAAGGCATTCAGAAGAGATGTATACATTTTTGTTTAATAAAAAAAAGCTGGTGGAAAATGGTAAAACAGGAAAAACGTCAGGCAAGTGGTCAAGAATATCTGATCGAATAAACACTCTTGAAGGAGGAACTCCTGGCAGCAACAAGAAACTTCATGATGCAGTCTTGACTTTTCTGGCAGTGAAACAGGAAGATGTTAAAAAACTAAAAAAACGGACGTGCCCTATTGAAGACAGTGACAAGAATGTAGACAGCATCCCTGCTCACAGAAACTCTGAGGGCCCCTCCTGCAGATCAACCCTTGCCCACCTAGAGTGAATAAAAGCCAAGCTGCACTCTGAATCAGCCAGAAAACAAGGTAAGCGCAGAATCCGGCCAGAAGATGTAGTAAAAATAACGCTCACCACTGACGAATGTCGTAAAATGTCAGCAACAGCTGCGCATCGATATACAGGACAAACACAAGATGGCCAATTAGGGCGAACATAGCAAACACAACAAGATGATGGATGGAGTGCTGAAACATTTCAATCACCCCTCATCAGCAAGGCTAGCTTGAAGCCAGGGCACAGCAAGCAAGGGACCCATGTTTTCATCCAGGGAGGACCTGGCTTGGCAGTTTGGGCTGGGCTGGACTGTTCCCATGGTGAACAGGGTCAAGACTATTTTCACATAGATGGGTCTAAACTGGGTGGCATGGTGAGCAAAAGAACAATGGATTTTGTCTCTTTACTGGGGTTGAATAAATTCTGTACATTTGTTTGCATAGCGCAGTACATAGGACAGCATGCTAGAAGGGCAAGTCAAATGCATTATGGGCGAGCATTACCAGCAAGCGTTCCCATAAAAAGAATGTCTGCACAGCGTCCAACATTAGCAGGGGTCACAAGCTAAAAAAAACAGAGCCCCAATACTCACAGGAATGCAACTCTGTCTGAAAACGTTGCAACAGAAGCCATACACTTAACTGAAATCTCCAACGCATAGAAATATTTTGAAGGGGAAAGCTGGAACTGCCTCAACTTCCAGAGCAGGACGACTTGAAGTGTGGCTTCCCCCAGAAGTCAGTGAAGGTAACCAAGCAGCCAGCAGGTTTCAGCAGCTCTAGATCGTTGCCACAAAACTGCAACTGCAGTGGGAATACACGCACATACTCTGGCCTCTCTTCCCAGTTAACGACCAACCTTCACTGAACTGTGTTCGCCCATGTCAACAAAAATCAGCATCAGGGGTCCAGACTTCACTGCTGTTGGGGCACTCAGAGCAGGGGTAAATGTCCATTACCATGTGAGGGACTTTTCTGTCCTAACAGCGTCTCTTTGCTTTTTCTTCTCCCAAGGTATTAGATGTTCTTTGGTTAACATTTATGAAACTTTGTTCAAGTATGTTTTTTTGGTGCCTTGCTTAACTTTTCTTGATGCATCTTCTAAGTTAGTCTGGAGCCAGGAGTTCACATAGTTGAGAGAGGTTGCCCTTATCATCCTTCCTGAAAAAAAAAGATAAAACAAGAGGTGTGCCCCCTTCCATTAACATTTTCCAGAAGAAAAGCCACTCGGCATAGGCAACTGTTCCAGTGGATAGAGACCCCACCATTCTACTGGTCCTTTTGATGTCCTAGAGGATGCTAACAACCAGAGCAGCTCCAGTCTCCTCAATCTTCTGCTAGATTCCCGACTTGAAACTGTGTTGATTAATTTTTCCTCCAAAATCACCTTCTGGATGTGGGGAGTGCCTCCTATCTAATCACCATTTGAATGTTTGATTGCAACGGATCGTTGAGTTGTTCTTATCCACACGACCTGCCACTCGCTTTCTTACCTCCTTCTGTAAGAAAGTGCTCTCTGAGGCACGCCTTTATCTTAGATAGGATGGACAAAGGAGCCTTACAACTGGTATCCTTGGAATAGAGGGGCACATGATTTTACTCCCTTTATTTCTTGGTCTCCAAGCAGAGCAGAAGCCTCAGACCCGTTCTATACACAAGTCTGCTATGGCTGCTGGCCTTCAACTGGGCAGGGGGTCGGTAGGATTATTAGGGAGGGATTGAATGGTTCCCGTGGAGCTTCAGGGCATCTGTTTCCATCTTTGGATCCACCATGTTAACAGTTGCTGCTTCAGCTTCAGGTTGGGTTTGTAGCAATACCAATGTGTGGCACTTATGTTCGGTCTGATATAAGGGTCTCCAGCCTTTTTGTGTAGTGAGAGCTACTTCTGATCAGTGAAAACCATTGTGAGCTACTTAAGACTAAGCAACTTCTGCATTGTTACCAGACCCCCACCCCACCAACCCCCAACTTTAGTGACATTAAGCCTAATGTTCATAGTGCCAGATACTCTGGTTTGAACAAAATACTTTGACTAGGGGCACTATGACAGGGCTGCCATGTGTATCAGTGAGAGCGTGGCTTTGGGAATGTATAAACATGTCTCCATGTGTATGGGATATATATTTATGAGTGACTGGGGAGCCTGTGTCATATGTATTTGTGGCACAAGACATACCATTCACCAAACGAGGCACCGTTACATGTATAACAAAAACATAAATCCATTTTTTTTTTTAAATAGGAGAAATTTAAAGTGCAGATAAAAATTCAGCAAAAATGTTCATAATGTGGAAGATTTTTCTGCATTTTAAATTTCTCCCACTTAAAATAATGTATGTATTTTTCAGTTGTATGGCAATGTGTCTACCAGCCACTGGGAGCAAGATGCCTGGTGTGTGTAAAGGATACACTTTGAAATGGGAAGACATTAAACTGGAGAATTTACTTTATATGTGTATGGATTCCATAAACCTTATCATTTGATTTTTCTCCCATTCCCAAATGTCACATTTGCAAGCAGAAGGCATTTTGCTCCCAATGACCTGTACACACGGCGCTATATGTAAAACAGAAAAATACACCCATTGTTTAAATGGGAAGAATTTAAAGTGAAGAAACATACTTCATAAAACATTAAGCCATAATTGGCTTAATTGAAAGTGGAGGAAAACATTAAGACCTATGATTTCATAGAAATATTTTACTTCACTTTAAATTTCTCCCATTAAAAAAAAAAAGACTGCATTTTTCCTTGCTCATCAGGGCTTAGACGGACTTTCACAGACATGGGATTGTTTGGGATACTGTTGACTCACCACGCTCGACAACAGCAGATGCTTTTTTTGTTCTTTGTTCCTCCTAGGCAGCTGAGCTTTAGCAACCTCATGGCTCCAATGTCATTCTCTGACCATTGTGCAGATGTTCTATGGCAGGGCTAAGGCCTTATGCAGGTGTTTATAAGTGCAGGTGAGGTATTCCTAATAAGTACAGTTCAGATCCTTTTACTCATAGATAAACTGTCCTTCTCTCCACAAGTCACAGCACTAAGGCAACTGTAGACTTTCCAATTTTAAGGGATAGTGTCGGGCATGTATTCTTTCTACACAGAAATGCATACTTCATCTGAGACCAGATGACTAAGAACATTCCCGGTACTTGTCAAGGAATCCAGTACTTAAACCCCTTTGGGGGTCAAGGCAAGTGGTGACAGCCAACTGGAGGGTCTGACACATTGCAATATTTTCAGGTTTCTAATCTTAAAGTGTATCCTACAATTGTACTGAATAGATGTGTGCTCACCTGGGACCCTACTTTCAATGGTCTTTGGTGTGATGTTTAATTGGCTCAGTTACTAAGTGGGATGTCCACTTCACATAAAATAGGGGATGAGGGAGTTTTACTTTGAGTACTAAAGGCTCTCCCTTGTGAAGGGCCCTCTGCTACTAAACAGGCACTAATGGTTTCAGGGAGGGCAAAGGAATGGAGGATATTTGTGCATTCTGGTATATTCATGATGATCTTAGCCAGCCTACACAAAGGAGGGGAAACCTCAACTTTGTGTACAGAGTCTCCAAATGACCCCCCCCCTGCTTTTACCATTTCACTTGTGATTCACCATCCTAAGCATAGATATACATGTGTAATATATGTCATGTTCCCTTCATAGTGTACAAGTCCTTGGATTTGGGCCAGGATAGACCTTTACAGGGAGGATCTGGACAGTAGTCCTTCCATTTAGCTGGACCTTGTGCTGTTCTGTCTGGTGATCATGTCACTCATCGCAGGCACAGTCGAACTCTTAAGGCAGTGATGTTCTTATTCTCTCTCCTGGTCACAGTAGCAAGGATGTTATGCATAATATCCCAGACTTGGGCCTAGTGTGGAGGGCGAATGACAAGACAGATATTCAACTGTTGTTCCTGTTTGTTCTCCTCTCCTTCTCAATTGTGCAGCTCTCCTTGGTGTAAAGACTGTTTTGAAACTGTTTTTATAGAGCATTTATTTTCTTATAACATTGTGAGCTCTAGAGGCATATCCTATCCAACTACAAATATATATATCATATACAAACTACTTAGCAGGAAACAAGCTCCTCACTGGGTTACTGTGACTAAATAAAACATTTTGCCTGTTCAACCACACATTTTTGTTCTGATGCTGCTGATTTGGAGTGCACGGAGGCCTGCTAACCAGACCTCGTGCCAGTGTTCTAACCTTATAAAAAGTTACAAAGTTATATTGAATTGGCTGCACCGACTTACATATAGGTCCCTAGTATTTGGTACCCTGGGCATGTAGGACTGTGTTCACCTAGAGCTGCAGCACTGATTGTGCCACACTGCATGTGACAGAAACACAGTGGACCCCAGCCTGCCACTGCAGACTGACAGGAAAGTGTGTGACACTGCCAGTTCGACTTTGCCATTACACCTAATGGCAAAGCCACCGCTTCCTTTTAGTAATATCTGCAAGTCTCCCTTAAGGAAGGCCTATAGGGTCCTATGGCAGGGGGCTATATATAGTACTAAGTAAGACATATTTTCTATTTGTCTTAGCAGCAACACTTCCAAATTGTTGTTTACAAGGTCAAGCAAGGTATCAAATTAATTGGGACATTAAATCCGATCTGTATCCCAGGCCAAATTTGAAGTCACTATTCATATTAAACGCCTTTTAGGAAGTTGCCTCTCCACTCCCGTTAATATAGTGACCTCACAAAGGCACTGACACACAGACTGGTTTCTGACTTTGTCAAGGCCGGGTCACCCCTCCTGCCAGCCGCCACTCCTGCTGCCTGCCAGCTCCTGCTTCAGCGACCCAGCCGCCGCTGGGCCGCCCGGATCACCCCTCCCGCCTCCCGCGACCTCCTTCAGATACAGAGCGACCCAACCGCCGCTGGGCCGCCCGGACCACCCCGCCTGACGCCTCGCCTGCCCCCGGGCCGAGGCCGCCGCCCAGAAGCTCCCGCCGCTGACTCCCTGCGGCCCCGCCCACCTCCATCCCATTCGCCGGCCCCGCCACCCAGCTGACCCGCCCTCCCAGGCTCCTCACTTTGACGCCCCCAGAGCGACCGCGCGCAGCGGGAGCACCGAATGAGCGCCGAAGGTGCGCCAAAGGTAAGCCCGTCTGCGCCCGTCCGCGCCTGGACCGCGCCCAGTGCCAGGACCCCTGGCCCCCGCAGACCCCAGCCCACCCGGCGGACGTACGACGCCGCCACCCTCAACGCACTCAACGCCGGCCGAACCCCTGGATGCTACCGAGCCACCCCGAGACGCACCCACGGACCCTTCATCTGCCAGGCCTGCAAGTTCTCCTGCACCCGGACCTGCACGGCACCAGCACCCACCAAGCCAAACTCCAGCAGCAGCCACCTGAAGTGCATCCTGCTCAACACCCGCTCCGTCCACAGACACGCCGTCGAGCTCTGGAACCTGCTCGACACCACAGCCCCAGACGTCGCCTTCCTCACGGAAACCTGGATGAACGCCTCCTCAGCGCCCGACATCGCCATCGCCATCCCGGACGGCTACAAGATCATCCGGAGAGACCGCGTCAACCAGACAGGAGGTGGCATCGCCATCATTCACAGGAACACCATCCGCATCACGACCAACACCGACGACACCATCGCACCCGCCGAACACCTGCACTTCCAGATCCACGTCAACCCCAAGACCACTCTCAGAGGCACCCTCATCTACAGACCCCCGGGACCACGCACACAATTCAGCGAGGACATCGCCGACTTCATCAGCCCGCTCGCCCTCCCCTCAGCCGACTACATCCTCCTCGGGGACCTCAACTTCCACCTGGAGAACAACGACGACCGCAACACCACCACCGTGCTGGAAAACCTCGCAAACCTGGGACTCAAGCAACTGGTGACCACCCCCACCCACCTCGCCGGACACACTCTCGACGCCGTCTTCTCATCCAGCAAAGACATCGCCTTCAGCCACGCCACAGGACTCCACTGGACGGACCACAGCTGCGTCCACTTCACCTTCAGAAGAACGACGACCCACCACCACCAGCAACAGGTTGCCCGAAGAAGCTGGAACAAGATCACAGCCGACCAGCTCACCGCCTCCCTGAGTCAGCACCCTCCCGCCAGCTCAGCGAACCCCAGCCAGGCCGCCGACCACCTCACGAAGTGGATCAGCAACTGCGCGGACGAACTCGCCCCTCTGAGGACCCCGCCCAGCAGACACGGCTGCAAGAAAGCCCCATGGTTCACCGACGAACTCAAGAGCTCCAAGAAGAACTGCCGAGCCCTCGAGAAAGTCTGGAGAAGGGAACCTACACCGGACAACATGACCACCCTCAAGCTTGCCACCCGGAAGCACCACCAACTGATCCGCGCCACCAAGAAAACCGCATTCAAGGACCGACTGGACAACAACGCACACAACTGCAAGGAACTCTTCAACATCGTGAAAGAGCTCTCCAACCCCAACGCCGGTAACAACGACATCACCCCATCGCAAGACCTCTGCAACTCCCTCGCCTCCTACTTCCACAACAAGATCGCGGACATACACAACAGCTTCAGTAGTCAACCATCGCACACAACGACCGCAGCAACGCCACCCACCACCACCCTCCGCGCCTGGACTCCGATCAGCACCGATGACACCGTCCGCATGATGAACTCCATCCACTCCGGATCTCCGACCGACCCCTGCCCTCACCACGTCTTCAACAAGGCCGACGCTGTCATCGCACCCCACCTGCGGGACATCATCAACACCTCCTTCGACACCGCCACCTTCCCGGAGAGCTGGAAGCACGCCGAACTCAGCGCTCTACTTAAGAAACCAACAGCGGACCCCACCGAACTCAAGAACTACCGCCCCATCTCGCTCCTCCCGTTTCCAGCCAAAGTCATCGAGAAGACCGTCAACAAACAGCTGGCCGCCTTCCTGGAGACGAATGGATCCCTCGACCCCTCACAGTCTGGCTTCCGAGCCAACCACAGCACCGAGACCGCCCTGATCGCTGCCACCGATGACATCCGAGCCCTGATGGACAACGGAGAAACAGCGGCCCTCATCCTCCTAGACCTCTCCGCGGCATTCGACACTGTCTGCCACCGCACCCTAGTGCAGCGCCTCAGCAACGTCGGAATTCAGGAGAAGGCACTGGAATGGATCGTCTCCTTCCTCAACGGAAGAACACAGAGTCCGCCTACCACCGTACAAGTCAGAGGCCACCGAAGTCATCTGCGGCGTCCCTCAAGGATCCTCGCTGAGCCCCACCCTCTTCAACGTCTACATGAGCCCCCTCGCGCCCATCGCACGCCAACACAACCTGAACATCATCTCCTACGCCGATGACACCCAGCTGATCCTCTCTCTGACCAACGACCCCGCCGCTTCCAGAGCCAACCTTCACGAAGGGATGAAAGATGTAGCCGAATGGATGACGACCAGCCGCCTGAAACTGAACTCAGACAAGACGGAAGTCCTCATCCTGGGCTCCTCGCCCTCCGCCTGGGACGACTCCTGGTGGCCCCCCGCCCTGGGCACCGCACCCACACCGACAGACCACGCACGCAACCTGGGCTTCATCCTGGACTCCTCCCTCTCCATGACCAGACAAGTCAACGCCGTCTCCTCGTCATGCTTCAACATCCTGCGCATGCTTCGAAAGATCTTCCGGTGGATCCCCACCGAGACCAGGAAGACGGTCACCCAGGCCCTCGTCACCAGCCGACTGGACTACGGCAACGCCCTCTACGCCGGAACCACCGCCAAGCTCCAGAAGAGACTCCAGCGGATCCAGAACGCCTCAGCCAGACTCATCCTCGACATCCCCCGACGCAGCCACATCTCCGGACATTTGAGAGACCTGCACTGGCTCCCCGTCAACAAGAGAATCACCTTCCGTCTCCTCACCCACGCACACAAAGCCCTACACGACCAAGGCCCGAGCTACCTCAACAACCGCATCAACTTCTACGCTCCCAAACGCCACCTCCGATCGGCCAGTCACGCCCTCGCCGCCGTCCCCCGCATCCGAAGATCGACAACAGGAGGAAGGGCCTTCTCCCACCTGGCCGCCAAGACCTGGAACTCCCTCCCGACCGACCTGCGCCTGACCCAAGACCACCTCTCCTTCAGGAAGAAGCTCAAGACCTGGCTGTTCGAGCAGTAGCAGCACCCCCCCCCCCCAAGCGCCTTGAGACCCTCCGGGTAAGTAGTGCGCTATATAAATGTCCATGATTGATTGATTGATTGACTGCCTGGGTAGACGTGTGAACAACTCTCAGGCCTGGGAACAAAGACAGTTGCCACAGAGCGAGGTGTCACCCAGGATTGCCACTCAAGATGGTAGCCCAAAAGGGAGTCTTTAAAGGTGCAGCTGTCTTTGAAGGGACGCTTGTGACAACAGCCCTGAGTAGGAAACCTCTGTCCAAACCAGTTTTCCTGTGGGCATGTTGTCCCCTACAGCCCCACCTCTAGCGTGGGCTACCCTGCTCCCGATGACCGGAAAAGGATCATGCCATCTTGAACGGGGCAAGAATGTGTCACTCTGGGATAGCCAGGTGTGACACATCACAGGAACTTTGTCTCTAGATAGGAGGGGATCTAGTAGCCCATTGGCTAATGACCGCGTGGTCACCTCAGGGCACTATCCTGCGATAAGTAGGTCAGCCCTTCCCTTCAGTTCACATTGGAGTAGAAGAGAGGACCAAAGAAGGACTGCCCTGCTGCCCTTGAACTGTGCAAAGAGAGGCGGCACCACTGAGAGGACTGCACCTGCTGCACTTTGGACTAGCAAAACTGGGGTTGTGATTTTGGCTCCTGACTCTGGGAAAAGTTAATAATCTTAGCATGTGTTGCCTGCAGATGCACATGCTATGCTTCCTCCTGCCTTCTAGTGTTGGGCTCGGACCCTGTAAGTTATTATGCTCAAGGAAATTTTATGATCGGCATTGTCTCTCCTCCCCCTTGATGTATTGCGCATTTTCAACGGTTCCTTTGCTAGAATTTTTTTTTCCTCCATCGGACTTGGACTCACTGCATTGTAGCTCTTCAGCATTCGACGTCCACACGGCCTATGATACAGAGAAAACATGACCAGATATCCAGTGAATGACACCAATGGATCCTAGACTCCAGGGATCTACTGCCTGACTTGCGATACACGCCCGTCGAGAATGCCCGTCTCCAGGTAATTGAGGCGAAGAAGGGTCTCTTTCGACTGTGCCCTCAGTGCGGGACCAAATACGCACACTCCAACACACACAAACAGTGTAATTTGTGCTTATTCCCAGAGCTCAAATTAGATGAGTGTGACACCTGCGTATTATTCAAGAACAAAAAGGCACTTTGGACCCGTAGGGCTCGATGCCTGGTGCACACCATAGAGCTAACTGCCGATGTGGAGATCCCAGACGACATCGACGAAGAGAGTGAGATGTGCTCCGGTGCGGGGTGGTCATCTCCAGCTCCCACTACATCTCTTCCGACTAATCAGTCTGTGATGAACACGCTCTGGTACAGGTCAAGGGGCTCACATCGCCCACTCTAATTCCGTTGTCTGGGCCTAGGACCAAGATGACGCCACGTACTGCGAGTACTGCTGACCCACATGTAAAAAAGACCTTTCACTCACCACCCCCGCCACAGAGCACCACAGCCCTTCGGCTCAAATTGATACTACGATCACTCCTCGGAGCTGAGAAGGGATGAGAAAGTTCCTGATTAAGCAGCATGACCACAGAATGGGGACGGTTCCAGCTCTGCACCTAAACACATGTCTACATCGCCTGACACATTGGCACCAGAACACAAATTGGCACCGACAGACATATTAGCATCGAAGTATGCCAAACAGGCTGTAACCCCGAAAAAAATGTCGGATCCCGGATCCGAAGACATGCTGGGCTCAAGCATCTCGGAATCGAAACTGTCATCGACTCTGAGGACTGAAAAACAGCACAGGCACTCTTCTGGTCAGAAGAAAAGCCAACATCTGGGGTACCAAAACCGCACAAAATTTCTGAGGATTCTCCACCAGTTCCAAAGACCCAAAAGACTAATACAAGTCAGCTGCGGAACAAGGCATTTTCTTTGAGAAACTGCAACAATGTATGCTTAAAAAATGCAAAGAGATTGCCAAGAGACCGGCACAGTAACAGACCTCGCCACTGCCTCCACCAAGAAGAGTGGCACAGTAGCACAGGGCCACAAGCCTAATGACTTTCAGCACCTCATTGTATTAAAAACAGTGGTGGAACACATCAAATATACTGAAGGGAAGAGCCTTCAAGGACGCAATCTCACAAGTAACAATCACAATTGATGCATCACTCATGGGGTGGGTTGCTCATATGAAGGACTTTGTGGTTCAGGAACACTAGACCACACAACAGTCATTGCACATCAACATGTTGGCACTCTTAGCCATCTATATGGCTCTCAAAGCATTCCTACTAAACATAACAGGGAAAAATGCTCTACAAACAGACCATATGATTGCAATGTATTGTATCCCACTCAATTTATTTTGTGAACCCCTATACTTGTGGGCTTTGCGGATTACGAATATCTTTAATGCCATTGCTAAAACTGGCCCATCACCTACATGGTGCACTTCGATTATAATTCATATATTCAAAAAAGGTGATAAATCCCACCCAAAAACTATAGGCCCATATCCCTCCTGGATTCAACAATGAAGGTGATGGGGTGCATTTTATTGCTAGATTGCTGGACTGGGCCCTTGAAATCGCTTCCTTTTTTTTGTTTTTTTTAAACTTTTATTGAAACAAAACAAACATACAACAAAACAAAGACCTTCACAAGGCAAATACACTTAAGTACTTCTTCGTGGATCAGTGGGCACAAGCTCCAGAGCAGGGCAGAATGAACACAGTCGGGCGTAATAGGGGTAGGGGCAGGTAAGGAGACATGCAACAAACATTACAACAATGGTAGTTGAACGCCAATTAAGGGGACAGTGACTCATCGGCAGACAGGTCGTGAGGGGGGACACATATGTTACCCCTATACGCGTTCCATTGGGACCAGATACGACCCCACTTTTTGGGGCGCCCACGGGAAAGAAAGTTTTTTCTCGAAACATACACCAGTCCATATTGTCTTTCCAGTCGGATACGGTAGGCGGTCTATTGGAGCCCCAGAGCTGAGCGATATCCCTCTTAGCAACCATGTTACCAAGGGTCGCCCAAGTGGTTTGCGAAGAAGTGTAGTCGTTAGGCTCCCACACATTGAGCAGACAGCGCCTGGCTTCGGGCAGCAGGGACACACCCGTAACACTCTCCATAACAGCATGCACACTAGACCAGATTCGCGCCACCTCCGGGCATTCCCATAAAATATGGAGAAAGGTGCCAGACATACCACAGCCACGCTTACATAACCCATCCACAGAAAAGCCCATACGAACCAAGCAAGGCCCAGTGACATACACTCTGTGGAGTAGTTTCAGTTGAACAAATCGCAGGCGGGCAGGAATGGCAACCTCCTTAGGGGAAGACAAGGCAGATTGCCAGTCTTCGTCGTCAAGTTCCAGGCCGTCCGAACACCACGCCTCTCTAAGACGAATCAGCAGATCCGCCCTGTTGTTAATAAGCTTCTTATAAATTAGGGAGATCGTGCTGTCCGGTACATGACCATCAAGAATGCGATCCTCCAAGGGGGAGGATTCAGGAACGTCCGTGCCCACAGGGAACACAGACAACAATGCATGGCGAACCTGGGCATATCGAAAGAATTCCGTGGAATTCAGTTTATATTCCTGACGCACCACTTCAAAAGACTTAACCGACCCCTTCAACCACAAGTCACACACTCTGCTGATGCCAATCATGTCCCATTTGTCAAAGCCTTTCGTCCGCCACAGAGAACCCAGGCATTCCGAGTCATACAGAGGGGTGGCCAAAGTGAGTCTGCCACGCCAACCCAAAGCAGTTGTCGCATTATGCCACACACTCACAGCAATCTTGGTGGGACCGGTCAGCGCTCCGCGGCGTCCACTCGAGTAAAGTGCTCTACTAAAGGACCCACCTGGAAGGATAAACTTGTCCATAGCAAATGCCGGCGCAGGCCCCGGGGCATACGTCGCATGATTGATCGCACTGAGCTGAGACGCCCAGTAATACCTCCTGATGTCTGGGAGGGCAATACCGCCGTCATACCAAGGAAGGGTGAGCTTCGAGAGAGCAATGCGCGCACGCCCATCCCAGATAAGACGCCTCTGAAGATTCTCCACTTCACGGAAATAACTGGGCGCAATCGGGTCAAAGGAGTTTTGCAGGGCATACAGGAAACGGGGCAAGGACATCATCTTAAAAAGCGCCGCTCGGCCAAGAGGCGAGAGCGGTAATTTACGCCAACGATCCACATCAAGTCGAAGCCGCTGTAGGGGGGCAATAGATTGAATTCATAACCAGTAGCGGAATCCAATGAAACATAAATCCCCAGGTACTTAAAACCGGTCTGCGCCACCAGGATTGGAAATCTACGTGGCAACGGAGGGAGAACTCCCGCCAAAACGTAGATGCAGGATTTAGCCCAATTGATGACGAGACCCGAGTTCCTGCCAAAAGAGGCAAGGACATCAAAAAGCACATTGAGGGATTTTTGGGGGGAGGTGAGGTAGAGGAGAATATTGTCCGCGTACAGTGAGACGCGATCCTCAAAGTCAGGGGACCATCGAATGCCGCGCATAGACGGCTCCCAACGGAGCCACTCCGCAAGCGGTTCGAGGGCAAGAGCAAAGAGCAAAGGGGACAGTGGACAGCCCTGCCTGGTACCCCGGCCGAGCTCAAAGACACAAGAAACCCGTCCGTTGACCACCACCTGGGCCAGGGGGTTTTCATAAAGAAGTTTCACCCACGCTATGTAGCCCGGCCCAAACCCAAACTTCGAGAGGGCAGCCCACATGTAGGGCCATTCAATCGTATCAAAAGCCATGGTAGCGTCGAGCGAAACCAAAATGGCCGTCTCCGCAAGCGTCCCGGCTCTTGGGAGAACTCCATGGAGTCTACGCAGATTTAAGGCGGTGTTGCGGTGCGGGAGGAAGCCGCATTGATCTGGATGGACCAAGTCACCAATCACCGTGACCAAACGGTTAGCTAAAACTTTCGCCAAGATCTTAGGCTCAGCATTAAGCAAAGAAATAGGCCTGTAGGAGGCGCAACGTTCACGTGGTTTACCATCCCTAGGGATAACAACAATGGTAGCAAGACGTTGGTCAACGGGGAGGGAACCGGACTCCAGGGCCTCGAGGAACATGTTTCTGAGATGAGGCGCCATCTTGTCAGGCTGCAACCTGTAAAGCTCGATAGGCAAGCCATTGGGGCCCAACGCTTTACCGGTATGAAGGGATCGAATCGCTATTGCGATTTCATCCACCGATGGCGGGGCATCCAAAAGGTCCCTGTGTACGTCAGAGAGACGGGGTAAAGCAATATCCTTCAAGGTGGTGGGAACATGGCAGCGGGCTGACGCCGGCTGTGAGAGCTCCGTCCAACTTGCCGATGCTGCCGTTTTAATGATAGCATGTGCCCGTATGAAACTGGATTTGCTGATATGAAGTGGTGAGAGTGCAGAGGATACTTTCTTAAGTTTGGAGATTCATTCGATATTTACGGCTATTATTCTTATTTTTTTTTACCTCCCGACTGGCGTCCTGAGAGCGCTAGGACCCTGTGGCGCGGCGGATGTCCGTGAAGATACCGGCGCAGGAGGAGATTGACGGCAGCTGCGAGGGGAGAGACAGCGTTTGCTCTGAGGGTCGTACGAGGCTCTGGAAAAGAATACGGTCTGCGACTGCGAGGGTATACCCCAGACCGTCTACGTGTATAGTGACACGGTATCGTTCTACACCCCCAGCTGACACAGAAGATGCAGAATTACGGTCAGTAAAGGGGAAACGGCAAACTCAGAAAGAGGGAGGCCTCTGTTACCTAAGTAAAACCTCATATGATATCTCTCGTGTTCAGCTGTCAGAGAGTACTACTAAGGGTAGAGGGGGACCTCTCTGGCCCTGCCAGGAAACGTACATAGCACGAACAAAATTGGTAGAGAGGCAAAGGTGCAAGGGGATGGACATTGTATTGGATAAATCCCCCCTCTCTATTTCTCATCCTGAAGAGCGTTCTAGCGGGCAAAGGGGGGAGGGAACAACCGTAACATGTAAACACAGAGAAGGTGGGGGAGCCAAGAAGCAGTGTGAAAAGGTGCAGTCTGCACCCCCAGTAGTAAGAAGCAGGTATTTACTACGTTCCCAACCTGAAAAGGAACTGCTCTTCTCAATCAACCAAGCAGGAAATCCGGTGATACCAACCCCACTAACCCCACGCCAGAGAAAAAGAGAGAGGAGGGAGAAGGTTAAGAATAGTGAGGGTAAAAAACTTAAAGGCTGCCTCAGTGTATTAAAACCTCCTCCTTCATTGAAAGCTTACTTTCAAATAATGGAGAAAGTGGCCGCAACCAAGACCCCCTCTAATACTAGCACCCCTGCAATTACCGACTCTGATGGAGCTGTGGAACAGGCAAATAGACAGATCGATACACAGAAAGCTACTCAGGTGTTGTGCATGGCTCCCCCTGGTACACCAGTTACACTTGAAAATATGTATGCCCCGCTGCTATCTGAGCCAAAGACAGATCTAGGGCAAGGCAACTCTACGCCCACATTATTGATGGTGAACAGAGAAGAGGAGAGCCCCGGCACTTCATCTCTACCAGAGTCTACTTCTCAGCCTATAGGTGGTAAAGCATGTGACAAACAAATCCCTCTGGAAGCGCGACCACAGGGTAATGAAAGTAATGAAAGTAATCATCTAGAGTTTCTTCTACGGTCTCTACGTGAAGACCTACTGGCTAAACTCCTTCTTAGGTTCGAAATTTCAGAGGGGAACCAAAAAGAGATTGCAGAGAAGTGCACAAATCTGGAAAGCAAATTAGATGACATTTGTTCCAGGACGGAGGTATTGGAAGGGGAGGTTGCTACTCTCTCAAGGGTCTCCCAGGCACACTCAAGAACAATATCAGAGTTGAAAGCCCAGAATAGGACATTACAACAAGACATGGAGCGATTAGAGATCCACGCCAGAAGGAACAATTTAAAATTCCTTAAGATTCCCGAAGGAGCTGAAAACGGAGACGTGAAAACTCTGATTTGCAAACTATTGAGAGAGGGTGTGCTAAAGGATAGACCAGATATTGATCTCGAGAGCGAGATACAGCGTGCACACAGAGACCCATTTAGGCAGCATCCAGATCGGAGTGCTCAGAGGAAAACTTTAGTTAACTTTCACACGTTTACAGTAAAGGAGCTGATCCTTGGCAGGGCCCTTGTTGACTCCTCTCTACAGATCAACTCCGCAAAATATCTTATTCGCTCTGATGTGGGCAGAGTAACTGCGCAAAGACAATGGGAGTTGGGGTCCCGTATGGCAGACCTGAGAAGCCAAGGAGCCCAGGTGATGATGAAATTCCCTGCAGCACTGAGGGTGGTATGGAGAAATAAGACCTATAATTTCTCATCCATCCAGGAGGTTGATACTTTTTTAACTAACATGAAAGATGCCCAGCGTTGAGTACCACATCTCCCTATATGCTAATAACAGGGTTAGAACAGGAACTATCCAATGCAATGTAATGTCTACACATGCGTCTCACCCTCTGGTGAAAAAGTAGATATATAAGGAAAAGTTTCTGGAAAAAAGGTTTAAAAGGTTAATGCAGGGGAAAAAAAAGACATGAATACACACATATAGAATAGGTTAGAAGCTGACTGTGGTAGTCACTACACAACTGAGTAAATAAAAATAAATAAATAAATAAAACACGTATATATAAAAATAAAAAATAAACAAATTTAGAGACACTTTATGTTTATATGTTGTCTAGATAATAGGAGCACAGGAATTATTTACACATTATCCGGTGGCAGAACCCAAGTTAGGACTAATGGCTCTCAATGGCGATTAAGATCGCCAAAGCTTATAAGGGGGGGGTCCCTACGGGGGGTGGTGGGAGGTGGAAGAAGGGGGAGGAGGGGAGGGTGATAAAAGAAAAAATTATTCCTCGTACAGCCATAAAGGTCAATAAGATTATGATTATCTCCTTTTATAAGGATTATGGAGCGGACCCAGAGCTTTCCTATTTTCTTTTTATTTTGTCCCTTTTAGTGAATATACATCATTATGATTGATATTCTTAAAAAAATCAAAATAGTAAGTTGGAACGTTAATGGGTTGAGGGAGAAAAGGAAATTTAATAGAATCTGTGAATTTCTGAGCAAGACTAAAGCCAATATATATTTACTGGAGGAAACCCATCTGGAGCAGCAAGAATGTAAGTTGGCCTTTAAAAATCAAAAATGGGTCCAAGATCTTCTCTGCTCTAACCAAAAGGGTAACACCAGAGGAGTGGCGACGATAATCCGAGCAAATAGTGAGATCAAGGTAGTAAAGTATGAGACTGACTGTTCGGGCAGATGGTTGACGGCATCTCTGGTCATAGATAAATCCCGACTGGCCTGCTCAGTATACTACGGGCCAAATCGTGACTCCCCAGAATTTTTGATAAGTCTTAAGTCTAGCCTTTTAGATCTAAACATGCCCGTTATCTTGGGGGGTGGTTTTAATTTAGTCTTTGATGCTGCCTTGGATCGCACATCCAGAGCCCCGTTTACACCTCCGCACAAATCAAAAATGGAGCTCAAAAATATAATGAAAGACCATAACCTATTAGATGTGTGGAGGATTAAAAATGGCAAAAGAAGAGATTATTCTTTTTTCAGTCATAGGTACCGGCACCACTCACGAATAGACTACTTTTTGGTAGACCAGAATCTATTTTCAGCAATCGACTCCATATTATACACCCCGGCCGTGATATCAGACCACTCAATGATTGAATTAACGATTAAGGTCAAACATGGAGAACAGGGAAGAAGATGGACCCTTGATAGAACAATACTTCAAAGAGATGATATAAAAGAAAATCTGGTCAAGCTAATAGTCGAATATTTTGGGTTTAATAATGGCACTGCACCTGACCATACGATCTGGGAAGCTTTTAAGTCCTTCCTGAGGGGGCACCTAACTACCTTTACGATAAAGAGAAATAAGGCAAATAGAAAAAAGGATGAAGCCTCTCTTTTTATTATAAAACAGAAAGAGCAGGAGCTACAGAGAGCATCATTGAATCAACAGTCTAACCTGACTACTATTCAGAGGGAGCTAGATGGTCTAAAAGCCGAGTACCAGGCAAACCTAGACAAAATAATCAAAGGCAGGTGGGACGCTAGTAAATTACAAAACTTCTCTTACGGTGAAAAATGTGGTCGTCTGTTGGCTTGGAAGAGTAGGCTAGATAAAGTCAGAAACCAAATAAAAGAATTAAAATTGCATTCTACGGGGAATATATCACATGATAACACCGAGATCTCCGAGGAAGCTAAATCTTTTATGCAAGACCTCTATACAGAGATTAATGATTTTTCATCTCAGGAAGCTGTAGACTGGCTTAATCAGCTGGATGTACCCCAGCTATCAGAGATAGATAGTGCCTTTTTGAGCTCACCTATTAACCCCTTCGCTGCTAGGCCTTTTCCCCCTCCTGTGCTAAGGCTTTTTTTGGTGTTTTGGGGTAGTGCGCGCTTAGGCCCTTGTAACTTTTTGACCACATAAGGGATCCGCGCCAAATTTGCGTCCTTTTCTTCCAACATCATGGGGATTCTAAAGGCGCCCAGGGTTTGTGGATTCCCTTGGAGGGGTCCCAGAAATTAACCAAAATATAGTGTTTTTTTTGTTTTTTTCAGAAAAATGGGAAAAACGGGCTGCAAATGAAAGCCTCTGGCTTTTTCCCTGAATATGGTATCAAAAAAGGGTTTGTGGGGCTGAATTCTCCATTTTCTCAGCTTTTAGGGAATGACAGTGTTTTGTCAGAGAACCGAAATTTTTCACTCAGTTTTGGCATTTTTCTGGGACATAGCCTATTTTTGCTATTTTTAGAGCTTTCCACCTCCTTCCAGTTAATGGTAGAAATGAGTTTGAAAGCAATAATGGATCCTGGAAAGCTTTACATTTCCGAAAAATAGACAAAATTCTGAATTCAGAAAGGGGTCATTTGTCTAAATCCATGAAGGGTTCGTTATAGAAACTAACAGTTAGATATTGGAATATTTGAAAATTTGTTGAAAACAACGGCCTTTTGTCTCAACGTTTTCACCTATAACTTTCTCTAATTTTGACAGCTCTTGGAAAGCAATATACCGTTACATCCGTTAGACCTTCCTGGTTGTGGGGATATATGGGACTTGTAGTTTCACCAAGAACCCGAAGAACCCAGATCCAAAAACTGAGCAGCAACTTGCAATGGTATTTTTTCATTTACTGGGTATAGTGCACTTTGTCTTGGAAAATGTACACATGGAATAATCTGCATGAAAGACACCTATGTATGTATGAATTGGGTACAAATTATAGAGTTCAGAAACAGTATATAATTGCACATTTTCAAAGTTGGGAATACTCATACTAGCATGAGAATTATTGGTCATTTTTCATAAAGTTTTTTTTTCTACACAATATCTTTCATTCAAAGGGAGAAATGCAAGAAAGCTCAATTGGTAATAACAGTTGATTTACAAATCTGAATTACCCCAAGTGTCCCGATAAAAACGGTACCTCACTTGTGTGGGTCGGCCTTGTGCCTGCGACAGGAAACGGCGCAAAATGCAACGTGGTCACACCTAAATTTTGCAGTTACAAATTGACCCTTTTTTGGCAAAGTGCCTACCTGTAGTTTTTGCACCCTAGTTCTTCCGGCACCTAGGGAAACCTAGCAAACCTATACATTTTTGAAAAGTAGACACCCAGGGGAATTCAGGATGGGATGACTCGACTGCCTACCACCAGGTTTTGTTACCCAGAATCCCTTGCAAAGCTCAGATTTTGAAAAAAAAAACACATTTTCCTCACATTTCTGTGGTGGAAAGTTCTGGAATCTGCGTGGATCAACAAATTTCCACCCACCCAGCGTGCCCCCAGGTCTCCCGAAAAAAATGGTACCTCACTTGTGTGGGTCGGCCTTGTGCCTACCACGGGAAACGGCACAAAATGCAACGTGGTCGCTCCTCAATTTCCCAGTGAAATCTTAAGCTCTTTGGACAAAGAGACTACCTTTTGTTTTTGAGCCGTAGCTCAACCAGCACCTAGGGAAACCTAGCAAACCTATACATTTTTGAAAACTAGACACCCAGGGCAATTCAGGATGGGGTTACTCGTCTGCCTACCCCCAGGTTTTGTTACCCAGAATCCCTTGCAAACATAAATATTTGACCAAAAAAACACATTTTCCTCACATTTCTGTGGTGGAAAGTTCTGGAATCTGCGTGGATCAACAATTTTGCACCCACCCAGCGTGCCCCTAGGTCTCCCGAAAAAAATGGTACCTCACTTGCGTGGGTAGGCATAGTGGCTGCGACATGAAACCGCGCAAAACGCAGCATGTTCGCATCTCAATTTCCCAGTGAAATTTAGCACGATTCGGACAAAAAGACTACCTTTTGTTTATGCGCCGTAGCTCTGCCAGCACCTAGGGAAACCTAGCAACCCTATACATTTTTGAAAACTAGACAACCAGGGCAATTCAGGATGGGGTGACTCGTCTGCCTACCCCCAGGTTTTGTTACCCAGAATCCCTTTCAAACAAAAAAATTTGACCAAAAAAACACATTTTCCTCACATTTCTGTGGGGGAAAGTTCTGGAATCTGCGTGGATCAACAAATTTCTACCCACCCAGCGTGCCCCCAGGTCTCCCGAAAAAAATGGTACCCCACTTGCGTGGGTAGGCATAGTGGCTGCGACATGAAACAGCGCAAAACGCAGCATGGTCGCACCTCAATTTCCCAGTGAAATTTAGCATGATTCAGACAAAAAGACTACCTTTTGTTTTTGCGCCGTAGCTCTGCCAGCACCTAGGGAAACCTAGCAAACCTATACATTTCTGAAAACTAGACACCCAGGGCAATTCAGGATGGGGTGACTCGTCTGCCTACCCCCAGGTTTTGTTACCCAGAATCCCTTTCAAACAAAACAATTTAACCAAAAAAACACATTTTCCTCACATTTCTGTGGTGGAAAGTTCTGGAATCTGCGTGGATCAACAAATTTCCATCCACCCAGTGTGCCCCCAGGTCTCCCGAAAAAAATGGTACCTCACTTGCGTGGGTAGGCATAGTGGCTGCGACATGAAACAGCGTAAAACGCAGCATGGTCGCACCTCAATTTCCCAGTGAAATTTTGCACGATTCGGACAAAAAGACTACCTTTTGTTTTTGCGCCGTAGCTCTGCCAGCACCTAGGGAAACCTAGCAAACCTATACATTTCTGAAAACTAGACACCCAGGGCAATTCAGGATGGGGTGACTCGTCTGCCTACCCCCAGGTTTTGTTACCCAGAATCCCTTTCAAACAAAAAAATTTGACCAAAAAAACACATTTTCCTCACATTTCTGTGGGGGAAAGTTCTGGAATCTGCGTGGATCAACAAATTTCCATCCACCCAGTGTGCCCCCAGGTCTCCCGAAAAAAATGGTACCTCACTTGCGTGGGTAGGCATAGTGGCTGCGACATGAAACAGCGCAAAACGCAGCATGGTCGCACCTCAATTTCCCAGTGAAATTTTGCACGATTCGGACAAAAAGACTACCTTTTGTTTTTGCGCCGTAGCTCTGCCAGCACCTAGGGAAACCTAGCAAACCTATACATTTCTGAAAACTAGACACCCAGGGCAATTCAGGATGGGGTGACTCGTCTGCCTACCCCCAGGTTTTGTTACCCAGAATCCCTTTCAAACAAAAAAATTTGACCAAAAAAACACATTTTCCTCACATTTCTGTGGTGGAAAGTTCTGGAATCTGCGTGGATCATCAAATTTCCATGCACCCAGTGTGCCCCCAGGTCTCCCGAAAAAAATGGTACCTCACTTGCGTGGGTAGGCATAGTGGCTGCGACATGAAACAGCGCAAAACGCAGCATGGTCGCACCTCAATTTCCCAGTGAAATTTAGCACGATTCGGACAAAAAGACTACCTTTTGTTTTTACGCCGTAGCTCTGCCAGCACCTAGGGAAACCTAGCAAACCTATACATTTCTGAAAACTAGACACCCAGGGCAATTCAGGATGGGGTGACTCGTCTGCCTACCCCCAGGTTTTGTTACCCAGAATCCCTTTCAAACAAAAAAATTTGACCAAAAAAACACATTTTCCTCACATTTCTGTGGTGGAAAGTTCTGGAATCTGCGTGGATCAACAAATTTCCATCCATCCAGTGTGCCCCCAGGTCTCCCGAAAAAAATGGTACCTCACTTGCGTGGGTAGGCATAGTGGCTGCGACATGACACAGCGCAAAACGCAGCATGATCGCACCTCAATTTCCCAGTGAAATTTAGCACGATTCAGACAAAAAGACTACCTTTTGTTTTTGCGCCGTAGCTCTGCCAGCACCTAGGGAAAACTAGCAAACCTATACATTTCTGAAAACTAGACACCCAGGGCAATTCAGGATGGGGTGACTCGTCTGCCTACCCCTAGGTTTTGTTACCCAGAATCCCTTACAAACATAAAAATTTGACCAAAAAAACACATTTTCCTCACATTTCTGTGGTGGAAAGTTCTGGAATCTGCGTGGATCAACAAATTTCCACCCACCCAGCGTGCCCCCAGGTCTCCCGAAAAAAATGGTACCTCACTTGCGTGGGTAGGCATAGTGGCTGCGACATGAAACCGCGCAAAACGCAGCATGGTCGCACCTCAATTTCCCAGTGAAATTTAGCACGATTCGGACAAAAAGACTACCTTTTGTTTTTACGCCATAGCTCTGCCAGCACCTAGGGAAAACTAGCAAACCTATACATTTCTGAAAACTAGACACCCAGGGCAATTCAGGATGGGGTGACTCGTCTGCCTACCCCCAGGTTTTGTTACCCAGAATCCCTTACAAACATAAAAATTTGACCAAAAAAACACATTTTACTCACATTTCTGTGGTGGAAAGTTCTGGAATCTGCGTGGATCAACAAATTTCCACCCACCCAGCGTGCCCCCAGGTCTCCCGAAAAAAATGATACCTCACTTGCGTGGGTAGGCATAGTGGCTGCGACATGAAACAGCGCAAAACGCAGCATGGTCGCACCTCAATTTCCCAGTGAAATTTTGCACAATTCTGACAAAAAGACTACCTTTTGTTTTTGCGCCGTAGCTCTGCCAGCACCTAGGGAAAACTAGCAAACCTATACATTTCTGAAAACTAGACACCCAGGGCAATTCAGGATGGGGTGACTCGTCTGCCTACCCCCAGGTTTTGTTACCCAGAATCCCTTACAAACATAAAAATGTGACCAAAAAAACACATTTTCCTCACATTTCTGTGGTGGAAAGTTCTGGAATCTGCGTGGATCAACAAATTTCCACCCACCCAGCGTGCCCCCAGGTCTCCCGAAAAAAATGGTACCTCACTTGCGTGGGTAGGCATAGTGGCTGCGACATGAAACAGCGCAAAACGCAGCATGGTCGCACCTCAATTTCCCAGTGAAATTTTGCACGATTCTGACAAAAAGACTACCTTTTGTTTTTGCGCCGTAGCTCTGCCAGCACCTAGGGAAAACTAGCAAACCTATACATTTCTGAAAACTAGACACCCAGGGCAATTCAGGATGGGGTGACTCGTCTGCCTACCCCCAGGTTTTGTTACCCAGAATCCCTTACAAACATAAAAATGTGACCAAAAAAACACATTTTCCTCACATTTCTGTGGTGGAAAGTTCTGGAATCTGCGTGGATCAACAAATTTCCACCCACCCAGCGTGCCCCCAGGTCTCCCGAAAAAAATGGTACCTCACTTGCGTGGGTAGGCATAGTGGCTGCGACATGAAACAGCGCAAAACGCAGCATGGTCGCACCTCAATTTCCCAGTGAAATTTTGCACGATTCGGACAAAAAGACTACCTTTTGTTTTTGCGCCGTAGCTCTGCCAGCACCTAGGGAAAACTAGCAAACCTATACATTTCTGAAAACTAGACACCCAGGGCAATTCAGGATGGGGTGACTCGTCTGCCTACCCCCAGGTTTTGTTAACCAGAATCCCTTACAAACATAAAAATGTGACCAAAAAAACACATTTTCCTCACATTTCTGTGGTGGAAAGTTCTGGAATCTGCGTGGATCAACAAATTTCCACCCACCCAGCGTGCCCCCAGGTCTCCCGAAAAAAATGGTACCTCACTTGCGTGGGTAGGCATAGTGGCTGCGACATGAAACAGCGCAAAACGCAGCATGGTCGCACCTCAATTTCCCAGTGAAATTTTGCACGATTCTGACAAAAAGACTACCTTTTGTTTTTGCGCCGTAGCTCTGCCACCACCTAGGGAAAACTAGCAAACCTATACATTTCTGAAAACTAGACACCCAGGGCAATTCAGGATGGGGTGACTCGTCTGCCTACCCCCAGGTTTTGTTACCCAGAATCCCTTACAAACATAAAAATGTGACCAAAAAAACACATTTTCCTCACATTTCTGTGGTGGAAAGTTCTGGAATCTGCGTGGATCAACAAATTTCCACCCACCCAGCGTGCCCCCAGGTCTCCCGAAAAAAACGGTACCTCACTTGCGTGGGTAGACATAGTGGCTGAAACAGGAAACGGTTCAAATCGTACGGTGGTGAATTAACATTACCTTATTGCAAAACTACCTTGATTTTGGGGGGGGGGATCTGAATTTGTGGCCCGGGGCTCGGTGGTATTCTTTGCAAAGTAGCAAACCTAAACAGTTCTGAAAACTAGACACCCGGGGGAGTCCAGGGAGGTATGGCATGCATGGGTCCCCCAATGTTTTCCTACCCAGAACTCTCTGCAAACCTTAAAATTAGGTAAAAATTGCACTTTTCCAAACTTTTTGGCGTGGGATCGCCGTGCCGGCAAAAAAGTCGTACCACCCTGCGTTCCCCTTGTTCTCCCGAGTAAAAGGATACCTCACTTGTGTGGGTGCCCCAAAGTAGAACACCCCAAAAATGAATTTTGAAAATGGTAGTTTTTACTCACATTTACGTTTTACAAATTAAGCACCCCAGCCTAAGTCACTTGCCTTTGGCCCACCCACACAAGTGAGGTATCATTTTACTCGGGAGAACAAGGGAAACGCTGGGTGGTAGGACATTTGTTCCGGCAGCGAGATCCCACCCAAAAAAGTATGGAAAAGTTGGTTTTTGGACCAAAATTTCAGGTTTGCAGGGGTTTCTGGGTAGGAAAACATTGGGGGACCCACGCATGCCATACCACCCTGGACTCCCCCGGGTGTCTAGTTCTCAGAACTGTTTGGGTTTGGTAGTTTCCAAAGATGCCTGCCAAGCCCCGGGCCAAAAGCTCAGGTGACCCCCTCAAAAAATAAGATTATTTGGCTAAAGGTAATGTTTTCGTCTCCACAGTATGAATTGGGCCTTTTCCTAAAGCAGCCGCTATGCCTACCCACGCAAGTGAGGTACCATTTTTATCGGGAGACCTTGGGGAACGCTGGGTGGGAGGTAATTTGTGTGAGCCCAGTGATGCCACGCTTTCCCACACTAAAACGTGTGAAAAAAAAAGATTTTTTCCAAGCAAAAAATGAGGTTTGCAAGGGATTCTGGGTAAAGGAACGTTGGAGGATCCACGCAAGCCATACCTCCTTGGAAGCCCCCGGGTGTCTACTTTTCAGAAATATGTGGGTTTGGTAGGTTTCCCTAGATGGCTGTCTCGCACGGGGCCAAAAACCCGGGTAACCCCTCTTGCAAAAGCTGGTGGACATGAATTCTCCAGCTTTTGCAAGAGGGGTTACCTGGGTTTCTGGCCCCGTGCGAGACAGCCATCTAGGGAAACCTACCAAACCCACACATTTCTGAAAAGTAGACACCCGGGGGAGTCCAGGGAGGTATGGCATGCGTGGGTCCCCCAATGTTTTCCTACCCAGAACTCCTTGCAAACCTTAATTAGGTAAAAATAGCACTTTTACAAAAATTTTGCCGTGGGATCGCCGTGCCGGCAAAAATGTCCTACCACCCAGCGTTCCCCTTGTTCTCCCGAGTAAAAGGGTACCTCACCTTAACAGAGTTACTCAAAAGACAAACATTCAAGCACGGCTATCTATTCCTCAAAGACACACACATACAGGTTGGATTTGGCACGAGGGCGAGTGATGGTTCAGTATATAAAATTTTATTAACAAGATATTTCAAAAAAATGAAATGCTCTATCAATAAATAAATGCATAAAAACCGAACTAATGACTCGCAACTCGTGAGCTTGAAAGCCACGACAAGGCACCAACCGTTTTACAGGCCATTCACGCACCTTTCATACCTGATACAAACAAGACCACTGACACCATCTGGAATAAAAGCAACACATTACAACAATCACAATAAGGGACAAGGTACACCCTAATGCAGAAAGAGAAAAAAAACAATTATTACTGCACACCCATCTAATCCGCAAGCACACACACATACTGGTTGGATTTGGCACGAGGGTGAGTGATGATTCAGTACACACAATTGTATACGCAAGTAATTTCACAAAAATGAAATACACTGTGTATAATTGCAAGTATGATAAACTGAACCACTGACTCACAGCTCGTGAGCTGTAAAGCCACGTCAAGGCACCAACCTCTTTACAGGCCATTCATACACCTTTCGTACGTGTGACACATTCAAAACATTCACACCGCCAGCCGCGGACCCATCACATTTCAACACTCACACCAGCAAACAGCGCCATTCAAGGGCCCATCACTTTCACACGCCCACATTTCTGACACTGGAACTACACAAATTGATGGACTGCGTGGAGTGTCACTCAACAAGCAGTGTGTGCAGTGACCAACAGAAAGTAACTACTCACACACCGCCAGCCGAGCGCCAGTCCACCCACACCACCAGCCAAGCACCAGACCATGCACACCGCCAGCCAAACACTCAGCGCACACCACCAGCCAAGCGCCTCTCCACGCACACCGCCAGCCAAGCACCACTCCGTGCACAGACAGCTAAACACCGCTCCACGCACACCCTCCAGCCAAGTACCACTCCGCAAACACCACCAGCCAAGCGCCACTCCACACACACTGCCAGCCAAGCACCATTCCACACACACTGCCAGCAAAGCACCATTCCACACACACTGCCAGCCAAGCACCACTCCACACACACCGCCAGCCAAGCAGCACTCCACACACACCGCCAGCCAAGCACCACTCCACACACACCGCCAGCCAAGCACCACTCCACACACACCGCCAGCCAAGCACCAGTCCACACACACCGCCAGCCAAGCACCACTCCACACACACCATCAGCCAAACACCACTCCATGCACAGACAGCCAAGTACCACTCCACGAACACCACCAGCCAAGCGCCACTCCACACACACCGCCAGCAAAGCACCACTCCGTGCACAGACAGCCAAGCACCACTCCACACACACCGCCAGCCAAGCACCACTCCACACACACCGCCAGCCAAGCACCACTCCACACACACCGCCAGCCAAGCGCAACTCCACACACACCGCCAGCCAAGCACCAGCCGGCACACACCACAAACACATTTAGAATTCTTTTTTTGAAAATGACACTAAACAAATGGAGATACCTACAAATCAGGTAACACAAATTCTTAAAATAAAAACTTTGCACTAATGCCAATCCTTGAAACAAACTAAAAATGTTTTACAGAATGCAGACCAAGCAATTCACTTTACAGCTCAATCAAACTCCCAATAGTTCTTTTGCGTGTGGTACGATTTAAAACAAGCTGACATACACAATGCAGGCTTAGAAGGACAGTCAGGACAGTATATACGAGACTCCTTCCGCACGCCTCTTCGCCAACAGACTCTGCATCTTCTAGTCGGAAAGTCTCTAGCAGTAGTGGAAGGAATAGATTCAGGAAAGTGGCGATCTTGCAATCTAGCCACTTCCTCCACCACTCCAAATCTAGGAACACTTGCCTGCTGCACAAGTACAAGGCTGCCTATTATAGACTCCTGAAACTTAAGAAAAGTCATCTTCGTCCCAGGACAAGACTTCTGGTACACAACGAAAGCATTAAATGATGCCAAGTGGAACAGATGGATAGCCAACTTCTTGTACCAAACGTAAGCCTTTCGAAGAGCAGCATAAGGTTCCAACCTCTGATCTACTCTGTCAACACCACCCATGAACTTATTGTAAGCTACAATGCACACAGGTTTGCGCACTTCAGCACCCTGACCCCAAACAGGCACAGGTACAGTACTTTCATCGTGGATAGTAGTCAGCATGTACACATCTCTCTTGTCTGAATACTTCACAGCTAAAAGCTCCCCACATCGCAATGCCGTAGACTGTCCCCGCACAAGCCTTTTGCAAACAAGTTCCTTTGGGAAACCTTTACGGTTACTGCGCATTGTGCCACAAGCAACAGTGCCCACTTTGGCCAACTCCTTGAACAACTGCACACCAGTGTAGAAGTTATCTACATATAAATGATGGCCTTTGTTAAATAATCCTCTACCTAGTTCCCACACAATTTTCTCAGTTACTCCAAAAGTAGAAGGACAACCGGGAGGGTTAATGCGGGACTCCTTACCAGTGTACACCCTGAAATTGTAGACATATCCAGTCTCACTGTCACACAGCATATACAGTTTGATTCCATAGCGTGACCTCTTACTAGGAATGTATTGCCTAAAAACCAAGCGGCCCTTGAACAACACCAAAGACTCATCCACTGCAATTTCTTTACCAGGGACAAAAATCTCAGAAAAACGATCAACAAAGTGATCAAGGACAGGCCGAATTTTAAACAAACGGTCACAATCAGGGTGATCGCGTGACAACGCTAAACTATTATCAGCAAAATGCATCATCCGAAGAAGAAGCGTATACCGATCACGACTTATGACTGCTGGAAATACAGCTGTTACCATCAAGGGACTAGTGGACCAATATGAAGTAATTGATGACTTCCTTATCAAGCCCATCAAAAAAGTTAATCCCAGAAACTTCTTCATCTCTTCAACATTGGTGGGAGTCCACCGGATTGCTCTACAATAGGGCTTAAGGCTGGCACTGTTGGCCCTCAAATATTGTTCTGCATATAAATTGGTTTGCTCAACAATCTTTTGCAAAAACACATCGTCAAAAAACAACTGAAAAAAATTAATTGGCAGAAAATTCTCTGTATTCACTCTACACCCAGGAACACCAGTGAACTCTGGCAATGCCGGCTGCACCAAGCCAGGGGGAACCCAGAGGCCATCCCTATCAACGGGGGGAGCAGCCACCCCAGCCTGCAGCACCGAAACATCTTGCTGCTGTTCTCCAACGGGAAGCCTAACAGCCACAGATACTTCTGGCTGCACAACACCAACAGAAGACGTAGCATCCCCAGAGGGCTCTTCCTGCACTACACCAACGGGAAGCCCAGCAGCCTGAGATGCTTCTTGCTGCACTACACCACCGGGAAACCCAGCAGGCCCAGATGCCTCTTGCCGCTCTACACCAATGGGAAGCCTAACAGCCCCAGATGCCTCTTGCTGCACTACACGAGCAGGAAGACGAAAAGCACCAGATGCCCCTTTGCGCACCACAGCAATGTGAAGCCTTTTGGGTGCAGGCTCCAGCCCACATGCCTCTTGCCGACGTAAAAAGAAAGGAAACCTTGCGGCCCTAGGCAGCAGCACAGGTGCCTCTTGGCCCACTACCGGCAACACAATGTCCTCCTGTACCATAGGCCCTTCATCAGCACTAGAAGAAGAGTCATCATCCGATGATGATGATTCCATGCGAAGAGAAAACTCACTGCCTGAATCTTCTGCCACTTCCTGGGAGTCCGAATCGGACTCAGACTCTGAACCATGGTCCGAGGAAGACTCAAAAAGCAAACCAAGAACCTGCTGAGCAGTAATCCTGCGACTAGCCATTATCCTTACAAAGCAAGAAGACTGCACACACAAGTGAACAACAACCTACACTGTGCAAAGTAAGAAGTAAACAAGGTAAGGCTTTCACTAAAAGATAAATACAATCCAAAACAATTTCACTCTTACAAAATATAGCTACACTCACCAGCACCTACTCTGTTGAGACACAGCGAAAAGAAATGAAATCCCACTAGAAAGAAAAAAAGAAATGACATTAGAAAACAAAGTGCACATCAAACACTAATCCTGAAAAAAAAAACACAGAGCCACACAAACTGCTAGAGGTACAACCTTTTTCAAAAAGACAAACATCAAGGAGAAGTAGTACAAAATACATTCACTTACCAAGCACAAGCAACTACACAAGCTGCAAACAGACACGCAACCTACAACAATCCAAACAGCAAAAGCCTGGAACAAGACAAAAATAGAGAAGAAAAAAAAATTACTACCACATTTCACAAACAATATAACAATTAAAAAAACAACACACAAATTTGCCCCCCAAATTAAAATTCGGCCAGATGGGCCATCAATTAGGGCTTAGACCAAATGAGATTAGATGAGTTTTAACATCAAGACACTGGATAATTTTTTGAATTTTTGTAAAGTGCCTGACCACTTTGGTGCCAGTCAGTCTTTTGCTACTACCAGTACCCATATCACACAGGGGCAGTAAGGACATTCATACACCTTTTGTACGTGTGACACATACAAAACATTCACACCGCCAGCCGCCCATCACTTTCACACGCCCACATATCTGACATAGCAACTACAGAAAATGATGGACTGCGTAGAGTGTCACTCAACTAGCAGTGTGTGTAGTGACCAACAGAAAGTAACTACTCACACACCGCCAGCAGAGTTCCAGTCCACCCACACCACCATCCAAGCACCAGACCATGCACACCGCCAGCCAAACCCCACTCAGCGCACACCGACAGCCAAGTACCACTCCACGCACACCATCCAGCCAAGTACCACTCCCCACACACCGCCAGCCAAACACCACTCCCCACACACCGCCAGCCAAACACCACTCCACACACACCGCCAGCCAAGCAGCACTCCGTGCACAGACAGCAAAGTAGCACTCCAGCACACCACCAGCCAAGCGCCACTCCACACACACCGCCAGCCAAGCAGCACTCCGTGCACAGACAGCAAAGTAGCACTCCACGCACGCCACCAGCCAAGCGCCACTCAACACACACCTCCAGCCAAGCAGCACTCCACGCACACCACCAGCCAAGCGCCACTCAACACACACCTCCAGCCAAGCAGCACTCCGTGCACAGACAGCAAAGTAGCACTCCACGCACACCACCAGCCAAGCGCCACTCCACACACACCGCCAGCCAAGCAGCACTCCGTGCACAGACAGCAAAGTAGCACTCCACGCACACCACCAGCCAAGCGCCACTCCACACACACCGCCAGCCAAGCAGCACTCCGTGCACAGACAGCAAAGTAGCACTCCACGCACACTAACAGCCAAGCGCCACTCCACACACACCGCCAGCCAAGCACCACTCCGTGCACAGACAGCAAAGTAGCACTCCACGCACACCACCTGCCAGGCGCCACTCCACAAGCACCACCAGCCAAGCACCACTCACCGCCAGCCAAGCACCATCCAGCCAAGCGCCACTCCACACACACCGCCAGCCAAGCAGCACTCCACGCACACCACCAGCCAAGCGCCACTCCACACACACCGCCAGCCAAGCAGCACTCCGTGCACAGACAGCAAAGTAGCACTCCACGCACACTAACAGCCAAGCGCCACTCCACACACACCGCCAGCAAAGCACCACTCCGTGCACAGACAGCAAAGTAGCACTCCACGCACACCACCTGCCAAGCGCCACTCCACAAGCACCACCAGCCAAGCACCACTCACCGCCAGCCAAGCACCATCCAGCCAAGCGCCACTCCACACACACCGCCAGCCAAGCGCCACTCCACACACACCGCCAGCCAAGCAGCACTCCGTGCACAGACAGCAAAGTAGCACTCCACGCACACCACCAGCCAAGCGCCACTCCACACACACCGCCAGCCAAGCAGCACTCCGTGCACAGACAGCAAAGTAGCACTCCACGCACACCACCAGCCAAGCGCCACTCCACACACACCGCCAGCCAAGCAGCACTCCGTGCACAGACAGCAAAGTAGCACTCCACGCACAACACCAGCCAAGCACCACTCCACACACACCACCAGCCAAGCAGCACTCCGTGCACAGACAGCAAAGTAGCACTCCACGCACACCACCAGCCAAGCGCCACTCCACACACACCACCAGCCAAGCAGCACTCCGTGCACAGACAGCAAAGTAGCACTCCACGCACACCACCAGCCAAGCGCCACTCCACACACACCGCCAGCCAAGCAGCACTCCGTGCACAGACAGCCAAGTACCACTCTACACACACCACCAGCCAAGCGCCACTCCACACACACCGCCAGCCAAGCACCACTCTGTGCATAGATAGCCAAGTACCCCTCCACGCACACCGCCAGCCAAACACCACTCCACACACACCGCCAGCCAAGCACCACTCTGTGCATAGATAGCCAAGTACCCCTCCACACACACCGCCAGCCAAGCAGCACTCCGTGCACAGACAGCCAAGTACCACTCCACACACACCGCCAGCCAAGCACCGCTCCACGCACACCATCCAGCCAAGTACCACTCCCCACACACACCACCAGCAAACATGCCCAAGGGGTCGCTTCCTAAAAACTTTGTGTTAGTGGGCATTTTCCGCCCCCCCTGGGGGCAAAACGGCAAAAAAAACAGGCCGATTTGCCCCCAGGGTGGACAGAAAAACAAAAACACAATCATGTCCACCTGGAAGCGACCCTTACCCAAGGGGTCGCTTCCCAAAACAAACACATTGCCCCAACAAAAATCCCTGGTTCTAGTGGGTAATTTCTGCCCCCCCTGGGGGCAAAACGGCCGAAAAACGGGCCGATTTCCCCCCAGGGGGGGCAGAAAAACGAAAACATACTCAGACCCCACCTGGAAGCGACCCTTGCCCAAGGGGTCGCTTCCTAAAAACTAAAATTACATCCCTGGTGTCTAGTGGGCATTTTCTGTCCCCCCTGGGGGCAAAACGGCAAAAAAAAACGGGCCGATTTGCCCCCAGGGGGGACAGAAAAACGTAAACAAAATAAATGGCCGCCATCTTTGTACAAATCTATATCCCTGGTGCTAGTGGGGAATTTCTGCCCCCCCTGGGGGCAAAACGGCCGAAAAAACGGGCCGATTTCCCCCCAGGGGGGGCAGAAAAACGAAAACATATTGCCAGCCAGCCTGGAAGTGACCCTTGCCCAAGGGGTCACTTCCTAAAAACTAAAAGTATATCCCTGGTGTCTAGTGGGGGCATTTCCGCCGCACAATCGCGACGCTGTGCGCGATCGTGAGGCAGAAATGCCCTGCAAAGAGACATCAGGGGAAAGGAAAATCTCTTTCCTCTCCCCTGATGCCTCTTCGCTGCCCCAAACCCCCGCCGGAGTCCCAAAACCTACCTTCTTCTGAAGCGCGCAGGAAGCAAATGGCTTCCCGAGCGCTGGGAATCCCTGATGATGTCAGCGCGCGCTGTGCGCGCTGACGTCATCAGGGATTACCAGGGGGGGGGGCGGGGGCGGCAGCGGAAGCTCTTCCACTGCCGCCCCCAGGAAAACAACGACGATCAGAGAGCCTCGGGGGGAGCGCCAGCGCTTCCCCCGAGGGTGGGGCTGATGACGAGCTGGCCTTGTCATCCGCGCAGGACAGGTAAGCGCGATGACGAGCCCAGCTCGTCATTAGCCCCGAAGGGGTTAAAGAGGGAGAGGTCTACAACCAGATAAAAAAGATGGCTAAAGGGAAAGCAGCTGGCCCTGATGGGCTTCCGGTCGAAATATATCAACTAGGCACCGACATAGTAGTTCCCATACTTACATCTCTATTTAATAAAATACATTTGAAAGGAGAGTGCCCCCCAAACACCTGGTCGGAAGCTACAGTCACCTTAATTTTGAAGCCTAATAAAGACCCTCTGGTCATCGAATCCTATAGGCCAATCTCGCTGCTAAATACAGACTATAAAATCTTTGCAGGTGTATTGGCAGCGAGATTGGCCAGAGTTATTAAAACTGTGGTGCACGAGGACCAGAGGGGCTTCATGCCGGGTAGGCAGTTGAATGAACTGACCTTCCAGGCCATTGCTGCCATAGACGTTGCTACTGAAAAGAAACTCCCTTTGACCATTTTTGCCATAGATGCCGCTAAGGCATTTGATCAAGTTAAATGGGCTTATCTATGGAAGGCATTATCCGGATTTGGTATCCCGATAAATTTTATAACATCAATTAGAGCACTCTATTCTAGCCCTAAGGCAAAAATTCTTGTCAATGGTCTCCTTACAGATTGGGTGAAAATATCACGTGGTACCAGGCAGGGGTGTCCCCTGTCCCCGCTATTATTCAATTTGTATATTGAACCCCTTGCTATTCGACTGAGATCAGATCACCTAATTAAACCCTTCAATATCTCAGAATTGTCCTTAAAATTTGCATTATACGCAGATGACCTCTTAATGTTTACCTCCAATCCAGAAGAGGCGATCCCACAACTTTTCGACCAGGCAGAAGTGTTTGGATCTATTTCAGGTTATAAAATAAATAAAGAAAAGACGGAGATCATGCAGTGGAATCAGGAGGTGGTGCTCCCTGAGGCAAAATCACGCATGAGATATCTCGGAATACATTTGGTTCAAAACATTACAGAGTTATCTAAAATAAACTTAGATAGAATTTACAAGGAGATATGTGACCTCTTACAACGCTGGTCAGGTCTCCAGTTGAGTATTTTTGGGAGAGTAAATTTAATCAAGATGGTCATCCTGCCCAAGATTACTTTCCTGTTCAACTCAATCCCATTAATGTTTAGTCCAAAAGACATAGCGAAAATACAGGGGAAAATTGGCTCCTTTATTTGGAACTCGAAGACAGCTAGAATATCCTGGAAAAAGTTAAGAAGAAAATTAAACGCAGGAGGATTGGCTCTCCCGGATATACTCATCTATTGCCATTCTTTTCATTTTAAAAATGTTAGACTTTTGGCAGATAGGGCTGATACATCATCTTTGGGTCGTCTGTTTCAGGCATTACTGCATGGTATTCCACAGGGTCACGAATACTTTTTATTCAAGTTTGGGGATCCCAGGTTCTACAAGAAAGTCCGATTAAAGATCTTGGGTACAGCGATAAAAAATTGGGTATTTCTTAGAAGAAAGCTGGGAATCCCCTACTACGCGTCCCAGGCTCCGATATGGGATTCCCCGGGAACACCAGAGTGTCTCAGAGATCAGCTGTCACGCCCTCTTAGATTAGCAGACATAACGCACTGGAGGGATTTGCAAAACAACTCGCAGCTCATGGACTGGGAATCCCTCTCTAGATTAACAGGGGGAACTCTCACCAGGTTTAAATTCTACCAACTCTCAGCTTGGTGGGCCACTATACCATGGGGTTTTAATACCTCAAACCCAAAGTTTGACCAAGTAAATAGAAAGGAGAGATGGAAAAAAGAGATATCCTACTGGTACTGGGCTATGCTAGAGGCAGAGGATGTGACGGAGCCAGAAATCCAAAAGATGTGGGGGGAAATTGAGGGCTTGAATCATGATAATTTGAAAGATCTGTGGGTAGGTTCCTTTGAGATGTTAAACTCCGTGGTTAAGTCCGCCCCCTCAAAAGGAATCACCTTTTCACTCTATACAGAGCATATCTATCGCCGAAAAAAATAGCAAAAATCACGAGCCTAGAATATAGCTGCCCAAGATGCAAATCTCCTTCTGCTGATGATCTTCACATGTTTGTAGAATGCCCCATGCTCATAGAATACTGGTCTAAAATAGAAGAGTTCTTGGCTGAGGTATTGGAAATACGAATTGCGTTTACCCCGAGGACAATTCTGTTGGGGCTTGTTGCAGAATACCAACTGAATGACATTGTGGCTAAATTCACTTTCTTTGTGATGGTCTTAGCAAGAAGGGAAATATGTAGATCCTGGAAGGATGTGAAACCTCCAACCTTTTCAGACTGCCTAAAATATGTTATCTATGTCAGCGAATCTGATATAGCCTGTGATAGCTCTAGCTATGATAAGATCTGGGAGGCCCTTGGGGCATGGCGGAACAGATGAGCATATTCCTATGATTTTACCAGGGTACTGTTGGGTCTTTTCCTCCAATCCAATAAAGGGCTCCTCGGATAAACAGGATTGGAGTGGATTAAGCAAACAGTATAAGCTGGAGGGGCTTCCCCTTTATCTCTCTCATTAGGGCCGGGTATCGTAGGTGGAACATCTTAAATGCAGGAGAGAGGAGGAGATTTCCCCATCCAGAATACCCATTTTGGCATATGAGGAATAAAAAAAAAAAAAAGCACAAAAAAAAGCAATATCCTTCAACAGTAAGCGAGAATCCTCCTCATCTCGATCACAGACCGAGGTATACACAGTCTTAAAGTGGTCCGCGAAACACTGAACGATCCCAGCGGGGTCCGTAATACATTCACCATCCAGTCGCCCAATCACCGGGACCACACGGTTCGCTCTCTCCTTCCTATCCAGCCACGCCAACAATTTACCCGCTTTATCACCCACATCATACAATCGTCCCTGCCGCTCCCTGTACATCATTTTCGCTGCGTCCGTGACAAGGGCCTTGTAATCCGCCTGCTTTAAGGCTAGGGAATGCAGCTTAGAGCTAGTGGCACCAAGACTGAGGTCACACTCCAGAGCAGCTATGTCAGACTCCATCCGCACCACCTCCGCAGTAGCGGCATGTTTCGCAGCAGCTATTAGCGATAGAGACTGCCCACGTACAACAGTTTTGAACGCTTCCCAAAAGGAAACAGCCGAGGTGACAGACCCCACATTTTCAGCAAAGTAATTATCAATCGCTTTGACAAGGCCAGAGCGGGTCCGGGGATTATGGAAATGCCACGGGTTAATCGGAGCCACTCTACCCTCAACACCCACACCAACCTCGTAACGGAGCCATAAGGGGGAGTGATCTGAAATTCCCCTAGGGAGCTGACGGACTTCCTTAACTGAAGTGGAATGAACCGCTGGCAGAAGAAAGTAGTCCAGCCTAGACAAACTACCATGAGCCCCAGAGTGAAAAGTGTACTGCAGTTGCGTGGGGTGAAGCAGCCTCCAAGTGTCGACAAGCCCAAAGGTGTCAATAAAAGCAGCCAACCAATGATGCGCCCTAGGCAAGTCCCTGGGTGGATAGCGATCAGAGGTTCCAGAGACAACAGAGTTAAAGTCCCCCCCCAGGAGCAAGGGCCCAACAGGAAGGCCTAGAAGGACACCAGACAAGTCGGCAAAAGTCGCCGTCTGCAAACCCGGGGGAACATAGACCGAAAGAATAGACAAGGTCTTCCCCTCCCATCTGCCCGTGATGACGGCATAACGCCCCTTGTCGTCAAGTATAACCTTGTCAACAGCAAAAGGGAGAGAAGACCGAAGAAGGATGCCCACCCCCCTAGATCCTGAGGTGAACCCGGCGTGGGCCACCAGGCGGTAACCACGTCTATTAAGAGCCTGACAAGAATTGCCTATCAAATGTGTCTCCTGCAGCAGCACAATGTCAGGGGAATGGCGTAGAAGAAATTTCAATACAATACTCCGCTTAATCCTGTCACCCAAGCCATTGACGTTCCAGGATAAAAGTCTCAACTCACCGCCCCCCATCCCCGATGCATGAAAGGAGCAGAAACCACACAGATCACTACAATCAATACGCTGCCTTGTGAAAAAACAAAAACACACCAGTCCCCTCCCCCCACCCCCAAACAAACCCACAACTGTCCCCCCACCCTGCACCCCTGCGTTAGACTAAAAAGCCACCCCAACTTGCAGTGTGCCTGTTGCCCCATAGCTAAACTAAACTACGCTAAGAACCCAGGAGGAGGAAGAGTCACCGAACCACCCCTCACGATACAGTACAAGGCCTAAAAAGTCCCACGATTAAACTCAGCTGATACATCGGGCAAAAGTCCTAATGACGGGGTCTACGAACAATGTCCTCATTCGGCCACACCACCTTCAGCGCCGCCTGGATGGTCGGTACGATCAAGTCCCTCAGGGAGCGAGTCAAGCCAGTCATTAACAACTTCAGGGCGGTCAAAAAAGAATGTACGATCCCGGTACTCAATCCGCAGCCGGGTAGGGAACAATAGAGAGTACTTCAAGCCCAAGTCTCGCAAACGTCTCTTGACACCCTGAAATCCAAGCCGCTGTTTCTGGACAAGCGGTGAATAATCCGGGTAAAAGGAAATAGAAGCGTTCTCAAACTTCACCGGTCCCTTGACTCTCGAAGCCTGCAACACTGCATCTCGGTCTCGGAAGTGGAAGAGTCTGGCAATGATGGGTCTCGGAGGGAAACCCAGCTTGGCTCTCCCGCCGGGAACACGATGAGCTCGTTCGACCGCAAAGAACTTGATAAGTCCCGTGGGGGACAGATAATTGATAACCAAGTTTTCAACCAGGAGATCAACCCCCTCCGCCTCCGACCCCTCCGGAACACCAACAAGGCGTACGTTGTTGCGGCGGGCCCTATTTTCATAGTCTTCAAGGCGACGAGCCAGTTGATCATGGGAGGATCGGAGATTAGTGATCTCTGCCTGGGCGTCCGAGACATCCGTGACCAGACTGGAGGTCTTCAGGCCCAACGAATCCACCCTCTCGTTAGTTTTCGAGAGATCCGCTCTAATCAGCGTGATCTCGATAGCCACCGTGTCGATCTTGGAAGCCAGAGCCTCATATTGTTGCCCCATAGAGGCCTGCATGGCAGCGATGGCTCCCATAACATCCACCAAAGATGGGTCCGAGGACGTCGGAAGGGGAACCTTGACCACGTCAGAGACTTTACCAACAGGGCCAGGCGATCCCTTAGCCTGAGCGTAGTGGTCCATAGTATTAGTTTGTTGCTGGCCACCACGGAAAGGCGCCTTAGGCTTTCGCCTCTCGGGGGGCTGTCCGGTCGCCATCTTGAAAGTGGGGCCCCGGAGGAGTCCCTGTGACCTGGTGAAAATGGCCGGGAACGAACGACCAGACAACAGCAAAAGGAATCCAAACAATGCTCACAGGGGCACGCCGCAGTGCGAGCAAGGCGCCAGGTAGTCCAGGAGAGGGGGAGGCGGGCCAGTCGGAGAATGCGAAAGATCGCACCGCGCCAGTAGGGCCAGGAGCAGAATCGAAACTGAGAGTCAGAAGGGGCCGGACCATGCGACCCTCACAGCCGTTGTTGATCAACTGCTCCCCGGCCTGTTGCAAGAACCAAACCCCCGGTTCGCCTCGGGGTGGGCCTCAAAACGTAGAAACAGGATAAAGTGAGATCCCGAAGTCCGATTTCAATATTTCGAAGTGTCCGATGAACAGCAAGGATAGAGGGACAAAAGCCCGTCGACGATTTCAGGATGCAGACAGGATAACCGGAGGGGGTGGCACAGGTCCGGGGGAGCTCCGTGCTCACGCGACCATCTTGGATGCCCGCGTAGCTCCTCCCCTGAAATCGCTTCCTTATTTGCGATTCGCTAATTGCTAATCACAAATAAGGATTTACTCCCCATTCATTCCTATGGGCCTTTGGCCTTTGGCCCATAGGAATGAATGGGGAGTCATTCCTTATTTGCGATTTAGCAATTAGCGAATCGCAAATAAGGAAGATGTAGAAATCGCTATAAATTTTGCGATTTCTACATGCATCCCATTTTGCGAGTCTTTAATAGCGATTCCCTAATAACCGCTATTAAGGACTCGCAAAAGAGGAGCATGATGAATCTGGGGGCAAGAGATTAGACCACGAACTTGTGTCCCCAGTTTCCGCCCCCGTAATACCAGGGCTAGTGGTAGCCATGCATCGTGCGACGGCAAACCCGTTTAAGTGTGCCCGTCCACATTTGGAGGGCTGCAGGGAAGAGTCTTGACTTCTGTAAAGGGTGAAGTTTCATGAGCAGGGCTAATACGGTGCCTTTTCTTTGCTTCTCACTTAGCTTCCCCAATTTGGCAAGGCAAGTTGCAGTGAACCATCTAGCTGTGCTATGAAATAAGGCAATTAATAATCCGGAACCCCGAGTTTCCCATCTTGCAACGGCTGCTGTAATGTATGCAGTGAGACCCATTACGCTTTCTGTTCCATATCGGCTCTAGAAGCACTGTGTCCAAGGAGCGACCCCAGCTCCGCAGAATCCACTCTGAGAGGTTTTTGAAGTAGTAAAGGACACACGGTAAAACGACCATTTATGCATTGCCATCCTCATTGGTGTCAAGATGACAAAGATAAACAACGTTTTGGTAGAGGGTCTGCAAATTTAAATGTTTGTTTCAGGCTTCTGACCCTACAGTCTGCAATCAGGCCAGTTCTGACTGGTCAGGGTGTTTTATGTAATGGCCTCAGACTAAGGCCTGCATTTGCTCTGTTTGCCATTGGAAATGGCCTCTACTCTGGAAATAGGTATTGGGTGAGTTTGATTATCCAGGTGCAGTTTGATTATCCGGGTGGAACCTACACTAGGATGAAAGAAAGGAGATGAGTAATACAACCCTCTTAACCCCTTTCCTTCCTGGTGCCCTCAATCCCTTTTCTAGCAGACTGCCTTCGAGGAGGTCGATATCAATAATGTTTAGAGGCATATCTGAAGTGCGCTTTACCAGCTCAGCATAAACAAGACCCCATTTTGTAGAAAAATAAACCCTGTACCGAAGTTCAAATAACGCTGCTGTGGTAAATAAATAATTAATTACCAGTTCTATTTTTTAGGATACTCTATAAACAGATAGCTCAATAAATAAGAGTCAGGATTCGAGGTATCTTGAGTCACAGGCTTTAATCAGACATAAAGGACAGGAACAGGACAGCCTGCATGGGAATAGGATGGCAGCTGCCGGGGGCAGGATCTGGAATGGCTAGCAACTTTTAATATCGGTGCACAATATATATACTTAAACAAATACATTACATTCAATACAGTAGGCGTAGCAGTGGGCGTGATTCGTAGCAGTCGCGAAAGATAAGGGCAAAATGATGTAACAAGAGGCGTGTACAGGGCGTATACATAGACATGTGATGTAAACGTAACAGGATATGTCATAAATGGGGCGGAAACATGGAGGGGGCTACCTGAGGAGCTGGGACCTCTAACCTAGTGGTGCGCGCAAACGGGCAATGACGTGTTACCAGGGAGAACTGGGGGCTATGACTTCTGCGCTAGAAGAGGAGACTAAAGTCTGGAGTGTCAGAGCGACATGTACCTATCTTATATCTGGTATCTAGTGTTTAGAGAACATGTTGATAGAATCCAAAAGTTATCAGGGCAAAGGCTACTTGACTCTAAGGCTGGTGCATACATTATTCTACATGTATTGCGTGGCGAGGAATATTCTATGAATATTAATACAGTATTTCTCTTACATGGAGACATAAAGGCTAGACCATGACGGAAACTATTGATGCGATGCAGTAGCTTAGGAATGCAGAGAAGGAGGGCTGGACTGATAACTAGAAGCATAACATACTCTTGGCAGACTGGGAGGCAGAGCCAGGCCGGGCCGGGCACTGTGAGGCATGAAGTAAGCGAAAGGTCAGGGATACAGGTGGGGGCTGTATCGCTCCTCGGAGAGGGTTCAGGAGACAGGAGCTGAATCTGAGTCCGGGCCCTTTTGAGGCCTAGAAACGGGGACAATTCAATGAATTAACGTGCACACTGTGAAACGTGGCAACATAGGTCTAATACTCGTTGCTTTCACGAAGACTGGAAACTGACATACTAGAGTTGGACACAACTATAATTGCGTCTTTAATCGATCAGAGGGGAATACATGCATATCGATCATGCACATATAACATAGGATGGGGAACACGTAGGCACATACAACATGGCAAAATTAACTTTTCCACATTCCCTCCTTGTGCCCTACGTTTCCATCAGGAAACATCTATATTCATGATACCATCTATCATTTCATATAGCATCATTTGCTCGTCTCGAATTGTCTTGGAACGGGATTTAGGACTAGGAATACAAGAGGTAGCACAAATGCCGCAAATCGCAGGGCCACATTGTATACAGAGGCAGCAACTGAATATGATCATTACTGCTATACCTAGGAATGACAATACTTTCCATCCCCAGGCAGATATAATACTCCAGAGCCAACCGGACCATGTCCAGGTGCCTGGATTCTGATGTAACTGATGGGCAATTTTGTGAAGTCTGGTTATAGCTGAATAAACAGACGGTGCGTTATTAGGAATGAAAATGCAACAACTAGATCCGATGACTCTACATGCTCCTCCTCTATCGGCCAGTATGACGTCAAGAACGAGACGATTCTGGAGCACGACAAATCTCATAGCAGATTGCTCTTCAGTTAAGTTACCTAGAGCAGAAGTAGTCTCATTCACTACTGCTTCAAGGGTTCTGGTTAACCTACGGATTAGCTTACTATTCTGGATAGGTCCTATAAAGAAGAAAAAACCTTTATTGAAGTCTTGATATTGTTCTAGAGTAGTTTCAGTTTGATCGACAATCGGGGACTCGATCTCCCTTTTATGTCTGACGTGTACTAGATGTGTGTTTCTGTGATAATCAGATGGGGCTAGAAAAACTGGTGGCAGTAGGAAGGCAATGTAACATGTTCCATCCCAATCGAGGGGCAGACGGACATATGCGGTCTGACCACAAACAAAATAAGAATGACGTGAGGCTTTGAAAACAGATTTCCCACTGTCACTGTATTTGACAGTAATAGTACAATCACTATGTCCTACATGTGCGGAACCATTCTTTCTGACACATAATTCGCCTTTGACAGGTAGTACTGAAATAGCAGGCAAATCTGGAGTGGTATCGGACTGAACATTCAGAACCATGAAATTCGAAGAATAATTACCTAAATCATATACTTCATTTTCTAGATCTAACCCTGTTCTATGGGAAAGACCTTTCTTGTCTGGGAAACATGTGCTATTCAGACGGGACATATCATTGGAGGATGACGTTAACGTGGACCATGCTCCACACGAACCATTATGTGAAAATGGATAAGGAAAGAGTGGCAGAACTCCCTTCGGTGTCTGAAAAGGGGGGAGTCGACCACACACCCAACAATTAGTGGCATTGCTGGTCTGGTGTGAATAGTGTAACATTCTGATAAATGTATTATTTTGCATAGCAAGACGATAGGATAGCTCGTGAGGAGGCAGATCACTAAATGTGTGCTCTACTGTAGCATTAGAAAACATATTTACATGTGAAATTGGAAAACATAAATGTAAAGCATAACTTGTGCAGGTAACCATTAGACTCACATATAATAAAAAACTTAGGACAATGATACATTTGATAGAGTTTTGACTAACTCTCTCACTATGGGGGTCTATCTCATACATGTCAGAAACCTGTCTAACCGTTTCACCCGAGAGGGACTTAGACAATTAAACTGGCTGACTTATTTTACTAGACCGAAGTTTCTTTTTATACTCCTGCTGCGGAGTTTCCTCTAACAGGGGAGGCTTGAGTTCAGAGTCTGTTTTTAGGCAGTCTTTAGAATTTTGGCAGTCCTTTGCAAATGTCTTTTCACGAACTCCATGGAATTTCTTGATGTGGGACAGGTGGACCCATCCTTTCCTGCCCTCTAACTTCACGGCGGTCCTTGTTGTTAACAAGACGAGACGGGGCTCCTTCCAACGGGGCTCCAGTGGACTTGAACGATCAAAATTCCGCACCAATACGAGGCTTCCTGGAATGACTTCATGCGGTTTCACCTCGGTGTTGTCTGGAAATGCGGCGGCAACCTGTGAACGACAAGAGTGTAGGGCAGACATCAAGGAAGCTAGGTAATCTGTCAGCATATTACTGGAAACGTCTGTAATACTGCGGGGTCTAGGTGTACCCCACATGTTTGGGGGGCGGCCGAATACGACCTCATACGGGGACAGACCTGATCTGGAATGTGCAACCATCCTCATGTAGAATAGAGCAACTGGCAGGGCAACTAGCCAGTCTACACCTTTCTCTTTACATATTTTTGCAAGGCGGATTTTCAGGGTCTGATTATGTCTCTCTACGAGACCGGCTGCTTCAGGATGGCGCACACAATGGAACTTCCACTGGTACCCTAACAGAAGGGAAACATGTTTCATAAGCTCAGATGAGAATGGCTGGCCGTTATCTGAATACACGACCCTAGGGAGTCCATAGCGGGGAAAGAATTCACGAACCAACTGCCTGGCAGTGGTCGCGGCTGTGTAATCTGGGACTGGGTATGCTTCTGTCCACCTGGACAAAGCGCATACAACTACGAGGACATACTTGAAACCTCGACATCGCTCCATCTGAATATAATAAATCTGGAGGACTTCAAAAGGGTGGTCAGGAGGTTGGAATCCACCTTGTTCCACCGGGACACTTTTACCTGGATTGAACTGACAACATATCATACAGGTACGGACTTTCTGCTTGGCTGCAGCTCGTAAATGCTTGTTGAACCAAAGGTTCTGAATACTGTCTAACATAGCTTTTTCTCCTAGATGTGCTGGACTATGTGCGGTATTAATAATGACTTGAACCATAGAGTCGGGGAGAAACCATGTGGCTTTTCCATTCGTCACCCATCCTTGATCTGTCTGGACCCCTCCTTGTTCGGACCATTTCTTGATTTCTTCGGGAGTAGCTGTGACTGTATGTCTATGACATCTTGTGTAGGGTCCTTAACTGTCATACAAGTAGTCGGATCTGGAGTGAGTGTCTGTGTCATGTTAACTGGAATGTCTGGGGTCTGAGCTGTAAGCTTGGCTGTTCGATCTGCTAGATCGTTACCTTGGGAAATGATGTCAGTAACTTTCGTATGTGCCTTGCACTTCATGATAGCAATAGCTGTCGGTAAATGTATTGCATCTAACAGAGCTTGAATAAGGAGACCATGCTGAATCTTGGTTCCATGAGAAGTCATGAAACCTCTTTCTTGCCAGAGCACTCCAAAGTCGTGTACGACTCCGAATGCATAACGTGAGTCTGTGTATATGTTTACTTTCATGTTCTTAGCACGTATGCAGGCTTGGGTCAGAGCGATTAGCTCTGCTGCTTGAGTGGACAGAGTGTCAATACGGTGTGTCTCTATAACTTCGGTTTCAGTAGTCACTGCATACGCGGCTACTAGTTCTCCTGTACTTGTTCTCATACATGAACCATCCACATAAAGTGTCAGGTCGGGATTAGGTAATGCAATATCTGTCAGATCTTGTCTTGGCTTTGTCATGGTGTTAACAACTTCCACACAGTCATGTGTGGCAGGAATTGAAGTAACTGACGGTAACAGTGTAGCGGGATTTAGAATGTTGCAGCGTCTGATTTCTATGTGTGGCTGGAACAGTGTTAATTCATAACCTGTTAAACGTGCAATGGTCAAGTGCTGAGTCTGTGTTCGGTTTAAGAGAACTTCCACAGAGTGTGGAACTTGTACTGTCAGGGAGTGTCCTAATACTATGGAATCACTTTGTCTGATAGCTAGTGCTGTGGCTGCAACTGACTTGAGGCACGCAGGCAGAGCCTGGGCTACTGGATCTAATGTGCTCGAAAAATAAGCACAGGGCTTGTACTGTCCTGCTTGATCTTGTGTGAGAACAGATAATGCTGTACCATCACGTTCTGTGACAAAAAGTATAAAAGGCTTACTGTAGTTCGGTGTTGCTAGAACAGGTGCTTGGCATAAGGCTTTCTTTAACTCATTAAAAACAAGTGTATGTTCCTGAGTCCAAGGGAGGACAGTCGACACGGCTGCCTCCTGTGTCGTTAACTGTATCAGTGGCTTGGCTAGAAATGCATACTGAGGAATCCATTGTCTGCAGTAAGAAGTGAGGCCGATAAAAGCTCGTACATCCTTCTGTGTCTTCGGCTGCGGAAGACTCGCTATTAACTGGATACGGTCTGGTGTCAACTGCCTACCCCACTTGGACAGTAAGTGTCCTAAGTATACCACTTGCTGGACACAGAATTGTAATTTGGAAGGGGACACCTTGTGCCCCTGCTCGGCCAGAAAATACAGGACTGTTAGTGACGCTCGCTCGCAGTCTCGTTCAGAACGGGCTGTGATCAGTAGATCATCGACATACTGGAGCAGGGCAGTGTCAGTTGGCATGTGAATATTGTCTAGTTGTCTCTTAAGTGCTTGACTGTAAATGCTAGGACTTTCTGTGAAACCTTGAGGAGCTCGTGTGAATTTATAGCTTCTTCCATTTAAACAAAAACCGAAAAGGAACTGGCTGTCTGGATGAATGGGAACACTGAAAAATGCGTTCTTGAGATCGATAACTGTGAAGAACGTAGCTTCAGAATCAATGGCTGTCAGTAGGGATGAAATATCCGGGACTACTGGGTACTGAGGTATGATACATTTATTAAGTTCTCGGAGATCAATCACTAATCGATAAACTGGAGGTGCATTTGGATCAGTACGTTTCATGACTGGAATGATAGGAGAATTACATACATTGGAGTCAGTTTCTACAACCACTCCTTGAGCAATAAGCTCGTCGATAATTTTGGATAAGGCTGCTACAGCCTCAGGTGGCAATCTGTACTGTCTGATTCGTGGCAAAACTATACCTTGCTTGAGAGTCACACGATGGGGTGTGATCTGCATACATCCTACATCAGTTGGGCCTTGCGCCCATAGATGCTGTGGTACATTCAATAATCTTGGATCAAAATCACGTAATACATAATGACCTTTAAAGTCTCTAAGGAACAAACGAACTCCTTCTGGGGAACAACATATAACTGCTCCTAATTCTTTTAACGTCTTGATACCTAACAAATTTTCTGGACATGACTTCGTAAGTAACAAATCAGTAGTTCGGGACAATGGACCAACTTCTAGAGAAACTGGTTTCGAAATTTCATTAACAATCGGTTTTCCTGAAAATCTAAGGGAAACATTTCGAGAGCCTGAGAGCGGAGCCCCTGGAACCTCGTCATGACTGATAGTAGTCCTACTTGCCCCTGTATCAATCAGAAACTTTCTGTCTTTCCCTAATACTTGACTGTGCACATAGGGACCCTCTTGATCTACAGGTATCTCGATGAGAGGCAAGCCTACCTCCCTCTCTAGGCTGTTTCATGAATACTGTTGATATTCTGGATACTCTGCCTGGGCATACTGGTACATCTGCTGTGTAACATGCTGTGTTGCAGCGATAGGCTGCGGCACTGGAACCGTCTGTTGTGCATTCTGTGGTGGCTGAGAAGTCTGTGAAACTTGTTCTTGTCTAGGCGGACGTGGTCTTTCTTTAGTCTTACCAGTAGCTATGTTGTGTTTCAGAACTGCACACTCGTTTATAAAATGACCTGGCTGTTTACAGTAATTGCAAGTCCCTTTAACGGGAGCTGCAGGATGACTGGCTTGATTCGGACCCCTCTTCTGACTGTCTTGCGGAACAGATTGTGCAACTAATACTTTCATTTTCGTGTCTTTCATACGTCTCCTTTCGTGTTCTTGCTCTTCCCTGATTCTGTTCTGGTGATACTGGAGCATCTGTAACATTTGTGACGGGGTATTAGCTTGCCAACTACTTTCGACTTTCAAAACTCTATTTTTAACTTGTGGACTTGAATTCTCGACTAATTTGGTAACAAAAAGATGAGGGTACGATTCACTACCTGTCTTCAGACCACTGTTAATAATAAAACATTTTTCAAATCTAGAATAAAAATCACTAGTGTCTTCATCCTGTTTCTGTTTACAAGCTGAGATTGCATCCCAGTCTTCCTTTTTCGTGGTTAGTAATCTTGGCAAAACCTGAATCAATAACTCGGGCAATTCTTTAACTTTACCCCCTAGACCGGTACCTGGTACTCGTGAATTATCTTCAGCTTCTAGAGCTGTCCAATCTATCTTTTTCTCTCCCACCTCCCATTCTTTTTCCTTGAGTTTTTCGTATACCCCTGCGGGCAACAGGACCTTTAACATTTTAATGATATCAGGATACGTGTATTCTCCCATACGGAGCATGTCTTTTAATTCTCGATGGAACCCTGCTGGATCTTTGTCATGACAGGGAATTAACTTTTTCATCTCTAAGAGTTCCATTTTCGTGATGGGGGTATAAACAAATACTCGTTCTAGATCACCACCCGTCGTCCTAACTGGGTGTACTTCTCGTAACGGATGCTGTCTATCTATGTAGAAGGATTTACTTTCTGGGGGTGAGACGTGAACAAAATGCGGATTCAGAAACGTTCTATATTTGTGGCGCTGTTCTAGAATGATACTAATTAAATCGGTACCTAGACCTCTCCATCTATACTGGAGTAACTCGTTCAGAACATCATGTAACGGACCTGGATCAGAATGTTGTCCCTCATACAGTGTAATGAGGTGCTGGATCATATACATACCCACCAGTCGCTGTTCGGCTGGGGGCAGTTTCAGAAACATTTGTGCCACTATTTCGTCTGGAAAAGTGGTAGAATCAGTAGTCCATCGGACTGCTGATCGGGCTAGTTCTTGTTCATGCATTGTACTGAGTTCGTTATAACCGATTCGTGATTTCAGAATGTGATCGGTAGCTTGAAATACTTGTTCGAGAGAGCCTTGTTCTGGTGCTGGAGGAGGGAACACTTTCTTGTGTTCTGGGCGTGAATGTCGGTCGGGAAGTCTAGTTCTACCTACATACGCTATTCTGGTGGGATTCTCGCTGTCTACCTCTTCAGTATCAGAGGCGTCTTCTTTCTCGGTTGCTTGTAATGCTTCTCGTTTCTCGTGTAACTTTATTATTTCCCTACGTATTTTCTTGTACATACTTTCTATACAGTTCTGGGTCTTGTGTCTTCCCTCGGCTATATGGTCACTCCATTTGGTCAGGACTTTCATTTCTTCCGGATCTTTTTCCGGATAATCTTGTTCTCTTATTAAACAATTAATTAAAAACTTTAAAAGCATGAGCTGGGTCTCGACTTTTCGTTGAGCCATGGCGTCGCCAATACTTCCTGGGTCTGCTAATGTACGGATGAAACGATATATTCTGTCTAGATAACCTTTCATATTGGGCAGGGTGTCCAAATATTCGGTCACCCGTCTTACACGCAGTGAATAGATGACCATATTATCATCACCTGGGACTGGATCATAACGGCATTCGGTAAGAGCTCGCTTGATATCTGCAACGGACTGATGCTTGGGCGAACGCTGTAACGCTCGGGCATGTAGCTCGATTAATGTCACACGTCTGTGCTGAGGCGGGGTTCCAGGAGGACTTCCCCCCGAGGCCCCTTGACTAGAATCGTCGACGGGTATTGTACGGGCTGGGAGAGTGACTGATGTAGCGGGCACATGTACTGTAGGCTGGACCGGGGGTACCGTAACAGGTGCTGTAACGGGTGCCCCGGTGACTGGAGGGACAGGAATTACATTATTTACGGGAGCTGGCGGAACAGGATTGGCATACTCTGGGACTGTGTCGTCCAAATAGGACGAGAGGAAAATATCAGCTGCGGTCGGTTTGTGACGTAGCTTAATCGGAACTAATGATGGCGGGAAATTACTGGATGCTTCCGGGGTTGCTTTTGGCAAGTCCTCGGCAAGAAGAGGATACATACCCTTAATAAGGGCATTTCTCTGTCTGTCTGGCTATTCGGCTTTAACTCGTTCACCTACTTCGATTAATTCCCTTTCTTGGGCTCTTTCTGAGGATTCCCTACTTAACTCTGTTTTTCTGAATTCCTTTTCTGTTCTTTTATGAGATTCTTTGCGCCATAACTCGATGGCATCCTTCTGGGACTGTCTGGATTTCTTTCTCCATAATGCTTCTTCTACTCGCATGATGCACTCGGCATCCCATGTACCTGATACAGGCCATCTATATTTCTCTTCGAGATGTCTGGTATAATCAGACCATAAGTCTAAGTACAATATCTTAAGCCATGCTTATGATACATAAAATGTCCTGGACTGTCCCTAGGCGGGACAGGAACTGCTTCCTCGAGCAATCCTTTTCTAGTTTTTAACTGACGTAATTTCGAGAATAGAGGCATGACTTAGACTGGAATCTGGACACAATACAATACACGATAAACACAATAATAACTTGAAAAACATATCACTCATACCACGACATTGAAAACACATGAAATAACATTTAAAATAACAGTTAGGACAGAATATTACCTGGAGTACTGAGAACAGAACACATGAATTTCTCGAGAACGGAACTTACTAGAATTACTAGATGCACTGCTGAAACAGTACGAAACATACCGGTCCCATAAAGAGACACGTCAGGACCCGCATCCACCTAGGTGGACACTTCGTGTTGGATTTGCGTACCCAAACCCACGGACCAGAGACAAATTAATTGACCCTGTCTAGATACTACCCCAGCAACGGTACTCACCGGGCAGCAAGAACGGAAGGCCTCGGACTGGACTGGACTGCTACGGCGACGGACTACGACCTTCGGACTTCAGTTACAGGTGGGCCTCCGGATACCTCGGACCTTGGACTCTCGGCTTGGGCTCTGGTCGGGACTCGCCGCGTTCCTCCACCGCCTCGTCTGGACGCTGGACCGCAACCTCCGTCTCCTCCGTGGGCCTGAGGGATACTTGAAGCAGAAATATCTGCACGTGCACGGTATGGTTCCGTCACGGCTGCAGAGGATCAGGGGGCCTGCGTGGCTTCTCCGGCGCGTGGGGAAAGGGCAAGTGCCTGTTCGGGCGCCATTATGTGGTAAATAAATAATTAATTACCGGTTCTATTTTTTAGGATACTCTATAAACAGATAGCTCAATAAATAAGAGTCAGGATTCGAGGTATCTTGAGTCACAGGCTTTAATCAGACATAAAGGACAGGAACAGGACAGCCTGCATGGGAATAGGATGGCAGCTGCCGGGGGCAGGATCTGGAATGGCTAGCAACTTTTAATATCGGTGCACAATATATATACTTAAACAAATACATTACATTCAATACAGTAGGCGTAGCAGTGGGCGTGATTCGTAGCAGTCGCGAAAGATAAGGGCAAAATGATGTAACAAGAGGCGTGTACAGGGCGTATACATAGACATGTGATGTAAACGTAACAGGATATGTCATAAATGGGGCGGAAACATGGAGGGGGCTACCTGAGGAGCTGGGACCTCTAACCTAGTGGTGCGCGCAAACGGGCAATGACGTGTTACCAGGGAGAACTGGGGGCTATGACTTCTGCGCTAGAAGAGGAGACTAAAGTCTGGAGTGTCAGAGCGACATGTACCTATCTTATATCTGGTATCTAGTGTTTAGAGAACATGTTGATAGAATCCAAAAGTTATCAGGGCAAAGGCTACTTGACTCTAAGGCTGGTGCATACATTATTCTACATGTATTGCGTGGCGAGGAATATTCTATGAATATTAATACAGTATTTCTCTTACATGGAGACATAAAGGCTAGACCATGAAGGGAACTATTGATGCGATGCAGTAGCTTAGGAATGCAGAGAAGGAGGGCTGGACTGATAACTAGAAGCATAACATACTCTTGGCAGACTGGGAGGCAGAGCCAGGCCGGGCCGGGCACTGTGAGGCATGAAGTAAGCGAAAGGTCAGGGATACAGGTGGGGGCTGTATCGCTCCTCGGAGAGGGTTCAGGAGACAGGAGCTGAATCTGAGTCCGGGCCCTTTTGAGGCCTAGAAACGGGGACAATTCAATGAATTAACGTGCACAATGTGAAACGTGGCAACATAGGTCTAATACTCGTTGCTTTCACGAAGACTGGAAACTGACATACTAGAGTTGGACACAACTATAATTGCGTCTTTAATCGATCAGAGGGGAATACATGCATATCGATCATGCACATATAACATAGGATGGGGAACACGTAGGCACATACAACATGGCAAAATTAACTTTTCCACACTGCCTCCACAGTCAAGTCATCACATAGCCTGAATTATGGGAGCACAAGCCGCTTTTCTTTCATACAGTTGGTCCAATGCTTGTTGCTCTGACATAAATACACAGCTTTAGAGTTAACAATGCCAAAATGGACTGAAAACACCTCAAGTGGTCTTAAAATTCTGGGAAGAGGAAAAATATACTGTAAGCTTTCCACAGTGGACTTTTGTTACAACTTCACGGGTCTATTATTCATTAAATACTGTTTTCAGAAAGTGTGCAACAGTCCATAAAGTTGCTCTGCATATAATGTTAATGACTACTTGATAAAAGCTCGTGAGCTGATCTGGGCCTAAACCTATGGCTATAAATGCCCTTCAGATGAAGAAACCTTCAAAAGGACTTTACAATAGACAGGAGACAATCCTGCTCCAATTAAAGCTTTTGTTGCTTCTTTTCTGGGGCCTTCACCCACCCAAGCATTTCCATCAACGAGACCGTGCTTCATAGGAGTCATCATTTTCAGACAACACCATGTCAGACCTCAGTTAAACCAGGTCAATTTGACGGTCCACTCCAGTACATTTTGGCTGTTGTGACAAATGCACACAGTCATAGATATGTTCCTCATTTTCATTGTAAAGTGCCACGTCCTTAACCCAGGTATAATAATCGGGGGGAGCTAAGCATTAACCAAAGGGTATTTCCCTTGGTTAGTTTCTACAAAAACGAGTTGTGATCCACATAATTAGCTGCATATCTGCACACATCATTGGCTTGGGACCCACTGTTCCTAGGGATACTTTTCTGTTTTATAAATATTCTGGTTTCTTAATCTGAGGATTTAGCCTAAAAATATCTTCAAGGTACATTTTGACCATTTGATTCTGTAAAGGCCTCTGCAACAGTTTCCATAGACCTGGATGGGAATTAAGTAGTCACTGCAGCCTTCTATTTAAATACCCAAATGTGGAAATAATAGGAACATAAATCTGTTTTTTAAATCTATGAAAATGCTCTTATCCAGGCCCTAGTGACATAATCTAAGATGTGCTTAGCTCTATGTGGATTGTGGAGGGCTTTTTGGACACCTTAATGATTCCAAGTTTTCATTTCAAATGTTAGGACAGAAGAAAAGGAAGCTTTGCCATTCATGTGAGGTCAGCTATTGTGTTGATGGTGAAATATTACTCCCTCCTTCCGTGATAGGGGATCTTGCCTGAAAATAAGGCCCTGTATCTTTGCTGTCTGGGACATCTGGGTATCGAATCGGATTGTGCCACACACTGACTCTCTAAGTCAGAATCACAATGCTGTTTATTCGGCTGCAAGCAGCCATAAAAGCATGCAGGATATGTGCAAAATAGCAATGAAATAGATACAAATTATTAAAAACATGCGAATATAAAATACATAATCAGGTTTGGGAAATTAATGACTAACAATCTAAATAAAACAGGCTGGATTAAACAAAACCGAAATTAAACCGGAGACATGTGCTAAAATTAACCTGAAATCATCGACCTCCTGGAGCGGACTGCAATTTTTAGAAACAGAATCACATGTCCACATGTTTCGTCATCTGGTAATGCCAGTAAAAAGTTATATGCTTGCTTACAAAGCCGTAGTTCTCTAAGCCTTAAAAATTGTATGAGGGACTTTATGGTATACATTTTATAATATTCACAAAAAAGAGAAAATGTACCATAGTTTGTTTGTGCAAATTAGTACATGAGCATTCTCTAAAGTCAAGTTGGGGTTAGTGTTCTGCTGGAAAGCAAAGACAATATTTCACCATACCCGCCCGGAAGATAAACAGTAAAATCCTTTCTCAACTCTTATTAGTATTCTGCACATAGTTGGTAGAAATGGCCCCAAGATTAAGATATAAATAATTCTTGACACTTGATTTTTGTCTTTCCGCCCTCACACTCTCTTCTTTAGCTCGCTCTAGCAGCAAGACTTTCACTTGCTTTCTGACAGGGGCTGCCCGCGGCTCTCAGTCTAAAAACACATCAGCTGTTCCAGTGGCTTCCAGGGATTTCTTTACGTACGCTATCCAGGGGATCAAAAGACCCTTATCACATGCCAAACATTCTAAAACTATATGTCTAGTTAATTTTGCTTCTTCTGAGCTCCAGATACTTAGCCACAAAAGAATTGGCCTGCTACAAATAAAATCATTCAGAAAGGCAAATCTTGGTTCATTGTGGCAAGTAAAACTAGAGGTTGACGCAGGGGATGACAATACTCTCCGACAGAAACTATTTTCCTTCCTATGGAGGTTGGTCAAGTCACCCAAGCCACATGTGCCTGTCCCATAAGTTGCTATAGGAACACATTGTGCCAAATATATTTGCGAAAAGGGTGTAACAACCCTCTTTCGCTTTGGTGACGGAAGACTTAGCAGGGAGCCAACAGCCTTGGGGAACTTGGTCCTACTTTTTTTAGTTTATTTTATTTTGCATTTGTATAGCGCATAAATCACCGAAGGTCTCATAGCGCTTGCGGAAAGAAAAAGCTCCCAGCTGGAGACCCACATAGCAGATAGGCAGGGCTAAAAAAGCCAGGTTTTTAGTTGTCTACGAAACCTAAGGTAATCGGACTCTGTCCTTTTCTGGAGGGGAAGGGAGTTCCAGGTTTCAGGGGCTGTCTTGCTAAATGCCCTGTCGCCATTTCTGGCTGTGCGTACCCTCGGGATGGTGAGAAAAGATTTGCCAGAAGATCTAAGCGTTCTTGCTGGTTTGTGGGCCTTTAGCTTGCGTTCTAAGTATGCTGGACCGTGTCCATTGATGGATTTATGGACCAGGCAGCATAGTTTGAACTTAATACGCTTTTGTATTGGAAGCCAGTGCAAGGTCTTTAAACAAGGCAGTGATGGGGTGCGGGACGGCATGTCCAGCACCAGCCTTGCAGCGGTGTTCTGAAGGACCTGTAGGCGAGCCAGGAGAGTGATATTTATTGAGGACAGAAGTGCGTTTCCATAATCAATCCTGCTGATAGTGAGTCCTTGTAGTAGGGGCATGCGAGCTGAGAGGGGTATCCATTTAAAGATTTTCCTCAGATTACGCATAAGGCCAAAACCAGTTCGCACTACTTTACTTATATGGTCAGACATGGATAGCTTATTATCGATTATTACCCCAAGTTTCCTGACAGAGGGTTTAGGCGAGGGGCATAGACCAAGGGAGGCTGGCCACCAGTCATCTGACCATATTTTATCGGCTTTTCCAAATAGCAAGACCTCCGTCTTACCCGCGTTCATCATTAAAAAGTTCTGTGCATTATGTGCAGACCATGTCCCAGATGAGCTGAGAGTAGCCCCCAGGTAAGAGAAGGAACTAGTGCTTAATTACACATCCTTACCCACTGTAATAGTTGAGAGGCGCATGCGCTTTGGGCCAGAGGTTATTATAAAAGAGTTAGTAAAATTAGTTTTTTTATTTTTTATTTATTTTATTGGCATTTCAGAGAAGAAAAAACAAACCAAGAGAAAAGTAACATCATCATTGACAATAATCTATGGCGGCAGTGAAAAGAAATAGCAAAACACAGTGACATTGGTAGGTGCACATCAATCATAAATCAAATCAGCACAGGGAGGTGAAACAGAACAGAGCCCCCGTAAACATCCAAGGCCCAGAACCCCATGCAACTGCAGGATAAGATGGTCTTCCTAGAGTACAGTTAGGTACAATCTCACCCGTGGCCAAGTGTCAGTGTCTACACCCTCCCCGGGCACGTCACTCAGGGTCCTGCCGAGGGGCAGTGCAGGACGTCTCGTGAGGCGATTCTACACTTCTATCCCAGTTAGCCCCCCCAGTCGCACCCACCCCCTTCGTCGCGTCCTGAGTTAACGTTCCATCCAGTACCAAGGACCAGAAATTCTTGGGCCTGTTGCGCGGAGGCAGCAAGTCGCTATAAAGCTCAGATTGCGTGCAGCAGTATGTCAATTCCTTTGACCAGGACTTAAGAGTGGGGAGAGGGCCTCTCATCCAAGCGCGCGCAATGCACCATTTAGCTAAAAGGAAAGCCATGTCAATTAATCGCCTATGCGCTGGGCGCAAGGGCTTCGAGTAGCCCAATATTGCCAAAAGCGGGTCCGGGACAAGCGCCAAGTGCACAACTCTGTTGACCTCCCCATATACCACGTGCCAAAAGGAGAGGACTGCAGGGCAGGGCCAGGCTACATGAAGGAAGTCAGCGATCTGAGCACCGCACCTTTCACAATTCGGGTTATCCCGCAACTTGTACCTGTATTGCCTCTCAGGGGTGTAATATGATCTGTTCAGGTACTTAAAGTGAAGAAGTCTGTGACATCCGTTCAGGGATATCTTTCTGGTGCTAGTACAACAATACTGCCACATCTCCTCCCGTAGCTCAATTTGTAAATCTAGTTGCCATGCCAGTCTTGGTTTCGCATATTCCGTCGTTCTCTCAGAGATGGTGATGCGGTATAAATTAGTTATTAATTTAACGGGGGACTTAGCGTTGACCATGTAATCATATGCCATAACCGTCGGGGGCTCCTCCATATCATCCCTCAAAAGCTCTCTCAGGGCATGTCACACCCTATGAAATTGAAAACGTGCCAGCATCGGGAAAGAAGCGTCTTCAGATGCAATCCCCACGCACGTTCTCGCCGTTCCCCCCCACAAACAGGTCCCCCATAGTATGAATGTTCAACAGATGCATCGCCGATATCGCTCCCTTTTCCCTACACGGGGTCAGCCAGGCGCACCATTCTATTGCCGCCTTCGGGGCATACAGCAGGGAGCACGCCTGGATATCCATCATGTAATGCCAAGCCTGCGTCACTGAGTTCAGTGAGTCCAGAATCCCCGTACGGCTGTCCCGAGGCCTCGACAGTAGCGCAGGTAACTGGGTCGGAACAGCGACAATCACTTCGATGCGCATGTGGGGGATATCTAGTGGGCCATGTATCCAATGATAAGCGTGGGCACTTTGAGCAGCTCGATAATTTAGTTCCAAATCCAGGGCGTTGAGACCGCCCGCAGCATACGGACGAATTAAAATATTACACGCTACCCTAGGCTGCTTCCCCGCCCATGCAAGTTGAACCATTAACGCCTGTAACTGCTGGAAAAAGTGGGTTGATAAAACCATAGGGATGTTGCTGAACAAGAACAAAAATCGTGGTAGGACGATCATTTTCATGAGTGAAATACGCCCCAGGAGCGATAGCGGAACAGTGATCCTTTTCTCGACGTCGTTCTCTAACTTAGAGAGAGCTCTACCATAATTCTCCCTGAGAACGACCTCCGAGTCCGTATGGAGGCGAATCCTGAGATAGCACACAGCGTCCGTAGTCCACTGCATTGGATACTCCGGATCGAATTTCTCCGTAGCAGGTGTCCGAGGGAACATAATGGATTTGTTCCAGTTAAAGTTAGTAAAATTAGTTAATAAATCCAGCCTGGCCATAAAATTGACAAAGGAATACAAAATGACGCAAAGCTTTAGGGGTACGAGTGATGAACACCGCATCATCCACGTACTGAATGTGGTGGAAGGGGAGGAAACGCTCACCATCTGCACATCTGCAGTGCACTTACTAAGCTCCCTACTAAGATTGTTAATATACAAAATAAAAAGGAGTGGGGCTAAAACGCAACCCTGGCGAACACCCCGACCAATACTAAATACATCTGTGACTTCTCCTTTGTAACCAAACCTGACACGAGCCTTAGTGTCTGTATGCAAGCAGAAAAACAGGTGAACTAGGGATGGGTCCATTTGCCAATTAATAAGGCATTGCCAGGGCTTAGCAAAACCAAAATCAAATCAAACACTCTAAACCCCCCCCCCCCCCCCCCCCCCGCCACCCAGGCAACTGATCTGGGTTTAATCCATCATCATTCTTTAGCACACTCCACCACCCCAGTTCAGACATGGCCATATGCAAATCAGTCTGACCCTGTGCCTCATGGAAACAGTCCAGCCCCAACTGCCAAGCCATGTCTTCCCTGGACCGGAAACAAGCATCCTGGTACCGGTTTCAGGTTCATAACCCTCATCAGCCAGGTTATCTTGAATCCAGTAGCAGAGTGAGCAAAGGACCCATGTCTCGGCATACCCTGCCAACTTAGGCCGAACAAAGCGATACCAAAGGGGATGATGGACGGAGCACTTGTGCAAATCAAACACTCACCCCCAGTCAACTGATCTGGGTTTAATCCATCATCTTTCTTTAGCTCACTCCACCACCCTTTATTTTGCTCACCACGCCACCCCATTACACACATGGCAATATGCAAATCAGTCTTGACCCTGTGCCTCATGGGAAGACATGGCTTGGCAGTTCGAGCTGAACTGTTCTCATGAGGCACAGGGTCAAGACTGATTTACATATGGCCGTGTCTGAACTAGGGTGGCGTGGTGAGCAAAATAACAATGGATTAAACCTAGATCTATGACTGGGGTGAATGTTATGCCAATATGCAACATTCCGTCCATCATCTTGTGTGTTTTGCTGTTCACCCTATGTGGGAAGTTTATGCCCAGGCGTGGGTCCCGTGCTCACTACGCGAGTCAAGCTATCCTGGCTGATGACGGCTGATAGCCAGAAACCGGTCCTAGGATGCTTGATCCCAATCCAGGGAAGACATGGCTTGGCAGTTCGGGCTGGACTGTTCCCATGAGGCACAGGGTCAAGACTGATTTTCATATGGCCATGTCTGAACTGGGGTGGCGTGGTGAGCAATATAACGATGTATTAAACCCAGATCTGTGACTGGGGGTGAATGTTTTGCCAATGTGCAAGATTCCGTCCATTATCTTGTGTGTTTTGGGGTAATTGGATGATAATTCCTAAGGAAATTATGCTCATGTTTGCTGATCAGTCCTTCTCTCTTCCACTGTGCCCGCTCTTTAAGAACTTGATCCTTTACTGATTTGAGTTCCTGAATGATGCTTTCCTATAACACATTGGATCATTCAGATGTCGTTCTGCTTCCTGTAAATATGCATCTCGGGGCCACAATACTATATTTCCCCCCTTGTCAGCTTTGTTAACAATTATATTACCATTTCATTGATTTTCCGCATGAGTTTGGAGTATTGTATCTCTGAATAAGTTCTATGTTTGTGTTTTTGTACAATAGTGCGATTGAGCTTCTTCATGTCCTAAATTACGCAATCGCTAAAAGTATCTATTGCGTCTTTAGGCATGAGAGGAATAAAAGTTGATCATGGGAGGAATGGACTCGCTGCTGCACACCCACTTACAATGCCCATTTGTTGGAGCTCTTCCTGCATGTCTAGAATTGTTTCTTCGGTATGTCCTGCCAATGCGTACATGGATCTTAATGTAGAGATATCTGCTGTTTGAAGACTTTTGCTTGGTTGATTTGCAGCAATGACGGTAGCAGCTGTTTCACTAGCTGTGTTCAACTTGAAATGTTTGATCAATTTTAGTTTGCGTATGGACTTAAATACGTCTATACGTGATTGCACATATTTAAAACCATTTTTTGAGCAATAAAAATAATCCCAGTGCCAATAACTGCGTCTCAGGCACATTCAATTCAATTTCTGTCAAATTAATTACTGTATTTGGGGTACTGGTTGTGTTGTTTATTGTAGGGGCAGTTGGTTCTCTTTCCCTCGTTTCCCTTTACTGCTGCCTCCTCTGTTTGCGCCTCTGTTTGTGGCATTCATTGTGCCTGTGTATCTTTTGTTTTGGGGGAGTCTCGGCCTGAGTGTGTGACGGCGATCCTCTATTATAAAACCCCAATCCCTGAGAGGGAGTGAAATTACTCGGAGACTGCACACGTTGAACCACAGAACAGCCATCATCGGAATCAATACTGCTTGCCTGGGAACTTAGATCTGTATCAGATGTTATATATATATATATATATATGTTCGAGGCATGTGGGCTGCTGACATTCATATCTGTGCATAGATCGCCGCCTAGTGTTGGGTCTGAATGATTGCACATTGTTGTCCTGGAAGAGTCTTCGAAGTATCACGAGATAGGTGGCTCCTCCCTCGGACTACAGTGCGCATGGGCATCCTCTCCATCCTCAGATTGTTTTTTTCCGCCATTGGGTTCGGATGTACTTTCCTTTAGTCGAAGTTCGGAATCGAAAAATGTTATTCTAAAAGGCCAAAAGGCCTTAGAGTTCGTCGGTATTGTTTCGATCGGTGTAGAGAAACTTTGTTTGAGTTATCCAGCTACGAACGTCGAATCGGACCGCAGGGCCTTGTCGACGCCACGTGGACCGGTCGTCGATGGAACGGACTCCTTTCAAAAGATGCCCTCTATGTAACGCTAAATTCCCACATACAGACAAATACCCTGTATGTAATAGATGTCTATCCCCCATCATAACGAAGACGACTGCCTAGCCTGTGCCTAGTTTCGATCCAAGAAGACGAACAGGACTCGAAGGGCCGCTAGGTTAATAATGCAGCAATCGGCGCCAGAGCCTGAAAATATCTTCGACGAAGAAGAACTTGTCGAAGCCAAAGAATCGGAGGGACAGTACGATCAAGACTCCGAGCATGAATCAGATTACTACGTCGACGATGAAGAAGACATCGTTGAGGTAGGAGATGACGATCAAGGGATTGGAGCTGTCGAGGACGACTCCAGTGACGAAGCGGGGCGAATCTTGAGTACACCGCCCCACAAAAACATAGCATCGGTTCCAAAGGCTCAGGTCGCGGCATCGCCGGAAGGCCTTAGCCAAGATCTCGATACAGATTCTAAAGCCCCGCACTCCAGCTCGGCTAAGAATATTCAAAAAGAGCCATCTCATAAACAACACCAAAAACTGTTGGTATCGAAACCAAAAACAGCGGAACCGAAACTGATAGACAATACTGTCTTCGGACCGAACTACGTAGACCCATCAGAGTCGAACAGAAAGGTCACCGAGCCGAAAGCCAACGTGCCTATACAAACTCCGAAACCGAAGGCCGTTGACCCCATCAAATCGGCTCCGACTGCAAATAAAACGAAAGGGGTTCTTCAAGAAGGCCTCGATCCCAAAAGGGCTGTCGAACCGAAACAGAAAGTCGGCAAGCCAAAAGTAGTTCCATCGAAAAATATCGGGCTGAAGCCAAGCAATCCAAAGGAGGGCATCGAGCCGAAAAGTCAAGGCATCGTTCTGAAACATCAGCTTTCGAAGACGCCTCAACTTCAAAAGGGGACGATCGAGCCGACTAGAAACGCCGAACCGATCAAAACGTCATCTCCGAAAAACAAACACAGCCCAAACACACAGTAGGACTGCCAAAGCCTTTGGGACCAATTAAATTTGGACTTCCAACTCACATTGACAAAACGCAAAAAACTCTTGTGACGTCAAAACTGGCCGACCCAAAGAACAGTGTCGGACCGAAACAATTAAAAACAAAGGCATCAGTACAAAAGACAAAAACTGCTGAAGAGGAGATCTTATACCCAGACCCCACAGCAGAGGAACAGTCAAAACTCTATATTGACCCTAATACTGGCAAAGTTACTGTCTACAAAAGGAAAGTCAGACCAGTATCCAGTAAAGACTCCTATACTATCCCACTAAAGAAGAAACTGGACTGTGCTACTTCCCCTATTCTATTTGAGCCTATCCACCCAGATATGACTAACCCATACACATATTCACCTACACACTCAGATGAAGAGGTACTTCAGGAATACAATGAGGAATACAACTACCCAGTAGACCCTGACCCAGACACCCAGCCACCCAGCCACAACCATGGGTGGAATCAGTAGACCCTTATAGCTCTACACCCATTCCAGATACACCTGCATACCCTGCTAAGCTTTCCCCTACAGAGGATACGGCTGCATTTAATGCACTAATAGAAAGAGCAGCCCTCCATCACAATGTAGAGATGCACACAGACCCCATTTAGGAAGATTTCCTTTTTGACACCTTTGCTACATCAGAAAGGTCTGCAAAAACTTTACCTATGTTGAAGGGGGTACTTAAACATGCAGGAGACATATTCAAGCAAACAACTAGAGCAAGGGTAATTAACCCTAGAATAGAGAGAAAATACAGACCAGCACCATTAGACCCCACATATATTAAGGGGCAACTGCCTCTGGATTCATTGGTTGTATCCAATGCACGTAAACGCGCAAACTCTCAAACAGGAGAAGCTCCTCCTCCAGACAAAGAGTCGAAAATTCTTGAGGCTTCAGGCAAAAGGGTAGCTGCACAAGCAGCAAACACATGGCGTATTGCAAATACGCAAGCCCTGCTAGCTAGGTACGACAGGGCACACTATGACACCTTAGAAACACTTCTACAGCATTTACCTGAACCTTACAAACAACAGGCTGAGGACCTAGTAGAGGAGGGAAAATTAATAACTAATGCCTCCATTAAATGTGCCTTAGACGTTGCAGACACAGCTGCCAGGTCAATTAACACCAGCGTCATGCTCAGAAGACATGCGTGGCTTCGCATCTCAGGCTTCAAAAATGAAGTTCAGTCCACTATATTAAATCAGCCAGTGAATTCAGACTTCTTGTTTGGTCCAGCTGTCGACAACATTCTGGACAAAATGAAGGACACAGACTGCTGAGTCGATGGGAGCCTTACAGTCCCAACAACATAGGGGCTCCTTTCGTCGCTCCAATTACAAAGGAGCTGCAAGAGGTACCTTGTCACAGCACAGCTCAAACTACAAGGGGAACACACAAACCACCTACAACAAAAACAATAATAGAGGTGGTTACCGAGGCAATAGCAACAAGGGCAGAGGGAGAGGAGGTAATACCACCAGATCCTCTACCAATACCAAGCAGTGACTTCTTGTCGCTACCCCCAGACCATACAACACCGGTCGGGGGACGACTACAACAGTTCCTACCTGCCTGGCAAAACATCACCACAGACAGGTGGGTAATACAAATTATCCAAAATGGCTATTGCCTAGAGCTCATCTTCACACCGCCCAACATACCACCCGTACACCGTTCTATGTCCACCGAACATCTCAACCTATTGCAGCAAGAGGTTGTCAGTATGCTGCAAAAAGGAGCCATAGAACCAGTACCAATACAACATCAGGGTACAGGGGTATACTCTCTATACTTCCTAATCCCCAAAAAAGACGGGTCTCTCAGACCAATATTGGACCTCAGGCCCCTAAATCAATACTTTCTATCAGAGCATTTCCATATGCTCCCTCTACAACAGGTCTTACCACTGCTACAGCAGGGAGACTTCCTCGCAACTTTAGACCTCAAATATGCATACTTCCATATATCTATACACCCAGTTCACCGGAAGTATCTCAGATTCACAATACAAGGTCTGCACTACCATTTCAAAGTCCTTCCTTTTGGAGTGACAACAGCCCCACGGGTGTTCACAAAATGCCTAGCGACAGTAGCTTCACATCTAAGAAGACAGCATATTCATGTCTACCCGTACCTGGACGACTGGCTAATACAAGCAAAGTCGGCCCAGCAATGTGCCAGCCACATGTCTCGCACCATTCATCTCCTACACAGTCTAGGCTTCTTGCTGAACTAACCAAAATCTCACCTACAGCCGTCCCATGTACAGCAATACCTGGGAGCAGCAGTAGATACTCTAGCAGCAAAAGCATACCCAAGCACGGCAAGAATCAACAGTATGCAACTGCTCATCCAAAAGTTCAAGCCACAACACTCGCTCCCTGCACGAGTGCTTATGCAACTCATAGGCATGATGGCTTTGTGCATATTCATAGTCCCTCACGCACGACTACATATGCGCCCGCTACAACAGTGCCTAGCACAACAATGGAACCAGGCTCAAGGACAATTGAAAGACCTAGTGTTGGTAACCAGTCGTGCATACAACTCTCTCTGCATTGGTGGAATCCACAAAACCTTTGCAAAGGTCGACTGTTCCAAGAGCCTGTACCACAGATAGTCATGACGGCGGACGCATCCCTGTTAGGATGGGGAGCCCGTGTCCTTCAGTACACAGTGCAAGGCCTATGGTCAACACAACAAAAGAAAATGCACATCAACTTACTGGAACTGATGGCAGTTTTTCTAGCACTGAAAGCATTCAAAATACATTTGTGCAACAAGACTGTGTTGATCCGGACGGACAACATGACAGCAATGTATTACATACAGAAGCAGGGAGGAACACACTCTCCACAACTATCACACCTAGCTCAAAGCATGTGGAAGTGGGCCATTCAAAGAAACATTTTTCTCATGGCGGAACACCTCCCAGGCAAACACAATCAAATAGCGGATCTGCCTAGCAGACACAGTCAACAGATGTACGAGTGGGAGATTCATCCCAAAGTGCTACAACCATACTTCCAACAGGGGGACAACCAGACATAGACCTGTTCGCCACAAAGGAAAACGCAAAATGCCAGTACTTTGCCGCCAGGTTCCCACATCCGCAGTCGCAGGGAAATGCGATATGGATGAACTGGTCAGGCAGATTTGCGTACGCTTTTCCCCCAGCACCACTAATACCGCTGGTGGCACGCAAACTACGCCAGCATCCAATGACACTAATCCTAGTTGCTCCAACATGGGCGAGGCAACCGTGGTACACAACATTTCTAGAACTCTCCGTGGTGCCTCATCAAAGACTCCATCTAACACCCGCTCTTCTAACGCAGAGCCATGGAGACATACAGCACCCATATCCGCAACTGCTGAACCTTGCAATCTGGCTCCTGAAATCCTAGAGTTTGGGTATCTAAACTTACCTCCAGACTGCATGAACATTATCAAAGAGGCAAGAAAACCTGCTACCAGAGCATGTTACGCTTCAAAGTGGAAGCGTTTTGTCATTTATTGTAATAATAATGACATAAACCCATTGGATGCTTCAACACAAAACATCATTTGCTATCTTTTGCACCTACATCGTTGCAATTTAGCTTATTCATCTATACGAATACACTTAGCTGCCATAGCAGCTTATCTTCAAAACAGACAGCATCTTTCGCTGTTTCGAGTGCCAGCAATTAAAGCATTTATGGAGGGACTCAAACAAATCGTTCCTCCAAAACACCTACCTTCACCAGTCTGGAACCTAAACATTGTTTTAACCAGACTAATGGGACCACCATTTGAGCCGTTACATTCATGTGAATTACAATTTCTAACATGGAAGGTGGCTTTTCTGGTAGCGATTACTTCGCTTAGAAGAGTTAGCAAGCTGCAAGCCCTAACTATTCAAGAGCCATTTATCCAAGTACATGCAAATAGGGTGGTGCTTAGAACAAACCCTAAATTCATGCCAAAGGTGGTATCCCACTTTCATATCAATCAGACAATAGAACTGCCAGTGTTCTTTCCAAATCCACAGTCAGTACCTGAAAGAGCACTACATACACTAGATGTCAAAAGAGCTCTTCTTTACTACATTGACAGAACTAAGGATTTTAGGAAAACTAAACAATTGTTTGTTGCCTTTTCACCACAACACAAAGGCAACCCAATTTCAAAATCCGGGTTAGCCAGATGGATCGTTAAGTGCATTCAAATATGTTATCAAAAAGCAAAACGCACCTTAACAGTTCCCCCAAGAGCGCATTCTACACGCAAACTAGGGGCATCTATGGCTTTCCTGGGAAACATTCCTCTAGGGGAAATATGTAGAGCAGCCACATGGTCTACCATACATACCTTCACAAAACACTACTGTGTAGATGAACATTCAAAACAGCTAGCTGCTGTAGGACAGGCTGTTCTAAAAACTCTTTTTCAGACTGCTGCAGCTGGCACAGGTAGCCACCGCTAAGGGAGAAACTGCTATACATTCTATGCACAGATATGAATTCAGCAGCCCACATGCCTCAAACGGAATATGCTACTTACCAGTATGCATCTCTTCTTGGCATGTAGGGCTGCTGACATTCATATCGCCCACCCTCCTCCCCGGTGCCTGTCGCAGCTGTACCACTCATTCTTTCTTGCATGGACATCTCCTACTTTACTATACTCCATCTCTGCCACAATGGCGAAAAACAATCTGAGGATGGAGAGGATGCCCATGCGCACTGTATTCCGAGGGAGGAGCCACCTATCTCGTGATACTTCGAAGACTCTTCCAGGACAACAATGTGCAATCATCCGGACCCAACACTAGGCGGTGATCTATGCACAGATATGAATGTCAGCAGCCCTACATGCCAAGAACAGATGCATACTGGTAAGTAGCATATTCCATATATATATATATATATATATGTATGTATGTATGTATATATATATGTATGTATATATATATATATATATATATATATATATATATATATATATATATATATATATATATATATATATATACATATATATATATATATATATATATATATATATATATATATATATATATATATATATATATATATATATATATAGTATGTATATATATATATATATAATGTATGTATATATGTATGTATATCCAATTCCCACCTCCTCCAAAGACAAAGTGCGAGGCCACAGCAGGGGAACACGTAGAAACGCCTTTAATCCTTCACAGAGGCAAGAGGAACAGATACCACCGCCCACTCTCGGCGAATGCATTTCGGCATGACTTTTAGCCTTCTTCAGCGCCAGTGGTGTGTTGCTTCAGGTTTGGGGCGTGTTTCAAAGATACACGCCCTATTCTGGTTGGTCGTGCGTTGCTCCGCCCCCAAGATGATACATGCCTCTCATAAACATCGCTGGTCAGTCACTCCATGTTCTGTGACTACCAGTCCCAGCATACACTGTGGTTGAAAGTCAAATCTGGGCGATGCTGCACAGGGCGGGTTGGCGCTACGTAGGTGTCGACTGTCCTTATCACATACCTCTGGGATACGATGCTTCCTCTAGTCCCCAACCGTTTCAACCTGAAAGTGTCCGGATTTCAATTAAGCGGGGGCATGGATGGCAATCCTTCCTAGCCCAGCGTGAAGCAGATTGGCTTCAACACCGCCTCTTATCTCTCCAGGCTGACAGGTGGGCTCTGGTCATTCCGGTATCCCGGATACGCTCCGAAGTTCCACAGCAGTAGAAACCAGTGAGCCAGAGCCTGCTTGGTGAAACGGGGGCCTCGTGTGCGCGACACTGGAAATCGCGCTGTATATCAAATTCCCACCTCCTCCAAAGACAAAGTGCGAGGCCACAGCAGGGAAACACGTAGAAACACCTTTAATCCTTCACAGAGGCAAGAGGAACAGATACCACCTCCCACTCTCGGCAAATGCATTTCGGCATGACATGTATGTATGTATGTATATATATATATATATATATATATCAAACAAAAAGAGTTGCCCCCATTGAAGCCATCTCACATGAGGGGGTAAGCACACTGATGCCCCAGGCGGCTGCACTCCCAACAGGTCACTCGTGCTTCCTAGATAGCAGCCTTAAAGCCATACGCGTTTCAAGCGACTTGGCGCTCTTGTTCACTGGCAGGCTCCACACTGAATGATGCAAGGAAACAGCAAACGAGTCTTAGGACACTAATTTATTAATGAAACAAGCCCCGCCCCCATGGGCGTCGCCGTGGCTTTCTGGATGTTGTAGTCCATTAATATGCAGCCATGCTTGTAGTCCCGTAAAGAACCCCAGTGGGTGTTTGCATATTTCACTCATGATAAAAAAGCCTATTTGAGTCGAAGTTCATGATAATTCCTAAAATAGGTGAGAGTGCTGTGTCGACTTGCTAGGGTACAGACCAATATGTACCTGAGGCTCTGGTCCCCCTCATTCCACATCAGGTTTGCGTTTGCGGGCATTGGGATCCGCCTCTCCTGGCGGCGGGACGGCTTCGCGGCTGGACAAGCCGCAATACATCAAACAAAAAGAGTTGCCCCCATTGAAGCCATCTCACATGAGTGGGTAAGCACACTGATGCCTCAGGCGGCTGCACTCTCAACAGGTCACTCGCGCTTCCTAGATAGCAGCCTTAAAGCCATACGCGTTTCAAGCGACTTGGCGCTCTTGTTCACTGGCAGGCTCCACACTCAATGATGCAAGGAAACAGCAAACGAGTCTTAGGACACTAATTTATTAATGAAACAAGCCCCACCCCCATGGGCATCGCCGTGGCTTTCTGGATGTTGTAGTCCATTAATATGCAGCCATGCTTGTAGTCCCGTAAAGAACCCCAGTGGGTGTTTGCATATTTCACTCATGATAAAAAAGCCCATTTGAGTCAAAGTTCATGATAATTCCTAAAATAGGTGAGAGCGCTGTGTCGACTTGCTAGGGTACAGACCAATATGTGTCTGAGGCTCTGGTCCCCCTCATTCCACATCAGGTTCGCGTTTGCGGGCCTTGGGATCCGCCTCTCCTGGCGGCTGGACGGCTTCGCGACTGGACAAGCCGCAATACATCAAACAAAAAGAGTTGCCCCCATTGAAGCCATCTCACATGAGGGGGTAAGCACACTGATGCCCCAGGCGGCCGCACTCCCAACAGGTCACTCTCGCTTCCTAGATAGCAGCCTTAAAGCCATACGCGTTTCAAGCGACTTGGCGCTCTTCACTGGCAGGCTCCACACTCAATGATGCAAGGAAACAGCAAACGAGTCTTAGGACACTAATTTATTAATGAAACAAGCCCCGCCCCCCAGGGGCGTCGACGTGGCTTTCTGGATGTTGTAGTCCATTAATATGCAGCCATGCTTGTAGTCCCGTAAAGAACCCCAGTGGGTGTTTGCATATTTCACTCATGATAAAAAAGCCCATTTGAGTCAAAGTTCATGATAATTCCTAAAATAGGTGAGAGAGCTGTGTAGACTTGCTAGGGTACAGACCAATATGTACCTGAAGCTCTGGTCCCCCTCATTCCACATCAGGTTCGCGTTTGCGGGCCTTGGGATCCGCCTCTCCTGGCGGCGGGACGGCTTTGCGGCTGGACAAGCCGCAATACATCAAACAAAAAGAGTTGCCCCCATTGAAGCCATCTGACATGAGGGGGTAAGCGCACTGATGCCCCAGGCGCCTGCACTCCCAACAGGTCACTCGCGCTTCCTAGATAGCAGCCTTAAAGCCATACGCGTTTCAAGCGACTTGGCGCTCTTGTTCACTGGCAGGCTCCAAACTCAATGATGCAAGGAAACAGCAAACGAGTCTTAGGACACTAATTTATTAATGAAACAAGCCCCGCCCCCATGGGCATCGCCGTGGCTTTCTGGATGTTGTAGTCCATTAATATGCAGCCATGCTTGTAGTCCCGTAAAGAACCCCAGTGGGTGTTTGCATATTTCACTCATGATAAAAAAGCCCATTTGAGTCAAAGTTCATGATAATTCCTAAAATAGGTGAGAGCGCTGTGTAGACTTGCTAGGGTACAGACCAATATGTACCTGAGGCTCTGGTCCCCCTCATTCCACATCAGGTTCGCGTTTGCGGGCCTTGGGATCTGCCTCTCCTGGCGGCGGGACGGCTTCGCGGCTGGACAAGCCGCAATACATCAAACAAAAAGAGTTGCCCCCATTGAAGCCATCTCAGATGAGGGGGTAAGCACACTGATGCCCCAGGCGGCTGCACTCCCAACAGGTCACTCGCGCTTCCTAGATAGCAGCCTTAAAGCCATACGCGTTTCAAGCGACTTGGCGCTCTTGTTCACTGGCAGGCTCCACACTCAATGATGCAAGGAAACAGCAAACGAGTCTTAGGACACTAATTTATTAATGAAACAAGCCCCGCCCCCATGGGCGTCGCCGTGGCTTTCTGGATGTTGTAGTCCATTAATATGCAGCCATGAACTTTGACTCAAATGGGCTTTTTTATCATGAGTGAAATATGCAAACACCCACTGGGGTTCTTTACGGGACTACAAGCATGGCTGCATATTAATGGACTACAACATCCAGAAAGCCACGGCGACGCCCATGGGGGCGGGGCTTGTTTCATTAATAAATTAGTGTCCTAAGACTCGTTTGCTGTTTCCTTGCATCATTGAGTGTGGAGCCTGCCAGTGAACAAGAGCGCCAAGTCACTTGAAACGCGTATGGCTTTAAGGCTACTATCTAGGAAGCGCGAGTGACCTGTTGGGAGTGCAGCCGCCTGGGGCATCAGTGTGCTTACCCCCTCATGTGAGATGGCTTCAATGGGGGCAACTCTTTTTGTTTGATATATATATACACATATATATATATATATATATACACACACATATATATATATATATATATATATTCACTGAAAAAACCATAGGTTATAGACCATATATAGTTAGGAATTAGCATTTACAAAACCTTATTTTACTCACACAAAACCATTGAAATTCGCATATATAGTTAGTTGCACTAACTATATATCGCGCACCCGCAATCCACTGCTGATCATGTCACATATTACATCATTCATGACATGGTCAGTGACATCACTGATGACATCACTGATGACATCACTGATGACAACATCCAGTGACTGTATGTTTCTGTAAAGTTAAAATATGTCTTACATATTGAAGAATGAGTGGATGTATAAGTGTCTGGATGAAGGATTTAGTAGGTGCATGACTGACTGTATGAGTGAGTGATTAAATGTGTCTCACTGAGTGCATGGGTTAGTGACTAAACTGTTTTAATTTGTGCATCATTATGTCTGTTGTTCTGTAAACTGCTGCATGTGTTGATCAGTAGCTATATGAGTAACTATATGGGTTATTGATTGGTTGCCCAAGTATTTGTATGGGAGACTGAGTGTGTGTGTGGGTGTCTGGGAGGTGTATGACTCTGTGCATAGATGTGTGAGCAGTTGATTCACTAGATGTATGGGTTCAAAAGTGCATGTGGAAACAGCTGTATGGGCGGTTGACTGTGTGCATGAGTGTATTGGTGAGTGAATGGATATCTCAGTGCTACATGTCAAAGTAAGTACATATGTAAAACACAGTACATGTGAGAGTTGACATATATAAATAACTGTGCATAAGAGCCAGTGAATGTGTGAGTGGCTGTATGGATCATTGTGAACTTGTATCAGGGATTGTATAAGAGAGTAAATATGTGTTAGTATATGTTTGAATAAGTAAGGTGTGTATAACTGTATAGTTGAGGAAATGGAGGTGTGATTGATTCTTTGCATGACTGACTAGGTGTGTGAGTAACTCCATGGATGAGTGACAGTCTGTGAGTGTCTGTTTACACTGAGTGTATCTAAGGTTATATTAGAGTCTGAAGAGGTTCATCGTATTATCACATGAATGATGTCATCAGTGATGTGATCAGTAATGTCAAATGAGATGTCATCAGTGATGTCATCAGTGATGTCATTTGAGATGTCATCAGTGATGTCATCAGTGATGTCATTTGAGATGTCATCAGTGATGTCATCAGTGATGTCACTGACCATGTCATGAATGATGTAATATGTGACATGATCAGCAGTGGATTGCGGGTGCGCGATATATAGTTAGTGCAACTAACTATATATGCGAATTTCAATGGTTTTGTGTGAGTAAAATAAGGTTTTGTAAATGCTAATTCCTAACTATATATGGTCTATAACCTATGGTTTTTTCAGTGAATTTTCAAGGTTTTGTAAATGCTAATTCCTAACTATATATGGTCTATAACCTATGGTTTTTTCAGTGAATATATATATATATATATATATATATATATGACATTTCTATGGCAAAATGAACCCCCTCATTTTGTTCCTTTGCAAATTAAATGTTTTAAGTGTTAACACTTTATTCCAATCAAGATGACTTCAGGTGTGCCATACTTTTGTCATAAGTAAGACTGTTAGCGCTCTAGTTGTTCTTTAGAACACTCTGGGACATTCTGTCACTGGGCTATAGTTGGGCTACATCTGGCTGATATTTGGGCTACATTTGGGCTCTTTTGTCTCTGGTGGCCATCGTTGGGCTACATTGGGCTACATTGGGCTACATTGGGCTACATTTGGGCTCCAACATATATATAGCCCAATGTAGCCCAATATATATTTTTCAAAGTTAATTTTCGTAAAAACCACTGGAGCATATATCTTGAGACATAGCAAAGGCACATCGGGCTACCAGTCCCTACAATTTTGCCAAGTTTTGTGGAAATCCATTCAGCCGTTCGAGCTAAAAGTGAGGCCAACCGCCCTATGGAAAACTCAATGTTAAAAACACGTTTTGGGACCCCCCTTTTTTCTCGGCCCCCCTTAACGAAACCCCCCCAAATTTTCAGGGGCTGCTCAGAAACAAAATGTGCAATTTTCCTGAAAATTTCAGCCAATTCCGTCCACAAACGCCAAAGTTATTAGACATAGAATTTTCAGAAATCCCATAGAGAAAAAATTCTAACTATATATACCTACTGGCTATCGCCAGTAGGTAATATATATACACACACACACACACACACATATATATATATATGTGTATGTATGTATATATATATATATATATATATATATATACATATATATATATATATATATATATATATATATATATATATATATATATATATATATATATATATATATATATCTCTCTCTCACCTACTGGCAGTCGCCAGTAGGTAGTTATAGTTAGGATTGTTTTCCATAGGGAAATCGCAACATTCTATTGGGAATAACTTTGGCGCCGGTTGAGGAATCTGCCTGAAATTTTCCTCAAATTTGCCTTGTGACGCTCCGGTCCTTCCCTGAAAGTTTGGGGGGATTCGTCAAGCGGGGGCCGAGATAAAAGGGGGTCCCAAAACGTGTTTTCCCCATGTTAATTTCCATAGGGTGGTTGGACTCACTTTTAGCCCGAACGGCTGAATGGATTTCCACCAAACTTGGCAAAATTGTAGGGACTGGTAGCCCGATGTGCCTTTGCTATGTCTCAAGATATGCGCTCCAGTGGATTTTGAGTAATTTAGGTTAAAAAAATATATATATATATCTATAAGCGCGCCCCGGTACACGCACCGGGGAGCGTACCAGCGCGCAACACGAGTTCGCGCGCGGAAAGCTGATTGGCTCTCGGGTGTCTGTCAACATTCGAAACAGTCCGGAGCGGCCGCCATCTTGTGTCTCGGTAGGATCGAGACACAAGATGTGGCAAAAACAAAGGGGGAAATGACCATAAGGGGGCAGGGTAGACCCCTCCTGACCCCCTAGGTTTGATGTGGGGGCCGTAAAAGGACCCCGCGGGTAGCATACCAGGGAGCATACCAAGGGGAAAACCGAGTGAAAGAGTAAAATAATAATTTAAAGTGCTTGGAGGTAGGATAGCTTTGCATAGAGTTGTTGTGTTGTGTGGGTGATTTAAGTACCAGCATGTAGGTACCAATACAGAGTCTTAAATTCAATGTACACCGTCTTCTCTGTAGATAATTTGCATGTTGTCCATACCATAGTCTGTCAGAAAAGCAGAAACAACATGGAGGCAGGAGATGAAAAAGAGATGTCAAATACACATTGGAGATAATATAGTGGGAGAAAGGAAGTAACTAACTATGAGCAAAATTACTATGTAACACCAAAAGGTTGCATAGTATACTATAAGTTTCACTTTGTTATATTCATGTTGGTACTATTTCATGAATTACATATAAAAAAGAATAATGTCTAGAGCAATTTTTAATTATTAAATAAAAATGTATTGCTCTGATTTTTCAAAATTTAATAACACTTCCAACATTATATCGTCAGGAATGTCCTTATTTTCAGTCCATGATTCCATTTCTTCCACACAATTAACTAACTCTTCGTCTAGAGACTGATCCATAAAGTCTAAGTCTTCCTCAGGATTGTTTTGAATAACTATATCGAAAGAAATATTTGCTTCTCCTTCCATTGTCTTGCTGTAAATTGCATTAAAAATAAATATATCAGTAGAGTTAGGGCAGTGTTGGGTTTAAGTTGAGACAGGTACTTCTGAGTTTTTAACAGTGAAGTTATCTTTGGGCAGTGTATGGTATCAAGCAGGAAGTAGAAATATCAAAAAAGTGTATGTGAAGAAGCCTAAGTAATTTCATAATTATACCAGAGAAGCCTAACTTAATCTATAACTATAATAGAGAAGCCTATCTTCATCTATAACTATAACAGAGGGACAGTAAATAACTATCAGAAAACGTTTTTACAAATTAACTTAAAGTGCCCCTTACAAATTAACAACTTAACTTATAGAAAGGTGATGAAGATAAATGAGAAAATCCTTTAAAGATGTACCTCAGGAAGTTGTAGTCAAAATGGCCATGTTTTCCTCTCATTTTTCATTTATATTCATGTTCCCTTCCTTTGCTCCCTCACTCATCATCATCATCAAAAAAGCTTTATTCGATTTTCGAGAAATCATAAAAGCATACAAATAAAATTTATACAAACAATAAAAGAATATTCATATTGACAAAGTTTCCAAGATAAATTCCTCAAGGGATCATAAAACCGGAAATAGAGTCTCTACATAAAGAATAAATATAAAAATATTAAAGAAATATTTAATGGAATGCATGATTTCAACAATAGATAATACATTTCTCCTAAGGTGAGAGACTAATTCAGTACTGAAATGCATGACATCATTTTGCCCTGGTCTATTTAAACAGCCCATAACAGTTTAACTCATGGTATTTCTGAATTTCATCACTGCCATTAAAAAACGAGAGACAGCAAAGATAACATTCACATCTTCTAGGAGCAATAATTTTGAAAATGCAAGTTTACATGTTCTTATTCCTAACCGTTTAAGTAAGGGTAAAAGGAATAATTTTCTCGGGCTAGTATACAGTTTGCAGAAGAACATAATATGTATGTTACTCTGTATAGAGTGGTCATCACATGGGCATATTAGCTTCGATGAGGCCCAATCGTTCTGTATTGGCAGAGTGACCAAACGAAAAAAGATCCCTAGGCGCAGCCTAGTTAAGAGAAAACGAGCATAGGTTGCATTTTCAATCCCTAGGTACAATTGCAAACCTTCCATTGGAGTAATTTGCTGGTAGGTTAGAATGTTGTCATTGTGTTTCTTAGTGTCCCATCGTACGCTCTCTAAGTGTGTGAATAATAATTTTTTAAGGGCAGATCTAGTCATGGTTTGTGTAGACTCTGGTTCGTCATAAAATTCCGGGTGTCCAATATTAGAGAACATCGTTTGAACATATCGTAACCATTTGACTTTTGATACCCCATCCAAGGCCATACAGTCTTTAATGAGGTTTCTATTCAATTTGCATTGTTCTGTGGTCCAGATCTTATGCCAGAGCAAACAGGGTGATATTTTTATGGTATCGCTAAGGTATTTAACACCGACCTCGATGTGGGTCATAAATGTCGACGTTGTTTTTGGCACACCTAATAGGTAACAAATGAAGGTGTTCTCACGTGTTTGAATTGAGGACACATTCTCGACACCCCATATACCTGCGCCATATGTGGCTGTGGCTATACACTTTGCCCGGTAAATCTGCAACATTTCCCTAGTGGGTTTACCCCCGATTTTTGCAGCAAAGGTTCTTAGAGCGCCTATAGCGCGAACAAAGGCAAGATTCCTGGCTGATACTGCATGTTTCCACCTACCCCACCTATCGAACACAATGCCCAAGTAGCAAAAAGAATCAGTAACTGCAATCCTTTGCTGGTCTAAGTATATTGTACATGCTGGTCTATTTTTCTTTTGGGAGCAGGGCATGGAGAAAGTTTTGGATATGTTCACCTTTAAATTTCTTTTACCCATAAAAGATGAAAATTCATTTACAGCCTTCTGCAGGCCTACCTTAGTTCTAGACATGATGGCCGCGTCATCGGCGTATAAAAGAATGGGTATAGGCCTTCCATTTATAGTGGGGAAATCGCATGACAGAGTTGTTAAACTGTCGGCGATAGAGTTTATATACAATGTGAATAGCAAGGGGGCAAGTATGCAACCCTGCCTAACCCCTCTATTTATTGGAAATTTCTGTGAACATTGCCCCTGGGTCCCGAACCTGACTCTGGCCCCTGCCTCTCTGTATAATTCTTTGATGAATGTGAGGATGATATGGTCCACCCCAATGTCTTCCAGTGTCGACCAAAGCAACGCATGGTCCACGCAATCAAATGCGGAGCTGAGGTCGACAAAGGTGACAAAGAGGTGCCCTTCTTTGGCCTGCGTGTATTTAGAGACCAAAAGGGACAGGTTTAAGCATTGCTCCAATGTCCCCAGGCCCTTTCTGAACCCATATTGGCACTCCGAAATAACCCTCTTCTCCTCTTCCCAGTGTTGGATCCTCTTAAGGACTATCCTTCCAGCTATTTTCATAAGGCCGTCCAATAAGGATATTGGGCGGTAGCAAGCAGGATCGTCCCTATTCCCCTTTTTAAAAATGGGTACTACGATCGCATCCGACCAGGTGGGAATGAGGCCACACTTATTTCCCATGTTTAATACATTGGTTAACAGGGGGACCCAAAAGTCTGGTTCTGATTTATAGACATCCACTGGTGTAAGATCCGGGCCTGGGGCTTTACCTGATGGGCTTTCTCTAAGGGCATCTTCCACTTCTGATATAGTAAATACTAAATCAATGGGATAAGGAGATACTGGGGAGGCGGTGGGTTTATCATCCTGGTTTAAACTATCTATGAGGGAGATCCCCTTAGAAGGTTTCAAGGGATTACCCTGTATCTTGTTTGAATAAAGGTTGCCATAGTGTTCTACCCAGAGGTCAGCCGTTATCGCCACCTCTATGGAGTTATCCCTGTCTTTTGAATTATACACGGATCTAATGACTTTCCAGAAAGCATTACTATCCTTAGACCTGGCTGCCTCCCCCAAGGATTCCCATGCCTCTTGCTTCAAAGTCGCCCGCCGTTGATTAATTGCCAGCTTGTAATCACGTCTCGCTTGGCGAATTTGTACCCTGTCTTTCGGGTTCGCAGACAAAACTTTCTTTAGGTTTTTCAGCGTGGAGGTACATCCAGAGTCAAACCACCCTCGGGTCTGGGTCCCCTTGGGTTTGTAGTTTCTTGTCAGTGCATTCTTTATGTGGCGCTGAATGTTAGAGAAAGCAGCCATAAGGCTCGCTGCGTCCATGTCTTCCTGTAGGCAGGTAGATATGTCGGTAGGACAAGCGGACATAAGATTACGGAGGAAGGATGCAGGATCCACTTTCTCCCACTTAATTACATACCCGTTGGTTCTAACTAGAGAAATCTCAATATGGTGTGAGGGCCCACTGGATTCCTTTTCCTTGGTATCAGTCAGGTTTACCCCAAAGGTAATTGGATAGTGGTCAGTCATCGGGTCATCCCCCGTTTCCCAGAAGGTTACAAAGTCTGGGTCGGTTGATGATATAAGGGCAAAGTCAATTGTGGATCCGCAGCCTCTGCCATTGAACGTTGGGGCAAAGGGGACCGGGGGGGAGCATACTTGATTAATAAAGTTGAGATCAAAGGTGAAAATAACGTTATTAAGGAGGGACCCCACAGTGGAGTGGGAGAAGTGTAAGGGACCGTCCTCTCCTACATCTGATAGGCCGCACAAACCTAGCTCAGATGACGGACAGACGGTACAGTTAAAATCGCCCACCCACAATATTATGTGTACCCCAGAGGCTTGGTCTCTCATTTTATGGATGTGGTGGATCATGGTATTCAAAGTTGATTCCACTTCGTTAGGCGGCAGGTTATTGTAAAAATTCACGAGGATTACCTTTTGCGAATTGCCCCATTTAAATGATGTAATTTGAAAATATTGGTTAGATATGAATTTACAAAGTTTGATATCCCCTATATTCGAGATATATGTGCACAGGCCCCCCTTATTGCGCCCCTGAACTGATGGCGCCGCTGGTGAATGGAGGGTTCGGTAACCTAGCATATGTGCTTCCTCTATAAGCCATGACTCTTGTAGGCATATAATGCCATGCTTCTGCACAGTTTCTAGCCAAGGTTTATGGGTGATCTTACTGGCTAGGCCTGCTACATTCCAGGAAATGAGAGAGTGCATGGATTTTCCAGTTTCCTTTGAATGTAGCTTTTGCCCACTGGTCCTCCTTGTACCTGTCAGATCTCTCAAATGCATAGGATCTGCCTGTGTAATAACCTGAGCGGGGAGAGTGTGCTCTATTAATAATTCTAAATCCGTCCCCTTGGTGCTAGAGACGTCGGGTGGGGGGTTTAGTTTTTCATTCCGAGTAGTCTCTGTTAGGGGATCTAGGGTGTTGGTTTGAAGAGCAACAAGCCTTTTTCCCAGTCAATCCACCTGGTCGAGACAGTCAAACCTATTCCTCGTGGGCGCTCCTTCCCACCAGTTGTTGGTTGGTTGCCAGCCATCCCCATATCCTTTCCCTCTACGGTTGTGGACTAATGTCCATGTCCCAAATGGATCAATGGTCTGTTTTGGGGGGTAGAAAAAGGTTAAGGGTCTGGTGACGATGGAATGGTCAGTTTCCTGGTTTTCCCATCTAGTGATATATTGGGCTGTATGGGGGTCTGCAAATGAGATCACTATGCAGTCTCCAGGAATAGACTTATTGGTACGACCCACCCATGGTACTCTCCTGGCCATTAAAACCCCTGTCCTGCCGGGGTTGGGAGGACGCCTATTTGTATTGAGCCAGTGAATCACCTTATTCTTTAGAGACCATTGGGTCTCCACAGAATGCGGATCAAGTGGTGGAACACCAGCCAAGATGGCCACATAGGGGCCCGCTTCAGGAGGGAGATCAATATATCCCCCCCGGAAATTCTGACGACCATAGTGCTGGTTAGCTATGTGGTCAGTAGAGGGGACAGAGGTCTTGGTGGACTTAAAGGCAGCATTAGTGGTAGGCTTGGGTGAAGTCTGGTTTACTGGGCGTTTTGGCATTGGTATGGAGAGCCTTGGTGTTATTGCAGGAGGGACATTTAACTTAGACCGTGGTTTGGGTATTGGATTTGGTTTTGGTAGTGGTAAAGGTGGAGGCAGGACCGGAGGTATTGTTTGCAGGGGGGGGGGACTCACATTGGGTAGAGGGGCCGGAAGAATTCCATCGTCCTCAACCTGGTTACTTCCCTCGACGATGTTAGGATAAGTTGATTCCAGATGTTTTAGAGTGAGGGTAGCCAGGGAGACTAGAGTCTTATCCATATCGAGTAAGTTATTCTCGATACGCGAAAGTCTCAGTTCTAGAGGTGACAATAGCTGTTTTAATGTGGCCCAGACTTTTTTAAGGAAATCTTCGTCTTCATCCCCCTTGCTATTGCCCTTTCCAGTCTCAGATTGTACGCTCTCCATTTGGCTCTCGCTATGTGTGGGGGAAAGCCCATGGGTGAGGACAGGGAGCACATCTAGTGCAATGTGCGCCTCGGCCCCCCCAGTTGGGTTAATATCCTGATTGGGCATTTGTGTGGTGTCCCCCAAGATTGGTAGTATTCGCCTTTTATTGAAAAACTGGAGCCTTGCACTTTTAGCTTTTTTACGGGCATAAGCATTTCTTTTACGGGCATAGGCAGATCTGATGCTATTTTTCTTTTGTGAAGTTGTACCGGCAAAATTTTTAACATGACCAAAACAGTTGGCAAGTTTAACAGTGTCCGAGGGGTTACTCGCCATTCTTGCTCCAAGCCCACTGCCAGTTCCAGTGAGGGCTGTTCCCTCAAAGATGTTAGGGGATATAATGACCGGGGTGGGTATTGGCTCTAACGGGAGAGGGGCCAGTAGGGGAACAGAATGAATATCAGCATGTATTAACAATGGAGGAGGACAAGGCGGATGTTGTGGGGATACAGCTGACGCGATTTTCCCTAGGGAAGATTTTTTAGAATTTGCAAAGGTCTGAGAAAGCCTGCGTGCGGCATCAAGCTCAAGTGACACCCTGGTCTGCAGTTTGGTAATCTCATTGTCGATTGCTAAATTTGTCTTTACAAGGAAATCATCTAATGTCCCGCTAGGCTTGCTGAGCCCCATAGCAGTTTTACTACGACTCCCCCGGGTATTCATTTTGTGTTTAAGTGTCAATCCCGGCAATGTACTTACTACTACAGAGAGGAGCTAGTCAGAGCGCACGGTCCAGGGGGAGTGGGCCAGTCCAGTCCTCGGCCGTCCTCGAACGGCCTCAAACGGCCCAGTCTTTGCCCTGTCTTAGCCCGGGCTGCGTCCCGCGCTGCGGGAGTGATGTGTTGTTTTGAAGCCTCAGGAGGGCGGGGGGCGGGCCAGCAGGGAGAGCGGACCGGAAGTTCACACTCGGTCTAGCAGGGACTTCTGGGAATTGAAGTCCCCGCACGCTCGCAGCCCCGCTGCAGCCACACGCCCGGTTCCGCTCCCTCCTTACCGCTTCTGTGCTCCTCTCAACGGCAGGTGTATTTCCCTCCTGGTGCAGGCGATGGGGCACCCGCGAAGCGGGTGCGCCGAGAGGTGAAGTTGCGCTTGGCTGAAGACAGGTGAGCCGCTAGGGCAATGCGTTCCTCCGTTCGCTGTGCAAATAAGATTAAAAAGGTCCCACTTGCTTTGGCCTGTAGGTGTTGTTTTGAAGCCTCAGGAGGGCGGGGGGCGGGCCAGCAGGGAGAGCGGACCGGAAGTTCACACTCGGTCTAGCAGGGACTTCTGGGAATTGAAGTCCCCGCACGCTCGCAGCCCCGCTGCAGCCACACGCCCGGTTCCGCTCCCTCCTTACCGCTTCTGTGCTCCTCTCAACGGCAGGTGTATTTCCCTCCTGGTGCAGGCGATGGGGCACCCGCGAAGCGGGTGCGCCGAGAGGTGAAGTTGCGCTTGGCTGAAGACAGGTGAGCCGCTAGGGCAATGCGTTCCTCCGTTCGCTGTGCAAATAAGATTAAAAAGGTCCCACTTGCTTTGGCCTGTAGGTGTTGTTTTGAAGCCTCAGGAGGGCGGGGGGCGGGCCAGCAGGGAGAGCGGACCGGAAGTTCACACTCGGTCTAGCAGGGACTTCTGGGAATTGAAGTCCCCGCACGCTCGCAGCCCCGCTGCAGCCACACGCCCGGTTCCGCTCCCTCCTTACCGCTTCTGTGCTCCTCTCAACGGCAGGTGTATTTCCCTCCTGGTGCAGGCGATGGGGCACCCGCGAAGCGGGTGCGCCGAGAGGTGAAGTTGCGCTTGGCTGAAGACAGGTGAGCCGCTAGGGCAATGCGTTCCTCCGTTCGCTGTGCAAATAAGATTAAAAAGGTCCCACTTGCTTTGGCCTGTAGGTGTTGTTTTGAAGCCTCAGGAGGGCGGGGGGCGGGCCAGCAGGGAGAGCGGACCGGAAGTTCACACTCGGTCTAGCAGGGACTTCTGGGAATTGAAGTCCCCGCACGCTCGCAGCCCCGCTGCAGCCACACGCCCGGTTCCGCTCCCTCCTTACCGCTTCTGTGCTCCTCTCAACGGCAGGTGTATTTCCCTCCTGGTGCAGGCGATGGGGCACCCGCGAAGCGGGTGCGCCGAGAGGTGAAGTTGCGCTTGGCTGAAGACAGGTGAGCCGCTAGGGCAATGCGTTCCTCCGTTCGCTGTGCAAATAAGATTAAAAAGCTCCCTCACTCATTCTCTTTCCCTTAATCATTTACTTCACTCCTACACACACCTCCCCCCAACACACACACACACCTCTGACATACACCCCACACAAACACCTCACACACACACCTCACACACACACACACACACAGCCACACACACACTCCTACACACACACCCACACATCCCACACACACACACTCCACACACATACCCCCCACACCCACACCCCCCCACACATATCTCACACACCCACAGCTCCACCCACACCCAAACACCCCACACACCCACACCCACACACACACCTTACACACCCAAACCCCTACTTACACCCACTGACTCCCTATAAGTCACCAACACTGCCTTACTTGCCTTTCTTTGCTTTTTCACTCAGACTCTTTCAGTCACTGTTTCCTTTACTCTCTCTGTCCTTTCTCTCTGTCACTCCCCATGTCTTACCCTAATTCAGTTTTATCCACCCTCTTTCACCCCTCTTTACTTACACTCACTGCTCTTTTCTCACCCTCCCTCACCGTTGTTCATTTATTCCGGTTCCGTCACTACCCCTCATTCCCCATTCTTTACTGTCCTTCCTTTTACTTTTAACACCCACTCACATTCTACCAGTACCTCTACTTTAGTCTTCTTTTTCTCTCTTCCCTACTTTCGCTCCCTTATTCATTTTCCTTTTCTCACTTACACCCTATTACACCTTCTCTGTTTTTTACTATGTAATAAACAATCCCTCTGTGTTGCTCCCTCTAGCTCTCTTTCTCTTAACATTACTCTCTCTGTGTTCTTCCCTCATACTCACTCCTTCATTAATTTGTTTTTCTTTTTATTTGGTGCGCGCCCCGGTGCGTGTACCCTGAGGAAAAAAGAATGACAGAGATTCTTTAAAAATATAGGTTTATTTTTATAAATTAAAGGTAGTTCTGAAAAGAACAGTTTTTTTATTCTTTTCGTTGTTTTATATTTTTTTAATAGTTTTTTTGAGCATTTTTGACTTTTTTTGGCTTTTCTGAACAGTTTTATATTTTTAGGTTTTGCCTGGCGAAAAGATGCGAAACCTGATGAGAACTGTAGTGTGGGTTTGGGTCGGCCCTCGTCATTCATTGGCTGGCTCCATAAATGGAGCCTAGCCATTGGACGAGGGGCCTGTCCGTCAATGCCGGACCAGATTCGGGGGCGTTCCCGAGATTCTTTGGCTTTTGCCGACGTCACGCGACGTCAGCCGAAAGCCGGGAACGCCCCCGAATCTGGTCCGGCATTGCCGGACAGGCCCCTCGTGTCTTGCGCCCGGACACCTCCGGAGTGCGTGATGCATTAAATGAAGATGCCTGCAGCACGTGGAATACCCGAGTGTGCACAAAAGAAATGCGCCCCGGGTTTGTGCACTTCATTGGATGTGAGGCGGTGCTGTCTGTACCAGTCGCCTCGCTCCTACGCAGTATGGTTTGGCAGGACTACATGCGAGCCTTTCCCGAGCATCGCCCCTCGGCCGGGCAGCTGCGGGCGGGCCGTGTAATTGAGCCTGTGTTCTTGGACTTCAGAAACGGTCCGCGTGTGTACGTCTAACGCACCTGACTCGGTTCTGCAGTGAACTGTTTCATCAGAATGATTTTGTGGGCAGTTCCTGAGTCAGACGCAGCGCGGCGGATCAGCTCACGTGCTGAGAGACGGGGAAGCCCTTGCTTGACTCGGCGTGCCTTTTCAAGCAGCAGGCTGTGAAACCCCAGCGCTTTAGCGTGTTAAGGTCGCGGGTGATAGAAAAAAAACTGTCTCCGCTTCTCACGGAGGTTAAAGTTGCATATTCTTGTGAACAGAAACGCTCCGGAATTCGAAAGACCTTGACAGCATATGATGTATTTGGCGACTTGGAAAAAATCCCGGTTTGCTAGATGACAGTGCCAGGGTTAATTTTCGGCACATCATACCAAGGACATGCAGTGTGCAGGTATGTGCTTTGTATATGCACTATTTACGCGTGTGCAGAGTCCAGTTTGCAATTTAAAGAAAACGGTATAAATAAACAGTTCCGGTATACAATTGTATCCCCTTTTGTACTGTAGCTGGTTACGGAAGGTATTAGACACTGAAACAACGTTTCTAACATGTTTATTGTCCACGAATCCACCTCGGCGTGCTCTTGTTACTGTGTCACTTACTCAAGGGTGCATTTTATGGGGTGCGTGATAGGGATGCAGGGAAGCAAGCAAGACCAGAAAAAGACTCTTCATTTAGCAATGTGACCCACATCCAACGTCTCCCCCCCCATACAGATTTGTTGAAATGAAAGATGGCTATAACTGGGAGGTGGGCACTGCTGTGTTGCCATTCTGCTTTGTGGCTGCGCGAGGCCCCTTCCCACGCGTGTGTGTTTTTCCCGTGCCGTAAGTAATGCTCGTTTCTCAGACTGCTGAAGTAGGCGTGGGCTGCACAAGGTGGAGGGTTTCCTACCCCTGCTGCTGTTCTTAGAACTGGTCCCGCAGCATCCGCCCCCCTCGTCGGAACGGCTATCCTCGCTGCACGCGCAGGGTTCAGTTTGTGAATTGCTGACTCGTTTCCATGGGCAAGTGGCTGCCACCCTGGGTGGGGCGCTCCGCATTAAAGAATTTGGGTGTTCTACTGGTTTAGGGACATAATTTAACCTTGTCTGGTCACATTCCTTCTTAGTAACAAAACAAATGTATTTTGAAAAACACCTTCTGTGATGGAGAACATTCCACATATTCATCATGTAAACTAAAGCTGACCTCTCCCGTGCACCTGCCTGTGCAAATCTCTTGTTCAGTTTGAAAGGCCGGCCACTTTAGGATGTCAAGCATCCTTATGACAAATATGGCACCCTCAGCAAGTTGTGTGATTTTTCTTTTCTTGAATTTATTTTTTATTCTACCAGTTACACTGGATGCTGTGGTTTGTGGGCTCATACTCTAAACGAGAAACTCCATGTCCCAAAATGCATTGTTCTACCAGCTAAAGGACCTGAACTGGTTGAAGGTCTCATGATATGGGGACACTAGGGCAGGGAGGCTTGCACACGTCTAGAATGTCCCAATTGTAGGGCCTTATAATTAGGAAAGGTTTTACTGTGAGATGCGGTGCCCTACTCCTTTTTAGATGTCTTGCACCAGAATTTCCCGGCCTAATTCATTACCCTTTTTTTGTGAGTGTATATATGACTTACTCAAAGTTTGGTGTAATTTATACATGTATTGCTAGGAGTAAAACTCTGATTTGCAGAAGAAAAGCTTCCTGCATCACAATGTTTTTCTGGGATTAAGCATGGCTTATTCCGATAAATGAATAGGTAAGATGAGCACAAGCGTAAGGCAAACCCAGTGATTCATTTGTACAAATATAGGTGCAAATGCCTGAGTTGCTGAATTCCAAATCTACCTTTTATTAATTAAGCATCATACCCCTTGCTTCCACTGCTCTACACCACCTCTTTGTTTTATTCTTGTATGTTCGTTCATCTGATTTTCTTCTTTTGTCACTCTTTCTTATGTCTCTTTATTCTTCTTCTTTTTTTTCTCACTTTTCTGCCTTTCTCTCTCGTCAAATGATAAAAACTAAGCCCAGTTCCCCCAAAACGTGTCAGTTCCCTCCACCTACACAAATTGGGAATTTTGTGGATACCACTTCTCCAAATTTGTTTTGTTATTGAGCCCCACAGACTTGTAACATAAAGAGAGAAACCAATGTGCACTGTGGTGTAGCATGCATTTGTTTTTCAGCCATGCTGTCTTCTTCGAGAGCAGTCACCCTGCTTGGTACATGGATTAGTGGCCACTCATTGCATGTCCTTTTTAGGTTTTGCCTAGCCAATGCGTACGAAGTACGCATGTGCTAGGAAAATACCTAATGAGTATAGTATATGGGGCTTGGAATCCGCCCCGTCTTCCATTGGCTAGCTCCATAAATGGAGGCTAGCCATTGGAAGACACGTTTGTCCGTCAATGCAGGACCAGATTCGGGGGCGTACCCGAGAATTTTTGGCTTTTGGTGACGTCAGCCGAAAGCCTGTTCTCGGGAACGCCCCCGAATCTGGTCCGGCATTGGAAACACCGGAAGAAGATGTCCGGCCCGCCGCCTGGTTGTGGGCGGGGCCGGGAGGACATGGTTTCTGCTTCCCCCTTCCTTGGGGAAGCCATTGCCTGCCTTGCCGGTCTCCCGTGTTGTGAGGGAGACCGGAGATGCTGACCGCAGCGAGAAGCCGGCCCGAAGGAAGCAGCCGCGAGCCTCCGCCACGTCATCCGGAGGAGGAGTGGAGAGCCTTGTACTTGCTTTCCACTATTGGCGGGTATGTGCTGACCTTCGGTGCTGCTGCTGAAGTGCCCGGGGCTCCTGCACCGGAGAAAGAAGCAGAGCTTCTGCTGCAGACACATCTCACACCGCGGAGGTGAGTGTCAAGGGTCGGAGGAGGGAGGAAACCGGTACCGAGGGAAGGTGAAGGGAGGACCGCAGGGGTGGGGGGCTGTCGCGCTGGAGGGGAGGCTCCGCTTCTGAAGGCTCATCTCCCGCGGCGGTGGTCCTCATTTTCACCGAAAGATACTGAGGTGTACGGTTGTGATGTCCCGTTAAATACGTTACATTTTTAAGTTTTGTCTAGATCAGCAGTTCCATGTGCCGGAGATGCTCAGTGCAACCGAATGATAGAAGTTATGACTGAGGGCTTAGGCGCTCATGTTAATATTAAAATAGAAGCTAGCTTTTTTGTGGAAGGAGACTGCGATATCATTAATTTTTTACAGACCCCCGTATTTATTTCAGCGCTTTAATAAGGCGAGGGGTGAGGTGTGTGTCTGTTTCCGCTACCCCCCTTTCCCCCCCCTCCGCTGTCAGTGTGTGGCCGTTCCCGCCCCCCTCCCGCTGCATTGTAGGAGACGCACTTTTTGTTTCAACTTTTTTGCTTTGTGGGGGAGATGGGATTTCTTTGAGTGTCGCGGGTGTGTGTCTCCTGGGAGCAGGGAGAGGGGATATCTGTTGTTTAGACTTCATCTGAGGGGGCGTCTATGAGAGGGGGTGCCCGAAGTTGGATTCAGGTGAGAGGCCACTCAGGGGAGTTTACAAGACGTGATTGTGTTTATGTTAGAGACGGCGCATCTCCTGAGGGTTCGGGTAGGAGGAGCCATGGGTGAGGGTGTGTCCCGGCTTTGGTGCCTCTGGGCGTCTTTCCGAAGGGACGTCCGAGGCCAGACATCTGCGGCTCTAGACGACCTGCTCGTGTTTACACACAAATTCACTTGTAGGGGGTCAGGTGTTATTGATGACTGGGGCCTCACACGCCCCTCATTTGGGACACACGCCTCTCATTCATTTGAGTGCAATCGCCAGTCCCCTGCTGTGAGCGTTCATACGTTTCCCCCCAATTAAGTTTGCAAGTTCAAGTGAGTTCCTTCTTTTCTTAGAACCGATGGTCTGTTTCCTGGTGTGCGGGGGGGGGGGGGGCATCGGGGGTGTCTGCGTCTTCTGAGCAGATCTCAGCCAGTGAATTTTGCAGCTTGCACTGGTTAGTGGTCAAGATTTTCAAGGAGACACCCATTTTCTTTCTTTCATTTAAAAAAATAAATAAATACAGTTTTGTTATTCGAGGTCTCCTGTTCCAACACATTCAATTGTTTTACTACAATTTTTTAATGTTTCCTGCAAACGCCCAACTTTCCCCAGAGGGCTTTCGGAGGTGGTCCGAGCTGGTCTGTACGCATGTTTACAGAAGGGTCTGGGGTGTGAGCCGGGCTCTTTGGGGGTACTGTGAGAGCCCTGGGGCGCGGTATGCCTGTGTGTGTGTGTGTCGCCGACTTGTGCCTCCGTGTGCCCCTGTCGCCTGCTTGTGCCTCTGTGTGCCCCTGTTGCCTGCTTGTGCCTCCGTGTGCCCCTGTTGCCTGCTTGTGCCTCCGTTTTCGTGCCCCTGTTGCCTGCTTGTGCCTCCGTTTTCGTGCCCCTGTTGCCTGCTTGTGCCTCCGTTTTCGTGCCCCTGTTGCCTGCTTGTGCCTCCGTGTGCCCCTGTTGCCTGCTTGTGCCTCTGTGTGCCCCTGTTGCCTGCTTGTGCCTGCTTGTGCCTCCGTGTGCCCTTGTTGCCTGCTTGTGCCTCCGTGTGCTCCTGTTGCCTGCTTGTGCTGTGTGGGTGTGTGTGAAGGGCTCTGTGTGGCTGTGTGTGTGGGAAGCTTTGTGTGGCTGTGTGTGTAGGAAGCCTTGTGTGGCTGTGTGTGTGGGGGGCTCTGTGTGGCTGTGTGTGTGGGGGGCTCTGTGTGGCTGTGTGTGTGGGGGGCTCTGTGTGGCTGTGTGTGTGGGGGGCTCTGTGTGGCTGTGTGTGTGGGGGGCTCTGTGTGGCTGTGTGTGTGGGGGCTCTGTGTGGGGGGCTCTGTGTGTGTTTGTGTGTGTCATTTGCGAGAGATAAAGCTAGTGGCATTGTAAATGACAATGCCATTTATTTATGTTAAAAAAAAAAAATACATAAATAAAAATAATGTCAAGAGCAATGCCAATAGCTCTAACTTTAACAAAGGCAAAACCATTGCATTGTAAATGCTTGTTTTGTATTTTTTATGGGGAGAAACAAAAAACAGGGAATTGTAAATGGCTCAACTGGAGCAAAAAAAATCAGGAAAAAATTAGGGTTTTTTGGGGCAATTGTGGTTGTCACCAGCAAGAAATATGAGCTTTACGCTCTGCTCACAATAGCTGATGGTCTTACCACAAAAAATACAAGTGACCCTGAATTCACCAAACCGTGGTTGTATGATTGGCATCATCTCCCTTGTGTCTGGTCCCGATGGAGTGGGTTGCTTTCTTTTGGAGGTGCTGGGTGAAGATTGGGGAAGGTTACTGGCCAGTTCTCTAACCTCTGCAGCAGCATAGTTGTTGGGATGCTTGCGCTGCATATGCCTAATCATGTTGTGATTACCAAATGAATATTTCCTATTAGGGTTCCCCCTTGAAAGTTCCATGCCACAGATTCGGCAAGTCACCTTTGGTGCATTCACTTTTTTCTTGCCCTCTGGGATGGAAAAAAACTCCCATACAATGTGTTCCTTTGGCCTATATGGGGTATTGTCTTCTGGGAGGAATGTCCGTCTCCCCTCCTCGTCCTCCTCCTCCTCTTCTTCTTCTTGACCACCAATGTGATGTTGTGGTGGTCCTCTTGGTGGTGGTGATGGTGGTGCAGATGCTCCAGCTGCTGCTGCTACTGTAGCCATTTTAAAGTAGAAAAGATTAGAGACAGATCTCCAAACAGGTCTTCCTCAGTCAAAGGACAAAGTCAGAATAAGGAAACAAGCATTGGAAATGCAATAGGTCTCGCAGCATTAGAGTTAGTGCATTTAGAATTGTTTATGGGTTTTTTGTTGTAAATCTTTTGCATTTTTATTTTTTGTAGCCAATGCTAAAGAATTACAAATCAAAAAAGCAATAAACATTTGTAAAAGCTTTAACTAAAAATCCTGTGAGACCTATTGCACTGTGTGAGGGTGAGGTGTTGAGGGTGAGTGAGGGTGGGGGTGAGTGAGGTGTTGAGGGTGAGTGAGAGTGAGAGTGAGTGAGGGTGAGGGTGAGGGAGGGTTATTGTGAGTTAGGGTGAGGGGTTGAGGGTGGGTGAGGGGGAGGGTGAGGTGTTGAGGGTGAGTGAGGATGAGTGAGGGTGAGTGAGGGGTTGAGGGTGAGTGAGGGTGAGTGAGTGTGAGTGAGTGTGAGTGAGTGTGAGTGAGTGTGAGTGAGTGTGAGTGAGTGTGAGTGAGTGTGAGTGAGTGTGAGTGAGTGTGAGTGAGTGTGAGTGAGTGTGAGTGAGTGTGAGTGAGTGTGAGTGAGTGTGAGTGAGTGTGAGTGAGTGTGAGTGAGTGTGAGTGAGTGTGAGTGAGTGTGAGTGAGTGTGAGTGAGTGTGAGTGAGTGTGAGTGAGTGTGGGTGAGGGTGGGGGGGTGTGAGGGTGAGGGGGTGTGAGGGTGTGTGAGGGTGTGAGGGTGAGGGGGTGAGGGTGTGTGAGGGTGAGGGGGTGTGAGGTTGTGTGAGGGTGAGAGGGTGGGGTGAGGGTGAGATCTGTTTATTAGGGGTAACTATACTAGTGATAGAAGGTATTGGAGCAGAGCAATGAGGGCAGGTACTGTGATTTAATAACGGCAGAGACTCCGGGTCAAGCAAAGGGCATGTATTGGGCAGAGTGGCGCAGTATTGTAATAGCGTTGCTTTTGCATGCATGAGAGATTCGTTTTGGTAATTGACCAGGGGTCATGGCCCTTGGCCCGGTACCGGCACGGACGGGCGCAGACTGGCTTGCCTTTGGCAGACGGGCTTAATATCGGCCCATTAAAAGCACTGGAACTTTTGCTCCTTTTATGCATCAACAGCTTGCATTGTAATGCAATATCATTTGTACTATACCTCTATCTGTCCCTTGTGTGACCTCAACGCTTATACCTCACTATCTCAAAGAATGCACGATTGTGTGCTCTTAGATGCGAGGGTGCTCTTTAGGTCATATGTATATGCGGGGGGTCTGGGAGGCAGCCTACCACAGGGAGGTCTACCCCCAGGCAGTTTGGAAGAGTGGCGCAGTCCAGAACTGCCATTTTGTTTTGTGCCACACGTGTAGCCCAAAATAGCCCAAGTGTATATAGTGGTTTCCGTTGGGCTCCCTGCCACCATTTTGGGTTCCGGTTACCTGGTGGCAGGGAGATAATGTTGTTGCGTTTTTCGCCCACCCGCTTGTCCCCATAGCTAGTGTATGGCCTGGGCTTTCATCATTTGGGTGATCTTTTGGGCTCCTTCGTTGAGAATGGTGCGCAGGGGTTACTTTGTGAATGTTGCTGCTTGGAACAGGTGCTTGGAGGGGGCCTGGAAAGTTTTGCCTGAGTTTACACTTTGGTTTAAGTTTTCAGTTGATAAACCATATGCAAACGGAGGGTAGGCTTAATTTTAGGACATTCGTTGCTTAGAGGTTCATACATGCAGTCATAGGCTATAGGGTAAATCTAAAGTTGAAAATGTTAAGTTGCACTACAGGTAGATAGTTGCGGGTTGGACATGTGGGGGGTCGGTAGGGGTGATGTATAGCTAGGTTTTCGTTTTGTAAGGTGGTACGCCAGGTAAAGTTTGCGATGTGCACAGGTTTCAATATAGCAGCCATTGTCACACAACAAAGTGGTTGGTGTTATGTTCTGCGCCCCTCTCTCCCAATTGGGTGACTTGCATGGGTACTACAGACCTGCACAATCGTGTGGCAGAATGATTGATGCATCATAGCGCTGCGAGAGGGTTTTAAGAAAGTGCAGATTAGAGGAATGCCTGGGGTTAGCTAGGCGGATATGCTGATTAAGACTGTTCGTCTAGTAGCAGGTAGAGGGAGAATTCAGACCTGGGAGGTGAGGATGTATAGGTGTCACGTGATCTCAGCGTGGAGCAATATGCGAGACGGGCTGTAGTAGCGCAGCACAGTGCGCAGCTATGATGCTAGGTGGAAATGGCGGCGCCTAGAGACTGCAAGAGGTGGTGCTTAGAATGTGACTGACTGGCAGATCAGGACGGTGCACACGTTTTAGATTCCTTTGCGGTTTTGACCCAGAGCAACAGGGCGTCTTCAATTTTGGCTCTGCCTGGAGATGGGAGGGGGCGGGACTCAAGTGGTTCTATTTCAGTCCGGACGCTGCTTTGGTGACGAGGCCACAGCTGTGTGACTGGGAGGTCGACGGCAGACATCTGGGCTGCCGGGACGGGGGCAGGCCCTGCAGACCTTGCCTTCGCAATGGAATCTGGCTTTATATAGCGCGTTGCAGGCGATGTGCTGACCCAGGCAGCGATATCCTGGCGGCGGAAATACAAAACAATGGCTATCGAACAGACGGCGAGGGGAGGAGAGTAGGAGGAGGAGAGTAGGGGAGGCACGGCCTAGCGGCCGTGCAATCAAGAAGTGAGGGGGCGGGAGAGTAGGCAAGGCAGGCGGCTGGGGGGAGGGGGGAGGAGAAATGCGACGCGACATGGCAGGCAGGGGAGGGGGCGGAGCGGGGGTGTGGGAGGAGTGCGGGAACAGACAGAGTAGGAGGAGGAGAGTAGGGGAGGCAATGGCTATGATGCTAGGTGGAAATGGCGGCGCCTAGAGACTGCAAGAGGTGGTGCTTAGAATGTGACTGACTGGCAGATCAGGACGGTGCACACGTTTTAGATTCCTTTGCGGTTTTGACCCAGAGCAACAGGGCGTCTTCAATTTTGGCTCTGCCTGGAGATGGGAGGGGGCGGGACTCAAGTGGTTCTATTTCAGTCCGGACGCTGCTTTGGTGACGAGGCCACAGCTGTGTGACTGGGAGGTCGACGGCAGACATCTGGGCTGCCGGGACGGGGGCAGGCCCTGCAGACCTTGCCTTCGCAATGGAATCTGGCTTTATATAGCGCGTTGCAGGCGATGTGCTGACCCAGGCAGCGATATCCTGGCGGCGGAAATACAAAACAATGGCTATCGAACAGACGGCGAGGGGCGGAGAGTAGGAGGAGGAGAGTAGGGGAGGCACGGCCTAGCGGCCGTGCAATCAAGAAGTGAGGGGGCGGGAGAGTAGGCAAGGCAGGCGGCTGGGGGGAGGGGGGAGGAGAAATGCGACGCGACATGGCAGGCAGGGGAGGGGGCGGAGCGGGGGTGTGGGAGGAGTGCGGGAACAGACAGAGTAGGAGGAGGAGAGTAGGGGAGGCACGGCCTAGCGGCCGTGCAATCAAGAAGTGAGGGGGCGGGAGAGTAGGCAAGGCAGGCGGCTGGGGGCATGTGCACGCGCTTTTAAGCTCAATGCGCATGCGCATTGAGCTTAAAAGTCACGGGCACTGCAAGGAATCGCCACGATTCCTTGCAAGTTGGATAAAGAGTGGATGAGCCCCTATAGTCTCGCTTGCTCGATGCGCATGCGCATCGACAGGCGAGACCTAAAAAGGTGGGGGCTTTCATCATTTGGAAAACTAAACTGCTCTGGACCAATGAAAAGTGTTATTTTAAAGTCACATGATCCGGGCTTTAATCATTTGGAAACCAAAACTGATCTGCACCAATGAAAAAGTGTTATTTTCAGATCACATGACCCGACGCGCTTACGCTACGCGCCCGGGGGCGCGTAGCGTAAGCGCGTCAGGACGTTGCGCGATCGTATGCGCTCGCGTGCTTCTGGGTGCTCTTACGCAGTGCGTCATTTGCGGCTGCGCGATACGTCACGATGTTGTTTTCGTTCGCGGGAATAGCACTAACGGGACGCTCACCGGTACACGCCCCGGGGCGCGCCGTAACACTGCGCTCACCGGTGAGCGCATCAGTACGCGCCCCGGGAGCTCTTCGGGGCAAAAAATAATTACATAATTATACAATATAAAATTCTTTATAATTTTTTTTACTTTTTATACCTATAGAGATTTGCTATTAAAAAAAATCATTGAAATTCACTGAAAAAACCATAGGTTTCACACCAGTTATAGTCAGGAATTAGCATTTAAAAAACCTATTAAATTCACTGAAAAAACCATAGGTTTTACACCAGTTATAGTTAGCTAGAAATTTTACTGGCATAAAACCAATGAAATTCCCACGTTATAGTTAGTTGGACTCACTATAACTTGCGCGTGCAATGCACTGCTGATGACGTCACATATTACATCACTCATGACATGGTCAGTGACATCACTCATGACATCACTGATGACACCATCCAGTGAATGTGTGTCTTTCTGAAAATGTCTGAACTGAACTGGGGTGGCTGAGTGATGTCTGAACTGGGGTGGCTGAGTGAACTAAAGAATGGTGATGGATTAAACCCAGATCAGTTGTCTGGGGCGAGTGTTTAATTTGTTCAAACGCTCCGTCCATCCTCACCTTTTGTATCGCCATTACTGCAAGAGGCACACTATGTATGAAATAATTTGACTCACAGGCCATGGCCTAAACAACAGCTGCAATTAATAATGCTTTCAATAAGTTTTGCATGCTCTAATTTAAGTGGACTAAATTTATTTGGCAGGTAGTGTCCAGCATTTTATTGGCATTGTTCAAGACCATTATGGTCTCAACAGAAAACACTCTGTAACCTCAAATCTTGTAAATTTCTATAATACTATAATGTTAAATTGCACCTGTTTTTAGGTCTCGCCTAGCGCAGCACACATGCGCTGCTTAGGAGAGGGCTCTTGGAATCACTTCAGACTTCCAAGTGCCTTCTCCGTGTGGGTCTGCCTCCTCCCACACATTCCATTGGCCTTTGCGTGTGGCTTTCAAAAATTGAAAGCCCGCGATCCCGCCTTCTCTCTAAATGTTGGCTCCCATGGCCTAGGGTTCTCGGGAGCAAGTAGCAACGCGGCCGGGTGCCAGCTGCATACTTAACATTCCTTTCAGTGTGCGCGCACCACAAGTGGTCTTGTTTTATTTATTGGACCTAAACACTGTTGTTATATCCATGCAGGAAGTTTAAATGTGCGTCTTACCAACTTCCTAATTACCAAGTGCCATTTTAAAGCAAACCTTTTAGTTTTACACCTTTATTTTTTAAGTTTGAACATTGAAGAAATTATAGCTGTTACCAAAGCATGCAGTTGGGACTCTGCACCCCGTCTTCTCTGTTTCCCATCACTTCCTCTGATTTTTATGTGATACGTTTTTCCTGTGTTTCTGTTTTGTATTTGCTCTTCCCGTTCTTTTTGCCTTTGTTCATTACCTCCATTTTACTGTTTCTTGCCCTCTCCCCACCTTCTTTTGATGCACGTGTGCGTGACGAACGTAACCAGCTGAAAGAAAGACACTTCCTCTGAGTGTTAAGTGGGTTCGCGTAGCGCACTGTCCTGTCTGGCCGTTCAGCCACACACTCACATTTCTCACGAACTGTACTCCCCTCTCTGACTGACACATTGTTTGGGCCAGGGAGGTCACATGACTCTGATTTTATTTCCAGCACACAGCTGGTGTTTTAGGGACATTCCAGTGCTGCTCCAACTTTCATGCGCATGGCTACTGCCCCCCTTCGTGATTTTTGGTGGGATTTTGGCCTCGCCTTTTCTTCTCAGAAGAGCCCAGGGTTTTTTTCCTTGAGGGAAACCTTCGTTAAATCGGGGTTTCCCCTGAGCGCAGCTGCCGAGTCCAGGAAAGGCTGTCAGTCTGCGCATACCCCCCTGTGGCACACAAAGGGGGTGCCAGGAGCCTGACAGCTTCAGGGGTGCTTGGTAAACAAAGGGATGGCTCTGGATATCAGTCACAACTGACCCTTTTCTTCTTCCAGGAGGCGGTCCTTGTTCAGATTCAGTCTAGCCTGCCTGCTGCCTGACTTCAAACTGTGGATTTGAAGACTGGGATTTAATCTTGTATGGGCTCAACAACTAGGTCATGAATGAGGCCTTTTTCTGTAAATACCAGCAGTTACAGTAAGGGAACTGTGTTATTGATCCGCGGTATCATGTTAGGCTTGTCGCAGTCCCGGAGTTGCAGAGTCATCGTGCCCTTTTAGAAGTACAATTCATAAATGCCAGGCCTGCCGCGCCTTCCCTCACACAGAGATCACTCAGCCCGTCTGCAAACTGGAACAAGTATTTGCAATGCAACAGGTCTCGCATTTACGTGAGTTTAAGCTATTGGCATTGCAAATGATAATGCCTTTTATTTATGTTTTAAAAACGAAAACAAAAATAAAAGGTATTGTTATTTGTAATGTCAATAGCTCAAACTCGATTTTTCTTTGCTGCCATGTCTAGTTTCCTAGCAACTATCTTTCATCACATGGAATGTCTCACGTGACCACATGTCATTGCTTTTCTTGGCTCGAGCTGGCAGAGTTTCCATAAGACTAGAGTAATATGGTATTTCCAAAGCCTCTAAAAACATAAACTTATTGGCTACGTTTTGTATACATTTCTGAAAATATCGAAGTCATAATGAGTATTTCCTTGATTCTTTGTGGTATTTTATGTAGCTTTTTAACCATGCACAATTCAGTACAGACATTAATCTCTACTCTTGAAGTGTCATTTGATTTCATTACCGTTTGTTTGTTTTAATTCACAAATCTAGGGTTGCAGAACTTAGACCATTTCTTTATTAATCATAAAATAATAATTGCAACCTTTGTAAAATAGACGTTACAAAAATTACCATGGCTTCAAAATAAAATATCCTCTGACCACTTTTACGATATAGCATAGAAAGTGTATTTTTTTGACTGCATAACAAATTTAATTCAAACTGGCGCCTAGTAAAAACTGAACAGATCCCTTGGCTAATTGTGTACCAAAATTTGTATAACTAAGACTTTTCTAATAACTACAGATAGCCCTCAGGTTAATGTAAAGAAATTCAATTATCAAGCCTATCCACATATGCATTGCACCAAAAAAAAAAAAACTTCACTGGGCCCTCATCTGCTTCGATATCGCCGTGGAGCCACCAGTTTGCCGAAGCACCATAACCTGATTCTCTAATAACGCTTTGCTTCTTCCGCAAGCCCTGCAACCTAACACCATATCCCCTTTGCTTGCCCCCCTCTCCTCACTTCAAAGGAAACTCCTGCACACCTCACCTTTTGCTTTAATCATGTAGCTTGTATCCAATTTGTAACTCCTCTCACTCTGCCCACTCGATGTAATCCCAAACTCTTTTCCTGTATCCTCCACATGTCGATGGACAGTGCAAGCACTCTAAAGAAACTCATTGAGTTCTGGCTAAACACATAAGGTCCCAAAGGCGAGACCTATTGGCTATGTGTGAGAAGTTGGCCTGATGTGCAGTGTTCACTATTCTAGTGATCACTATATATCAGTCCAAACAACCCTTATTGATGATTGGTTGTAAGTCAACCTTATAGACCAGCTATCCTAGTAGCATGGATACGAGTAGTCTAAGGCTAAGACTCTAGAGGGCGTGTTAAGCCAGCTGTTTTACCATCACATTACCCCTTGAACACCCAGTGAAAGGACACCACACAAGTTGTTATGAAAATAAACAGTGTATTTATTTATAACAAGACTACCCTGGCTCTTTATGAGACAGGGAGCTAAGCACACAACAAAACTCTTATAAAAATACTTAAGTTAGCACAGTATACACAAATGCCCGAGGGGCACGAAAAACCATATACTCTAAAAGTGGAATGCGAATTACTAGCAGGTAAGTAACGATTCTCAGAGGCTTTAGGAACGCTATGCCTACAATACTGAACACTCAGGTTAGGAGCAGGAGGCCTAGGGACACCACGTGCAGAGTGGGAACTCTCACGCGTAAGGCGGGAAAAAGCCTATGGAAGCTAGTGTTCACAAAGTTAGTGTTCTCGGGCGAACCCGACTAGGTAGGTCAAAAACGAAAGTGGATCTGGACCCTTGGATAGTGAGGCTATGCTGGGGCACCGAAATGCCGAAGTTACCTAGCCCAGGGGCTGCATAGGTCTGAAAAGACGTCGGGATTCTTCGTTGACGAACCAGGAGCCTGAAGGAAAGGAGTTGCTGGCAGGCGACCAGTGAAGATTGTTCGAGTGATCCAAGCCTGGATCGAAGATGGATGACACCTGAAAGCAGAGGGGACCAAGTTCGTGACTACTAGCCAGTAGTCAGGTGGCACCAGGAGGGCACCGGATGGTAGTCACCTCGACTAGGTGAGTGGGCGACGCTGTGCTCTGTAGTCTCACGGACCAGGAGGCGTTGTCGGCGACCAGGATGGAGGTACGAGCTGTCCCACGATGGATGATGCTGTCGACGTCGCTGGACCCAGGATTGGGGCAACAAGTCTTGGCAAATTCAAGCCCACGCGGTGGACCTAAAATGGCGTCTGGAGTGGACCAGGAGGGTCCGGGGTGCTCCTCTTCTGGAAGGGAGCAAGAGCCAGTCTGGAGCAACCAGACCAGCAGCAGTGATGTCGTCGGGCGTTGTTCAGAAGGCCACAAGCCAGCGGGCTAGTAGCCAAACAACGCGGTGAGCAGCAAAAAGCAGAAGGGCCCCACGCAGATCGTGGAGATGCTGGGAGGCTGGACTTCGGTGCTGGAGCTGCTCAGGGTCGGGGCTTCTCGGACCCCAAAGCACTCACCAGAGGATACCTCGGCGGTCGTGCTGGAAAGAAGTCGTGCAGTCTTGAAGATGGCCGGTCCCTCGAGGTCTCGTCGCACCCACGGTTCTCAGCTTGGCTGTAGAGGTGGGTAGAGGTCAGAGGTGCCAGGGAAGCCGGTTCTCGTCGAGCTGGGCAGTCGGATTCCGGAGGAAGGACTTGCAGCAGACCGCAGTGTTCTTAAGATGGTGCCTGCGGATGCAGGGTGACTACTCCTTAGTCACAAGGGAGAATCTTGAAGAAGAAATCTTGATGTCCTTACGTAGAAAGTCGTGTCTTGATTCCAAAGATGATCTAATTTGGAAGGGGGCCTGCTCCTACCTTTATCTGGGAAAAGGGGGCTGGCACGCGACTAAGTCCTGCCCTATGGGTGGGACCAGGAGGGGGGTGGTTACACCCCTCTCCGTTGGCGGGCTTTCCCCAGGCCAGGGTCTGGAGTGCCCCTGGAACTGGTTTCAGCCGGCCTATGCACAGTGAGCACCGGGGTGCCACTTGCAGTCACCTTCCTCTGAAGCCCTGCCTACCTAGGATACACAAAATCCTGTCTGGGACGGTGCTGGCACCGCCCCTGGCAGGAAACCCTTTGTCCTTGCCTCCTGCTCTGGGAGGACTCCCAGCAGCAGGAGGGCAGACTTGTGTCTCGGTGGCAGCATCCATTTTGTGGAGCTAAGGCTCTGTTGGACTTTAACCGGGGTTACAGGTTACACACATGTCGTGTCCCTCTAGAAGGTTGGAATGCTAACCCCGTCGCCAGAATTGGCGAGGGGTTAGTATTCCAATTTGTATGACACCTTACTCGACATGTTTTGATAAAGCGATACCAGAGTTGGCATATAACCGCGAGGATTATAATGCACTTAAGAGTATATGGTATGCGATATCATGGAAACGGCTAAGGGATGGATCCCGAAAGCCGCAGACTGGCTCAGCTCATGCCAGAGCACCATCTCACACGATTCCAAGCACTCTGCCTTCAGGATTGTTAAGGCCTGCCATAGGATTGACTGATAGGAGATCTGTGTGCCCATTTTGGGGTTAGATATAGGTATACTATATCTAAAGCAAAGGGTGAGTACACCACCTTGCCCCAGCTGTCGTGCAGCCAGTTGTGTCAGTTTAGTTAGTCAGTCCAGGGGTGGCACAATACATGCTTCAGCCCCTGGGAGACTTCTGGGTGCACCTCAGCCCTGGGTACAGGGACTTGGAGAGGGCCCAGTGCCAATTGGATATGTACCTAGGGTACATGGAATCCATTTTAACAGAGAGAGCAGTGGGCCTGGGGTCCTGATTAGCAGGGCCCCAGGTCAACTAAGTCAGAAAACCAGCAAAACACCAGGCAAAAAGTTGGGGGCAACCATAGTCAGGGATCTACCTTGCTTGTTTTTAATTTCTTTCTTTCGTTAATCCTCTATTTGTGCACTCTTTAATACTGTTTAGTCTTAAGTGTAAATTTTATTTCCTTCATGTGAATATATCACTGCATACAAGTATGCCATAGTTTATGTTCTCTGTCTACAATACTTCGAGTATAAAGATGCAACCAAAAGGCTGTTTCGAAGCTGAAACGTGTCTTTGTGTAGCTGGGTCATGAAGGGCCTGGCTCATTAAACAAGATCTTTTTCTCTAGCTTTTTCTCGAGTCTCTGTGTGCATGTCCTCTTCTTGAGTAAGATGGGAGGAAGTGTGGATATATGTGTGTGTGTGTGTGTGTGTGTGTGTGTGTGCGTTAGTGTTGAAGGTGTCTAGTTGAAATGTTTCTGCCACGTTTTTTAGGTCTCGCCTGGCCCAGCTCATGCCACCAGGCATTTAGTAACTGGCTTTTCAAAGTGCTACAAAAGGCCTTTCCCAGCCTGCGGGTACGCACATGTGTACGTGCACAGCTGCTCTCTGGCTTTTGTAATGGGTCATTAAGCCTTACAATGTCCCTCCACCCCCTCTCTCTCCCTGCTCTCACTACCCCTCCCTTCTCCCCCTTCCTCTTCGTCATCAGCTTCAGTTTCCTTTTTATTCTCCTCCACCACCTCTCTCTATGCTCTTACTCCCTCCTCCCTTCTCCCCCTCCCTCTTAGTCAGCTTCATTTTCCTTCATGCTTCACGCTTCCACCAGGCACACACACCACCAGCGGTCAGTGCACACGTCCACCAGGCATACACACCACCAGCTGTCAGTGCACGCTTCCACCAGGCACACACACCACCAGCCGTCAGTGCACGCTTCCACCAGGCACACACACCACCAGCCGTCTGTGCACGCTTCCACCAGGCACACACACCACTAGCCGTCAGTGCACGCTTCCACCAGGCACACACCACCAGCGGTCAGTGCACGCTTCCACCAGGCATACACACCAGCAGCTGTCAGTGCACGCTTCCAACAGGCACACACCATCAGCTGTCAGTGCACGCTTTCACCAGGCACAGACACCACCAGCTGTCAGTGCACGCTTCCACCGGGCATACACACCACCAGCCGTTATTGAGTTAAAGCAGACAGCCACCCATAGGCATCCAGGTGCTAGCTCCTAGTATCAGAACATGGTCAACCTAATGGGGAAAAAGCCAAGTCTTCAAGGCCTTCTTAAAACCCAGGATACTTATTTAGTTAAATATATGGTTTGGTTTTATGTTAACTTTTACTTTCAAATTATTGTTAATATTTTTATTTTAATGTTTTGTAAACAAAATGTTTATTTGTATATTTTTCAAAGAATTAGTATAGATGTACTTTATTTACATTACTTATTAAGCATGTTTGTACATATGCTTTAGTATAATACTTTAAATTACTTATAATCCTATATTTATTAATATTTCAGTATACTTATTATTTTTGTTGATGATATTCTGTTCCACAATATTTTAGTAATTCAGATACAAAGTATACAGGCTCATTACTTTTTTGTTTGACACAGTACTCTAGGATGTTGATTTTGTTCTCTGTATTGTGTCATACGATGAAACTCTAGCTTTGGGATTTTTTTTAAAGAAGCCTAATCATCTTTAAAGTCCAGGGCTAAAGCCGTCGCATTCCGGAATCTACCAGAAAGTTAAGTGTAAGACCTTTTCTGAATGTATTAGAGCAAACACTTTATTGTACTGTGAAAGTTTGAAAATAATAAAATACTCTAGGCACTTAGACTTCTAATGTATCTTATTATTTAACAGCTGCGCGGAGCCAGGTGCCACTGTGGCACCGCTCAGAATATAGGATGACTGTAAATAATTGCACATATTGCACAAATGATACACAGCCATTGAGAGCCAGTTGCTCGGTAAAACAGTCGAGATTTTATTCACTTATCTATCCTATCATTAATCAGAATAAGATCCTTAGGTATATATGGCCATTCATTTATGAAATCAGTAAGAATAGCATAGCAACATCTTGCCACGTGCACTTGTGATTAGGTCATTTCTCAAGGCCTTGTGGTTACAGCAAAAGTACACACAGTTCAAGTTCACTTAGAGGCCAAAAGGCCTGTGCACCCTCTGCAGGCTTGTTCCTATATATTGTCACAAAATGGAACCTGAAATGAAAATTGATTCCACACTACGCTACAACGCATCCGCTTATCGCCTCAGAGAGCCTACGGATAGTAGATATAGTGTAGTGCCCAAGAGTTAAAAGAAAAAAAGCCAGGTTAGAATGGCTAGGTCTTGGCATCACACCAGACAGATGGTTCACAGTTATTGTAACCAAAAACTTTTGTATCCATGTTGAGCAGCGACAATGAATGTTAAGAGCCTCCAGTTGGGTCATTGGAAAGAAACCATGCTTGTGTGAATTCACTAAAAAAACTAATTTAACTTAGAGGCAGGTTGGAGCTTTGTGGACCAGTGGGAGTCTGTGAAGAGGCTCTCCTACATCTGGATCCCAATAGCTGCAGATTATCCATAACCATAAATAAATGATAAATTCATAAATTAATAAAAATAATTGTCCTTGTCCATCCCTTTTATCTTCAACTTCGCAGAGGTTTAACCGTTGTTTACCTGGCTCCTTTTTTCCGTAATGCATCCTTGACCATGTACCTTGCAGCACTAGAGTTAAATCTGAGCACCAGCTGACACATTGGTAGTGTTCCAGAGTGTTGGGTATCTCCCTTGCACCTGCAAGATGCCATGTAGTACCAGTAGTTAGGTTTCTTTGCTACAAGTTGCTGGTTGGTTCCAGGAAAAGGACTTTTACTTAAAGAGCCTTGCAGTTAGTAACACACAGACCAGTCTTTATCAGAGTAGACTTTCTTAATTACACCCACCCCACATGGTTCCATAGGGGCTGATTCCTACCATTTTGTACCAGTTCTCTCTCATACCAAGCACTTGAAAGCTGATATTCAGGAGGAGGGGGAATTTACCACTGTGCACCCCAATATTTGCCAGTGTGTCGGCTGCACTCCATGTACTTCACTCCTCCTCGTTTAGCCTTCCTGCTGTGAATTCCAACCTGATCTGATGGAAGTCTTGGTTTACAGACTGATTCGCTTTTATGCCAAGATCCTGTGAATCATTGCCCTCCATTTGTTAAGGAGGATGATGGCATTAAGGTCCTGTGTGAATAATAGATAATGTGACTGTTTCCTCAGTAGGTTGGGTGCATTCACTGACTCTGCTGCCTGCTTTTGCAGTTATGGCAAAAGCATGACCACTGAGGTAGCCACCCCCAGCTGTTGCTCCAGTCAAAAGAAGGAGAATTCCTTCATTTTCTTTTTTTTATCCTTCAAGATTGTCTTCCCCACAATGGGTCCTGCACATGAACACTTGAGTGTTTCTGTATGATTGTTTGGGGGCTTATTACATTGTGCTTGAATTATTTGTTGCTGAGGATTGAACTCCCATAGAAGTTGGGTTGCTAATAGTTGCAAAATGGGTGAGAGAGCCTGTCACAGGAGTGCTGGGATGGTGGGAGATGACAACTCAGTCTCTTCTCCTCTCAGCCAAATGATACTCTGAGCATAAAGATTTTAAAGGTATTCTTAAGCTCCAAATGTTAGATTAATGCAGAACCTTAGGACCCAGGAAATTGTACATTACTTGGACACAAAGTTGGCATTACATACAGTAGGGTTGCATGGTTTTGTCTCGTGCAAGGAACAGTCCTGCATTCCTGGACTACGTATTCCTGCAGGAGATGAGATGCTTTTGTGCCCTGTGGGGAGAAAGCAAAACCAAAGGAGATGATGGACGGAATGTTGAACATTGCAAGCACTCACCCCCAGTCAACTGATCTGGGTTTAATCCATCATCATTCTTTAGCTCACTCCGCCACCCCAGTTTAGACATAGCATATGCAAATCAGTTTGACCGTGTGCCTCATGGGAACAGTCCAGCCCGAACCGCCAAGTCATGTCTTCCCTGGACCAGAAACAAGGATCTTGGGACCGGTTTCTGGCTAATCAGCCGTCATCAGCCAGGCTAGCTTGAACTCAGTGGCATTCCATCCATCAATTGTGTGTCTTTTGCTTTCTCGCCCTAAATGCGCCAGGTATGCCCAGACGTGGGTCCTGGGCTCACTGTGCCACTGGAATTGAGCTATCCTGGTAGAAGAGGGGTGAAACCCCGAAACCGGTCCTAGGATGCTTGTTTCCAGTCCAGAGAGGACCTGGCTTGGCAGTTCTTGCTGGACTGTTCCCATGAGGCACAGGGTCAAGACTGATTTGCATATGGCCAGGTCTAAACTGGGGTTGCATGGTGAACAAAAGAATGATGGATTTAACCCAGATCTCTTGACTGGGGGTGAATGTTTTGATTTGTTTGCATTCTGTCCATCAATTGTGTGTCTTTTGCTATGGGGAGAACAGCTGACCCTGATAAATGTTAGATCTGCACAAAAGTCCCATCTAACAAACAATCTGCATTGAGGCCGACTTAAGGCATGAAGACCACCAAGGAGCCAGAATAATTGAATGGGGGTGTCAGTGCCTTGTCCAGTTTATGGTAGAATGTGGAGCCAGGTATGCTGAGGTGTGCTGTTCTAGGTTTCTTTTGAAACTCTTATAATAAAGAATTCTTTACGGGAATACGGGAGTCCGGTTGGCAGCATATTAAGGATAAAGTTCCTACAATTATTTTTTGCAGTTTATCGTGTTGAAAGGATTCTTGAAGGGCTGGATCTGTTATAACAATATTTCCTAATAAGAGATGCATTTAAATACATGGACTTCTCTAGAAATGTAACTTGATCATTCCAGAAATTATTGAGGCGCCACAGTGTGCATATATTGGCATGCCATCCAATCTGTTTTCAACAGTAACAACAGTAAGCTAGGAATTGGGCTGGCTCATACAGGAAATGAAACCACCCTCCCCTGCTCTAAAAGGAACAACAACAAAAGAGGACTACCGTCTCGATCTCCCCTATTTGGTGGCCATCTTGGTCCAGTCTCTCCCTCGCTCTGGCGGCCATCATGGACTAGTCTTTCCCACCAGTTGAACATAACCTAAGAACTGGCCATTCATACCAATCCCACCCATCACAGACTGTACAGAGCGCCGCATCTAATTATCATGTGACTTAGTGTCTACCTTTTATTGCAGTATCATATATTTAATGGTATTTTATACATTTTGTGTAACCTGCTCTCACAACTTTTCTTCGGTTGAGCACTAGAGTCATATATTTGTCTATTGTAGCCTACGTTTGCACCTATATTGGTTCCGGTATATCTTTGTATTTATTCCAGTATGTATGTACTATTCTATCCTTATTTGCACATTGTATACTTTTTTGTAAACTGATCCCACCTCACTTTTATCCCTATTATGCACTGATTGTCACCTCATATACTTTATTAACCTGTAAGCTGCACCCATTCACTTTCTATTACTAGACTACACGATGCTACCTCTAACACTTTTGTTACTTTGGGCCACTCACTAGTGTCACTGTGGTTCCATTTATCTGATTGCTACCTCATTTATCTGATTGCTACCTCATATATCCAGTTCATTTCTGTAAGTTGCCTATACTCACTGTTTATTGCACATGTGTATTCCTATTGTGCCTTCTCGAACTCATTAATTCATTAGTAGTTTAGCCCTACCCTTATACTGTACATGCGGTAAGCTGCACCTATCTCACCCTTCTCCCTATCATTCAATGTTTGCTACCTCATTTATTTGTTAGTTCTTCGATGTAAGCTACTTCACGATGCTGTATTGATTATTAATACCTCATTCACTGCGCTTAGGCATGTAAGCTGCACCCAGCCACTGTCTACATCTAGACTTCACTGCTGTTACCTAGTACACTCTGATGTGTATAGTTGATTACACCTAACCGGTCCTACCCCTCATATTTTGTACATGGTGTAAGCTGACTGCTACCTCGAATATAGGATACATTAGGAAAGCCGCACCTACGCACTATTGGTTCTTGGATTGCTTTGATTTCTACCTCTTACACTTCTGATCACTCACTAGTGTCATTCCTTTGCCCTGTAACTAGCGGCTGACAGCTTTTATTGTCCTCCTATCTCCTACACCCAACAGCCCTACTATAATGGAACTCAACGGCAAGCACACTTTTAGATTTAACTACCCTCCCACTCTCACCAAAAAAGCCACTAAACGTTTTAAACATAACTTCCTGAGATCGCACCCTGAAACACCCTTTGCCGACACCTACTTCTCACCGGGCAACGGAGCCCTGAATACCGATATCATCTTCCACACCTCACGCAGAGCCCAATGGAGAAAAGTGTTCCTAACCCTACTCACCGTCTCCTCCACCAGGAAAACTACTCATGGCCTAACTCTCTCTATCACACCTTCCCACCTCTTCCCTGGCAGGACTACCATTACCATCTATAATAACGGGATTGTCCTAATTCAATCCACGGACAAGAACCTGGAACTACTAGACAACCTGTTCCCCAAGTTCAAAGAGCACCTCTCCAAGCTGCGGACCCCCACCCAGATCGCCACCAACACTATCACCCCTGACGTCGCAGCCCCCACCTACAACACCTCTACCCCCAGCACCCCAGTAAATGGCCCACCTGCTGTTAACACCCCTCACTCCCCAAGGACAGACACCCCCAGCACCCCAGGAAATGGCCCACCTGCTGTCAACGCCCCACTCTCCCCAAGGACAGACACAAATGTCGCCACCTCCTATACTAACCGCCCCTCTAACATGTCCCCTTTTACCCCCACCCATATCCCCCCTATCCCTCTCCTCCCTGACATAACAACACCCACCCACAACACGCCACCTGAATTCACCACCGCTCGGAGTTTATCCACCCCCTCCCATCCCCCCCACGACAGACGCCTCTCCCTCCCCAGCTCCCTCCCCACTCTCACACACGACACCCTCACACCTGACAGAACAACTCTCACCCACAACACGCCACCATCTGATAACATCACCATTCGGAGTTTATCCACCCCCCCCTCCCAAACGCCCCATGGCGGACACCTTCCCCCCCCAGCTCCCTCCCCACTCCCGCCCATGACACTCACACCCTCCCAACAAAACACATAAAACATACCACCTCCCCTACCTTAGCATCCCCTTCTCTCCCACCCCCTATTCTCAGCCCTCACTACCCTCCGGTCTCCCCCACTGTCTTCAGCCTTCACTCACTCTTCCACTCACCGGCACCGTCTCCCACTGACGGCACCACCTATGCCTCCCACCCACCGCCTTCATCGCCTACTTCACCCACACCCCCCGCCCACAAACACGCCCACTCTTTGAATGCCATCCCACCCACTTGCACCGCAGAACATTCCAACAACGCTAGTATATCCCCCCCTTCGATACCCTGCCCGCTTGCCAGCTCACTACACAACCATTCACCAATGGCTCTCACCACCTACGCCATCCCCAATACACCTACTGACCTGACTTCACCCACCCTCCAACAAGTCAAAGAGGATATTCTACAAATCAAAAAAGATGTCCGCGCAATCAAAGACCTTCTCTCAGCACAGCCCAGTCTACCTCCCATCATCCCTCTACCCTACAAAGGACGCACCCGCCCTTCATACCCTCGCCTCCAACGACATCCGCGCTGGCCGACTATCCCCGTTCGCAACAACTCCCCCCGCCGTGTCCTCAACCCATTGTCGGACCGCGACCTATGCTCTCTCCTACGCTCTTATGGCCCAGGTCCGGTAAAACAAATATCCAGCACACACATCCCCATACCCACAATTCTTACAAACCCTCTGAGGCTCCCAACACTCAACAACAGAGGTTCCGTCCCTAACAACCTCAGAAAAGTTCCCCTCACTCTAGAAAGCTCGACCACCCTTCTCTCTCCCAAACTCAAATGCATCCTCCTCAACTGCAGATCGGCCCAGAGACACTCCTCCGACATCGCTGATCTCGTTTCAACTAGGGATCTGGACCTAGCCATTCTAACAGAAACTTGGCTCACTGAAGCCTCTACCCCGATAATGGACATACTAGTCCCCCCCAACTATCACATCATTAGGCTAGACAGGTCTTCAGACAAGACGGGCGGGGGAATTGCATGCATCTTTAGGAGCAACCTCTCCGTTACTAAAGTCACCTCCCCCTCCCTCTCCTCCTGTGAACTCCTCTGCCTTGACATCACCAGCGAGGGCAAACAAGTCTGTGCTTTACATCTCATTTATCACCCGCCTGGTGACAATCTCATATTCACCCAACAACTCATGGACATGATCACTTCCAATGCCGGTCGGCAGACCACCCAAATCTACCTGGGTGACTTCAATCTCCACTGGAACGATCAGAAAGACACAGTGGTGAATAGTCTCAAAACTTTCCTTAATGCGCTTGACCTTACCCAAATATGCGATAGACCAACACACGACAAAGGCTCGATACTTGATCTCATCATTGCCAAAGAGAACTCTACACAACTAGAGACGATTCTACCCTGCGACTGGTCAGATCACCACATTATCACCTTCTTTATCAATGAAAAAGTTAAACCTAACCCGGCTCAACCAATCAAATCCAAAACATGGAAAAGGGACATGAAGAATCTCAACCCCTCCACTCTGCCTCCCCACATCGGCAATCTCCTCCTTCCCCCTTCAGGTGCCTCGGATGTCCAGTCACTGACTGACCACTACCTTGAATCTATGAATACATTAGTCAATGAAGTCGCCCCACTGCAACTGAAGAGAGTCTCCACCAAAACTTCTAACCCCTGGTATGACGACAGACTCAATGACGACAGGCGTTCGATGCGAATGGCAGAGCGCACCTGGAGATCGGACCCTTCAGCACTGCACCTCAAAAGGCTTAAAAACAAGAGAAATGCCTACTTCAGGAAAATAAAGCGCACAAAGTTGGACTTCTTCAGCCGCCAGTTGGACCAAGCAAAAAACAGGCCAAGAAAACTGTTCGAACTAATCAAGACCCAAACAAAGGCACAACCCTTACAATCAAATAGCACAACAAGCGACACCCCACACTGTGAGGACTTCTCTGCTTTCTTTAAGCTAAAGACTGACAACATAAGAAATGACCTCATCTTGGATGTAAGCCGATTCCCCAACCACACCAGAATGGCTAACACTCAACCTAAAAACATGGCATCTTGGCTGTACTTCGATACCTACTCGGAAGAAACAATACACAAACTGCTCTGCACCTTGAAGCCCTCTAATCACCTCACAGACCCACTACCTGCGAATGCTGTAAAAGACTTCATCCCCTTGCTCCTCCCTCTCTGGACCAAAATCATCAACAGCTCCCTGCAACAAGGCCTCATTCCAGACTCCCTCAAGGTGGGACAAGTCACGCCTATACTCAAGAAACCCACAGCTGATCCGTCTGACCTAAACAATTACCGGCCCATCACCAATATCCCCACCCTGGCCAAACTGCTGGACAAATGTGTCCAACTCCAACTAACAAGACACATTGACCAATTTGACCTCCTCAACTCTCATCAATCAGGCTTCCGAGCGAAACATAGCACGGAAACAGCTATGACACACATAATTGATGACGCCCTCCAAATTCTTGATCGCAATGAGTCCTGCCTCCTCATCCTTCTTGACCTCTCGTCAGCATTTGACACGGTCAAACATGAGAACTTGCTGGAGCTGCTAAGCACTAGAATGGGTCTATCAGGAACTGTTCTCAAATGGTTCTCGTCCTTCCTTCACAACCGGTCCCAGAAGTTCAAGATCGACAATGTGCTATCTTCACCTGTGCCTGCAGATCTAGGTGTTCCACAAGGATCCTCCCTCTCCCCCACATTGTTCAACCTCGTCATGGAACCGCTCGCCACCTTGCTCCAAGCTTCCAATGTCCAATTCCATATGTACGTCGACGACACACAACTGTACCTAAAGCTTCAATCTCCGGATGATATCAAACATCTGAATTCCACGCTTATCAACACTCAATCTTGGATAGCCGATAATCACCTCAAACTAAATGCTCTGAAAACTGAGTTCCTTCTCATCTCACCCCCGGCGAAAATCTCCACCACCCAAACATGGCTCAACAACCTAACAGCATTCAATGTCCAACCCACCATCGTGGACTCAGCGAAATCCCTAGGCATCACACTGGACGCCAAGCTCAACATGCAGCAGCACGTCAGCAAAGCCACAAAAGCAGCTAATTTCCAAATCAACACTCTGAGGAAAATTAAACCCTTCCTCCCTGCTGAAGACTTCCAAACAGCTGTACAAGTGTTAGTCATCCCTCGAATAGACTACGGAATTGTGGCCCTCAGCAGCCTCCCGCTATCCACAACAGCACCCTTAAGAGCCTCCCTGAACGCTGCCGCAAGACTCATTACTGGCTCAAGAAAACATTCGCATATTTCCCCAGACTTAAAGTCCCTAAAATGGCTGCCTTTTGAAGCCAGAATACAACTAAAAATTGCAGTCATGACACACGCGGCCGTGCACCACAATGCACCCAACTACCTCGCTCAAAAGTTGTCTATATCAGGAGGTTCGAGATCCAATAGAAGCTCAAAAAATCTTCTCTTGAAACCCCGCAGATTCCGGAAAGAGAAAACTTATAAGCGCTCCTTCTCAGGAATGGCACCCAGGATCTGGAATGCGCTCCCTCCTGAAACCAGGCGTATCTCCTCCACTGCACTCTTCAAGAAAGAGGTGAAATCCATCCTTCTGGCCAAGATCTCCTGAACTTCATAGGTGCTGGATCAGAGACTCTGCATTGCCTTGTGTCAATGCTCACCTTGTCCTTTGGCACTATACCTCTACCTGATGGAGACACTACTGCGCTACTTTCTTACTACCGACCAATATATGATACACGCTGGGTCACTGATTCACCCTCCCGATGCCCCCACTCAGTGCTCTCTCTATACTAAAACACTGGTATAAGCCTTCCATTCACCCAAGGTGTATCTGAACACCTCTGTAGTGGGATCAATGTCTTGTGCCGTCTTATATTACTTGTTTACCGTACTGTATATTGATATGTTTTATGTATGTTTTTATTTTCCTCTCATGTTAGTGACTACTACATTGCTCCCATTACCTCTGTTCATTCCTACTGCCCCTACCCTTTCATTGTGAAGCGCTCTGATATCTGTAAGGATCTTGTTCGCGCTATATAAAACGTTGAATAAATAAAATAACATATTTGTGTTAGACTGCCACTCTTTTTTTATTGCTTTTACAGTTCTTACAACAAGGCCACATTATTGTGTTTGTTAGTATATTCACTCATAATCTTTTGGGCCCTCTCACTAATTCTTTCTTTGTTTCTTAGTTGGTGGGTGCTTGTTTGATGATGCCAATAATGATGTGATATGTGATGCTCTAATGATATCTTCAATATCACCTGTACCATTATATGTGAGGTATGAATAGTGCTTTGATAGAGTGTTGGTTGGCTTGCTCCTCGTTCTTGGCAAATTCATCATTTTAGGATTTTCATCCAGAACATGCCTTCACCTGAAGTTTTTTGTGTTCCTTTAACCAATATTACTTATGAAGACTTAACCAGAACTCTCCGTCAATATCTTTTTTTCAGTTATTTTTCTGGAATGTGATATCTATTGATTAATTTTTGGCCCTTGATAACATGAAGCGCCTTTGCGCAATGCCATTGGACATGTTTGTTGGACTTTGGTCTCAGGGATTACCATACTGCCCAGTTTGTTATTGTGTTGTGGTGCAGCATTGCAAAAGGTAGTTATAGGAGTTGTTTTAGTGTTCAATTCCTTTCATCATGCTGTGCGAGGAGATCACGCCTCACAGAAGTTTTTTTGCATCATGCAAGTGCAGACTTGCCCTATGCAGTCTTCAGTAGCAGTGGCCTCAAACAGTAAGATATATCAATGTCTCAGTCAGTGATGAGCATCATTGGCCTCTGACAGTAATAAGCTTCAGGGGCCCAAGGCAGTGTAAAGGATTGGATCCTTGAACATTTAGGTCCCTTATAGATTAGCCGAAGAAAGGATGGCTCCTCTCATTAGCCTGGGTGCCACCCTGAACAGAATGCTATACATTAGAGGTGATATGTGACAAATGGAGGGCACAACTGGGAGGGGAAACGTCCAGGCAATCTTAATAGTCTTTATTAAAAAAGCAGAACAATAATAACAAGTATGGCTATCACCAAATAGCTCCTGACAGAACAGGATGGAGAAAACTTGCCAAGCAAATTAAGATTAAAAATCAAATAGAAGTTTGAGCTATGAGAAGCAAAATTCTAGCACAAAAACAGGAACGGGGGATGAATAATGCAATAAAAAGTGAACAAAAACTTTTCAGGGCATCCTTCAGTAGTGCCTCCATATTTATGGTCTAGAAAGTACTGACATCACAGAACAAGCATTTGCAATGCAATAGGTCTCGCATTTGTGAGACTTTAAGCTATTAGCATTGTAAATGACATTGCTTTTTATTTGTGTTTTAAAAACCTAAACATAAAAGGCATTGTCATTTACAATGCCAGTTGCTCAAACTCGCGTTAATGCGAGACCTATTGCACTGCAAATGATTGTTTCTCTTGATTGCAGGTTTGCGAGGTGACTATATTGCTTTGACTAGGTGATAGAGTAATCTTTCATAATTCTTAACACAATTTACTGATTGCCTATAACAAACAGCAGCCATATCTAGTCAGGTGTTGAATGTCGGCTAGAGCGTCATCTGCTAGAAAGCCCCATGTTTCTTAGGTGCAAGGATGGGAAAGGGACAAGGAACGCTGATAGGAATGGCAATCAAACTCACAGCAGCAAACACATGGGCTCGTGAGATTGTCACACAGGACTTTTGGGAAAGCAAGATAAATATGCACTGGGTGTTTGCTCCGGTTCAAGAAGCCCGAGGTGTTAATCCTCCTACCTGCTGCCGCTCCGGATGGAGGCTGTTAAGGAGAGAGGTCCACTGGGCTCAGCTACAACTAACAGCCCCTAAGTCGAATAACACTTACACTCATCTGTCTGTAACATACCATAAGGGCTACTTTCTTTTGGGGACATGGAAGGAGGGATAAAGGCGAAATCAGATTGCCAGATTGGGCAACGAAATCCATGTGAAACAATCAATTGCAACGTCAATATACACATAGTAAGGTTTTGAGTGCTTTCGAGAGATCTGTTTTGGAGAGAACTGTGCAGTTTACCTTCATGCACCTAGGGTTCTTGAGTGAATGTGAACTTTTTGTAGCTGCATTAAAAACAAGAAACAATAAAGTGGAAACCGCGTTGGGGGGAAAAAAAGCCACAGGGAATAGATGGGAGAGGGAGGGAGAACAATGGCGCATAAAGGAAGCGTCCGCACGGGGGAAGGGGGAACAAACTCTGACATATTTAAAGGTTATAGGGCAACCCCCATAAAGCGGGCGCCGTGCCGAATCGGAAAACCAAGGCAGAAGGGAGCGGGAAAGTGTTTGCTATACTACTGCCGCCTAAATGAAAGAAAACAAATAAAAAAATGTTTTTATTGCACAATGTTGATAAAGCGGGTGTCGCGCTGAAGACAGGAGTGAGTGGCAAAGAGTTTACAATACCCGAGCGCCCAAAGGAAAGTAAACTAACTAAAAAAAACACATTATAGCGTGAATAGTGCTGCGCCATAAAGGAAAGTAAACAAACCTACAAAAAAAGAATTGGCCGTGTGACATCGCGGAGGTCAGGCAGCCTTCGTTGGGACGTGGGCGGGGCCTGCAAAAGAAACAGGAAGGATCCGCCGGGACAACGTCCAGAACCCTGCAGCCTGAATGCTGAAGTCCCTGGCCCCATCAGAGGGACCCGGGCGAAGACTGCATGGCACCAGAGGCATCACGGGGCTCCCGAGTGCTGAGGAGAGCCCCGCGGCGTGCCAGGAGACGGGCAAGGACCGAGCCGTTAAGTGAGAGCTTGCAGGCTGTGTGAACACAAGTTGCGTGCACTTGCTGGGGGGGGGTGGAGGTGCGCGTGTGTGTGTGCGTGTGTGTTATGTTATGTTATGTTATGTTAACTTGGTTTTGTATAGCGCACGGCTACTCAGAAGAGTGTCCCGGCGCTTTAGTTGCACACCTATCTCACAACATAACAAGAAAGAGAACAGAAAGAGATCCAGAAAGAACCACGGGGGGACATCTAAGAAGTAAAGAGCCACGTCTTGAGGCCCTTCCTAAACGCCAGTAGATTTGGTGTACTACGCAGTGTTACTGGCAGCGTGTTCCACAGCTGCGGGGCCAGCAGTCTAAAAGAGCGACCTCCAATGCGTGCCCTTTTTATACGAGGGACCGTGGCAAGAAACTGGGATCCGGACCTCAGGGCCCTGGCCGGATGATAAAAGGCAAGCCTTTTTTGTAAGTATTTTGCTCCTGAGGCATGAAGAGCTTTATGTGCCAAAGTTAGGGCCTTGAAAATAATCCGCTTCCGGACGGGAAGCCAGTGCAGTGACTGCAGGAGTCCCGAGGCTCTGGCACGGCGAGGTAGTCCAAAGATAGCGCGAGCGGCCGAGTTCTGGACCACCTGCAGTCGTTGTAATAGATAATCTGGCAAGCCAAGATAGAGAATGTTAGAATAATCAATTCTCGAGCCAATTATCGCCTGCACTATTATCTTCCTGTGCTCCTCCGATAGTAGGGGGAGGAACTTCCGCAACATCCGAAGCAGGCCAAAACAGGTACCAGTGAGACCAATAACCTGGGAGCGCAATGTGAGGCCATTGTCCATCTTGATCCCCAGGTTTTTGGCAACCCGGGAGGAATCCGCAGGAGGAAACATGTTCTCAGGCCACCACTCCTTCCAATCTGGATCCGAGCCACACCCGAAGAAGAGGACCTCCGATTTATCCGAGTTGCACTTGAGGCTGTTATGATGGAACCAATTAAAAACAGCCCCAAGGCAACCCCGGATACTCTCTCCGTTGAAGTCCGCACCCTTCTCGCAGGTAAAGAGGAGCTGGGTGTCATCGGCGTAGGAAACGATCTGGGCCCCGAAGGACTCCGCCAGAGCCGCCAAAGGGGTCATGAAGATATTAAAGAGAGTCGGGCTCAGCACTGAGCCCTGAGGGACTCCGACACCCAATGGCGACATCTCGGCGGAGCAAGCGGAGGCCCAGACCGTTTGTCGACGGCCGGCCAAAAAAGAACTAAACCAACTAAGCACCGTCCCCCTTAGACCGATCTCAAAAAGTCTAGCGAGGAGCCCCTCGTGGGGAACGGTGTCGAAGGCCGCCGACAGGTCTAACATCACCAGCATCGCCTTCCCACCTGAGTCCAGCACCTCCTTAATTGCCTCCGAGATTTCTAGAAGTGCTGTTTCTGTACTCAGATTGGCGCGGAAACCAGACTGGGTGGGGTGCAGTAGATCATGTGACTCCAGATAGTTGGCAAGCACCTTATGCACATGTTTTTCAAGGATTTTGGCGAAGGCAGGCAGCAGCGAAATCGGCCTATAGTTGGCCAACACCTCCGAGTTCAACCCGGGCTTTTTAAGCAAAGGGATAATCATCGCCTCCTTCCATAACCGAGGAACCACACCCTGCCTAAGAGAACAATTCAGCAGGGGGTTCACCCAGGGATTGATGACTTCAGCCATATTCGCCAAAAATTTGGCGGGGCAAGCATCCCGGGGGGAGCCAGATTTAAGGCAAGCCATCAGATCTAATGATGAAGCAGCGGAAAGAGGGGGGAAAACGGCCAAAACTGGGTCCACATTAACCATCGAGACCGAGACATCTTCCACTTGCCAAGGCAGCTCTGGCTCCTGCGAGGTAAAGGAGTCCTGGATCAGCTTAATCTTTGAAGTAAAGAAGTTGGCAATCTCAGTGACCCACGACTCAGAGGGAGGGGCCTGATTCGACAAAACCCGCGAGGCCGTAAATTCCCGCACAACGGCAAATAACTCCTTACAGGAGTTTGAGGCAGTCTCAATTTTCCTCGCGAAGTAGCCTCTCTTCTCAGCAAGGATGTCGCGATGATAGGCTTTTACTGAGGACCTGTAAGCAAGTTTGGCCACCGGGTCGTATTTCGCACGCCACGCTCTTTCAGCCACCTTACATTGGCGTCGTGAAGCCCACAGAGCTTCCGTAAACCAAGGGGCAGACGCCCGTTTTTCTGTATTGCGGGGGGGCCTCACCGGTGCAAGATCGTCAAGCCTCTCCGAGAGCCATAATTGCAGCCGCTCTACATCCCTATCTAAATCCCCTGTCAAGATACAGGGATGAGCCACACAAGCCTGTGTCAGCAGTTCGGGAGTAACCCGATGTAGTGCCCTAGATCCTTGGGCAGACGGCCGGGGGGCACAGGAAGATTTTCTAACCTCCGAGATAAAATATTTGACCAACCTGTGATCCGACCACAGCACCTGAATGGGTGCAAGGATCTCTATGGAAGTGGTCGAAAGGATCAAATCCAGAATATGGCCCTTCTCATGAGTCGGTCCACAATGATAGGGCGACAAGCCAAGGGGGGCTGTAACGTCCAACATTTTTATCGTGTCGGCCTCCGTTTCATCGTCCATATGGATATTAAAGTCGCCAGCAACTATACAATGCTCCGACTTGAGTACCAGAGACGAAGTTATTGACTGAAGCTCTTCAAAAAAAGTGCCCGTAGGCCCTGGGGGTCTATACACAAGGAGACCTTTAACAGAGTGGTGCGGCGATAACACAATTGAAAACGCGAGGGATTCACAGCCCGTAATCGCCTCGGAGGGGATGGTGGTGCAAGTGGCGCTTTTATTTACTATCAGCGCCACTCCACCTCCTCGTCCTTTCAGTCTATCCTGCCTGAAGATATTGTAATCAGGGGGGATCGCTGTGGCAATATCAGGGTTGGAAGACTCACCGAGCCACGTCTCGGTAAGCATCAGACACAGAGGTTTTTCTGTTGCCAGCAGATCATAAATATCCAAGGCATGGCGACTAAGAGATCTGGTATTTAGTAATAGGCAGAGATGCTTGGTAATAGCTGCCTCCCTGTGTGGCACACAGGCCAGATATTTCTGAGGCCGCCAGCCACATTCAGGGCATCGACTCTTACCCTTGTGACGGGCTGGGAATACCGTCCGACAGGAATCTCGCGTCCATTGCAGGGAGCGCAGCTCCTGCGCCGAATATCGTAACATGGGGGCGAAAAACAAAGGATGAAGTAAAGCTAAGATTCGCCAGATCCCAGTCCCGCCCGTCGCCCCGGAAGCCGCCGGGACGATGACGGGCGCAGACGGGCAGGACTCTGGCACGACTCGGGCACAGGGAAAGGCACACGCGCGCTTGTGTGTGTGTGCGCGCACGTGTGTGTGTTAGTGTTATCCGCTTCCTGCAATGTGGGACAGGAGATGTGCACGGCGTGTGGGTGAATTTGCGCGCTCACATGGGGGAATAGCCTGCGCGTGCACATCCCCTGTCTCACATTCCCAGGAAGTGGATGACAAAAGATGCTTCGCTGGACGCAGTGCTTCGCACTGCTTACACCAGCTCGACCTAAAAAGAATCATGCCTAATCTCTTATTTGCATTCTAAATTCTTAGACTATATTCTATGGACTGACCACCCTCTTGGAAAGGGCTCTTCATAAGGTTTGACCACAGCTTCACTCCGGAAAAACGTAGCACTTGTTGTAATGTGGAGAATGACATAATTGACTTGTGACATCCAGCGTACAATTCCACAAGAACGCTACTGCCATAGGCAGCGCCAGTTGCAGGATCCCTCTCCAGGCAGATGCAAGCATTAAGACTCCGCAGCAGTTCATGCTGCAGGGGAGCTTCACTAGGTGTCTAGTGGTATAGTATCTCAAGATTTGCCTCTTGTCAACATCAGTGCTTCTCCCAATTCAGCCTATGCAGGGCGTTCAGTAAGCCTTTTTCTTTCATCTTGTCACAGATGTACCAGGCAGTAGAGACTGTCATTGCCCCCATGCAGTAACTTGCATAGATCCAGGCAGTGTTGAACATTAATGACCCCTTGGCAATATTTCTTATATTAGGGTATTTGAAACATGAAACATAACAGGCTCCTGTCTGTATTGCTCTTCAAATGCCCAATGCATTAATGAGCAAAAATAGCCCCAGATACATCTCATGACAGTGCTACACTCTGCTAAAAGCATTACGCTAGTGTATTAATTTTACTCCCCTCCTCCACCATTGTAATTGGTGATGAAATAGCATGGAGCAAACAATTGACAGCCTTCCTGCTTCTTGATTTCCCTGAAATGCTCCAATACTGCTGATCATCTCGATCCCAGGTTCCCACCCCTTCATTTCAGGCGCAGCACAGGGCATCCTGGTGTCATCATGAGTCTTCATGGAGTGAAAGTGGATCTTTGACCATTGTTGAGTATGATTAGTGGCCATGAATCACAAGAGGTGAAACTTTGAGTGAGTCTTGCTGCCGTCACTCTCCCTCTATATGGGTAATGAATAGTATATTATTCAATGCAGATCTGCAGATCGTCAAGCATTCAGAGTCTGACTATGTGTTTAGCATTATTTTTGGGTAGAGCAGCCCCCTTGGGTAAAGTTCCATGCTCTCCCTCACCTCACGGCCCAATAGAATTCTCCCCGCCCCCTATCGGATAGGGGTAGGGATAGGCACCCCACATCTGCCCCCGGGGGTCAGAAAGCCCACTAAGCACCAGCCATTTCAAAAAGGAGATAAAACAAAGAAAAGGAGTTTGCGGCCAACCCTGGCATCAAGCCTACCTTCTCCCCAGAAGCGGCAATAGTGTCTTTCTGCCCCCTCGGGGGAGGTAGGAGGTTTGTCACAATTGGGGAGATTCCCCGAAATATTTGCCCCTGGAGGGTGGTACGAAGGCCCTGTCAATGGTTGTCCCTGCAATGGGATTGCCATTGACCTTTGTTTGATCCGTTCCTGTTATGGGCACTAGTCCCAGCCACACAAGTGGTACAGCGTTTTTATCAGCACAAGTGGGTAACGCTGGATGGTAGGATTTCTTTTTATTCCAGAGGTTTCCAGCGCAGAAATGTAAGGAAAATCTATTATTTCAGGCAAAATTTGAGGGTTGCAGGGTATTGTGGTTAGGAAAATCTCATTGGATCCATGCAAGGCACACCACCCTGCAATCCCCTGGGTGTTTGGTTTTAAAAAATGTACATGGTTTGCATGGAAGGCACCACAGCACGTTCCCAAATATTGCAGCTACCCCTAGGGTTAACCAGGCAAAATTTGAGGGTTGCAGTATATTGTGGTTAGGAAGGTCTCATTGGATCCATGCAAGGCACACCACCCTGCAATCTCCTGGATGTTTAGTTTTAAAAATATATGTCCATAGTTTGCATGGAAGGCACCACAGCACGGTCCCAAATATTGCAGCTACCCTAGGCGTACCCACACAAGTGAGGTAAAAAAATGTATTGGTATAATTGTGGGAGCATAGAATAGTAGAACATTTGTTATTACCAACTGGATTTTGCTGCATTTCTTTCTTCCAAATGTAAACCAGTGTGTAAAAAAGTAGAGATTATCGGTACCCACAAATGTAGAGCTGTTCAAATAACCCCTGCTCCTAAAATACATATCTTGTGTTTATTTCAGAAATACATAGGTTTCCTTGATACTCATTTTTCACTCTACATATTTCACCATATGAATCTGTCTATATTCTGTACTCAATGATAAGCTTTTGTACAGTGCATCTCAGTTGTACGCCCTGGTTGCCTTTAGTTATTGATGAACCTACAAACTCTATATTTCACCACAACCAGGAGGGTCAAACGTAATGGTATATTGCTTAAGTAATTCGGCCATTGTGACAACAAGTTACAGATGAATACGTCACAAACGGCTGTTTTTTATACAAAAAATAGGCTACCTTGTTACTGGTGATCGAATTCCGTAAAAAGAAAAAAACAGTAGACCAGAGCTGTTTTGCAAAACAGGAACAGTTTGTTTAATTAAACATAGCGGCCAGGAGAACAGTTACAGACACGAGATCTGAGGACTCTCTCAATTTACATTTAGTATGTGTCCTTATATGCAAATTACAACAAGGCATAAAAGTTCCCGGCGTACCATATATGGTGAGAGATGTTGGTTGCTGCCTTTGGAGTCATAAACTAATGGTTACTACAGGTGGGTCTTGACCGTCCGTAGAAACAGAATGGCCAGTGGCGAAAATGTCCAGATGTCTAGCAAGGATGGATCATGTGATCACTATATGTGCTAGGTCCTGATTGGCTATGTGTTCCTAACACATGTGGCATCTTACTTTTTATGGTGTTTTTAGGATCGCATGTACCTTCCTCCAGCCATGTGTGCTTTATTGGGGCAATCTCCCTTGGCCATTGTAATGCTGCTGTACCCATCTGTGGGACTGATCTAGAGTTTCCTGCCCAAGTGTTTGCCTACCAGTTACGCACCCTCCGATCCGTGGCCTCTCAATCAGCAGTTCCCATGCCTAGGTCTCAGGGCCTGCCTATCTACATATTTGCGAGTCAAGGTTGATGTAGATTTCACAACAGGCGATTCTGTTAGTAAAGGCGATATTTCATTTTCATCGATGTATGCATCTATTTCCATGTTAACAACCTCATTGAAAAACTTAAAAACTGTGAAAAAAATATTTTTTTTAAATTCATCTCTGCATGTTCCTGAAAGCTGGGAGGATGGTGACTTTAGCACAGAAAACCATGAGTTGATACCATTTTCAGGAGTAAAACAACCGGACACTTTTATCCAACATACTTTTTTTCTATTTTCCCCAAGAAAATGTAGCTATATTTTGCCTATTTACTCAGTCCCCTCCAGGGCAATGCACAAATTCTGAATATTTCTAGCAACCCCAGAATGTTGGAAAAAAAGGACACAAATTTGGCATGGATACCTTATGTGAAACAAAGGGTGTGGAGCCCTATGCACGAAGTAACCTAAATTGCCAAATTGTGTGTGCGTGGGTGGGGTTAAAAGAGAAGTATCTGGCCAAGAGATGTATGTGGCCTACACATTGAGTTTTTTTTTCATTTTCCCTATAGTTCTTTTTCATCCTTGTGGGAGTGTTCTGTAGCCTTGGGGCTGGATTGTGCTGACAAACACCCTATATGGCACATTTAAAAAATAAAAATGTGATTTATTTTAAAACCATCCCATCCGTATTGGGTAATTAGATTGCAAAATGGATGAAGCTACCGAAAAGAATCTGTGGTGGCAGCCAATCAGATGTATGAATACTGAAATATTTTTGTGGTGGTGGAATCAGTTTGTTCAATTTATTTTTCAAAATATTTCAACCGTAAAGATATCCTTATTACTCTTCAAAGTCTATCTCAAAAACTACTAAATCAAATTACACCGTATCACATGCTTGCTTTTGATTGAGTCTCTCTTTCTCTCTTAATGAAGAATTGCCTCATGGGGAAATTAAAGTTGAGCACCTGAAATGTCTTTGCTGTTGGGAAATTGTAAACTTTATCACTGAGGAAGTAACCAAGGCAAGCAGTAAAAAGATATATTTTCTGTACCTGAACAGCACTAGTGGCCTATGAAGAAGCTGTGGCAGCAAGCTCAGTTTAAAGTATACACAATACAGAGCAGAAAAATACAGAACCTATGAAATATGGTGTATTAAGAGATTTTGTTTATTTCATTATTACATACAATTTCTCTTTTCAAACAGCAAGTTGCATCATTGATTGGGGCCGATCCTAGAGAGATTATTTTCACCAGTGGCGCTACGGAGTCCAATAATCTAGCTGTTAAGGTAAGAGTCTTTTGTCCTGATCTGTCCTGTGGGAACGTTGAATGGCTCTTTTAGTCTCTGTAGCCCATCAGCTTAATTGCCTCGTATTCACTGATGGTGAGGAGCCCCCCCATCTGATAATTTTTCATTTTGCATATTTATGCAGTGCTTAAACATGTGTGTGCAATTAAATGTACCAGATCATAATTACAGACCTGTAGTGAACTGCTGATATAACATTTCTATCAAATCTGATTTCTTCCCAGAGCTTCACCAGCATTATTAGAAGGCTTTGGTTGGCCTCACGATTTTACTCCTGATTTTTACTTTTCTCTTATTCTGGCATTTGCATTGACTATTTATGAAGAAACTGTTGGCTTAAGGGAGTTAATGGTATGGAGTTCAACATCACTAACAATTTTTTTTAAACGACCATTAAAAATATATATATATATGTGTGTGTGTGTGTATATGTGTGTATATGTATATAGTGAGTGTAGGAGAGTAGGGTCTGCAATCCTATGATCACCCAGATTTTTGCTTTTTGCTGCACTGGTTTACGACTTTCCCTGGCTGTGGGCCTGCTAATCAGACCCACAGCCTAGCTGTTCTCTCTATCCAAATTGTACTCAGGTACTGAATTGGCACTGGGCCCTCTCCAAGTCCCTGTACTCAGGGCTGAGGTGTACCCAGAAGTCTCCCAGGGGCTGAAGCATGTATTATGCCACCCCTGGGCTGACTAACTAAACTGACACAACTGGCTGCACGACAGCTGGGGCAAGGTGGTGTACTCACCCTTTGCTTTAGATATAGTATACCTATATCTAACCCTAAAATGGACACACAGATCTCCTATCAGTCACTCCTATGGCAGGCCTTAACAATCCTGAAGGCAGAGGGCTTGGAATCGTGTGAGATGGTGCTCTGGCATGAGCTGAGCCTGTCTGCGGCTTTCGGGATCCATCCCTTAGCCGTTTCCATGATATCGCATACCATATACTCTTAAGTGCATTATAATCCTCGCGGTTATATGCCAACTCTGGTATCGCTTTATCAAAACATGTCGAGTAAGGTGTCATACGAATTGGAATACTAACCCCTCGCCAATTCTGGCGACGGGGTTAGCATTCCACCCTTCTAGAGGGACACGACATGTATGTAACCCCTAACCCCGGTTAAAGTCAAACAGAGCCTCAGCTCCACAAAATGGATGCTGCCACCGAGACACAAGTCTGCCCTCCTGCTGCTGGGAGTCCTCCCAGAGCAGGAGATAAGGACAAAGGGTTTCCTGCCAGGGGCGGTGCCAGCACCGTCCCAGACAGGGTTTTGTGTATTGTAGGTAGGCAGGGCTTTAGAGGAAGGTGACTGCACGTGGCACCCCGGTGCTCACTGTGCATAGGCTGGCTGGAACCAGTTCCAGGGTCACTCCAGACCCTGTGCTGGGGAAAAGCCCGCCAAGGAAGTGGGTGTAACCACCCCCCTCCTAGTCCCACCCCTAGGGCAGGACTTAGTCGCGTGCCAGCCCCTTTTTACAGGATAAAGGTAGGAACTGGCCCCCTTCCAAATCAGATCATCTTTGAATCCTGAAACTACTTTCCACGAAAGGAACTCAAGACTTCTTCCTAAGATTTCTCCCTTGTGACTAAGGAGTAGTCACCCTGCATCCGCAGGCACCATCTTAAGAACACTGCGGTCTGCTGCAAGTCTCTCCTCCGGATCAAGACTGCCCAGCTCGACGAGAACCGGCTTCCCTGGCACCTCTGACCTCTACCTGCATCATCAGTCACGCTGAGATTCGTGGGTGTGACGAGACCTCGAGGGACCGGCCATCTTCAAGACTGCACGACTTCTTTCCAGCAAGCCCGCCGAGTAATTTCCTGGTGAGTGCTTTGGGGTCCGAGAAGCCCCGACCCTGAGCAGCTCCAGCACCGAAGTGCAGCCTCCCAGCATCTCCACGATCTGCGTGGGGCCCTTCTGCTTTTTGCTGCTCACCGCGTTGTTTGGCTACTAGCCCGCTGGCTTGTGGCCTTCTGAACGACGCCCGACGACATTTCTGCTGCTGGTCTGGTTGCTCCAGGCTGGCCCTTGCTCCCTTCCAAAAGAGGAGCACCCCGGACCCTCCTGGTCCACTCAAGACGCCATTTCGAGTCCACCGCGTGGGCTTGAATTAGCCAAGGCTTGTTGCCCAATCCGGGGTAACTTCGACGCCGACAGCTTCATCCATCGTGGGACAGCTCGCCTCTCCATCCTGGTCGCCGACAACGCCTCCTGGTCCGTGAGACCTGCAGAGCCAGCGTCGCCCACTCACCTGACTGCGGTGACTTCGCCCGGTGCCATCCTGGTGCCCACTTAATCACTGGCTAGTGATTCAAGAACTTGGTCCCCTCTGCTTTCAGGTTTCTTCTTCCTCGATCCAGGCTTGGATCCAACGAACTTTCCTTCACTGGTCGCCTGCCAGCAACTTCCTTCTTCCAGGCTCCTGGTCCGGCAACGAGATCCCCGACGTCTTTTCAGACCTATGCAGCTGCAGCCCCTGGGCTAGGTAACTTCGGCACTTCGGTGTCCCAGCATAGCCTCACTACCCTAGGGTCAGGATCCACTGTCGTTTTCTTCCTACCAGGTCGGGTTCGCCCGTGAACACTAACTTTGCCTTTACTAGCCTCCATAGACTTTGTCCCGCATCCCGCGTGAGAGTGCACACTCTGCACCCGAGTCCCCTAGGTCTCCTAGAAGTAATCTAACGATTCTATAGTCAAGTCCTAGCGATTCCAAAGCCTATTAGTACTGTACTTACCTGCTAGTAATTTCGCATTCCACTTTTTAAGTATATGGTTTTTCGTGCCCCTCGGGCATTTGTGTATAACGTGCTAACTTAAGTATTTTCGTAAGAGTTTTGTTGTGTGCCTAGCACCCTGTCCTCATAAAGAGTACAGGGTTGTTGTGATTCTAATAAATACACTGTTTATTTTCATAACACTTGTGTGGTGTCCTTTCACTGGGTGTTCAAGGGGTAATGTGATGGTAAAACAGCTGGCTTAACACGCCCTCTAGAGTCTTAGCCTTAGACTGCTCGTATCCATGCTACTAGGATAGCTGGTCTATAAGGTTGACTTACAACCAATCATCAATAAGGGTTGTTTGGACTGATATATAGTGATCACTAGAATAGTGAACACTGCACATCAGGCCAACTTCTCACAGTGAGGTTGATGTGGTCGCACTTTTGAAAATAAATTAAGAAGCACTGAATTGGGTCTACCTCGTCTGATTGCAAGCCTGTTGGTGAGAAATTGTGGAGGACGAGTCTTGCAGCATATATATATATATATATATATATATATATATATATATATATATATATATATATATATATATATATATATATATATATTCACATCCTCCGCTACGCCACCGGGACACCTAGACAGCGGTGCACCACAGGGGCCGAGGTAACCCTGTAACAAAATGCAGGTTCACAACGCGTAGTTGCTGCTACGCAGGTGCACTCTCCACTGGTAGAACACAGACCACTTCCAACGTCTTTAGCGCTTTCCAAAGTAGTTTATTTCATCCATTAGTTGCATGTGAAATACGGGCAAAGGAACAAACCCCCAACGCGTTTCGGCGAAGCTCTCGCCTTGGTCACGGGTGATTTTACAAAAACGTGTTCAAACAATAAATAAAGTTGCACGTAAAAAAATATATCAACATAGACAAAGGACTCACACCCTCGCTGGTTCCGCCATCTTGGAGTGGTCTATCTGTAACCACCTTGAAAGCCAGTCGACTTTTCTAATAATCTCGAATTCATTTGCATATGCTATACAGACATACAAGCTTTTGTTGAAGCTATAATCAAATATAAAAAATGCATATTTGAAATAATCAAAAGAAACCAAAGGTCCCCGAACACATAATGTTTTGTCAAACGAATAGGCAAGTCGTATTGTACGCAAACATAATTACACCATGGCTCGTGAAATTACCACCATACATAACTCATGGTACTGAATTGATTAATAAATCATTAATCATATGCACATAATTAGAACTCAAGTGAGTAGCGTACTAAAAAAGAAGAAAATATAACGAAACCGCTCGCCATTCTTGCCATCATACCTAGCTCCAGGTATTAGTCCATTCCTGCACCCTTGGTCATATATGCCAGTTTTTAAACTCCAGTGAGTAGCGTGCATAAAAAATCAAAATAACAATACAGCTTGTCATCCTTAATCAATTCCATGGCATATAATTGGGACATCACACATATACTACCAAGTGGTATACACATTATAGAGTCCATTCCAAATTAATACATTCAATGTCACTGCCCAAGTGGCGGTATTGTCCAGTATGCAGCTAATCTCCTGATTCCTAAACGGAAGAAGAGAAAAAGCCAATCAGATGTATAGCAGACCCAATGTCCTAACATAAATAATAGATGGCTTAAAGGGTCATGAGTCCTCAATAAACAAGTGTTAAAATGTGTGACTAATTTTTTAAATTGTAATTTATCAACAGAAGCACGGAGAGAGCCTCAGGCACAAACATTTCATCAAACTGTACATTGTTGGTATTATACATTATTAGAACTACACAGGATATGTATAATACATCGTAACCTAGACACCTCAAATTATTGCGTCACAATAAACCTCCAACTACATTTTTAACTACATTTTTAAACAGATGTCTCACCACCAACCTACAACTCATTCCCCCAAATGCCATTTCATTTCTTCTTCAGAATTCAGGCCTCTGGGTATCAGGGTATCTAGGTCTAAAATGTACCTATTCTCCAGCTGTCTCAACTTCCGTATCTTATCACCCCTTCTGTTCATAACTGGGAGTTTGTCAATTACGAAGAACTTGAGCAGATTGCGATTGCTCCTATGAAGTTCCTCGAAATGACGGGCAACTGGCGAAGTCTGATCTTTGTTGTCAATTGCTCTCATATGCTCCAAAACACGTTTTTTGGCAGGGAACATTGTACTCCCTATGTATTTTTTAGAGCACGGGCACATCAGAACATAGATACAATACTCAGATAAACAAGTCACATGTTTGCTAATGGTTCTCTCTACCCCCTCTACAGGAAAAAAGACCTTCTTCACATTGTTACTATACTTGCAAGCTTTGCACTTCATGCAAGTGTAGAAGCCCTGAATATCCACACTTCTCGGTGCAATACTGCTCACTTCGTTCTTACTGAGCTTATCCCTAAGTGAATGGGCCTTTCTAAAGGTCATGTTTGGTCTGTCACCCAAGACGTGCAACAAAGTGGACTCCGTCTTGAGTACATTCCAATGGCGTTTGAGACTGCTCTGGACCTGCCAGGAACTAGAATGGAAAGTAGAAATGAATCTTACATTGTCTTTGTCTGGTGGATGCAATTTTTCTTGAGGAACCAGCAATGAAGAATGACTCATCTTACTGGCCTTGTTGAATGCTACCTCTATAGTTGTAGGTTGGTAACCCCTTTCTCTAAAGCGCTGTTTCATGCACTCACTTTCCATAAGGAAATCTTGATCCGTGCTACAGTTCCTCCGAGCCCGGAGGAACTCGCCATAAGGGATGCTCCGGATTAAAGATTTGGGGTGTCCACTTTCAGCATGCAATAATGTATTGCCTGCAGTATCCTTCCGGTATAGTTTGGTAGTCAATTTCTGGCCAGACACTTCGATGAGTAAATCAAGGAATACCATCGTCTGGGTGCTCATTTGTCCCTCTAAGACAAGATTAAGGTCATTCTTGTTGAGATCAACAACAAATTGTTCAGCTTGGGCCTGTGAGCCCTCCCAAACGATGAATAAATCATCTATGTAGCGAAGCCACAACTTGACGTGGTCTCGGTACATAGAATATGTTCTCTCCACCTGCTGCTCCCAGCTTGCCATAAATAGATTAGCAAAACTGGGAGCAAAACAAGTGCCCATTGCTGTACCCTGTCGCTGTCTGTAATAGACATCGTTGAAGACAAAGAAATTTTGCTCCAAACAGTAAGTCATCATTTGGATAATCATCTCAGTGTGCTCAAGATATGAGATTGAACGAGTATTAAGAAATTTCCGGCAAGCCTTGATGCCATCCTCATGTCTAATTGATGTGTAACGACTACACACATCAAGTGTAACCAATACAAAATTGTCTGCCAGACTAAATCAGATAACTTGTTGATGAAATCCCTGCTATCTTTCAAGTAGAATGGTATACTCGCAACAAAAGGACGGAGAAAAAAATCAATATATTTCGACGTGTTCTCCAAAAGAGAATCTATTGACGAAACTATAGGCCTGCCCGGGGGTTTACTGGAGTTCTTGTGCAGCTTGGGCAAAAGATATAACACTGCCACCTTGGGGTTGCGGTTTAGAAGGAATGCGTACTCATTCCATTCTATAATGCCATCCAACCGCCATTTGGTCAACATCTCAAAATATGTGCTGTTACTTTTTTCAATGGCCTGTAAGGAAGAGATTTCATAACATTCTGTAACATTCAATTGTCGCAAATCCTCTATGATATAATCCGCTACATCCATTAGAACCACATTCCCCCCCTTGTCCGATTGGCGGATGACAATTGAGGAGTCATTCTCCAATGACTTCACAGCTAGTCTTTCTGGTTTACTCAAATTGTCATTTGACCAACATTTCTTTTTTGCCAGATTCTTAAAGTCATTGATGACCAATGATTCAAAAGTATCAATACTGCATGCAGGCAAGGTGGGATTAAAGGTGGATTTGGGCTTGAATGGATTTTGACAATTTAAGTTAGTTTTGAAACCCAGAGAGACCGCGTCAGTCTGGGTATTCACTGGTGTACCAAACTCCAAATCCTGGTTTCTTTTGATTATTTCAAATATGCATTTTTTATATTTGATTATAGCTTCAACAAAAGCTTTTATGTCTGTATAGCATATGCAAATGAATTCGAGATTATTAGAAAAGTCGACTGGCTTTCAAGGTGGTTACAGATAGACCACTCCAAGATGGCGGAACCAGCGAGGGTGTGAGTCCTTTGTCTATGTTGATATATTTTTTTACGTGCAACTTTATTTATTGTTTGAACACGATTTTGTAAAATCACCCGTGACCAAGGCGAGAGCTTCGCCGAAACGCGTTGGGGGTTTGTTCCTTTGCCCGTATTTCACATGCAACTAATGGATTAAATAAACTACTTTGGAAAGCGCTAAAGACATTGGAAGTGGTCTGTGTTCTACCAGTGGAGAGTGCACCTGCGTAGCAGCGACTACGCGTTGTGAACCTGCATATATATATATATATATATATATATATATTCACGCTGCCAGTTCCGTCAATTACGTACAGAAATACATGTATATATATTCCAAGAACTCCACTGCTGCTTCTAGCGCTTCAAATGTCGAAGAATGGTGCACCGCAACTTTGGTGCATAGAATCAGTTTATTCACCCCAAGGTAAATCAGCCATAACGCGTGTCAGCTCTGGAGAGCCTTGATCAGATATATATCTCCAAAAAGAAACATGTGCTCCTTCTGCAACGCTGTACGGGCCACACCAACAGTGCTTGAAAAGATTCTTTATTAGAAGACCAACAGGCATTACGCATTTTGAGTCCCGCGACTCTTAATCATATGCCAATTGCTGTGATGTCAGTGGGTTCGTTTGATTTTAAATAACGTAACTATTAAGACAATGAAAAGGGACAACAGTCCGTTCTTCCAGATTAAAGGGGCAGTTCATTCTTGGTTTTTTTGTTCATCATATTCACCGTATATCAGTAGTGCAACGCAGTTAAGTACGAGTTTTTGTTTCAGGTTACTTTTTAACCCCCAAATGGTATTATCATCATTTTGTTGCAAGATTTTGTTTATTCTTGATTACATCAAACAGGACTGCAACTCCCAAAATGCTCCATCTCTGCCCTCTTGATTTATACTGGTTTTCAAAGTCGATTTAGGCAAAACCACCCTTATTCCACAGTGTACCGAGTGCAACACATGCTTTTAAATGGACAGTTCCTTAGCTCGGTCACGGTGTACAAGTAAAGTCCCACTACCACTGAATTTCTGTACAGCTTCTCGTTTGCCTTTTCAAAGTCATTAACTCAAGCATGAAGTGCTAAGGAAAATTCCTCTGCAAATCCTGGCTGCTGTAAAGTCCATTCCCCAAGTTGAGGCGGGCCTCACACGGTGGACCTTCCATCAAAAACTTTGTTCCTGGATTATATATATATATATATATATATATATATATATATATATATATATATATATATATATATATATATTATTCAATCAAATGTTTTATCAACAAATGCGGGGTGTTGCTATGGGGGCCAGCTTCTCCCCCTGCTATGCCGTCTATTTATGGGCTGGTGGGAGGAGCTGATCCTCATAGGCACGCATAAGAAACTGTATGATGACCACGTAAACTATATTTCAGGTATATAGACGACCTGTTTTTGGTGTGAGATGCGACAACAGGACACGCAATGAATTTTGTTGAATCAATTAACAGGAATGATGTCAATTTGCACTTTACCTCCACTATAAGCAGCATCAAAATAAATTGTTTGGATGTAGAGGTTTATGTGGCAGAGAACAAGTTAGAAACCAAGCTTTACAGAACAGAGACTGCGGGCTTCTCGAGTTTTCACCCCAGGCATTTGGTGCATAGCATCCCCTATGGGGAGATGCTATGCATCAAAAGAATCTGCAGCAATCCTGTAGACATAGCTGAGGCCCAACTTTAATGTAAAGGTAGGTTTCTTGATAGAGGATATCCTCTCAAAACCATACAAAGTGCCATGAACAAAACCCTGGAATTAGATAGAGATGATCTCCTCATTCCGAGAAAAACTAGAGATGGGGTATTGACTGAGGCTGCCAGCTCTGAAACAGTGAGGCTAATAATTCCATACAGCGCCCAAGAAAAAAACCATCACTAAAATTATAAACAAAAACTGGCCTTTAATTAAAAGTGATCCGATAATAGGTGCTTAAAGGCCCACGAAACCCAGCATTACTTTTAAAAGAGCGCCTTCTATGTACAGCAAATTGGTATCCAGTAGTCCAGAAACATCAGCATCCTCAAAATGGTTGATGGCATCTAAGGGGTTCACTAAGTGCAGATCTTGCAAAGCTTGCCAATACGGCATTAACAAAAAAAGTTATTGTACCGCCTTCAGTGAAAAGGAGATTAACATCAATAAGCCTCTTCACTGCAAGACTGAATTTGCTATCTATATATTAGAATGCACATGCCCTTTAAAATACGTGGGAAGCACAAAATTACCTGCAAGCAAAATAATTCTGCAACATATCCGGGCAATCAATAACCATGACCGAACATATCCAGTTGCCAGACATTTTCGAGAAGTACACAATAACTATCTTCAAGACCTCTCATACTATGTCATGGATGCCATTCCTAAAACCAAAAAGGGTGGGGATAGGGAATGCATGTTGCGGAAACTGGAAACCCGTTATATCCTTAATCTGAACAGTAAACCTCCGGGGGGTTTGAACAACACAGAGGATTTATATACCTGTCTGTAACTTTACTTTATTTCTGTAGTTTCTGTTCTCACCGCCATCTTTTCCTGCCCTGTGCATCCTTCTCTAGTATTTTTTTTTTTTTTTTACTAATTGATGTTTGCCTCATCATGACATATAACTGAAATATTTAAACATCTTCAAATAATCAAGTTCCGCTACTGTAACTGCTGAAACTTCTCTTAACCAATGATCATCTTGTTTTTTTATTTATCCAGTATTATGGGTGTCTTTCATAGATTCACAAGCCTGAATCATTCCCCGCCGTCGAGACGGGAGTCTCCGGTACATAGAAAAGTAATGTCCTATAGACATATATAGAGAAAAGTAGGCCTAAGGGCCTCCCCTTAGTAGCCTATCTATGTCCTTTTGTAAAAAGGACCAAACTCTAGAAGAGAGCCAATCCGCTAACACCTCCCTCTAGAACCTTCCTGTTAGGAGCCTCAGTCTCTCAGATTTTCTACCGCACATTGTGCTAAGGGAGTCTCCACCTGAGTTCTCCTCAGGTTTCCCTTTTCTAGCTTATTTCTTCACAAATTTGGATTTCTTCACTTCAAGATTGACTATGGCTGATCCTCAGAAGAAAGGTCTCTTCAGGGCATGTACCTCTTGTGGAAAAAAGAGGTTACATGTGGAAGATCAGCATAAGACATGTTTATATTGCCTGTATTCGGACCATTCAGCAAAAGACTGCAAAATGTGTAGAACCTTTTCTACAAAAACGCTAAGACAGAGAAGGACGCCTTTTACTCTGGCTTAACAGGCTCAAAACCAGGGACAATCTGTAGTCTTAAGAGGAAGATGAGTATTCTTCAGTTTCTTCAAAATTGTCTTTAAAAAGGCCAAGGGTGGCTTCCCCTAGCCTGCAGACGCTTCTCCAAAGAAGGCTGTCAAAAAGCCTTCAGAGACAAAGTCCTCAGCGTCTGACAAGGAGGTTCACTCCTTCAAAAAGCCTGCGCCGTCGATGACCTCGTCGACGCCCTCATCGGCGCAAAAGAAAGCTGTGTCTCCCGTCTACGTTTCCACATCGACGACGACAGTATTGACGACGACGGCATTGTCGACGTTTTCTTCATCGACGACAACTACACCTTCATCGACGGCGGGTAAGCCTTTGTCGTCGATTATTCTCATAAAGAAATCGTCGACGGCTACAGCGCCGATGCCAGTGTCGATGACGAGGCCAGTGCCGTCGACGTCTTTGCCGTCGACGAGGTCATAATCGTCGACGAGTGTACCGTCGACGAAAGAATCGGCGACGAAGAAAGCACCGTCGACAGGGGCGTCATCGACTAAGGTATCGTCGACGAAGTCATCGTCGACGAAGGCAACGCCGATAGAGCTACAGTCGTCAGCCACACCGTCGACTAAGACATCGTCGACGCCTCAATTGAAGCAATCGACGACGGTTCCACCGTCGATGAGGCAAACACAGGAAATACAATCTGTAGACGATGGGTCGTTGTAGGAAGGTAGATCCCTGACTATGGTTGCCCCCAACTTTTTGCCTGGTGTTTTGCTGGTTTTCTGACTTAGTTGACCTGAGGCCCTGCTATTCAGGACCTCAGGCCTACTGCTCTCTCTGTAAAATGGATTCCATGTACCCTAGGTACATATCTAATTGGATACTGAGTCACCTTATCAGTCCCTGTACAGTGTACCTTAGGTACCCAGGGCATAGGTGTACCCAGGGCCTACCAGGGGCTGCAGCATGTATTATGCCACCCCTGGCTGGCCATCCAAATCTGACACAACTGGCTGCACGACAGCTGGGGCAAGGTGGTGTAATCACCCTTTGCTTTAGATATAGTATTCCTATATCTAACCCTAAAATGGACACACAGATCTCCTATCAGTCACTCCTATGGCAGGCCTTAACAATCCTGAAGGCAGAGTGCTTGGAATCGTGTGAGATGGTGCTCTGGCATGAGCTGAGCCTGTCTGCGGCTTTCGGGATCCATCCCTTAGCCGTTTCCATGATATCGCATACCATATACTCTTAAGTGCATTATAATCCTCGCGGTTATATGCCAACTCTGGTATCGCTTTATCAAAACATGTCGAGTAAGGTGTCATACGAATTGGAATACTAACCCCTCGCCAATTCTGGCGACGGGGTTAGCATTCCACCCTTCTAGAGGGACACGACATGTATGTAACCCCTAACCCCGGTTAAAGTCAAACAGAGCCTCAGCTCCACAAAATGGATGCTGCCACCGAGACACAAGTCTGCCCTCCTGCTGCTGGGAGTCCTCCCAGAGCAGGAGATAAGGACAAAGGGTTTCCTGCCAGGGGCGGTGCCAGCACCGTCCCAGACAGGGTTTTGTGTATTGTAGGTAGGCAGGGCTTTAGAGGAAGGCGACTGCCCGTGGCACCCCGGTGCTCACTGTGCATAGGCTGGCTTGAACCAGTTCCAGGGACACTCCAGACCCTGTGCTGGGGAAAAGCCCGCCAAGGAAGTGGGTGTAACCACCCCCCTCCTGGTCCCACCCCTAGGGCAGGACTTAGTCGCGTGCCAGCCCCCTTTTCCAAGATAAAGGTAGAGACTGGCCCCCTTCCAAATCAGATCATCTTTGGAATCAAGATACCACTTTCCACGAAAGGACTTCACGATTTCTTCCTCAAGATTCTCCCTTGTGGCTAAGGAGTAGTCACCCTGCATCCGCAGGCACCATCCAAGAACACTGCGGTCTGCTGCACGTCCTTCCTCCGGAATCCGACTGCCCAGCTCGACGAGACCCGGCTTCCCTGGCACCTCTGACCTCTACCCGCCTCTACAGCACAGCTGAGAACCGTGGGTGCGACGAGACCTCGAGGGACCGGCCATCGCCAAGACTGCACGACTTCTGCACAGCCAGCCCACCGAGTAATTTCCTGGTGAGTGCTTTGGGGTCCGAGAAGCCCCCACCCTGAGCAGCTCCAGCACCGAAGAGCAGCCCCCCAGCATCTCCACGATCGGCGTGGGGCCCTTCTGCTTTCTGCTGCTCACCGCGTTGTTTGGCTACTAGCCCGCTGGCTTGTGGCCTTCCGAACGACGCCCGACGACAACACTGCTGCTAGTCTGGTTGCTCCAGACTGGCCCTTGCTTCCCTCCATCGGAGAAGTACCCTGGACCCTCCTGGTCCGGCTAAGACGCCATTTTAGGTCCACCGCGTGGGCCTTGCATTTGCCAAGACTTGTTGCCCAATCCTGGGTCCAGCGACGTCGACAGCAAGAACCTTCGTGGGACAGCTCGCACCTCCATCCTGGTCGCCGACAACGCCTCCTGGTCCGAGAGACTGCAGAGCCCAGCAGCGCCCACTCACCTGACTGCGGTGACTTCGCCCGGTGCCATCCTGGTGCCCACTTAATCACTGGCTAGTGATTCAAGAACTTGGTCCCCTTTGCTTTCAGGTTTTCTTCTTCCTTGATCCAGGCTTGGATCCATCGAACTTTTCTTCACTGGTCGCCTGCCAGCAACTTCCTTCTTCCAGGCTCCTGGTCCGGCAACGAGATTCCCGACGTCTTTTCAGACCTATGCAGCTGCAGCCCCTGGGCTAGGTAACTTCGGCACTTCGGTGTCCCAGCATAGCCTCACTATCCTAGGGTCAGGATCCACTGTCGTTTTCTTCCTACCAGGTCGGGTTCGCCCGTGAACACTAACTTTGCCTTTACTAGCTCCCATAGACTTTGTCCCGCATCCCGCGTGAGAGTGCACACTCTGCACCCGAGTCCCCTAGGTCTCCTAGAAGTAATCTAACGATTCTATAGTCAAGTCCTAGCGAGTCCAAAGCCTATTAGTACTGTACTTACCTGCTAGTAATTTCGCATTCCACTTTTAAAGTATATGGTTTTTCGTGCCCCTCGGGCATTTGTGTATAACGTGCTAACTTAAGTATTTTCATAAGAGTTTTGTTGTGTGCTTAGCACCCTGTCCTCATAAAGAGTACAGGGTTGTTGTGATTCTAATAAATACACTGTTTATTTTCATAACACTTGTGTGGTGTCCTTTCACTGGGTGTTCAAGGGGTAATGTGATGGTAAAACAGCTGGCTTAACACGCCCTCTAGAGTCTTAGCCTTAGACTGCTCGTATCCATGCTACTAGGATAGCTGGTCTATAAGGTTGACTTACAACCAATCATCAATAAGGGTTGTTTGGACTGATATATAGTGATCACTAGAATAGTGAGCACTGCACATCAGGCCAACTTCTCACAGTCGTCCAGGATCCTGCTGTCGACGAGCCCTTCCAGGATAAAGAGCTCAAAGAAGGCGTTTACGCCAGTGTTAACGTCCCCAAGTATGGTGCAAGAATTGCCACCCACTTGTCTCCTACAGGATGAGGAGTCGGATGAGGAGGATAACACACAGGCTACTAGTCCATCCCATCTAGTGGTCAAATGCCAAAGCACTGATGAGGATGTTGATGATGTTGAGATTACACAAGAACATAATGTTCAGACACAGGTTCAGACTCAAGTTACGCCCATGGTATGTCTACCAGCGTCTATCGTGTCTGTAATCCTGTATCAAAAATCGCAAATCAAACAGCGATTCCCGGAGTCCGCAGCTCCGGCAGCTAGACAGCCTCCTCCAGCAGCGGAAACGGCTCAGTCTCCACGGCCCAACCCACCGACATTGGTACTCCATCAGGAAAGGGAACAGATACAAGATCCTCCATCATGGGACGATGAGGAAGGACAACAGGAAGAGGGGGAGATCCAAGATGACCCTTCCAATCATGATGACGGTGATTACATAATTTCTTCTCCTGCATCCCCGGAGCCCGCTACCTCAGGTTCACCTCTGGCAGACATAGGAGGGTTCCACAATCTGATGGAGAGAGCAGCCAAAAGGTTCCACATGACGATGGAGTCTCAAGAAACTGACTGCTTCCTTTATGATTTTAAGGAGCCACTTAAGAGAACAATCAGATCAATTCCCATAATTGACTATACTTGGAAAGAGGGCCTGCAGTTGATGCAGACTCCAGCCTCAGTTTCAGCACTGGTCCCATGGCTGGACAAGAAATACAAGGTCCCAACATCCGCACCTGCCTGCCTTACAGGGCATCCCAAGCCAGACTCTGTGGTTACACAGGCAGCACAGAAAAATTCCAGGAATCCTTCCTCTCCGCTAACAGCTCCACCAGATAAGGAGGGCAGGAAAGTGGACAATATTGGAAAGCGTTTTTCCACCAACTCGGCAATGACAGTAAAAGCGGCAAATTCTATTGCGCTGCTAGGAAGGTATAATAGACAGTTGTGGGCCGACATTGCTCCGTATTTAACTGAGCTGCCAGACGCCACGAAAGAGGAAGCTCAATCCCTACTTCTAGAGGGTCAATCTTCGGCCTCTGAATTGATCGACTGTGCTCTGGATGTGGCAGTGACTGGCTTCATACAGCTATCAGGAGCAGCTCTCCTGCGAAGGCAGGGGTGGCTCAAATCTACCTCATTTCGACAGGAGGTACAATCTAAAGTCCTGGACATGCCATACGATGGACAACACCTGTTTGGCGCCAAGATCGATGAAGTGCTTCAAACAATAAAAAAGGACACGACACAGCGAGAGCACTCGGCACGCTACAATTTAGGAACCAGTCCTTTCGAGGGAACAGAGGCAGAGGACAAACATCTTACAGAGGCAATTATCAAAATAGATCCTCATTTTCTTACAGCCAAGGCAAGTCACAATACCAACCTCGCCAACAACAGCAGGGAAGACAGTCCTCTTTTGGAAAATCCAACTTTAGGGGAAAGAACCAACGGAAGGCCACTGGCGGACGACAATGACCTATTCCTACAGCCAGTCCATCCCTCATCTCCTTCTTTGAAAATTGGAGGAAAATTGACCCAATTCCTCAGCAATTGGAGGAGAATAACAACGGACCGGTGGGTCCTCCAGTTAATTCAATTTGGACATTCTTTAGAATTCGAAAATATCCCTCCAAGGACCCCTCCTCGCTCAATGCCCCACAAAAACCTGCAATTGCTTCTTCAAGAAATCTCAATTATGCTACAAAAAGGGGCAATAGAGCGAGTACCAGCAGCTCACAAGGGGAGAGGATTTTACTCCCGCTTCTTCCTCATTCAAAAGAAGGAAAAGAAATGGAGGCCCATTCTAGATCTCGGGGCACTCAATGCATTCTTAAAGAGGCAATCGTTCCACATGGTCACGATTCAGGAGATCTTGGATCTCTTAGAGGAGGGAGATTTCATGACGTCCTTGGATCTGCAGGACGCATACTTTCACGTCCCAGTCCACAAAAATCACAGGAAATTTCTAAAATTTGCAGTGGCGGGCTGCACTATCAGTTCCGTGTCCTCCCTTTTGGCCTCAAGTCTGCGCCCCGAATCTTCACCAAATGTCTCTCCCCGGTGGCAGCATTCCTCAGACAGCATGGCCATCAAGTCTTCCCGTATTTGGACGACTGGCTGGTGAAGGCACCATCCTTACAAGGCGCAACAAAATCCTCCAACGCCTGTCTGAATCTCTTCAAGCACTTGGGTCTTACACTCAATCAAGAAAAATCCACTTTACCTTCCTCAGAGCAACACTGGATACAAAAGCTGCGAAGGCATTCCCATCTCAGGAGAGAAAACGCAAGCTTGTCTCTCTGGCCTCATCAGTGGCTTCAAAGAAAACGTTACCAGTCCGTACCTTCAAATCCCTCTTGTGAATGATGTCCTCGTGCATTCTGCTCATACCGCACTGTCGCCTCCGGATGCGTCCGCTCCAAGAGGCTTTGTCCAAACAGTGGACGCAATGCACGGGATCATTCGAAGACCGCATATAGATCACGAGGCAAATCGCCCAGGCATTGCAGTGGTGGAGGTCGCCCGAAAACCTCTCGCAAGGATTGCCGTTCTTGCTTCCAGCAGCTCCTCATATCATTACAACGGACGCCTCCCTGGAGGGTTGGGGAGCAGTCCTACAGGAATTACGGATCAGCGGCAGATGGTCAGAATCGGAGACACAGCTCCATATCAACCTGCTGGAGCGAAGGGCAGTCTTCCTAGCCTTGCAGTCCTTCTTGCCAAGGATCAAGAACTCCCTCGTGCTCTTCCGGACCGACAACACTACGACGATGCACTACCTGAACAAACAGGGAGGGACGCGTTAGCTGACACTCTCGCGAATCGCAGAAGATCTGGAAATGGCTCATTCTCCACAACGTCTCGTTGAGGGTGGAGTACGTCCCAGGCAAGGACAATGTCATCGCAGACGCCCTAAGCAGTCAGAGTCTTCATCACACGAATGGGAGCTAGACATGAGAACCACAGTTCAAATCTTCTCAAGGTGGGAAACGCCGCAAATCGACCTATTTGCGACCAGGGAGAACAACAAATGCCACAACTTCGCAAGATGGAATCCCAAGTCAAGGTCTCTCGGAAATGCATTTTCCATTGCATGGCGCAACGTCTTTGCGTACGCCTTTCCGCCATTTCCAATGATTCCCAGAGTCCTCAGAAAGATGAAGGCGGAGCCCTGCACTTTAATTCTGGCCGAGGCAACATTGGTTCACAGACCTTCATCGCTTCTCACTGCAGCCGCCGATCCATCTACATCAGCATCCATCTCTGCTCACGATGAGCAACAAGCAGATTCAACATCCGGATCGGAAATCTCTCAGGTTATCGGCTTGGCTCCTGAGTATCGAGAATTCAGCAATATGAACATCCAGCAGGATTGTAAAGACATCCTAGGTAGAGCAAGAGCGGACAGCACTAACATGACTTATTCCTTAAAGTGGAAACGCTTCTGCATCTGGTGTGCAGATAAAGGTCTACGTCCCTTCGCCACCTCTCCAGAACAAATATTACCCTACTTGCTACACCTGGCGCAGTCGGGCCTGGCCCACTCCTCCTTAAGGGTACATTTGGCGGCGCTATCAAGGTTAAAAAGAACATCTAAAGGGCCCTCTCTCTGGTCTAGTAGACTTATAAAACAATTCCTTAAAGGTCTCTATAGATCTTTTCCTCGACCACGGAGGATACCTCCAACATGGCACCTGAATGTGGTTCTTAACCAACTGATGAAACACCCTTTTGAACCCATTCACAGAGCAGACGTGAAATACATCTCGTGGAAGACGGCTCTCCTCCTGGCGCTTAAATCAGCAAGGAGGGTCAGTGAACTACATGCTCTTTCCATTCAAGACCCCTTCCTGCAGTTTAGGGATGACAGAGTGATTTTAAGGACCAATCCTAGGTTTATTCCTAAAGTCCCGTCAGACTTCCACTTAAATGAACCTGTGATTCTCAGATCATTCTTTCCAAATCCCAGCACCGCAGCTGAGAGATCGCTGCACTCATTGGACCTTAAGAGATGTCTAAAATTTTATATTGATAAAGCCAATCATTTCAGAAAATTGAACCAACTCTTCATAGCCTTCAGTAGGCCTAGGAAGGGTCTACCGCTTACCAAACAAAGCATCTACAGATGGATCTCTTCGGCGATTGCCTTTTGCCACGACAGAGCCGGACAGCCATTGCAATCTAAAATCAGGGCGCATTCTACAAGGGCCATGTCGACTTATATGGCGCTATTTGCAGGAGGGCCTGTTATCGACATCTGCAGGGCGGCAACGTGGAAGTCGCCGCATACCTTCACCAGGCACTACTGCCTCGATACAGAGCTGATGAAGGATGCTGCAGTGGGGCAGGCAGTGCTACGCCATCTTTTCCAGTAAGGTGAGCCTTCCTCCATCCTTTTCTGGTATGCACATTTCTCTGTTACTGCTTCTAGTTGATGTATAATGATGGTTCATAGTTGCATGATATGTATTATCTAGTGACTTGTTGTAGGAGAGTAGGGTCTGCAATCCTATGATCACCCAGATTTTTTGCTTTTTGCTGCACTGGTTTACGACTTTCCCTGGCTGTGGGCCTGCTAATCAGACCCACAGCCTAGCTGTTCTCTCTATCCAAATTGTACTCAGGTACTGAATTGGCCCTGGGCCCTCTCCAAGTCCCTGTACCCAGGGCTGAGGTGCACCCAGAAGTCTCCCAGGGGCTGAAGCATGTGTTATGCCACCCCTGGATTGACTAACTAAAACTGACACAACTGGCTGCACGACAGCTGGGGCAAGGTGGTGTACTCACCCTTTGCTTTAGATATAGTATACCTATATCTAACCCTAAAAATGGACACACAGATCTCCTATCAGTCACTCCTATAGCAGGCCTTAACAATCCTGAAGGCAGAGTGCTTGGAATCGTGTGAGATGGTGCTCTGGCATGAGCTGAGCCTGTCTGCGGCTTTCGGGATCCATCCCTTAGCCGTTTCCATGATATCGCATACCATATACTCTTAAGTGCATTATAATCCTCGCGGTTATGTGCCAACTCTGGTATCGCTTTATCAAAACATGTCGAGTAAGGTGTCATACGAATTGGAATACTAACCCCTCGCCAATTCTGGCGACGGGGTTAGCATTCCACCCTTCTAGAGGGACACGACATGCCTGTAACCTATAACCCGGTTAAAAGTCAGACAGAGCCTTAGCATCCACAAAATGGATGCTGCCACCGAGACACAAGTCTGCCCTCCTGCTGCTGGGAGTCCTCCCAGAGCAGGAGATAAGGACAAAGGGTTTCCTGCCAGGGGCGGTGCCAGCACCGTCCCAGACAGGGTTTTGTGTATTGTAGGTAGGCAGGGCTTTAGAGGAAGGTGACTGCACGTGGCACCCCGGTGCTCACTGTGCATAGGCTGGCTGGAACCAGTTCCAGGGTCACTCCAGACCCTGTGCTGGGGAAAAGCCCGCCAAGGAAGTGGGTGTAACCACCCCCCTCCTGGTCCCACCCATAGGGCAGGACTTAGTCGCGTGCCAGCCCCTTTTTACAGGATAAAGGTAGAGACTGGCCCCCTTCCAAATCAGATCATCTTTGAATCCTGAAACTACTTTCTGCGAAAGGAACTCAAGACTTCTTCCTAAGATTTCTCCCTTGTGACTAAGGAGTAGTCACCCTGCATCCGCAGGCACCATCTAAGAACACTGCGGTCTGCTGCAAGTCCTTCCTCCGGAATCCGACTGCCCAGCTCGACGAGAACCGGCTTCCCTGGCACCTCTGACCTCTACCTGCATCATCAGTCACGCTGAGATTCGTGGGTGTGACGAGACCTCGAGGGACCGGCCATCTTCAAGACTGCACGACTTCTTTCCAGCAAGCCCGCCGAGTGAATTCCTGGTGAGTGCTTTGGGGTCCGAGAAGCCCCCACCCTGAGCAGCTCCAGCACCGAAGAGCAGCCCCCCAGCATCTCCACGATCTGCGTGGGGCCCTTCTGCCTTTTGCTGCTCACCGCGTTGTTTGGCTACTAGCCCGTTGGCTTGTGGCCTTCCTGACGACGCCCGACGACATTTCTGCTGCTGGTCTGGTTGCTCCAGACTGGCCCTTGCTCCCTTCCAGAAGAGGAGCACCCCGGACCCTCCTGGTCCACTCAAGACGCCATTTTGAGTCCACCGCGTGGGCTTGAATTAGCCAAGGCTTGTTGCCCAATCCTGGGTAACTTCGACGCCAACGACTTCATCCTTCGTGGGACAGCTCGCACCTCCATCCTGGTCGCCGACAACGCCTCCTGGTCCGAGAGACTGCAGAGCCCAGCAGCGCCCACTCACCTGACTGCGGTGACTTCGCCCGGTGCCATCCTGGTGCCCACTTAATCACTGGCTAGTGATTCAAGAACTTGGTCCCCTCTGCTTTCAGGTTTTCTTCTTCCTTGATCCAGGCTTGGATCCATCGAACTTTTCTTCACTGGTCGCCTGCCAGCAACTTCTTCCTTCCAGGCTCCTGGTCCGGCAACGAGATCCCCGACGTCTTTTCAGACCTATGCAGCTGCAGCCCCTGGGCTAGGTAACTTCGGCACTCCGGTGTCCCAGCATAGCCTCACTATCCAAGGGTCAGGATCCAGTGTCGTTTTCTCCCTACCAGGTCGGGTTCGCCCGTGAACACTAACTTTGCCTTTACTAGCCTCCATAGACTTTGTCCCGCATCCCGCGTGAGAGTGCACACTCTGCACCCGAGTCCCCTGGGTCTCCTAGTAGTAATCTAACGATTCCCTAGTCCAGTCCTAGCGATTCCAAAGCCTATTAGAACTGTTACTTACCTGCTAGTAATTCGCATTCCACTTTTAGCGTATATGGTTTTTCGTGCCCCTCGGGCATTTGTGCATAACGTGCTAACTTAAGTATTTTCATAAGAGTTTTGTTGTGTGCTTAGCACCCTGTCCTCATAAAGAGTACAGGGTTGTTGTGATTCAAATAAATACACTGTTTATTTTCATAACAACTTGTGTGGTGTCCTTTCACTGGGTGTTCAAGGGGTAATGTGATGGTAAAACAGCTGGCTTAACACGCCCTCTAGAGTCTTAGCCTTAGACTGCTCGTATCCATGCTACTAGGATAGCTGGTCTATAAGGTTGACTTACAACCAATCATCAATAAGGGTTGTTTGGACTGATATATAGTGATCACTAGAATAGTGACCACTGCACATCAGGCCAACTTCTCACACTTGTATATGATGCTTCATCAGAAATGTGCACAAGGTATTGCTTGCTACTCTGATTCAGGCATGTGAATCTATGAAAGACACCCATAATACTGGATAAGAAATGCGTTACTTACCTGTAACTACAGTTATCCAGTATTGGTGTCTTTCATAGATTCACATGCAACCCTCCTGCCTCCCTTGGAAGGACTCACCTATCTCTCTATCAGTGCTACGCCTACTTAGCTTGGTGCGTACGAAAATCTAACAGGAAGGTTCTAGAGGGAGGTGTTAGCTGATTGGCTCTCTTCTAGAGTTTGGTCCTTTTTACAAAAGGACATAGATAGGCTACTAAGAGGAGGCCCTTAGGCCTACTTTTCTCTATATATGTCTATAGGACATTACTTTTCTATGTACCGGAGACTCCCGTCTCGACGACGGGGAATGATTCAGGCATGTGAATCTATGAAAGACACCAATACTGGATAACTGTAGTTACAGGTAAGTAACACATTTCTTCACATCCCCGTCCTGCCGGCGTTACCTGCGGTTCACGGTAGGCCACAAGCACTTTCAGTTTACCGTGCTCCCCTTCGGCCTTACCAGCGCCCCACGGGTGTTCACGAAAGTGATGGCGGTGGTCGCAGCTCATCTGCGCAGGTTAGGGGTGTCAGTTTTCCCCTACCTCGACGACTGGTTGTTGAAGGCGGGCTCGCCCCAGACAGTCGTCAGCCACCTCCAGACTACGGCCGACCTCCTGCACTTGCTGGGGTTCTCCATCAACGTGCCGAAGTCGCACCTGGGTCCCTCTCAGAAGCTCCTCTTCATCGGAGCGGTTCTAGACTCTGCGCAGTTTCGGGTTTATCCTCCCGAACAGCGGGTTCGGGATATTCAGGCTCTGATTCCGATCTTTCAGCCTTTATCCCGAGTCTCGGTCAGGTTGATGCTGCGGCTTCTGGGGCTGATGGCCTCCTGCATCCTTCTGGTGCATCACGCCCGGTGGCGGATGCGGGCTCTGCAGTGGGACCTGAAGTTTCAGTGGGCCCATCATCAGGGCAACTTGTCCGATCATGTCTTGATCTCGGAGGGCACTGCAAGACAGTTGCAGTGGTGGCTCACGGACCGCGATTGGGTCAGTGGCAGATCCCTCTCCCTACCCCACCCGGAGCACGTGGTTGTGACGGACGCGTCCCTCCAGGGCTGGGGAGGCCACATGGGAGAGGCGGAGATCAGAGGCCTCTGGTCTCCGGCGGAGTCCCGGCTCCATATCAACCTTTTGGAGCTGCGGGCGATCCGACTAGTACTGAAGGCATTCCTCCCCTCTGTCCGGGGGAGTGTAGTGCAGGTGTTCACGGACAACACCACCACCATGTGGTACTGCAACAAACAGGGCGGGTGGGGTCGTGGACCCTATGCCAGGAGGCTCTACGCCTTTGGCAGTGGCTGGAACATCAGGGCGTGACCCTGGTGGTTCAACACCTGGCAGGTTTTCTGAATGCCAGGGCGGATGAACTCAGCCGTCGGTGTATGATGGATCACGAATGGCGTCTGAACTCTGACGTGGCGCAAGGCCTCTTTCAGCAGTGGGGAGAGCCTTGGTTAGATCTATTTGCTACAGAAAAGAACGCGCAATGTCATCAGTTCTGCGCGTTGGTATTTCCAAGGAGGCACTCGCTCGGAGACGCATTTCCTCGCGAGTGGAGTTGCGGTCTATTGTACGCCTTTCCACCTATACCACTTCTGCCCAGAGTGCTGAAGAAGATCAGGCGCGACCGGACCCAGGTTATCCTCGTGGCTCCGGACTGGGCACGAAGATACTGGTATCCCGAGCTACTCAGCATGTCAGTCGATCCCCCGATTCGTCTGCCTCTTCGGGAGGACCTTCTGTCGCAGCAGCAGGGGACGGTTCTCCACCCGAACCTGTCCAGTCTCCACCTACAAGCTTGGAGATTGAGCGGCGGCAGTTGAGGACATTTGACTTGCCTCCTGAAGACTGTAATGTCATTCTGGCAACCAGGCGTCCCTCCACAAAGTCGGTATACGCCTGCAGATGGAACAGATTTGTGGCATGGTGCACAGCAAAGGCTGTGGATCCACTCTCTGCACCCCTTTCTGAGGTTCTCCTCTTCCTTCTTTCTCTTGCCCAGCAGGGCTCTGCTCTGGGCACTATCAAGGGGTACCTTTCTGCCCTTTCCGCCTTCTTAAGGCTACCTGATCAGCCTTCCTTGTTCAAGTCCCCAATTGTAAATAGGTTTTTGAAGGGCATCACACACATGTTCCCTCCTGTTCCTTTTGTGATGCCCCAGTGGGACTTGAACCTTGTTCTTACTTACCTAATGTGTGATCCCTTTGAGACGCTATATAACTGTCTTCTCCGTTTTCTTACTCTGAAGACTGCTTTCCTGGTTGCCATCACCTCTGCCAGGAGGGTGAGTGAGCTCCAGGCTCTTTCTTCCACACCTCCTTTCCTCTCTTCCATCCGGACAAGGTTGTGTTGTGGACGAGACCCTCTTTCCTGCCCAAGGTTTTCACGGCCTTCCACATCGGGCAGTCCATTACCTTGCCCACCTTCTTTCCGCCTCCGCATCCCTCGAAAGAGGAAGAGAGGCTCCACCGTCTGGACCCAAAACGTGCGCTCGTACTATCTGGATCGCACACGCCAGTTCCGGGTGGATGACCAACTCTTTGTTGGTTACGTGGGCGCTAAGAAGGGAAAGGCGGTGCACAAGCGGACCATCTCTCGGTGGATCATCTTGTGTATCCAGGCATGTTACTCCTTGGCTAAGAAGGAGCCCCCTTTTGGATTGCGGGCTCATTCCACTCGGGCCACGGTGACTACCACTGCCCTGGGCCGAGGAGTGCCCTTGCAGGACATTTGCCAGGCAGCTACGTGGGCCTCGCTGCACACGTTTGCACGACACTACTGCCTGGACTGCCAAGTCCGGAGGGATGACTTCTTTGGCCGTTCCGTCCTCCAGGACTTTCTGGTGTGATTATTGGTTCGCAGACCCACCACCGGGGTTGGTATTGCTGGGGTATCTATTCTAAGGTAAGGAATCTATCACTAACGTGTCTCTTTCAGATGCACAAGTTACTACTTGTTTAACGATATATCTGTAAGAGACATTAGTTAGTGATCGATTCCTTACCGACCCACCCATCCTCCCCGTTCTGCGAACCGATATCTAGGGTTAAGGTCATCCCCTTTCAGGGCCCTAGTTTCATGGCACCAGTGTTGGTTCTATCATGGCTCTGCGTATCTGGCCCAGAAAAGCTGTGTATCAGAACTGACGTCAGCGCGCATGTGCGGCGTCCAAGTACTCCGACGACGTCATTCCGGCGCTAACGACGCCGACGACGGTCGCGGAGCCGCGGACGACGCCTGCCGGGGCGCAGGGGTATTGCTATGCAAAATTTTCTGGATCCAGTCTGACGCCTGGGGATATTCGAAGGTAAGGAATCTATCACTAACTAATGTCTCTTACAGATATATCGTTACACAAGTAGTAACTTGTGCACTACATATAAAATATATAATGTAAAGTTAAAAGTACCATAGAACTGAAAAAAGGCCCATAGAAGCCTTAATGGGAAAATTCACTTTAGTAACATATCCTAGTCATTATAATAGTCCACATTCCAGCCAATCAGGCAACAGCACCCTCTAGAACCTTCTCCTCAGTAGCTCAAGCCCTCAGATTTTCTACCGCACGTCGTGTGAAGGGAGTCTCCCTGAGCTCTGCTCAGTTTTTTCAACTCTTTTGCTTACTTTATCTCAAAAGATGTCTACAACTAAAAAATCTTTATTTAGACCTTGTTCATCCTGTTGAAAGCTTCGCCTTTTTCATGAAGATCCTCACAGTAAGTGTATTTACTGTCTTTATCCGGACCATGAAGTTAAGAACTGCAAGTTCTGTAGGACCTTCTCCTCAAAGACACTGAAGGATAGAGAGGCCCGTCTCCTTCTGTGGCTACAGAAGTTGAAGACTTAAAGATCCTGTTTCTGACATGGAAAGCGTGTCTTCTTTCCATTCTAAAGCCTCTCTCAAGCATGGGTCAGCGACTGAGATGCCATCTCCTTTTCTGAAGAGAAAGAAGCTCGTCGACGCTTCTAAATCTGTCTCCCCACGGGATTTGCAAGCTTCCACGCCTACGAGACCTGGTTCTCTGGCATCGCAATCCCAAGCTGTGCCCTCTTCATCTAAATCGGGCGCCAGCTCGTCGATACACTACGAGATCCATCGACGCTGTGCCAACGTGGACGACGACATGTTCAATGTCTACGAAGACTACGACGACGACATCTACCTCGTCGTCGACGCTCCCAGAGGTGAGGTCTATTTCTTCTATCCTTAAAATATCGTCGACAGCCGTTAAACCTGCCTCGTCGACGCTTGTGGTGAAACATTCATCGTCGAAGACCCCGTCGACGCGTCCTTCGTAGACGGCCTCCTCTTCGTCGACGGCCTCCTCTTCGTCGACGGCCTCCTCTTCGTCGACGGCCTCCTCTTCGTCGACGGCCTCCTCTTCGTCGACGGCCTCCTCTTCGTCGACGGCCTCCTCTTCGTCGACGGCCTCCTCTTCGTCGACGGCCTCCTCTTCGTCGACGGCCTCCTCTTCGTCGACGGCCTCCTCTTCGTCGACGGCCTCCTCTTCGTCGACGGCCTCCTCCTCGTCGACGGCCAAGACCTCGTCGACGGCCAAGACCTCGTCGACGGCCAAGACCTCGTCGACGGCCAAGACCTCGTCGACGGCCAAGACCTCGTCGACGGCCAAGACCTCGTCGACGGCCAAGACCTCGTCGACGGCCAAGACCTCGTCGACGGCCAAGACCTCGTCGACGGCCAAGACCTCGTCGACGGCCAAGACCTCGTCGACGGCCAAGACCTCGTCGACGGCCAAGACCTCGTCGACGGCCAAGACCTCGTCGACGGCCAAGACCTCGTCGACGGAAAAGACCTCGTCGACGGAAAAGACCTCGTCGACGGAAAAGACCTCGTCGACGGAAAAGACCTCGTCGACGGAAAAGACCTCGTCGACGGAAAAGACCTCGTCGACGGAAAAGACCTCGTCGACGGAAAAGACCTCGTCGACGGAAAAGACCTCGTCGACGGAAAAGACCTCGTCGACGGAAAAGACCTCGTCGACGGAAAAGACCTCGTCGACGGAAAAGACCTCGTCGACGGAAAAGACCTCGTCGACGGAAAAGACCTCGTCGACGGAAAAGACCTCGTCGACGGAAAAGACCTCGTCGACGGAAAAGACCTCGTCGACGGAAAAGACCTCGTCGACGGAAAAGACCTCGTCGACGGAAAAGACCTCGTCGACGGAAAAGACCTCGTCGACGGAAAAGACCTCGTCGACGGAAAAGACCTCGTCGACGGAAAAGACCTCGTCGACGGAAAAGACCTCGTCGACGGAAAAGACCTCGTCGACGGAAAAGACCTCGTCGACGGAAAAGACCTCGTCGACGGAAAAGACCTCGTCGACGGAAAAGACCTCGTCGACGGAAAAGACCTCGTCGACGGAAAAGACCTCGTCGACGGAAAAGACCTCGTCGACGGAAAAGACCTCGTCGACGGAAAAGACCTCGTCGACGGAAAAGACCTCGTCGACGGAAAAGACCTCGTCGACGGAAAAGACCTCGTCGACGGAAAAGACCTCGTCGACGGAAAAGACCTCGTCGACGGAAAAGACCTCGTCGACGGAAAAGACCTCGTCGACGGAAAAGACCTCGTCGACGGAAAAGACCTCGTCGACGGAAAAGACCTCGTCGACGGAAAAGACCTCGTCGACGGAAAAGACCTCGTCGACGGAAAAGACCTCGTCGACGGAAAAGACCTCGTCGACGGAAAAGACCTGGTCGACGGAAAAGACCTCGTCGACGGAAAAGACCTGGTCGACGGAAAAGACCTCGTCGACGGAAAAGACCTCGTCGACGGAAAAGACCTCGTCGACGGAAAAGACCTCGTCGACGGAAAAGACCTCGTCGACGGAAAAGACCTGGTCGACGGAAAAGACATAGACGACGGCAAAATCATCGTCGACGGCTGCACACTCGTCGATGGTTACGTTGACTGCAAGATCCTCGTTGACGGTGCCCTCTACGCCGACAATTCCTCCTGTGTCGACGACTTCATCTTTTCGTCGACGGCACGCAAGTCTACGTCAATGACGACTAAGGAGAAGATAGTATCTCCGTCGACGGCTCCATTGCCATCTACATTGGTTTTCACTGCCATCTCGTCGACGGGACCGTCGACGACGCAACATTCACTCGCTACAGCAACTACTTTCACGGTGGTTACAGCTTCATGGGGGAAAGGGCCAGTTCCTTTGAGTCCTATGCCTCAAACTCTGCCAACGCAATTATTTGAGTCTGCAGAAGACGATTCTGATGACGGTTCCTATGTGAATGACGTTTTTCGTCTTGCAAACAGTCCATCTGAACTCAATATAAAGTGCCAGGAAGAAGATGAGGAGTATGAAGAGGAAGGATGTGATCGCTTTCCTGTCCAGGAAGCTCGCTTTGAGGCACCACATGAAGAACGAATGACTCAAATACCGTCTTCTTTGGTGACCAATCTGCAGAATATGTTGGACGATTATAATCGCAGGTTCCCCCCATCTGCGCCTATTTCACCCGGTCCATCCGCAGCCAGATACTGATGAAGACGCGAATGTCAATCAAGACACTGATCAAGATGTAGATGACGACCTCGCGGATTGGGATAATTCTAGAGCCCAAACGCCATCTACGCCACCGACATCGCCTTTGCCTTCCCCGCCGGTCGACATTGGAAGCTTTCACAACTTGATGGTGCGTGCTGCCAAACGCTTCCATTTAACCTTAGAGATGCAGCAAACGGATTGCTTCCTCTATGACTTCAAAGATCAGCCTCTTAAACAAACTCATACCATCCCAATCATTGATTTTATATGGCAGGAAGGCCTTAAACTCATGGCATGACTAAACTCCATCCCAGCTGTGTTACCACGTCTGGACAAGAAGTACAAGGCACCTGCGGACTCTCCAGTATGCCTTGTTTCTCACCCCAAGGCGGACTCCGTCGTAACGCAGGGTGCCCAGAAACGTTCAAGGAATCCGGCCACTCCTCTAACGTCCCCTTCAGACCAAGAGGGTCGCCGGTTCGACTCTATTGGTAAGAAGGTTACCACCATGGCTGCCACAACAGTCAGAGCGGCGAACTCCCTGGCCATCCTTGGGAGATATGACCGCCAAATGTGGTCTGAGATAGCAGCTTTGATTAACCAGCTCCCAGATTCCGTCCAAACCGAGGCCCAGACAATAGTCCAGGAAGGATAAAAAATCTCTGCAGAGATTATAGATTGCGCTGTTGACATCTCGTCAACAGGGTTCAGACAACTTGCTGGAGCCGCTGTTTTACGCCGCCAGGGCTGGCTCAAATCAACAGCTTTTCGGCCCGAGGTGCAGGCAAGAATTCTTGACTTGCCATATGATGGTGATTCACTTTTTGGCAAGCATGTTCACAACGCTCTCGATCCATTAAAAAGGACACCGATACTGCTCGTTCCTTAGGAAGCCTCCAGTACAGAAAACGGCCTTGTCGAGGAGCACGTGGCAGAGGCGGCTCTTCAAATTTTCGTGGCTCCTCCCAGTATCGCTCCTATGGCGGCAACAAGCAAAGGTACAGCTACCAATCTCAAAATCGCCAAACCGATTCAAGACCTTATCGGAGGAAAACTAATTACAGAGGGGGAAACACCTCCAAAAAGCAGTGACTTCCCCAACAAGTGTTCTCCGACTCTGAAAATTGGAGGTCGAATCTCCCAACACTTATCCAACTGGTCTCATATCACCTCGGATCGTTGGGTCCTGGATGTCATCTCGAAAGAACATGTTCTCGAGTTTACAAAATTTTCACCAACCCGTCGACCTTCGGGTCCCCCACCACCTCATTTAAAAGATCTGTTGGCTCAAGTCAAGATCATGATTCAAAAAGGGGCTGTCGAGGTGGTCCCTCGAGCACAACAGGGCAGGGGCTTTTATTCCTGCCTCTTTTTAACAAAGAAGAAATCTGGAGAATGACGCCCCATTCTGGATTTACGAGCCCTCAACAAATTTATCAAATCACAAACTTTCCGAATGTTGACCCTACTGGAAATTTTACAATACCTCAATCCCGGAGAGTTCCTCTCCACTATCGACCTCCAAGATGCATATTTCCATGTGCCAATACATCACAAACACAGGAAATATCTTCGCTTCACTGTCGGATCGAAGCACTTTCAATTCAGGGTGTTGCCTTTCGGCCTTCGATCAGCGCCGAGAGTCTTCACGAAGATCATGGCTCCGGTCGCAGCTTTCCTTCGCCTGCAAGGCATTCAATTTTACCCTTATCTAGACGATTGTCTAATAAAAGCTCAGACACGTCAAAAAGCAAGACAGCATACTCAAACCTGTCTCTCACTTTTTCACACCTTAGGCCTTTCTGTGAATCAGGAAAAGTCTCATCTTCGTCCATCACAACAGAGAATCTTTCTAGGAGCCTTAATCGATTCTCGTCTGGCGCAGGTGTTTGTGTCCCAGGAGCGACAACTTCGCACACTCAAGATGGTCGCTTTTCTACAATCAAAAAAGTCAGTTTCTGTCCGGATCTTAAAATCTTTTCTGGGCATGGCCTCCTCTTGCATACATCTGATCCCACACTGCAGACTTCACATGAGTTAGGATACAGGAGGAGGTGGACAAACAATGGAAACAAATTTCGGGGTCGTTCAACGACAAACTCTACCTGACCCCCCCCCCCCCCCTTTCCCCCGCATTCAAACAGCTTTGGAATGGTGGGCTCACCTTCCGAATATCGCCGCCGGGCGGCCCTTCCAGGAAACAGCTCCTACACTCATCCTCACAACGGATGCTTTCTTGGAGGGTTGGGGGGCACACCTCGAACGAATGTCAGTCAAGGGCAAGTGGACGGGAGCTCAACGCAGATGGCATATAAATCGTCTAGAACTCTTGGCCATCTTCCTTGCCCTGAAGTCTTTCCGGTTACTGATACAAGGCCAATCACTGCTGGTGCGGACAGACAAAACCACCAGCATGCACTACCTCAACAAGCAGGGAGGTACGAGATCTCTCCTGCTTTCCAGACAGGCGCAAGAAATCTGCAATTGGGCAATTCAACATCAAGTTCACCTGACAGCAGTTCATGTGCTGGGTGTCTCCAACACCCTCGCCGACTGTCTCAGCAGATCTCTAGCAGACAACCACGAATGGGAACTCCACCAACCCATTCTGGAATACATCTTTCACCAGTGGGCCAACCACAGCTGGATCTGTTTGCGACCCCAACCAACTGCAAATGCCTACGCTTTGCAAGTCGGCATCCCCACAGAGAGTCGAGCGGGAATGCGTTTTCGATCAACTGGTCGAGCGAATTCGTCTACGCTTTTCCCCCGCTCCCTCTCATTCCGCGCCTGCTGCACAGGATGAAGCTTCAGCCATGCCATGTCATTCTGATTGCGCCCAGGTGGCCACGTCGCCCGTGGTTCTCGGACCTCCTCCTATTGTCCATGTGCGATCCGATACCTCTCCATCCTCTGCCTCACCTGCTCACCATGAACCAAGGCCGCATTTGCCATCCGGATCCGGCATATCTCCAACTGCATGCCTGGAACCTGAACACAATGAATTTTCAAGTCTGAATATTACTCCGGAGTGCAGGGATGTGCTGGCTCATGCACGCGCTCCCTCCACCATTAAAACATATCAACTGATATAGAAGCGGTTTTGTGTCTGGTGCCACAAGGAAGCTCTTGATCCAATGCACGCTAAGCCGGAGCAAATCCTACCTTTTTTCTTATCTCTAGCGAAATCAGGACTTTATCATTCCACTCTTAAAGTCTTTCTGGCAGCGATTTTCCGCTTTCGTCATGATGGCACCACATCTTTGTATTCCTCTCGGATAAATCGACAGTTTTTCAAAGGCCTCTTTCGAATGTATCCACCTATACGTCGTCCTCCGCCTTCGTGGCGCTTGAATCTGGTTTTATCTCAGCTCCCACTACCTCCTTTTAAACCAATCCATTCAGCAGATTTGAAATTCCTCACGTGGAAGGTTGCTCTTCTGCTCGCACTGACATCATCAAGGCGATAAGTGGTATCCAAGCATTTACAATCCAACCTCCATTTCTTCAATTCTCCAAGGACGCTGTTACTTTGCGTACAAATCCAAAATTTCTTCCCAAGGTACCCTCGGATTTCCATCTGAATGAGCCTGTAGTTCTCAGGACTTTCTTCCCAAACCCTCAGTCTCCGGCTGAGCTCTCTTTGCATTCCTTGGACTTAAACCGTTGCCTGAAATTCTATATCCAGCGCACCGCTCCTTTTCGTAAATCAGACCAGCTCTTTGTGGCCTATGGCCGAATATGCAAAGGTCAACCAGTCACCAAACAATCCATTACTAGATGGATTTCTTCTGCCATCTCTTTTTGCCATTGCCGAGCCGGAAATCCTCTTTCTACTCCGGTGCGAGCACATTCGACAAGGGCTGTGGCATCATCTACCGCCCTCTTTGCTGGAGTGCCTCTGCACCAGATCTGCAGAGCTGCAACGTGGTCGAGCAGACACACGTTTACGAGGCACTATTGTCTGGAGACAGCGGACGCCGCAGATGCTGCTGTGGGCCAAGCTGTGCTACTAAATCTTTTTAACTAAGGTGCGCCTCTGTTGCTTCCCGCCTCCTGTTATAAAAGGTTTTAAATTATGTCTCACTGTATGCTATTTTGATAATACTATAGTGTTTATCTGATTTGGATCTGCCTTTTATGACTCATGTAGTACTTTACTGCTTTCTACTCTTATTCAAGCATGTGAATCTATGAAAGACACCCCTAATACTGGAGAAGAAAATTAGTTACTTACCTGTAAACTGTGGTTCTCCAGTATTGGTGTCTTTCATAGATTCATATGCGACCCACGCTTCCTCCCCTCAGAGGCTCTCTTCTCCTCATGCACTCATGATCACTTTGGTGCTACGAAAAACTGAGGGCTTGAGCTTCTGAGGAGAAGGTTCTAGAGGGTGCTGTTGCCTGATTGGCTGGAATGTGGACTATTATAATGACTAGGATATGTTACTAAAGTGAATTCTCCCTTTAAGGCTTCTATGGGCCTTTTTTCAGTTCTATGGTACTTTTAACTTTACGTTATATATTTTATATGAAGTACAATTTATATATGTGTAATTATATAATTTCCTTTATGTATGTGTGTATATATATATATATATATATGCATTCCTGTTTCCTCCGTAGAGAAGTTTGCTCTTGCACTCCGGAATCGTTTTTTCCAACACAGTGATTACTCCCAATTCGGTGGTTTTAAGTTTGTTTAATCATTACAGCTCAGCCAGCAGCAACTCTACGCGTTTCAGTCTTAACCAAGACCTTGCTCACGAGACTGACATGGAACCACAATTTTTTCATCACATTTTTCGGACATGTTTACCGGCTGTCCCAGTCGGGGATGCATGTTTACCGGCTGTCATCGGAAGGTTTACCCAGCAGCATGGAGAACATGAACATTAAGTGCAAACCCACTTGGGCTTAATTTGGTCGAACTGTGACAGCGCACAGCACCCCACTGAGGGAAGATACTACGAGTACCAGGAGGCTTTGCCGGTATTTACTGGGCGGGGTCCTGAAAGAAGATAAAATGCTCTGTAGCTGTCTTAACCAACATGCCTGTGATAAAGTGATTGAATTCACGAAACGCGTCGGCATTTTACTTGGTGCAAAAATGCCATGACTTCAAGTTGCTGCTTCTGAATTAAACGTGGAGAATTACCCTCCTGTGTGTGGCTCATCTGAAAGGGTAACTTTGTATGGCTTGATGTTTACCGGCTGTCCCAGTCGGGGATGCAGCCATTCACCCCAGTACAGAGATCTGGGCCTAAATTCATCGTTTTTTGCTCACCATGCCATTCCATTTTGAACCCAGCCATATGCAAATCATTCTTGACCCTGTGCCCCGTGGAACAGTCCAGCCCGAACTGCCAAGCTAGGTCCTCCTTGGACTGGAAACAAGCATCCTAGGACAGAAAGAAGAAAGAAACACTTTATTGTATAGTTAGTAAAAACCATTACAAAGTATAAATACGATAATATACAAAAACACAGAAAATTTACACTGCTGTGTGTGTGATAAAAAGTTATAAAATGAGATGGTCTTTCAAGTTAAAAAAGTAGAGGTTCAAGACTTTGCCAGAGTTCTTTGTTTTTTCTCGAAATTGTCAATGAATTTGGCTGCCCTGCAAAGGAGTTGCGGATCTACTGAGCATAGGATTAGTATGATCGCGGACCGGCAGGTGCGTGTTCCATATTCCTTGAATTTGGTTTTTAACAAACTCCGACGTTCCTGGATCAGAGCCGGGCAGATACAGATCAGATGGATAAAGTCTTGTCTTCCTGCGCCACATAATCCGCATCCAGCACGTTCTTGGGGCTTCCACTTTGGTGACTCAGCGTTTGTTGGGAAGCTACCCAGCCTTAAGTAGAGGTGTTTCCGTTTGATGAATGGCGAGACAGCAAGGTCTAGGAAGGCTGCCGGTGCTAATTTTTTATATGATTGGATTGTCCTCCAGGCATGGTACCGACGACTGAAAGTTAGTTTATCGTCGAGCAGCGAATGCCTGTTGGCAGCCTTCTTTACCAGCTGTTTGAAGGAAGATACTGGGAGCTTAGATTCCCAAACTGCAGCCAAGTCAGTTAATTCTAATGACGATTTAAGATACTTGGCGTAGTGAGAGTTGGGACTTTTACTAATTATTGTCCACATGGCACGATGTAGCGCAATTTCTTGGTTCATCCAGACATCGTACCAAAATTTTATGGTCTAGTACTTTTTCAGCAGCACTTGGGATTGCAAACCGAATTCAAGTCTAACTTGTGCGGGTGATGCATTGTTTTTTTTTTTTTTTTAAATCTGTTTATTAGTACAGTATGTCGAGCAGCAACATGTATACAAGTCCATATATATACGAGCATATTAACCATTCTGGTGATACATACATGCTGTGCTCCGATTATAGAAAGAAACATAATGTAATAGATTTCCATTTTCATCTTCATTCTGCCTTAAACGAACAGTCCCAACTATACCCGAACCCTCCCTCCACCCACATGAATCCCACCCGACACTCTCTATACAGGTATATGATGTAAAAATCGACAAGTGGGCGACGCCCAATGCATTAACACATTAGAATTTAAACACACATAAGGCATGGCAGCATGTATTACGGGTCAGGGTCCTTCGCACCCCAACGCAGTGCACTGTGGGATGTATTCGTGTATGGGAGAGTGAAGTAGGGCTCAGCCCTACCATAAGTGGCTACTCACTCGCGTCCTCCTCATCGTCGGCATCGTCAGCCTCAAACGCCCCCACCATGGCGAACCAATCCAAGGAGATCGGAGTCCTCCTGAGCCCCCTACGTTCCTCTCTCTGTAGGGCCTCGCCCTCCGCCTTACCCCAGCGTACAACCTCCGCCCTCCACAGATCAGGGTCAGGTGGAGTAGACGACTTCCATCTGATTGTGATAGCGCGCTTCGCCAGTAACAGCGCCAGATCCGAGAAGCGCGTCGCCACGGACCTGGTGCGTGCTGACGGCCCCAGCCCCAGCAATGTATGTTCTAGCGTAGGGGACCTGGATAGAGCACCGGCCTGCTCAAGGGAGGTATGCACAGTGGACCAGAAATACCCCAGCTTAGGGCATTGCCATAACATATGTACCAGTGTAGCATCGTCTGTATCACATCTGGGGCAGTTGCTCTTGGATGCAGGGAACATCACATGGAGGCGGTGTGGTGTCAGGTAAGCTCTGTGCAGTAACATTAGTTGTATGAACTTGTATTTGGGGTTCCTAGCCACTTTTTTGGGGAACTGTAGTATGCGCCTCCACTCAGCGTCCCGCAACGGCCTCCCTATGTCTGTTTCCCATGCCGCCCTCAGTGGTATTAGTGTGAGTGCCCTACCCGCTTCAATGCTAGCCGTTAGCCATCTGGTCAGATGGCCACCTGTTCCCATGAGGTAGAGCATTGCGACGAGAGGGTTCGTACCAGGTTCCTGCCCGTCCGGTGACCATGTGCGTGTAAGATAATGGCGGAGGCCGGCGTATAGAAGAAAGGAGCCGTCGGGGATGCCCTGTTTGGTCCGGAAGTCCTCAAACGATAACAGGCGTCCCTCTGCATAGAGGTCTCCCACATGTGTGGCACCCGCATCATGCCATGGCCCCAGTAGGGTCGTCGTAAGGGTGCCTAGGCCCAGAGGTATTCCTAACAGAGGTACCGTGGGGGCATAAGGTGTCCCGGAGGACGTGTATTTTATTGCTTTCCGCCAGTACGTAACCGCCAGTTTGAGAAGCGGCGGGGCGTTTCTAGGTAGATCCGAGCCAGGTAGTAGCAAGGTGTGCACTCTCCCCTTAGCGTGGTCTTCCTTTGAAACATCAATCTCATGAAGATTACGGCCCGCCACCCAGTAAGCGAGCCATTGTAGCTGGCATGCATAATTATACGCCCTGAAGTCTGGCAAGCTCATACCTCCGGAATCAGAGGGAAGCTGTAATTTGGCCAGACTTATGCGCCGACGGCCATGACCCCATACAAGTTCGGTGAGGAGGGAATCGAGGGTCCGGAACGTCACCGCCGGGATCTGGAACGGCAGATTGGTGAAGTAATAGATGAGGCGGGGTAGCATCACCATCTTGGATATAGCCACCCTGCCTGGTATGGAGAGCGGCAATGTCAGCCAGAACTGAATTTGCGACTTCAGCGTCCTGATAGCCCTCCCTAAATTGCCATCTATCATCATGCCCGCCTCCCTATATATCTGTATCCCAAGATACCGGAAGGTGGTGTCCGCCATCTGGAAGGTGTGGGGGGCAAAAGGCAGGGGGGCCGACCCGTCCACTGCTGTAAAGGTGAACCCATAGGACTTAGATTCACTGATGGTGAGGCCGGAGATGCCTCTAAAATCCTCAAAAATCCTGGAAATCGGACTCAAGTCGCCCCTCAGGTTCCTAAAATATAATATGAGGTCATCCGCATATGCAGAAACTATGTGATCCGTACCATGTCGTCGTATACCATAGTGGGGGGCCATCAACCGAAGTCTACAAAGCAATGGTTCCAGGGCAAGGACGAAGAGGAGAGGGGAGAGCGGGCATCCCTGCCTGGTGCCCCGCGCTATAGCTATGGGGCCTGAAATTTGATGGGAGGTGCGCACTCTGGCCGTGGGGGTGGTATACAGCAATTTGACCCAAGCAAGGAATTCTGGCGGTATTCCGAAGCCCGCCAGTGTGGAAAACATATAGTCCCACCTCAAGGAGTCGAACGCTTGTTTTAAGTCTAGAGATATGCAGCCCTCTGAGTCCGTGATCACATTCTCTCCTAGCATGAGCTGGGCCAGGCGCCTAAGGTTCATGGCCGTATTGCGGCCCGTTACAAAACCACACTGATCCGGGTGGACCAGTTGAGGCACATACTGAACGAGCCGGGACGCTAGTACCTTGCTCAATATTTTAGAATCCGTATTGAGAAGGGACAGGGGCCTGTAATCGGCCAGTTGTAGACCATCCTTGGCTGGCTTCAGGAGGGACGTGATCAACGCTTGCATGGATGATTGTGGTAGAGAGGATGTACGCAGAGCCTCCGAATAAACAGCATGCAATCGGGGCGCCAGAACATCAATAAATGTCGCGTAAAATTCAGCCGGGAGGCCATCTGTGCCAGGGGTCTTACCCCTCGGAAGGGCACGTATCGCCTGCCTTATTTCTGCTATTGAAACCGCACGTTTCAAGTCGTCTTGCTGGGTGGCAGTAAGTTGTGGTAGAGCTAAACCTTCCATGAAGGCCTCAAGGGCGGGTGCCGACATGGGCTGCGGGGGAGCGTACAGTGAAGTGTAATACTCCCGGAACGCCGTATTAATCCCTATTTGGGTAGTAGCCGGGTGGCCAGATTGATCCAAGACCCTCAAAATGGGTTGGCTGATCGGGGAGTCCCGCAATAGTCGGGCCAATAGGGGGCCGGCTCGGTCTGCTTGTGAGTGTTGCCTATTCGTAAATTCCCTGTAGTCCAGAAGCCGCAGGTCTTCCAGCAGCTCTGCGTGTCTAATATGTGCGTCTTGCAGTGGTGTAAAGGGAACATTGGTGCCCGCTGCCTCTGTCTCCAGGGACGCAAGTGAGCCCTCCACCTCTTTCAGTCGGCCAATCACCTCCCTTCTTCTCCCTACTTTAGTGGCCATGGCAGCCCCCCTAAGACAGACTTTGAAAGTGTCCCATTCTATCTGTCGGGAGCTGGCTGTGTGTGCATTTGTGGAAAAGTAGGTGTCAATAGTATCGGACAGGGAGGACCGGAAGACCGAATCCTCGAGGAGATCAGGAGACAGTCGCCAAGTCGGGATGGGAGCCAGTTGTCTACCCCACTGCCAGATAACCTCCACGGGGCTGTGGTCCGAAAGGGTTTTCCCCATGTGCTGGGTCTGGACAATTAATGTCAGAAGGGAGCGAGAGCAAAAGACGTGGTCTATTCTGGTATGAAGCTGATGCGGGGGGGAGTAAAAGGTGTATTCCCTGTCCATAGGGTGTACGCTGCGCCACACATCCGCTAACTCCCAGCCCTCAGCCCAACTCGCAAGCGCGCCTGCCTGTTTCCTGCTCTCGGTAGCCTGTAATGGGGGATGTGATCTATCTAGCCCGACATCAAGAACAGCATTGAAATCACCCCCGATGAACCAGCGAAGATCAGCCCAACCTGCAATCACCTCATTGATAGTTTGCAAGAATTCCAACTGGTTTACGTTAGGTGAGTACACACATCCAATGACAATGTCCTCCCCATCCAACAGTCCCCGTACAAACACATAGCGACCCTCCCGATCAATCCGTTGCTCTAACATCTGGAATGGAAGTGAGCCACGTAGCCAAATCGCCGCCCCTCTTGAGAACGCAGAATATGCGGTGGAAAAAAGTTGCCCTCTCCACTTCTTTCGCAGTTTCACCGCTTCAGCAGCGGTCAAATGTGTCTCTTGCATACAAGCAATCTGTATCCCCCTGCGGTTGAGCTGCGCCAGGATCCGATGTCGCTTGTGCACTGATCCCATACCCCGCACATTCCAGGTGCACAATCGGTAATTGTTAAGAGGTCCCATCATCCTTTGTGTGGTGCAATAATGCGAATCCCCTGGGTGACCCCACATGTCTTGTTGTACATAAAAATGAGTGTCTCGCAAACATTCAACCCCTGAACTAAAGGGTCCCTGAGCCAACGTACCCAGGAGCCAAACCATGATGCCCAACGTGGGCACAAGTCAGTCAAGTTCGTGTGCATACCGGGGGTGGTAGGCCTCCGTCGTACGGCACTGAACGATCAACTGGAGTTTGAAAGCCCACAAGATTATGGGCCCCCACACATGCAGCTCACCATATATGAAGGAGGGGGGAATAGTCATACTTTACCACCCGGAGAGGATCAAACGCCTCGTGGTTCAGAACTCCGCCGCCATCTGGGCTGTGATCTGTGGGTAGAGCTGTAAGCTGTCAACTGAGCCAGACACCTCAGTGCGGGTGTCGGTGGTGTCGGTGTGTCCGTCTCTGGGCGCTCCCGCGTCGTGGGCGGCCAGCGCTGCCTCAGTGAGACGCCGTTGCGGCGAGGTCGAAGAGTGGTCCACAGCCGTGCGTCCAAGGGGGTGCACCACTGTCGATGTTCCAGGAGAGGAATGGCGGTCGGGACTGTGAGTGGGGTTCCGTCGTCCCGGCGAGCTCCTGCGGGAGTCCCCTCGGCGGTCTGTAGGTGGGTCCTGCGACGTCGGCGGAGACAGGGTGACTTCCATCCACTCCGCTGCCTCTTCTGGCGAGTCGAAGAAATGGGACCTGTTGTTATGCAGGATATATTCGTGTCTTCAAAGCGTATCGGTGCTTCCTCCCTGGCCGCTCTGAGGACTGTGTCCCGGTCTCTGAAGTGGAGGAGACGAGCGATCAGGGGGCGAGGAGGCGCCCCCGGTTGTGGTGGCTTCGATGGTACTCTGTGGGCTCGTTCCACACTGTAGAGGGGGGTGAGGTCTCTCTGGCCCACCAGCTTCCGCAGCCAATCTTCCACGAATCGTGTGGGGTCCCTTCCCTCGCTTCTCTCCGGAATGCCCAGGATGCGGACGTTGTTGCGGCGGGCACGTCCTTCTGCATCGTCCACCCTATCCCAGAGTCTCTTCAGCTGTTTCTCCACCTTTTCCAATTTCGCGGAATGTTCTGTCTGCTGTGGGAGTAGGTCGTCGAGTGCTATTTTGTGCTCCGCCACCCTGTCCGCCAACTTGTTATGATCAGCCTTCAGCAGGGAGAGTCCGGTCGCCATGGTATCCATGCGATTTTCTAGCGCTTCTCGCGTCGCGCGTATCTCATTCAGGATCAGATCCAGCTTGGCGTCCTGCGATCCCTTACCAGTCGGCGGAATGATTTCCATGTTGGAGGAGGCCAGTGGGTCGTCTGAGCCCGTCGATTGCGCGTCCATCGGCGCGTCCTGGGCCCGGGGTTTGCCCCTGGGTTTGCCCATGGTTCTCGTGAGCAGGATGGCGCTGTAGCGTTTGTAGCAGTCCCCTGCAGTCCTGGCAGGTGTCAAGTAGTGGTAATGGAGGTATCACCACGTGTTGAGCTGAGGTGGAAGTAGCGAAGACCCCAGTAGTGCACTGTAGGGCTAGCAGCGCGGCAAGAGTCAGGGCTGTAGCGCTTGGTAAAGGGCGTCAAAGCGCTATGCGTTCTTCTCCTCTTCCGGACCCTGCACCTGAGGACTGCGTGCTGGTAATGCTCGCCACTCTGGGCAGACGCCCAGGGCCTCCGGCCAGTGGTCCAGAGGGCAGGCAGAGTAAAAGCGCTACGTCCCAGGGGGGACCCGCCGCGGACAAGATGGCGCAGGTCCTCGATGCGGTCAGGCCGGCCAGGCAAGGAGTGTCAGAAAGCCTGCTATGGGCGGAGCTGGGCTCGTGGTGGCGGCAGGAGATCGCACGGGCCGTCTGTTCGCCAGTGTGCGACCCCCGCGATGAAGCGCCGGGGTTCCGGTATCTCCGCGGGTGGGGGGAGGACAGCCCAGGAGTTCTCCCGCGTCCCGCAGGTCACCGCATCAGGCAGGCAGGCCACTGCCAATCAGCCGGGCCCGTGGGCAGCAGGGTCCCAGGACCACACAGGGGATCACCTCTCCTACCGCAGTCCCGGTCAGGAACAATCCAGGAATCCAAGCCCGGGTCCGGGTGAACCGCGAAGAGGGCAGGGGGTAGGCCGGCCAGGCCAGGCACGCGAGGCCGGGGCTTCACGGCGTCGCACAGGCCGCCACAGGCTTCGACTTCCGAACTCGCCTGAGGAGCGGACCGCCAGATGGAGAGCCGCACCGCTCCACTCCGCACGCCCCCAGAGACAATCCAGGCAGGGAGCAGGTGCGCTGCAGGTAGGGAAATGCAGGATAATCAGCTAATATTACAGGGCTAAGGACGGAGCTGGGGAACTACACGTCCACCATTGACGGCTCCAGGCCACGCCCCCCGGGTGATGCATTGTTAGGTAACGCAAATACACGTTTGTAGATTTTCATTTAAACTTTGTCCAGGAGTTGTGCGCTCTTGCCATGATGTAGTACGCTCCCATAAGCTATTGTTGGGAGTAGCTTAGCTTTTATTGTCGTTAGCAGGGGGGAGACCAGGGGGCCTTTAAGTTCAGTCGCCAAACTACTAAACGCGTGTGTGAGAAGTTGGCCTGATGTGCAGTGCTCACTATTCTAGTGATCACTATATATCAGTCCAAACAACCCTTATTGATGATTGGTTGTAAGTCAACCTTATAGACCAGCTATCCTAGTAGCATGGATACGAGCAGTCTAAGGCTAAGACTCTAGAGGGCGTGTTAAGCCAGCTGTTTTACCATCACATTACCCCTTGAACACCCAGTGAAAGGACACCACACAAGTTGTTATGAAAATAAACAGTGTATTTATTTATAACAAGACTACCCTGGCTCTTTATGAGACAGGGAGCTAAGCACACAACAAAACTCTTACGAAAATACTTAAGTTAGCACGTTATACACAAATGCCCGAGGGGCACGAAAAACCATATACTCTAAAAGTGGAATGCGAATTACTAGCAGGTAAGTAACAGTTCTAATAGGCTTTGGAATCGCTAGGACTGGACTAGGGAATCGTTAGATTACTACTAGGAGGCCCAGGGGACTCGGGTGCAGAGTGTGCACTCTCACGCGGGATGCGGGACAAAGTCTATGGAAGCTAGAATTCACAAAGTTAGTGTTCACGGGCGAACCCGACCTGGTAGGGAGAAAACGACAGTGGATCCTGACCCTTGGATAGTGAGGCTATGCTGGGACACCGAAGTGCCGAAGTTACCTAGCCCAGGGGCTGCAGCTGCATAGGTCTGAAAAGACGTCGGGGATCTCGTTGCCGGACCAGGAGCCTGGAAGAAGGAAGTTGCTGGCAGGCGACCAGTGAAGAAAAGTTCGATGGATCCAAGCCTGGATCAAGGAAGAAGAAAACCTGAAAGCAGAGGGGACCAAGTTCTTGAATCACTAGCCAGTGATTAAGTGGGCACCAGGATGGCACCGGGCGAAGTCACCGCAGTCAGGTGAGTGGGCGCTGCTGGGCTCTGCAGTCTCTCGGACCAGGAGGCGTTGTCGGCGACCAGGATGGAGGTGCGAGCTGTCCCACGAAGGTTCTTGCTGTCGACGTCGCTGGACCCAGGATTGGGCAACAAGTCTTGGCAAATGCAAGGCCCACGCGGTGGACCTAAAATGGCGTCTTGGGCGGACCAGGAGGGTCCAGGGTACTTCTCCGATGGAGGAAAGCAAGGGCCAGTCTGGAGCAACCAGACCAGCAGCAAAAATGTCGTCGGGCGTCGTCAGGAAGGCCACAAGCCAGCGGGCTAGTAGCCAAACAACGCGGTGAGCAGCAAAAAAGCAGAAGGGCCCCACACAGATCGTGGAGATGCTGGGGGGCTGCACTTCGGTGCTGGAGCTGCTCAGGGTGGGGGGCTTCTCGGACCCCAAAGCACTCACCAGGAATTCACTCGGCGGGCTTGCTGGAAAGAAGTCGTGCAGTCTTGAAGATGGCCGGTCCCTCGAGGTCTCGTCACACCCACGAATCTCAGCGTGACTGATGATGCAGGTAGAGGTCAGAGGTGCCAGGGAAGCCGGTTCTCGTCGAGCTGGGCAGTCTTGATCCGGAGGAGAGACTTGCAGCAGACCGCAGTGTTCTTAGGATGGTGCCTGCGGATGCAGGGTGACTACTCCTTAGTCACAAGGGAGAAATCTTAGGAAGAAGTCTTGAGTTCCTTTCGTGGAAAGTAGTTTCAGGATTCAAAGATGATCTGATTTGGAAGGGGGCCAGTCTCTACCTTTATCCTGTAAAAAGGGGCTGGCACGCGACTAAGTCCTGCCCTATGGGTGGGACTAGGAGGGGGGTGGTTACACCCACTTCCTTGGCGGGCTTTTCCCCAGCACAGGGTCTGGAGTGACCCTGGAACTGGTTCCAGCCAGCCTATGCACAGTGAGCACCGGGGTGCCACGTGCAGTCACCTTCCTCTAAAGCCCTGCCTACCTACAATACACAAAACCCTGTCTGGGACGGTGCTGGCACCGCCCCTGGCAGGAAACCCTTTGTCCTTATCTCCTGCTCTGGGAGGACTCCCAGCAGCAGGAGGGCAGACTTGTGTCTCGGTGGCAGCATCCATTTTGTGGATGCTAAGGCTCTGTCTGACTTTTAACCGGGTTATAGGTTACATGCATGTCGTGTCCCTCTAGAAGGGTGGAATGCTAACCCCGTCGCCAGAATTGGCGAGGGGTTAGTATTCCAATTCGTATGACACCTTACTCGACATGTTTTGATAAAGCGATACCAGAGTTGGCATTTAACCGCGAGGATTATAGTGCACTTAAGAGTATATGGTATGCGATATCATGGAAACGGCTAAGGGATGGGTCCCGAAAGCCGCAGACAGGCTCAGCTCATGCCAGAGCACCATCTCACACGATTCCAAGCACTCTGCCTTCAGGATTGTTAAGGCCTGCCATAGGAGTGACTGATAGGAGATCTGTGTGTCCATTTTAGGGTTAGATATAGGTATACTATATCTAAAGCAAAGGGTGAGTACACCACCTTGCCCCAGCTGTCGTGCAGCCAGTTGTGTCAGTTTTAGTTAGTCAATCCAGGGGTGGCACAATACATGCTTCAGCCCCTGGGAGACTTCTGGGTGCACCTCAGCCCTGGGTACAGGGACTTGGAGAGGGCCCAGTGCCAATTCAGTACCTGAGTACAATTTGGATAGAGAGAACAGCTAGGCTGTGGGTCTGATTAGCAGGCCCACAGCCAGGGAAAGTCGTAAACCAGTGCAGCAAAAAGCAAAAAAATCTGGGTGATCATAGGATTGCAGACCCTACTCTCCTACAGCGTGCAATAGGACCATGCCCTTTTTTTCCATGCTATTGAAATGGGTAGTGAAATTAAGACGATTGTCCAGTAGTATCCCAAGATACTTATAACTTTCAACCGCTTCCAATTTAACATTGTCTATGGTGAAAGTTGGTTGCACTTTGTGACGTCGGGTTATAACCATAGTCTGTTTTTGTGCTGTTTATTACTAGCATGTTCAGTTTGATATAGCGGGTCAGTTCCTGTAGTAGACGCTGTAAGCCTATTCTTGTCTGGCTTAGTAGGACCACGTCGTCGGCATAGGACAGGTGTGTTATACAGAGATTACCTAGCCGCGGTGGAAGAGCATTGATCTGATCAAGGCTTATTGTTAAATCCGCCATGAATAAATTAAAAAGGTGGGGGGCCAACACACAGTCTTGCTTTAATCCATCATAGGTATTGATCTTTCGGGTTAGTCTCTGTCCATTGTCGATCTTTACCTGCATCCAGGTGTTACTGTACAGGTCAATGATCGGCGTTAGGATTGAGTCTGGCAGGCTCTGCTGCTTCAGTTTGGCGCATAGTAATTTCCTGTTGACACGGTCGAAGGCCGCCTTGAAGACGACGAAACAAGTATAAAGTTCCTGGTGGTTTTGTAAACTTTTTTCACCAATCAAGCATAACGCCATTGCATTTACCATAGTGCCTGTTCCGCGGCGAAACCCTGTCTGGTTTAATGGAATTTTGCTGTTCATCTCCGACCATCGTGCTAGATCGGCTAGCACCAGGGATGTGTAGTATTTTGCTTCCGCACCAATCAGGGCTATTAAACGGTAATTAGTTGGATTTTTGCGGTCTCCGCCTTTATAGATAGGATTGATGATGGCACCCCTCCAACTTTCCGGGATCCGACCCGAGTTACTAATTGACCGGAATAAGGTATTGAATTTGCATGCCCAGAACTTGGGGTCCTCTTTGTAGATTGCCTGCGGAATACCATTCGGCCCCGGCGCACTCTCTTGCTTGCCTTTCTTGATTATTTGTAGTAATCGGCAATCGTCATCTGACCGTATTGATTGACCCATGTCTTCCTGGCTGATGATCATGCCGTTAGTGCTAGAAACAAGCGTACTTTCCTGGTTCATAGCTCTTGATGTTTCAGAGGCAGTTATTGACGTTGTAATTTGGTTTGCTGTTGGCTTTGAGAATGTATCGACTATGTGTTGGGCCCAATCGTTTTCAGAGATGCATGTCATACTTACAGGTTGAGCATACCCGTTCCACTCGGGGTGACAAATGCAAGCAATGCAAAGCACAGGGTCAAGGCTGATTTGCATATGGCCATGTCTGAACTGGGGTGGCTTGGTGAGCAAATAAACGATGGATTTAGGCCCAGATCTCTGTACTGGGGTGAATGTATGACATTGTTCTACATTCTGTCCATCAACTGTTGTTTTTGCATTTGTCACCCCGAGTGGGACGGGGTATGCTCAGCCATGAGTCCCGTGCTCTCCACGCCACTGGAGCCAAGCTATCCTGGCTGATGACGGCTGATAGCCAGAAAGCGGTCCTAGGATGCTTGATTCCGGTTCAGCGAAGACATGGCTTGGCAGTTCGGGCTGGACTGTTCCCATGAGGCACAGGGTCAACTGTTGTTTTTGCAGTTATCTGTGAGTAGAGCACAAAGTGGACTGTATGGAGATCTTTTGTGACCTTGAGGTGCTCATGTGAGCAAACAGGTGTCAGTTGAAAAGGTGAGAGGAGAACCAGTGAAGGACATTGGTGCTGAATCCCATATGAGACTTTGGGGTGTATATGAGGTTGGGATGGTTGAAAGTGTTGACGCTCAGCAGTATCTGGAGACCAGGATTATCGTCCTATGTGGTCAAGAGGTCATAGTTTATAATGTGTAAGGTAGTGGTCTCCGTGCTGCAGTGTGATTTGAAGCAAGCCTAATAGTCTTGCAGGAGATTGTTATCACTGATGTGTTGTTGAAGTTGAACATGAACTGCTTTTTCAAAATTCTTTCTCATAAGTATAGGTGAGTTATGGTCCGGTAGTTGGCGAGGTCATCAGAATCTAATGTAGGTTTCTTTAGAAGTGGAAGGATTGATGCTATCTTCAGAGCTTCTGGGAAGATGCCTTGAATGAGGGAAGCATTGCTAATGGCAACTAGGGTCAAGGGAGCATCCCCATATAGAGAGATTTGATGAAGAACTATTATAAGACATCTCCTCATAAGAGGTGGCTATGAGGAAGTTGAGTATGTCAGCGAGATTTGGGAGTGATAGGGCTGTGAAGGCAATCTATTGTAGGATTCTACGGGAAGGGGTGGTGTAAGATGAAGCAGGGTTGATGTCAGTGAGCTGTCGGATCTTCTGTATTTTTTAACTGAAGCATAGGTTGATGGCACAGCACTTTTCTGTTTAGTGGAATTGATGGTTTCGGCAGGAGTTTGATACAGTGCTTGATTTTCTTAAATAGTGTTAGTTTCTTTTGGTGGCTTCACTGATGGTGTTGGTATATTACTTTGGTTTGACTGAGGTGAGGAGCAGTTTGTGTGTTTTGCCGAGTGACTTCAATATCAAGAGCTCTTTGGAGGTCTGTTTTTTTCTTCCATTTTCTTTCCTTCATGCGAATGAATCATTTGTCAGCATTGTATTTAGGGAAGTGGGTTGATTAAGTCTGTGGCATGCACTTGCATGTTTTGATTGGGGCTTGGATGGCCACACAGCTTTCCAAACAATTGTTGGTTATTTGGGAGTATGTTGATGTCAGACTTGATAAGTTGAGAGATGAGTTCAAGGTTAGGTTGCTTATGGAGACTAATTTGAAGGATCTTTAGGTTTGGTCTTCCTCTTAGTGTTAACCTTGGTTTGTTGGTAGGATGCTGAGCAGGGAGATGGGGATGGTTAAGCGGTCAGTCCAGACCAAGAATATGGGTGTCCTGCATTGAATTGTTGATGTTGAGAAGACTAGGTTGAGGATGTGGCCTTTGGGGTGTGTTTGTGTGACATGTTGCACTAATTAGAGTGTATTGATGAGGTTGAAGATTGTGCCTCTTGTTTGTTTATTTATTTTTGACCTCCTGTTATCTGGGAGGTTGAAGTCCTACAAGAGGGTGGTGTGTATTGCATCCTGGATGGATGAGGTTAACTGGGATTCATCAATGAAGTTCTTCTTGTGCACTGAAGATCTGTAGATGAGATGGAATGTAGCAGTCTCAGTTGAAGAGTGAGACAGGGCATGTCAGCAGTTTCAATGGGATGAGTGTTAATTGCTTGCCTGAAGTGCAGGAGGAATTCTGGAAACTGGCGCCTCCTAATTTTTTTTGTTATGTAGCCCGTGGGAAGAAGGATGTTTAGAATCTGTGAAGATGTGGGGGCGTCAGACATGTTTCTGAGAGGATGAAGGTATCAAGCTTGTGATGGGTAACGAGGACTGTGATATTTGGTGCATGGAGTACTACAAAGCAACTATTAATGCGCATGAGTTGGATTGTGTTATGTAATTTGAGGGTGTGTGATAGTGGCATGTGTGCAAAGTTGGGTCTTTGTGTTGCGTGAATGGCATGTGAGTGTCTGGGCCGTCTACATCTGGGTGTGATTATGGGGCATAGCAGTACGGCACACTGGGTGAGACACATGCTTATATCTTACCACATACATTTTAGTGCTGCGTTGGGAGTCTGGTCTTAAAAGGCACAAACAGGCAATGCATTTGTCTGTGTCCAACCTTAACAGACCCAAACAGGCAATTCTCTTGTCTGTGTTCGCCTGTTGGTGACTCCCTAAAGAGCTGATTGAAGTTGGGAGATGGCAAGAAGTGGTGTCACTTTTTCTTAGCTTCTTTTAAAGATGGTTTTGTTGGGAAGCAGTAAAACTGAAGTATCTAAAGTGGACTCTCAATAATGTTGAACCCACTGGGTAAATGGCAAACAAGACATACAAGACATGACAGCATAGTTTTAACAAGCCGTAAAAGACTAAAATATTTCTACAGTCTTTATTGGCATTTTACATGGTATTCCAATCTCCAGTAGAACTTGTGACTTTTCCTGACCAGCTATCTGTAACATGCAATTTACAACAATGTGGGTGAATGAGCAGGGGCTCATCTCCAGATTCATTAGTGTCTCTACAATGGCACCAGGTCTGGCATAGCAATTGAGGAGTAAGAGCTGTGATTGATTACAATTCGAAATCCTCTGACCTGTGTAGGACTTTTTCGTCTTGAAAGCTTTTTATCTGCTGAAGACTAAACCATTTGTTTGCCATCTTGCTTATTTTTTAGGTGCAAGACTTGTAAGCTGTTTTGTGGCTGGTTATCAATTGGAATTTCAGTTCAAGCACAACAATCTTTTGGTCCCGTCAGAGACCAATGGCTGCTGTGGGAAATACTCAGCATTTCAGTACCCTTTTAAGGTCTTGGTCAGCAACTGCTCACTGACTTAACACTGAATGACATGTAGTTTTGTGGGAGATTCAAATTCCACACTTTAGCCATACCTACCCACCGATATTGAATGCAATACTTCAGCTAAACATACATTTTACTTTTGTCCATGTTCCACCTCTAAAAGACGAAATAAATCCATCAATTAGTTTCTTTTGGTAATCAATATACATGATCTGATAGACTTCTAGCTAAAGTCTCACTATTGTTCCTATTGCTAAAGGAACTGTGTTCACAGATACATCACAGTTACCTTCCATTAGTCCTGATGGCTCCTGTGCTTCCAAACGTGATGGTAGAAAAAATATCTGATGGTGGCATCTATAATGTGGGGTCGTTGTGGTATTTGAATCTGTAACATCATGATTTGTACTGACTACGGTTGAAGCCATTAAAACTGACCCTAACACTAGATTTGTAGGGGATGAAGCGGTTCTGAATAGGTGTGTACTGGGCAGCTATTCTCACACAAAATTACATTTTTCTTTATTTCTGGCAATGCTATGGACTGCAATGCAGTGTAAAGGTTCTGCGTGCTTTAGTGCTCATCTTTTATTCTTCATAGACCATGATAAAGAGCGTAGTGTTCCTTTTTGTTGTTTATGCACTTTTTTGTTGCCATTAGAAACCCTTTTTATTCAGAAAAGAAATCAAAAGGATCCTATAATCCTGCATGTTCAAGTATAACCTGAAAGCTTCTTGAATCCCTAGCAACCAATTACTGTTCAAAGTTTCCCATATTTCACCATCATTATAGCGAGCATGGCCATTGTGGAGGTATGGACCACACCCCTCTGGTTTTGTGGTATTAGTATCCTTACTAGCCAATCTGCAACCAGGACACCACCGACAAAACGAGTTTGGTGACACCAGAAGAAACTGAACCTTGCTTTTTTATCATTTTCTTTGTGTACTTGTTTAGTAGTGTTGATGCAGTGGGTTTTATGGATGAGTTATTCGGCTGCTGACCTTTTCTTCCAAATTAATTTTGGGGTCACTTCCAGCTTATGTAAGAGATGTAAAATTCTTTTTTGTTTTTTGGTGGTGGGTAATATGTTTTTCCCTTAAGCACTCTCTTGAAGCTTTCATTCGATCTCCAAATAGCGTGGTATATACTCTAAATAGATTCTTGCAAAATATGAGTGGGGTGCCGCTCATTTCCGTATTTCCAAAACCTGTCTGCTCGCAAAGGAGGTTTCCAGCTCCCCAGGAGGGGTAATCCTGTTACAGCCTAACTCGTGTGGTCGCGCCGCTGGTGGGAGCATTTCCGCATTCGGCGGATTACCTGCACGCTCCCAGCGTGTGCTGGACCCTGAACTACCAGGCGCTAGACCGGGGGACTGCGAGGCCCAGCACCCATCTGTGCTGACAGCTGGTGCCTCTTCCCCGGCGGACACGCCCATTTGCTTGCAGATCCCATTTAACATTAGCGACACCCGCTTCGCGGGTGCCGCTCATTTCCATATTTCCAAAACCTGTCTGCTCGCAAAGGAGGTTTCCAGCTCCCCAGGAGGGGTAATCCTGTTACAGCCTAACTCGTGTGGTTGCGCCGCTGGTGGGAGCATTTCCGCATTTGGCGGATTACCTGCACGCTCCCAGCGTGTGCTGGACCCTGAACTACCAGGCGCTAGACCGGGGGACTGCGAGGCCCAGCACCCATCTGTGCTGACAGCTGGTGCCTCTTCCCCCGGCGGACACGCCCATTTGCTTGCAGATCCCATTTAACATTAGCGACACCCGCTTCGCGGGTGCCGCTCATTTCCATATTTCCAAAACCTGTCTGCTCGCAAAGGAGGTTTCCAGCTCCCCAGGAGGGGTAATCCTGTTACAGCCTAACTCGTGTGGTCGCGCCGCTGGTGGGAGCATTTCCGCATTCGACGGATTACCTGCACGCTCCCAGCGTGTGCTGGACCCTGAACTACCAGGCGCTAGACCGGGGGACTGCGAGGCCCAGCACCCATCTGTGCTGACAGCTGGTGCCTCTTCCCCCGGCGGACACGCCCACACGCCTGTAAGTACTTAATCAACAGGGCTACACCGCGCAGCGGGACGCGGTCAAAGCACGGGGCGAAGCCCGGGCCAAGGGCGGGCCCGTTTAAGCCCGTTCAAGACTGGACTGGGCCACCCCATTTGTAACTGCTTCCCCCTACAGGTTGTAGTTGCAACTGTCCTGCATTTTTACAAGCCGTTCACTCCCTTTATATTCTATATTTAAGCTGCAATTCTGTTACCTTTCAGACTACATTATGTCTCCTAGAAGTACCAGAAGCACTGTCAAAAAACAAGCCCAAGCTGCTGGACAAATCATCGGCCCTATAGACCAATTTATTACCAAAGCCAACGAGGCTATCGAGCAGGGTATTACTCTGTTAGAACGCAGAGTTTCACAGGACCTGGCCGTTGCCAGACGCTCCTCCATGGGCTTGTTGGCCGCAGCAAAAACTCCTCTGCGCTCCTCAGAATTACCCCTACCATTGATAGAGCACGCGGACATCCATACCGTTCCACGTATTGTAGATCTGTCCGCATCCTTGAATCTCTCCGAATCCCATCTACTACAGTCACTGGAAAAATCACCGGCAATCTTCGCTAGTTTAATCAGTGTGGCTGCCACCCCACCTGTAGATAGGGGTGTACGCGAGGGAGCAATTCCCAAGGAAAAGAGAAAAATAAACAAATCCTGTAATCCCGCTAGTTCTCCTTCCCACCCTACCTCTGTAATCCCGCTCACCTCTTCCCTCCCTTCACAGTCCGCAGACCCAATCTTAACGCCACACCAGGTAGCCTCCTGTTCACCCGTACAAGCAATAAATTCTCCTACCGACAACATAAATCTGAGCATTAGCAGCTGTGAAAGCGAAGGTAGTATAGTTAGCGATGGCAATCCAATTAGTAACTCCGGTAGCATTAACAACCTACTTTTGAGCAAAATTGGGGATATAATTAGAACCTACTTAAAACCAATAGAGCAGTCACTTCACCAGGTTGAAAACCAGCAAATCCAACTGTCCTCAGCTTTGAAATTAAACAAAGATACTAATGCAGGCCAAGGAAGAACACCCAAACATAACGTAAAAACATCTAAGACATGCCCGGCTGCAGTAAATCCACCCACCACGATTTTAAAGGCACCGCAAAAACTACATCAAAAACAGCCACCACCAATAGCGACTAAGGTCCTAGTACCACCCAAAGCACCCACGTCCCTACCCACCCCATTGCCTACTCAACCAAAATTACAGGCTTCAACACAACCAAAAGTACCCTCCTCTTTACCTACCCCGGCCCCTACTTTACCAAAACCATCTGATGGTTTTAATTTCATCCCGAGAAATAGAAAGAGGAGGGGTCATCCTATCCATCTTCCCCCTGAAGCTACTCCATACGTAGTGATCATGACCGGTGTTCCAGAACTTTCTGCCAACTCGGATGAACCGGTCTGGTAACTGAAAAACAAAGTGATTCACTGGCTTTCCTCTAATAGACCATTACCATCTTTTTTGGACAATAGAGTCACTACAGTGCGCAGGGTCCCCTGGTTGGGCATTGAACCCAAAAGCATTCAGGGCGACTGTGTAATAGTGAATCTTGCAGATCCAAACACAGTAGAGCACATTTGCTCCTGGGGTGATCACTCATCTACCGAAGGGATAGCCACGCACAGATTGTCTTTCTTCTACCCTCCAGCCCCACGGTATAACGCCGGCCCCCCTTGGAGTTGGACGAGAGTGGGGAACTGTGATGGAAATAGAGACCGGGGTCACTGGTCAGGGTATGGAATTAGTAATCTAGCTCCTGCTCCTCCCTTAAGCTGGAGAGGCCCACCCTTAACCAACAGGTATGAATGTCTTGACATGGTTGACTGACCACTAACTCCCAGGTTTAACATTAAAGGTAGAACCTCTACTCAAACCCCAATCATTCAAACCCCATTTACTTCACACTTCTCCCTTCCCTCCATAGGGTTATCGCCGGCAGTTGTAGTATCTCCACACTTTTCTGGCCTCTTTGTAGAGCCATCAACTTCTACGGCGGAACCATTTCCCAATTCGTTAGTTTTTCCGGTTCAAGATTGTACATTTGAACACACAATCTTCACCGGAGAATTATCTAAGAGACAACCACCAACTACATATCCATCTCAACATTCGCTCCCCAAGTTAGACACACAAGTAGCGCACCCTTCTTCTCCCCTTCTCCAGTCATTCACTCGGCCCCAAGACTTGCAATCCCCTGAAAACCTGCAATAATCAAACACTACTCTGCCTTCATCATGGGAGCTTCCAGTCATTTACTGGAATGTAGCGGGTCTTCGATCTAAGGTAGACCTTCAGTCATGGATTGAAGTGATTAATATGCACCTTATAGTCTGCCTGCAGGAAACCTGGGCTATTGACCCTATTCACATCCTGGGCTACAAAACATTCCACGTCCCCGCCAGTGCGTCATCGCGCGGGAGATCAAAGGGAGGCTTAGTGTGTATATCTCTCAAACAAAATACCCCCTTTGACTATAAATGTTTCTCTTGCGACTCCAACTTTCCAAATTTTAAAGATAGCCCTCGAAAAAAGTTCTATCTATTACATCATTAATATGTATAACAACCTTTCCCCTGCTGATTGTGTGAAGACATTGACTGAAACCTCTCTATTCATCCATGAACAGTGGGCAAAATATTCGCAGATGCTATGTTATGTTGTGTGGGGGGGAGATTTTAATGTCTCTTTGTGTAACAAGTATAAGAAAGGTATTTGCGGGCTCCAAGATGAATGTGACTCTCCCATGACGCATTTCACCCACTCTAGTATTGGTAATACTCTGAATGATTGATTGTCTTTTCTCATTAGAACTTGAGTATGCTAATGAAACAGTGAATCCTCCCGTTGAGTTTACATCGACCTTTCACGGCAGAGGCCTCTCCAGCACCATCGATTACATTCTGTGCTCACAAACTTTAAAAGGCCGCCTGAAACACTTTATAACAGGTTCAGATATCTCCAGTGATCACTATTCGAATAGTATTACCCTTATACTTAATTCAGCCACACAAGCTCATAGTAGGACCAGCTTGCTATATCAGCAATCCTTGGCCATAGATAAAATAAATGGCTTTACAGTAAAATGGTCCAAGATAAACCCCGTTGATGTTACCAAGAAGATCATCCAAAAAACTCTCCCTTCTATAAACATCTGTTTAGCGGAGACCTCGTCACCCGTACGATCCTTTCTAGTTTTGCCGAAATATTAAAAGCTATATGTTAGAACCCGGGGTCTCTAGTTGGCAGAGGTAAGTACCTTAGACCAAGTAGGGACCCTTGCTTCTAGTCTGAGATAACCCCTGCTCACCCTCTAGGTAGCATGGCGCGAGCAGTCTAGGCTAAACAGAGGCAATGTGGATAACATTTGCACTTAACACAACAATAATCCCCAATCCACCACAAACTGAGACCACACAGGTAAGTATATTTTATAAAAATATATAGCTTTATCTAGTTTCAGCAAGTAATTAAAGCAGTTGCATGATAATCACTTCTTTAGAAAAATGTTGCATTCAATCTTACGGGTTGCACTTAATCTTTAGGATGGTACTTGTAAATAGGAAGTTCTTAAAAGCAAAACAGTCTCAAGTCTCTCGAATCAGTAGTCAAAAATAATGCCACTGATCTCTACTCACTTGGCTCTAAAAACGAGCAGTCAAAGCAGTGCCAATCCTAAGTTATCCCCAAATCAGCCTTCTGAAGCAACGAACCCCAGGTGCGGCAAGCACGCCTCACCGGATAGTCCTGGGACTCCTTTGTTGCCGATCTCGCTCAGCCTCGCATCCCCAATGGATTCAGGCGCACCGCACCTAACGGAGCACACTCGCTCCTTGCCCCGGCCGGTCCCCGCAGCCCTCTGCCCGCTCTCGGTTCCTCTGGGAGCGGGGGGGGGGCGCTAGCTCGGCGTTCCGAGCAGGGACAGACAGGCCAGGGGCAGGGGCAGTCTTCCCCGGTCCCGGCGGTGATCACTCGGCAGCTGCAGCGGTCCCGATGACGGGGACCAATCCTGTCGCGGCGTTTGGTCGAGCCTCCAGCAGCACCCGGGAGTCAGCCAATGGCAGTGCGGCTCCCGGGAGAGGCCTTCAATGACGCTCGGCTCCTCCACCAATCACAGCTCGGCAACGACGATGACGCTGCGCCGCACGGGCCAATCCCGTCGCGGCGTTAGTGAGGGGGCTCGGTCCCCTCGACCAATGGGAGCGCGGCGGCTTCGATCTCCGGCCCCGCAGCTCCTGGACACCGAAGCAAGTTGCAGGGGGTGTTGCTGGCCCCGGGCCGCGATGGTGATTTGGCGGCAAAGGGTTTTCGAGGGCGCTGGTCACGAAGAGACCCCCCTCTCGACCTCCCCACCACTTTGGAGCGGATTTCACGAGGGGAGGCGCCACAAGCCTCCGACCCTCGCTGGTAATGTGCCGATGAGCACACCGATCCTTTCCTCGCGTTCCGCAGTCGAGTACCACACGTCCCAGGGCACCACAGCACGATTTGGCAGCTGTTTTCTGGCAAAGCTTTAGGAACCTTTAACCCTGGGTTCCCAACAGGAGGCCAGCTCGTCTCAGGCCCTTGGAGATTCAGTTGTAGACACAGCACACAGCTGAGTCTTGGCAGTTTCAAGTAGGCAGGGTCACAGCACACAGCAAAGTCCCTTTCTCCTCCTTAGCTTCCAGTTGGACAGTAGAACAGGTCAGCCCTTAGAGCACACAGCAAGGCAGTCTTCCTTTAGTTCTCTAGCTGTCATCCTTCCAGCAAAGGTTCCTTCTTGCTTGCAGAATTTCAGAATCTAAACTCCTGTAGTCAGGGGTCCTTTCCTTATACCCCTCAATGTCTTTGAAGTCCTTTGAAGTCTTTGTGCATGGAGGCCCTTGGTCCAGTCTAAACCAGTTCTGGGGGTTGCGGAGCACTGAGGTGTCTCTGGTTTTCTTCTTCCTGTCAGCTTCAGGGCCAGAGGTGTCAGTTGACCACCAGGAGGGAGCTAGCAGGGGGAGGCAGGCCAGCGCAGCCCAGCACTTATCAGGCATTCCTTCCTCCCAGGCAGGCAGATGTGCCCTTTCATCCCCGGGCTGGCTCCGACCCTCTCCTCTGGGGCTCTGCAGCCCCCCCTGTCACATCCAGACCAGGCAGGCATTCCACAAACCCAGGCACACAGAAAGGTTTAGACAAGAGAACAGCCACTTTCTAAAAGGGCTATTCTCCAACACAGGATTTAAAAACACCCTTCACTAAAAGATGTGTCATTAAATTCTGATTTCAGGGATATCTTTCACTTATGTCCCATCTTGTTCCTATGGGAAGATAGGCTGGTATCACATGGGCCCAGCCTCCTCCATGTTACTCTATGGAGCAGATAGCCTTACAGCAGTGAGCACACAAAATGGCTGCAGCCCACTACCAGAGCATATCACCTGCACTAGTACATGCTCTACCTTATCCATACACTGCACCCTGCCCAGGGGGGTACCTAGAGCCTTCCATAGGGGTGACTGATGTGCACAGACAGGGAAGGGTTAGGCCCAGCCAGTGGGGACACTGGCCAGGCTGACATGGCAGTCCCTGACTGCACACAGGCTCTGCGCTGGCAGGCCTGAATCACCATTTTAAAGCTACTCATGTGGGTGGCGCAATCTGCGCTGCAGGCCCACTAGTAGCATTTGTCATCACCAGCCCTGGCACACACAGTGCACTTTACTAGGGACTTCGTGGTGATACAAATATGCCAATCAATATCTCAATTTACAGAGGGAGCACTTCCATTCTGACACTGATCAGCAGTGGCAGAGTGTCCAAAGCATCTTAATCAGCAAAAACGAAATCCAGCACAGCATCAAAACACATGAGTCAGAGGCAAAAAGATGGGGGAAGAACCACGCCAAAAGGTGTCAGGTCTAACACTATCCGACAGGAGTTAACCCGCCAACATAAGTCCCACGGCAAGGACTGACGGGGGTGGTTTGACGTCCATTGCCGGAAAGCCCTTTCCGTGCTAAAAAGTGCACTGCATAACAAAGTCAGAGACGTGGCAGCAATAGCCATGTTAAGAAGGAATTATAAATTGGCCCAACAAACCCGGAAACGGGAAATAAAGAAAAACCTATGGGCCAAATTACATGAGAGCACAAGGAGCAAAGACAGCTCGCTATTTTGGCGAACAGTTAAGTCACCCTTTCTAGTAGATCCTTCAGCTGTCCCTCACCTGGATGTGGTGGTTCCAGCTGAAAAATGGGTGGCCCATTACTCGCAGATTTTCGGTGATTCCTCTGCCGTAGCCCTAAACATACAGTCCTTTGAGGAAGTTTCCATCACGGATAACTTTTATCCAATTGACCTCCATTTCGATCATAGGGAGGTCACAGTTGCATTAACCTCTTCGAAGACTGGCAAAGCGCCTGGCCCCGACGGAGTACCACTTGATATTTTTGCGAGTGATCTTGATCTCTGGTCCCCAATAGTTACGCAAGTTATGTCCGCAGTTACACAGGTCGGCCTAATTGAATCTTGGTCCTCGTCAGTACTATTGCCCATTTTTAAAAAGGGTGAACGCGACAATCCAGCCTGCTATAGGCCCATTTCCCTCCTGGATTCACTGGGAAAGGTTGCTGGGCGATTAATCCTGGAGCGCCTCCAGAACTGGGCCTTGGAGAAGAAAATTTTAACCGACCTCCAGTACGGGTTCCAAGAGGGATTGGGCACTGTAGAACAGGCCCTTAACCTGACACTCTTAATGGGCAAATATGCTGGGGCGAAAGGTGGCAACTTATACTTAGTGTACGTTGACCTAAGCTCCGCATTCGACTGCGTGATTCACTCCAAACTGTGGGCAATCCTGAGAAATCTGGGGGTAGATCCTCCTCTCCTTAAATTTCTTCGAGAGCTTTACACAGACGCCAAAGCGTGCGTGAGGTACGGCATTAATGGAGAACTATCGGATTCATTTAGCGTAGTAAAAGGTGTCAGACAGGGGTGCGTTCTCGCCCCGTTTTTATTTAATATCTATACAAACGGGCTGGAGCAAGCGATGCTGGAAGACAGCCAGGATCTCCCTTGCATAAACACTCGGCCCATCCCAGCCCTACTGTACGCCGATGACTCTGTCAGCCTGGCGAGAACTTTAAACCAGCTCCATTTACAACTGGACAAGTACTGCCAATTTATGCTCTCCTTGGGTTTAAAAGTAAATAAGAGCAAGACTTTTGTGATGCATATTGGCAAGAAAGTGAAGAAACCGAAACCTCTATTTATAGAAAAAGTCAGACTGGATTATGCCCGGGAACATCCTTACCTGGGCATTCTCATAGACGATCAAATAACCTGGAAACCCGCCACTGCGAGTAAAAAAACTGTTATTCCAGCGTACAACTGCGGCGCTGATGTCTTTCTCCAGGAAATTGGGCAAACCCGCTCCCGCTGAGTTGCTCAAAATTTATCACGCTAAATGCCATAGCGTGGCAACTTATGGCGCAGGCGTATGGGGCTACGCTCCTACCGGAGAGCTCCAAAATGGGTTTTTGAAATATGTTCTTGCCCTTCCCCAAAGTGCCCCTAATACGGCAGCCATATTGAGCTCGGTCTGGATTATCTAACTGACACCATTAGATACCAGCCGATTCTCCTATGGCACCGTATATGGACCAAAGAACAATGCCATCTTACTCGGTCCTTGATAACCGATTGTTTATCCCTGGTTCACTGGAAAAAGATTCCATGGTTACTATACGTCTTTAAATTTTTTGAATGACTTAAACTGCTTCTCGCTTTTTACTGACTCTTCTTCACTTGTGGACATATCCAGAAAGGCCTTGAAGAGCCTGTGTGTTAATCACCTCAGAGATCTTCGTATGTGCTCAGAGGTTGGTAAACGTACAAACAGCCATCTAATGACGATACAAACCTTACCCGGTATGCAGCCGTATTTGTCTTTCTTCTTGTCAAACTACGATAAGTATGTTTTAACTAGGTTTCGTTTTGACTCCTTTTTTCGTCTTGTTTCGTTCTCCGGGGTTTCAAATTGGTCACATGAATTAACTAGTTGCCCCTGTGATGGAAATGCACACCAGTCTACCCTACATGTAACACTTTTCTGTAGCTATTATGAGACCCCACGTAAACGCTGGATAGTCCCTCTCCTCCGACAAATGGGCCTGAGAAGATGCAGGCCTGCACTCCTGGCATTACAGTTTTTAGAAACACCATTTGCTGCTAAGTGTATAGCTTGTTTTTTAAAAGCATGCTTGAAAATTCGACTTCAATCATCTGACTTAGTTTTGTAACTTTTATGCAACTTATATTTAATTGACATTAACTGTTCTTTTTAAATTTGTAACCGTTTATCATCCCTCTGTTAATACTGTATATGCGACAACTTTTCCAAGAACAAGCTATTGTCTTGATGTAACCCCCTGTTAACATTGTATATGTGATAACCTTTTTAAAGGAAAAATTACTGCCTTGATGTAACCGTTTTCTACTATGCACTTTTTATGATTGCAAAACTCAATCGAAATAAAGATTTTGAATTGAATTGAATTGAATTGAGTGGCAGCAATGGAGGTCACAGACACTCCACAGGAGACCTCTTATGTGTTATATACATGCCCACCTCCATGTATGTGGGATCCAATGCATTTAGGGTCGCGTCAATCGCTCTAGCCATTTGGCGGAATTCCTTTTTAGGCAAATGGCAGCACACATCCAACTGGTGAACTGGAAATAGGTGAAGTAGTTTATCTTGTAAGAGTCGGATTAAGGTTTTCAGTGAGACGATGATTGGGTAGACGGGAATGATGACACTTTTCACTTTGAAATCTTTTTTCTATGGAGTTCCTGCTTCATGGTAGGGATAGAGGATGGTTCAAAATATAATCTATTCATTTACAAGTCCATTGATATAATTGAGTAGAGAGGTGTAATTCCTTCTTGCATGTTAGATGATGGCTAGCAAATTCTGAAGGCGGGGAAATACAGTTTTCTAAGCAAGTAATGTCAATCCATTATTGTTTTCTCCTTTTCTTTCATATTAGGGTGTTGCAAGATTTTATAAATCACGGAAGAAGCATATAATTACGACACAGACTGAACACAAGTGTGTGCTGGACTCCTGCCGTTCTCTTCAAGCGGAGGGCTTTAACATTACATACTTGCCAGTCAAGAAAAATGGGCTCCTTGATCTTAATGTAAGTTCCATTTTTTTAATCAATATAAGCGTAAGGAATTTTTCTGAAACGTAATGTTCGAGGCATATGGGCTGCAGATGGTACATTTATGAATAGATCGCCATCTGGTGTTGGGCTCGGATGATTGCACTTGTTTTTCTCTTGGAGAAGTCTTTTCTTTTGTAGTCACGAGGCTGGTGACTCCTCCCTTGGGTGATAGTGCGCATGGGCATCGGCTCCATCCTTAGATTGTTTTTTTCCGCCATCGGGTTCGGATGAGGAACGAAGCGCTCGGATCGACTTTGAGGAAAGAGTTATATTTTGGCACGTATTGCACTTCCAATTAGACGGTATTGTTTATCGAGCGCGACTTCATTCACATTTTGACGCGCTTCGACATCAACAAGAAAAAAAAAAAAATCCAACTCTACGTCGACGAGACCAGGAGGCCTATCTCGACGTAATCCAGCCCGGAGTCCATGGAAAGGACTCCATTCAAAAAATGTCCAACGTGTGGTGCTAAATTCCCACACAAGGACCTACACAAGGTGTGCAAACTCTGTTTATCACCTGACCACGAATCCAGGGACTGTGAAGCCTGTGCGGATTTCTCCTCCAAGTCGACGATTAGAAACCGTCGAGCCCGAAGACACGAGATGTCGAGGATGGAGTCAGATGCAATCCCAGAACTGTTAGAGGTCCAACACCCTGAGGAGGAAGAAGAAGATGAGGACGGGTCGGGGTCCGAAGCGGACGAGTCTGAAGTCGAAGAAGCCGACGTTCATCAAACCGTGAGTGACGACGTCCCTTTACCGAAAAACCGACCCAGATTGGTGTCAACCCCGCCTTCGAGCCCGGTCAGACAACCGAAAAAAGTTTCCGACGCCCCGCCTTCCGGCTCGGCAACGAAACCGAAACATCCGGCCTCCCACCATGTCGGATCCGAAAAACGGTCGACATCGACACCGAAGCTCCATACCAAAGAGAGCTTGCAGTTGAAACATTCTATGTCGAAACCGAAACATGCTTCGACGTCGAAGACTCCCTCGACACCGAAAAAATCGGACTCGAGCAAACTCTCGGTGCCGAAAACACATCACACCCAGACGCAGAAGCAAAAGCACCTTTCGGACCCAAAGACTTCGGTACCGACACAGGAGCAACAAACAGATCCAAAACAAAAGACTTTGTTTATTGATCCACAAACTGGCAAGGTGGTGACAAAACTACCTAAAAAGAGGAAGACTCAGCCGTTGGAGGACAAAGACCCTCCTCTTAAAAATAGAACAATGGGGACAAATACAACTCCTCCCCTTTCTCCACAGCCTATGGACACACCCTCTTCTCCTCTTCCTCATACTCTGCCAGCTATTCCTCCACCTTCTACACCACGCCCATCCACACCTCAAACAGATGTAGAAAGTGACACGGGATGTGGACCTTCCTAGGGATGATAACAATACTATCCCAGAAGACACAGACACTTGGGAGGATTATGACGCAGTGTCAGATACTGATAATGACCCTGACCTGTATCCCTCAAAACCCTCTCCTCCTGATGATAATTCGGGTTTTGCACAATTGATTAATAGGGCAGCAAAATACCACAAGGTAGATTTACATGCGGAACCTCAGATAGAAGATTTTCTTTTAGAAACACTACCTGCTGCACAGAAATATTCAGGACCCTACCTATGCTTAAGGGTCTCCTCACTCACACATCAGACATATTCAAAGATCCTGTGAGAGCTAGGGTGTTAAACCCAAGAATTGACAACAAATACAAGGCAGCCCCAAAAGACCCAGTATTTATTATGGGGCAAATACCTCTGGACTCGTTAGTAGTATCAAACGCTCGTAAGAGAGGAAACTCACTAACAGCAGGAGAAGCTCCTCCTCCTGACAAAGAGTCCAAGTTAATAGATGCCTCTGGCAAAAGAGTAGCATCCCAAGCGACAAACAGCTGGCGCATAGCAAATACTCAAGCGCTATTTGCACGTTATGATAGAGCTCATTATGATGAGTTAGAAAAACTCATTACACATCTCCCTAAGGAACACCAGAAGAGGGCAGATCAGCTGATACAAGAAGGGAAGATAATAACGAACACTTCCATTAAGTGCGCCTTAGACGCAGCAGACACTGCAGCAAGATCCATAAACACCAGTATCATGTTAAGAAGACATGCATGGCTAAGTGTATCAGGGTTCAAATAGGAGGTACAAACTTCATTTTTCAGGAGAGTGAGTAAGTTACAGGCATTAACAATACAAGAACTATTTCTACAGTTACACCAGAATAAAGTGGTTCTTAGAACAAACCCAAACCCAAAGTTCTTGCCTAAAGTAATTTCAGCATTCCACATCAATCAACCAGTGGAACTACCAGTCTTTTTTCCAAAGCCACAGACGGTAGCAGAGAGGGCCCTACATAAACTAGATGTCAAAAGGGCTATATTATACTACATAGAAAGAACTCAAACTTTCAGAAAAACTAAACCACTATTTGTAGCGTTTTCCCCAACACATAAAGGCAACCCTATCTCTAAAGCAGGCATTGCCAGGTGGATCGTAAAATGTATACAAATATGTTACATAAAAGCAAAGAGAACATTAACTGTTCCCCCCTAGAGCTCATTCTACACGCAAACTAGGGGCATCTATGGCATTCTTAGGGAACATTCCCCTAGATGACATATGCAAAGCAGCAACTTGGTCTACACCGCATACCTTCACAAAACACTATTGTGTTGACGTACAAGCAACACAACAAGCAAGGGTGGGCCAGGCTGTACTGAAAGCTTTGTTTCAAACTGTTGCAACAGACACCGGTGACCACCGCTAGGGAGTTAACTGCTGTGTAATCTATTCATAAATGTACCATCTGCAGCCCATATGCCGCGAACGGAATATGCTACTTACCAGTATGCATCTGTTCTTGGCATAAAGGGCTGCAGAGTGGTACATGCCCTCCCTACCTTACTGGAAACCTGTGTCTGTTCCACCATTATCTTATTTAGATACACTTACATGGGCATCTCTTTCTGTATTCTATGATACTACTCCATCTAACCCTACTATGGCAAAACAATCTAAGGATGGAGCCGATGCCCATGCGCACTATCACCCAAGGGAGGAGTCACCAGCCTCGTGACTACAAAAGATTTCTCCAAGAGAAAAACAAGTGCAATCATCCGAGCCCAACACCAGATGGCGATCTATTCATAAATGTACCACTCTGCAGCCCTTTATGCCAAGAACAGATGCATATTGGTAAGTAGCATATTCCTTTAATTATGTTTAATTTCTACAGAAAACTAGAATCCAGGGTGTACAAAAATCAGGCCATTTCAAATCAATGTTTCAGAAAGTTACACAATTTAGAAATGTTTAACGACCAGACTTTCATCCTCTAATAAATTGCCACTTCATCTTTAACACAACCAATTTAAAGTCTCATTCGCCCTTCTAACCAAAGAAAAAGGTTTCAAAAGTTGTAATATTAGTTCCACAGTAGACTACTTAACTCTCTGTTTTTCTTTGAAACTTGCCCCCTCATCACTAATAATTTATATTTACACTAGAGCATTGCTCCTCATATAACAGAAATACTTGCTTCTTCAATGTATGAATAGCAGGCATTTCTGAGTGATCTACTGGGGAACTACATATTTGGTTGTGGCCATCAGGGGAGCCATAGTTGGGTACTTTGGAAACTTGGACACCTTGCTTTCTTTATTGACTTGGCTTTTCTCTACCTCAAAGGACCTCTGTTGATATAGTCCCCAGATTCTCACTATGTTTAGACCTTGCACTTGTTTTGAGAGCATTTTCAGACCCTCTTAGCCTGATTCAGCTGACCCAGTTCCCCACTGTCAAGCTAGCCCCTCTTAGATTCTCCTCTGATACAAGGGACACTAGGTTGTCTATCTTTATCCATGTCTGGATAAGATAGGGGAGTAAGGTGAAGACAATCTTGCGATCCTTACTTATAATTTAAGGATGTCTCATCATTCATATGAGGAGTACTTCAAATGAAGCTCCGGTCCACTCTCATCCGGCTGGATTGAAGCCAGAGAACTATTACACTTAAAGTAGTGAATTATCTCGGATGAGATGCAAACAAAATCAATCAATTCTAAATAATTTAAAACGATTTCTAAAAAGGTGGGCCTCGCTAGGCTCCTGGTCAGACATCTTGCCAAAAAGCTCTGGAATTGCTACCACTTCAGGATCAAGAATAGAAGCCTCTGCTGACTGGGATCAGGGCATGGGAACATTGTTTTCCAATGTCCCAGCATCTATACCCAATCTGAGGACATGGAAGGACTTATTCACAAAGGTAAAGTTACATATTTGGTGTATGTTTACTATTTTGTTGCTATTCACAAATTGAGGTTTTACGTGTAGAATTTTTACGACTGCTGAGAACTTCTAACATAAAAAGACCGGATAGTCTCTGCAGTTGTAAAGATACTACACAGAAACTAAACTTTTAGTTTGTGAATAACAAAGAGCAGTAATCATATGCCAAAGTGTAAGTATACCTTTGTGAATAAGGCCTAGCGTGTCCCCCCCCCCCCCCAACACACATAGCAGGTCATGCTGTAGAACCTGCGGAGCTACATAACACCAAAATTGTGGTTGCTTGTCACATATGGGCACCATTCATCTGAGAGTGCAGTTGGGCAGCCATGCACAACTGAGGAACCCCTAGTGTGCTAGCATCTGGATTGTGACGTGCATATCCCCCCTTCCAAACCACCTCCTTCCCCTAAGCACTGATTCATGAATACCTGAGAGACCCCATTGAGAACACTGACCATAAACTAATATTAAGTAAGAGCTCTGTAGTAGATATAAAAGGAACAGGCTGTTAAATTAGTTGAAATTAGGGGTATGGCCCAGTGCCTGTCGAAAGTCGAGAATCTGGTGCAGGCTGATGCAGAATTTAAAATCTGTGCTATCTCTGCCTTGGTCCATCTGGAAAGTAAAGTAGAGATATTGGACAATATGGGCGTAGCTTCACGTTGGAGTGTCTTGAGTATCCCTCAATGTGCTGAGGAATACACCAGAGAAGGTAATTTTCAATATTTATACAGCTGTTGGACTCTAATGCTGCCATATCAGTGGAGGTTGGTAGAATATTCCAAATGCCAACAGAAGGCCCTAAAAGAAATACACTAGGGCAGGGACTCTTTTGGTAGAGTTGCTGTTCACACAAGAAGCCATTACCAGAGCTGTTTTCAATTTCAAAGGCTTGACATTTAGGGGTATTAAGACTGTAATGTTCCTTTACCTCAGTAGGACAATGCACTTGAAAAGGAAATACCTCCACATTTTCAAGACAGAGACATTAACTGCAGAGCTTGATGCCTCAATTTAGATTTGCCCCTAGTTTAAAGAGTGAGATTTACTTGGGACTGGCCATTCTTCACAAGTTTCTGCCGAGCACTTAGTGTCCCCTCACCAGTCACATGGATCAGAAGTGAAATGTGGGCAATTTTCGAAATATCAATCTGAGGCTAAACTGGTCACTGGTCAGCTCTGCTTAATAGAACGTTTATGTCCCTATCCCCTTGTGGTTGAAATGGCTTTTCTCTAGCCCCACCAACCTTATGAGAGCTTAGGGAGCAGCTGGCTTCTTCAGAGTTGTCTTATTTCCTCTAAAGAGTGGGCAATCACTCATACCATTTTGAGGCCTTTTCTTGGGAACTTACTGCAGTCAGAGGTTTTTTTGCACTAATTGTAACAACTAATGACCACCCCATCTGAAGTGTGCGGATGAGCACTACTAGAATAATTATGTAGAACCAAAACATTTAAGGGTGGTTGATGTACATCTCTTGGAGAGAGGTACAGTAGGAGACCTCCTAAGGGGCGATAATCTAAATTAGCAGCACAGTCTGTGGGTGCAAAACTTTTCAAACAACTACAACCCCCTCCCACCTTGGCATTAGAAGTAGACATATTAACAGCTATTACATGATCACAAAATCTATTAATTAAAGTTTCCAATTTAGTCATGGGGTCCAACAAGGGATAATATTTTTTGTCTACTACGTCACCAACACTGGAGCATAGTACATTATTGATAAACTGCTCTACATCAGGTAGCACAGGGGTAGCTTCAGTTTGAGTACTGCAGGATTGAGTAGTGCTGTCATTCAAGGATTTGGCCATTGGTTCAGAGTTCAATGCTGGGTGTATCCAGGAGGTGAAATCACATCTTGAACACCCGTGCGTGGGAATGGTTGCCTCTTGGTGCAAGTGGGTTTTCCTAATATCCTTTTGCGTTTTACCGCACCCAGCCTCAGTTACAAGAGGGGCTACCATGACGTGCTGGGTCAATGGGGCATCCCATTCAGGAACAGGCCCATCAATTTGTGACTCAAGACTAGGGGCAATAACGTGCATAGTGGTGCTTCCATTGTGTCGATACAGTGGTGTTGCATCACAGCCCGGCCCAGTAGTTAATGCCTCACGTCCCAAAGACAATCTGCACTCAGTGAGCTCTATCTCACTAGATACTGTATTAACTTCCCTCTCCAACATGCTGTTGATGGTAACAGAATGCCGCACAGTACTAGTTGAGGTTGTGGTTGAGACTAACGGAACAGTTATTTTCCCCATAATTACTTAGCACAGCAGGAGGGAGCTCTCACCATATGTTGTTGCAGCAGAATCGACTTGAATAAAAGGGGGGGGGGGCGGCAGCCTCTGCCGGCTGCTGACCAGCACAGACAGGCCCGCTCCTGGCCCGGGCACGTTCCGGGCTGCGGGAGCCCACACGCCAATTTATTCTGTGCCTCTGGGCGTGGCTACGTCGGTGTGCAGCTGATGCTGCGATGCCTCCTGGGGCATGTGGCCTGCCCTCAACAAATAAGCAATCGGCAGGGACTCCCATGGTGTGGGAGCCCATCGGCCAATTTATTCTGTGCCTCTGGGCACGGCTATCATGGCGTCAGTTTGCGGCTGCTGCCACAGTGTCTCCTGGGGTATGTGGTCTACCCCCAATAAGCAAGCAGCAAGGACTCCACACATAATCTTGTCTTAGAAAGCCTTCCAGATCTAGTTGTATGAGATAGAGGAAGAATGTCTTCATCTGGCATCTCTAAAGAAGAGTTGGACGCTTGACTTGGGCACGCAGGGGGCCTGAATTTCTTGCAAGGTCTGGAGCTGACGAACTTCGAAACAAAGGTTTAAAGTGTGGAGAGTCCCTGGTTATGGATTTTTCAGGTCATTGAGCAGTTGCCATATGTTCTTTGCTCGTCACAACTCTTAGCAGTTCACCATCAAATGGAGTATGTGTCTTGCATGTCTGCTTTTGCTTAACAAGAACTCCGAAGTCTTGCTCAAAAACCATGTCTTGTGCTTGTCTGCGTAGGCCTTCATTTTGCTATTGCGAGAGGTCAGTGACCCGAATCTCGCCGGGGTGTATTGACCAGCTGATGGTCCATTGAGGTATCTGCGTTCCAAGAGCTCTCCCGAACAGGACAGTGGCAGGACTTTCTCTTGTCATGGATTAAGTAGTGGAACGAAACAGTAGGCAAGAAGACCTGGGTGCAGAGCATATTTTAGCTTGATACCTTCCAGTGCAGCACACTTAACTACCCTTTTCAAAGTACTCCTAAATCGTACAACAACGCCATTTGCCTTTGGCCAGAGAAGTGTACTTTTCTAATGTTGGTTGTTCAAATGAATAAGAAAGTCTTTGAACTCTCTGGTCGTGAAGGGTGGACCGTTGTCATATTTGAGAATGGAGGGAACACCCAAAGTTGTGAAAATGGCATCCAGTCTTTTGATGACTTTGTCATGTGTGGTTGGCAACTACCATGAGATGTTTTCCGTTGTTAAAAAGTCTGAAGAAATCAACAGCAATCCTCTCCCAAGTTTGCTTAGGTAGATCAGACCTGTTTAATGGGTGCTGAGTCGTTTTGGGAGACAGGCATTTGCATAGATGACAAACTTTAAATCCCTTTCAACTCGTTTGTCAAGACGTGGGAACCACACTTGATACCAGAGAGCTCTTATAGTTGCAGCAGTGCCACAATGTTCTTTGTGTGGCATTTAATAACTGCTGCCTCAGGCTTTCAAGGATCACTATTCTTGCCCCTCGACGTATGACACCATCATGTCCAACAGAAAGTTTTTCATAAACATTTTTGAATTTCTGGTATTCAGTATCATCTGTAAGAGGTCGAATATGCTTCCTCAATGATTACAGTTTAATGATTTACTTGAGAGTAAGCATGTCTGTCAGTATTAGTAGCTGTCAGAAATTGTTCAGTACAAAGTACTGCAGGCACACTTGACTTTACTATAACATTGACGTAGGCCTCCATCATTTTGGGTACACTGCTATGACGGCAACTACTCTGTTCGAGGAGGCAGGGAAAAAGGGCAGTCAGCAGCCTCGGACCGCTACCTGTTTCAGAGGAGGACAGGGCACACGCGGCAAAGGCTCAGTCAGCGGAGCTTCACGGGCAGGGAGCAGTGTCTCTGGCCAGCAGGTCAGAGGTCCTGCTCTGTCGTCCACGCAGCGGCCGCCATTATATAGGAGAAGGGGGAGGGAAGTGCAGCGGGGAGGCGGGCGTGGGAAAACTGGAGGTGGGAGGGGCGTGGGGACAGCAGTGCCGAAAAAACGGACTGGGAAAAAACAAGGCAATACAAATATGAGCAATACAAACATGAGCAAAGAAAACAATTTAAGGAAAAGACAAAAAACAAGGTAAGGCAAGACAATATGGGGGCAGGCAGGGACACAGAACCACAGAAACTACTCTGCTCAAGGAAGCAGGGAACAAGGGCAGACAGCAGCCTCGAACCGCTACCTGTCTCAGAGAGGACGGGGCACACGCGGCGAAGGCTCAGTCAGCGGAGCTGCACGGGCGGGGAGCTGGGTCTCTGGACAGGAGGTCAGAGGTCCTGCTCGGTCATCCCCGCAGCTTCCCCCATTATATAGGAAAAGGGGAGGAAAGGGCAGCTGAGAGGTGGGTGCGGGAGAACTAGAGGGGGAATGGGCCGCGGAGGCAGCAGCGACGAAAAAACAGGCAGGAAAAAAAATAAGGATGTATCTCATATCTTTGGCTGAGTTCTGTCAACTTAAGTTTAAAGTCTAATCCTGGCCTGTTAGTCAGGTCAAATTGGGGCTGTTTCTTCTGTCTTTGTTGTCTTCAGCATGTAATAGAAATGCATCCCATGCTCAAGCAGTCGCTGATTCCATTACCGCTCCCCCATTTTGTGTGTGGTGTTGAAGCTGCCAGTCCTGCCTGTCTAGCCCTGTTCTTTTTATCAGGGCAAGTTCGATTACATTTACTTCTTTCTCACTTTTGGCATGTGGCATCACACTTAACAGGCACATTTCAGCTCAATACAGGTCCCCCCCATTCTGTTATCTCCTTCAGTGTATCAGTCACAGGTGAGCAGAATTCTGTAATTACTGGGCAGCTCCTCAGCAAGTGATTAAAAATCGGTTTAGTAATCACTGCAGCTATGACAATCTGTAGCAGAAAGTAAATACATTTTATCTAATCCGCAAGGGGTGAGTTGAGTCTTTTGTGATATTAAATTGCGACAGTTTAAAATGCACATTCCTGGACACTGTAGGAGTGTAGCAAGTATTGACTTCCTGACTGTCCCTTCTTGCTCTGCACAAGTCTTGAGAAAATTCTAGACCATTGAGATCTTCAAGATTACCCTTGGTCACTTTTAATAGAGCGTGGTACAGAAGTGACACTTTCCTTCTCCCTTATCTAGTGTAAGCAGTGACTGTAGTAGTTTGTCAAGATTTAGTATAAGGAATCCGTCTGGAGTCAGATGTTTATCCTACACATTCCTGGTAAAGTCATTTCCAAGGCTTGGTGATAGCCAACAACGGGAAGCATTTCGTTTGGATGAAAATAAGCGTAAAAACAAAAAAGAGACCTATGTCTCATAAGAGTCAAAACTGGGCCATTAAGACTTCTCATACGGAAACTTGCTGCACCTGGGGTCTGAAAATGGCGAGTAAAACTTGTAAGCATATGTTCTAATAAAGGCAACGCTTGACAAGCTGAGCAACATTTGGGATGCCTTCAGTCTGACAGCATTGAGCATCCCAGTGAGCACCAAGAAATGTCTGTCGGGCACTGAAGAAACCAGACTGAGGAAAGCTATCACAAATAGAATAGAATATTTAGCCATTTAAAACTAGGGGTGCCAAATAAGAGGATTTCTTTACCAGTAAGGAGGGAAAGGCAGAAAAAAATAAAGGAGTAGGACGCAAAAGCTCGTGTTGGACTGCGCGAAAAGAAGGAATCCAGTCAAACACGTAGTAGTTGCCCGATACCTGCTTCCAAGTTCTGTCTGTACCAAGACTCCCAGAGGTAAGTGCATGTGCTCCCACTGACTGCCACAACCTGGAGGTGACTAATAGCATTTCCTGTGATAGGAGTGTTAAGGGTGCCCTTCTTCACAGTCTCTGGCCTACCCAATAATGAAGTGTCTACATAAGCCTCAGTGCAGGGTAAGATACAGAAAATGTATTCCTGTTTATGTGATCCTGATGTATCATCTTGCAACAGGAGCCACCTTATAGACTTCCTAGAAGGCTTAGTAGGGAAAGTAGCATGAGACGCCCAAATTAATTGAGTTACATATACAGAACAAGTTGGTTCCCAGGAACATTCACATGGATTGGACCCTTTCAGGCTATAATTTATTGTAAATCCCCTGTATATCCTGGAATCAAAAACGATTTAATCTACCTATTGAGGGATGCCATCGAGCCAGCCTGTATATCATCTACAGCTGTTTTGACCCTGGAAGCATGTACTACTGGATGTTTTTTCAATGATTAGGAAGCGCTAAGTGGAGAGCAATGGTTCCCACCAACTGAGTGATAACAAAGGGAACTTAGGCGTGAATTTGAGTTGTGAATCAGGACTCCTCAATTAGTTGGTAGATAGCCAAACCTTGGCTCCTGTTTGTACTTCGGGACAGGTCTTCTATGTCTGTCAAACTATTTCTTAGCCTGGCCTTTGTCAAATGTGAAACTGCAGATCTATGAATGGCATGCAAGTGGTGTTATATTGTGTTAACGGAGAAAACGTAAAAGGAGGTGTAGGAGAGTAGGGTCTGCAATCCTATGATCACCCAGATTTTTTTGCTTTTTGCTGCACTGGTTTACGACTTTCCCTGGCTGTGGGCCTGCTAATCAGACCCACAGCCTAGCTGTTCTCTCTATCCAAATTGTACTCAGGTACTGAATTGGCACTGGGCCCTCTCCAAGTCCCTGTACCCAGGGCTGAGGTGTACCCAGAAGTCTCCCAGGGGCTGAAGCATGTATTATGCCACCCCTGGATTGACTAACTAAAACTGACACAACTGGCTGCACGACAGCTGGGGCAAGGTGGTGTACTCACCCTTTGCTTTAGATATAGTATACCTATATCTAACCCTAAAATGGACACACAGATCTCCTATCAGTCACTCCTATGGCAGGCCTTAACAATCCTGAAGGCAGAGTGCTTGGAATCGTGTGAGATGGTGCTCTGGCATGAGCTGAGCCTGTCTGCGGCTTTCGGGATCTATCCCTTAGCCGTTTCCATGATATCGCATACCATATACTCTTAAGTGCATTATAATCCTCGCGGTTATGTGCCAACTCTGGTATCGCTTTATCAAAACATGTCGAGTAAGGTGTCATACGAATTGGAATACTAACCCCTCGCCAATTCTGGCGACGGGGTTAGCATTCCACCCTTCTAGAGGGACACGACATGCCTGTAACCTATAACCCGGTTAAAAGTCAGACAGAGCCTTAGCATCCACAAAATGGATGCTGCCACCGAGACACAAGTCTGCCCTCCTGCTGCTGGGAGTCCTCCCAGAGCAGGAGATAAGGACAAAGGGTTTCCTGCCAGGGGCGGTGCCAGCACCGTCCCAGACAGGGTTTTGTGTATTGTAGGTAGGCAGGGCTTTAGAGGAAGGTGACTGCACGTGGCACCCCGGTGCTCACTGTGCATAGGCTGGCTGGAACCAGTTCCAGGGTCACTCCAGACCCTGTGCTGGGGAAAAGCCCGCCAAGGAAGTGGGTGTAACCACCCCCCTCCTGGTCCCACCCATAGGGCAGGACCTAGTCGCGTGCCAGCCCCTTTTTCCCAGATAAAGGTAGAGACTGGCCCCCTTCCAAATCAGATCATCTTTGAATCCTGAAACTACTTTCTGCGAAAGGAACTCAAGACTTCTTCCTAAGATTTCTCCCTTGTGACTAAGGAGTAGTCACCCTGCATCCGCAGGCACCATCTAAGAACACTGCGGTCTGCTGTAAGTCCTTCCTCCGGAATCCGACTGCCCAGCTCGACGAGAACCGGCTTCCCTGGCACCTCTGACCTCTACCCACCTCTACAGCCCAGCTGAGAACCGTGGGTGCGACGAGACCTCAAGGGACCGGCCATCTGCAAGACTGCACGACTTCTTTCCAGCAAGCCCGCCGAGTAACTTACTGGTGAGTGCTTTGGGGTCCGAGAAGCCCCGACTCTGAGCAGCTCCAGCTCCGAAGTTCAGCCCCCCAGCATCTCCACGATCTGCGTGGGGCCCTTCTGCTTTCCGCTGCTCACCGCGTTGTTTGGCTACTAGCCCGTTGGCTTGTGGCCTTCCCGACGACGCCCGACGATATTTCTGCTGCTGGTCTGGTTGCTCCAGACTGGCCCTTGCTCCCTTCCAGAAGAGGAGCACCCCGGACCCTCCTGGTCCACTCAAGACGCCATTTTGAGTCCACCGCGTGGGCTTGAATTAGCCAAGGCTTGTTGCCCAATCCTGGGTAACTTCGACGCCAACGACTTCATCCTTCGTGGGACAGCTCGCACCTCCATCCTGGTCGCCGACAACGCCTCCTGGTCCGAGAGACTGCAGAGCCCAGCAGCGCCCACTCACCTGACTGCGGTGACTTCGCCCGGTGCCATCCTGGTGCCCACTTAATCACTGGCTAGTGATTCAAGAACTTGGTCCCCTCTGCTTTCAGGTTTTCTTCTTCCTTGATCCAGGCTTGGATCCATCGAACTTTCCTTCACTGGTCGCCTGCCAGCAACTTCTTCCTTCCAGGCTCCTGGTCCGGCAACGAGATCCCCGACGTCTTTTCAGACCTATGCAGCTGCAGCCCCTGGGCTAGGTAACTTCGGCACTCCGGTGTCCCAGCATAGCCTCACTATCCAAGGGTCAGGATCCACTGTCGTTTTCTTCCTACCAGGTCGGGTTCGCCCGTGAACACTAACTTTGTGAATTCTAGCTTCCATAGACTTTGTCCCGCATCCCGCGTGAGAGTGCACACTCTGCACCCGAGTCCCCTGGGCCTCCTAGTAGTAATCTAACGATTCCCTAGTCCAGTCCTAGCGATTCCAAAGCCTATTAGAACTGTTACTTACCTGCTAGTAATTCGCATTCCACTTTTAGCGTATATGGTTTTTCGTGCCCCTCGGGCATTTGTGTAACGTGCTAACTTAAAAGTATTTTCGTAAGAGTTTTGTGGTGTGCCTAGCACCCTGTCCTCATAAAGAGTACAGGGTTGTTGTGATTCTAATAAATACACTGTTTATTTTCATAACACTTGTGTGGTGTCCTTTCACTGGGTGTTCAAGGGGTAATGTGATGGTAAAACAGCTGGCTTAACACGCCCTCTGGAGTCTTAGCCTTAGACTGCTCGTATCCATGCTACTAGGATAGCTGGTCTATAAGGTTGACTTACAACCAATCATCAATAAGGGTTGTTTGGACTGATATATAGTGATCACTAGAATAGTGAGCACTGCACATCAGGCCAACTTCTCACATTGGTGAGCAGCGGTGGGGATTTGAGCTTGCTGTTGTTTTACCACACATGCCCTAAGAATATCTTGTGAAAGATCACATGAGTACTAAAGGTACATATAACTTAGCTTAGAATACTCTGAGTTCTACTGAACCAGCTGTTGTAGCTCCTAGGGCCTAGCACACCCTAAACTACAACTCTAGCAAGGGATCAGTAGGCAAACATATAGTGTAGGTAAGTGCACCACTTACACCTCACTAGAAAAGCATGTCGACTCAGGGGGACTCTACTGAGACTCCCCTGGTCAGTGTTGACCCTCCACAGGTCACTTCAAGATATGCAGCTCTCAATTTTCAGGAGATGAGGCAACTCTGTGTCTCCAGGAAACTGAAGCAGGGGTCTAACCCCACCCTTCCCTTTCTGATAGGTCTCTTAGAGACATATGATGCCAGAAAGCTCTCTCAGTTACATGAGAGCATGCCAGCCTTAGAGGGAACCTCTGGGGATCCAGACCTCCCCAACACTGATTCAGCAGTTGAGGAGGAGGATGAGGAGGTACTCTCTGGGGATGAGGTAGACAAGGGTCTTGAGGTAGTCAGAAGGCTAACTAGGACCAACTTAGACTTACTTGGGCTAGGATCTGGGGGCCCCCCAGTACTAACCCGAAGTGGGCCTAACCTTGGAGTTAGGAGAGATAGATCTCTTTCTAGGGACTCCAATAGATCTCTGCACTCTAATGCCTCTTCTCAGGGGAGAAGGAATCCTCCACAGAGGAGATTTACTTCCCCTCAGAGAAAGGAGCATGAGGCTAGGATGAGACAAGCTGAACTGAGGATTGAAAGGGAAGAAATTGCCCTGGCCAAAGAGAAGCTTGCCCTGGCAAGAGAGCAGCAGATGAGTGGGCTAGCTCCCACTGGTGGCAGCAATCTCCCAAGAGATAGAGAGAAGGGTTTAGATACTAAACACCTGACTAAAATAGTGCCCCCCTTTAAGCAAGGGGATGACATCCAGAAATGGATGGCTGCTCTGGAGAGGGCCTGCACTGTGCAGAACATTCCCCAGAGTCAGTGGGCAGCTATACTGTGGCTCTCCTTTGATGGTAAAGGTAGAGATAAGCTCCTCACTACAAGAGTGGAGGATGCTAACAATTACCAGGTCCTGAAGAATACACTGGTTGATGGGTTTGGTTTAACCACTGAGCAGTACAGGTTGCTGTTCAGAGACACCCAGAAAACTCAGTCTCAGGACTGGTCTGATTTTGTGGATTGTGCCACTAAGGCTTTGGAGGGCTGGTTGCTGGGTAGCAAGGTTACAGATTACACAGGATTGTATAATCTAATGATGAGAGAACAAATTTTAAACAATTGTCAGAACCAGTTGCTGCACCAGCACCTTGTTGATTCAGATCTGACCTCTCCCCAAGAATTGGGAAAGAAGGCAGACAAATGGGTCAGGACAAGGATCAAGCAGAACCAGAACCAGAACCAGGGTGGTCAGAAGAAAGCAGACCAGAAGGGTAATGTTAAGAATGAGCAAAATGACCAGAAGTCTTCACCAGGTCCCCAACAAACCAAAGAGGGTGGGGGTCAGGCTTCCCAGAAGAAGAAGACTCAAGAAGGCCAGTCAAAAAGGTGGTGCCAGTACTGCAAAAGTAAATCTCACTGGTTTAGTGAGTGCACCAAAAGAGGAGGAGGACAAACTCCTACCACTACAGCTCCTAAAGCAACTGCACCCCCTAGTACAGTCAGTAGTGGTAGTGTCACTCCCAAGGCATTAGTTGGGTTAACCTTGGGTACTGAGGGGTCTGACAACTTAGTTGGCACACTCACTCAGGCTGTCCTTGTCTGTACAGGGGATATGGATATGTCCCCTGAAATAAGTCCCAATACTTTGGGCAAATACAGGCAGACACCTTTGATTAATGGCAAAATGGCTCAGGCCTATAGGGACACTTGTGCCAGTGTCACCATGGTGACACCTAACTTTGTGGACCCTGGACAGATCATGCCAGGTACTGATTTCCTGGTGACCAATGCCAGCAATGTCACTACTAGTCATAGTGTGGCAATTGTAGCTTTCTCCTGGGGTGGAGTGAAGGGACAAAAGAAAGTTGTAGTCAGTTCAGACCTCCCAGTTGATTGTTTGTTGGGCAATGATTTGGAGTCATCACAATGGTCAGAAGTGGAGCAGAGGACTCACATGGAGATGTTAGGCTTGCCAGCACATGTGCTTGCTGTGACTAGGTCACAGGCCAGAAGATGCCCCACTGAACAGGTGCTGGATCCTGAAATTATGGACCAGACGCCTCCCAAGAAGAAGAGCAGTAAGGGTAAGGCTTTGCCTTCCCCCTTGCCCCAGGTTGAGGATCAAGTCTCTGAGGAGGCTGATCTAGAAGAGCTGAGGGAAACTGAGCCTAAAGAGCTTGAACTTGATCAAGTTGAGTTTCTGGGCTCAGGGGGACCCTCCAGAGCAGACCTGGGGAAGGAACAGTTGAGCTGCCCTTCCCTTGAACCCCTCAGACAGCAGGCTGCTGCTGAGGCTGCAGGGAATGCCACAGGTGCCCACAGGGTATACTGGGAAGATGGACTCCTGTACTCTGAGTCAAGAGACCCCAAGCCTGGTGCAACCAGGAGGCTGGTCATCCCCTTGTCTCTGAGAGGTTTCCTTCTCACCTTGGCCCATGAGATTCCCCTTGCAGGTCATTTAGGTCAGACAAAGACTTGGGACAGGCTTGTCTCACACTTTCACTGGCCCCATATGAATGAGAATACCAAGGAGTTTTGTCGCTCATGTGTCACTTGCCAAGCCAGTGGTAAGTCAGGTGGCACAACAAAGGCCCCCCTCATACCACTACCTGTGGTGGGGGTTCCCTTTGAAAGAGTGGGGATTGACATTGTTGGTCCAATGGAACCCCAGACAGCATCAGGACACAAGTTTATACTGGTGGTGGTGGACCATGCCACCAGGTATCCTGAGGCTATTCCCCTTAGGACCACTACAGCCCCTGTAGTGGCAAGAGCCCTAGTTGGAGTGTTCTCCAGAGTGGGTTTCCCTAAGGAGGTCGTTTCTGACAGAGGTACAAACTTCATGTCAGGATATCTGACTGCCATGTGGAAAGAGTGTGGTGTGAACTACAAGTTCACCACACCCTATCATCCACAATGCAATGGGCTTGTTGAGAGATTCAACAGGACCCTGAAAGGGATGATTCATGGACTACCTGAACCTCTTAGGAGAAGATGGGATGTCCTGATCCCCTGCCTCTTGTTTGCTTACAGAGAGGTCCCACAGAAGGGGGTTGGCTACAGCCCTTTTGAGCTTCTGTATGGGCATCCTGTAAGGGGACCCCTGTGTTTGGTGAAGGAAGGATGGGAGAGACCTCTCAAAAAGCCTGCAACCAACATAGTGGACTATGTACTTGGTCTCCGCTCCAGGATGGCTGAGTATATGGAAAAGGCATCTAAAAACCTTGAGGCCAGCCAGGAACTTCAAAAAGCTTGGCATGACCAAAAGGCTGTACTGACTGTGTACCAGCCAGGACAGAAGGTGTGGGTGCTGGAGCCAGTGGCCCCAGCAGCTCTGAAAGACAAATGGTCTGGGCCCCACACCATCATTGAGCAAAAGGGAGAGGTTACCTACTTGGTGGACCTTGGAACTCCCAGGAGCCCTCTCAGAGTGCTCCATGTTAACAGGCTCAAGGCATATGTTGACAGGAAGGACATGAGCTTGCTCATGGCCACAGATGAGGGACAGGAGGAAGAGAGTGACCCTCTCCCAGACCTGCTCACTCAGAATCCTGATGATGGGTCAGTTGATGGTGTTGTCTTTTGTGGCAGCCTCACTGAACATCAGCAACAGGATTGCAGGCAAGTTCTGCAATCCTTTCGACATATGTTCTCTCTGACACCCAGCCAAACTGATTGGTGTACCCATGATGTTGACACTGGAGACAGTCTGCCTGTCAAGAGTAAAATCTACAGGCAGCCTGATCATGTTAGAGACTGCATCAAAACTGAAGTGCAGAAAATGTTGGAACTGGGAGTCATTGAGCCCTCAGATGGCCCTTGGGCTAGCCCAGTAGTTCTAGTGCCAAAGCCTCACACCCAGGGTGGTAAGAGAGAGATGAGGTTTTGCGTAGACTACAGAGGCCTCAATGCAGTCACTAAGACTGATGCCCACCCAATACCAAGAGCAGATGAGCTTATAGATAGATTGGCTTCTGCCAACTTCTTAAGCACATTTGATTTGACAGCTGGGTATTGGCAAATCAGGTTAGCTGAGGAAGCCAAACCTAAGACAGCATTTTCTACCCCTGGAGGGCATTATCAATTTGTGGTAATGCCCTTTGGACTGAAAAATGCACCTGCCACCTTCCAAAGGTTGGTGAATCAAGTCCTCACTGGGCTGGATGACTTCTGTGCAGCTTATCTTGACGATATTGCTGTCTTTAGCTCCACCTGGGAGGATCACCTGGTCCACCTGAGGAAAGTGTTAGAGGCCCTGCAAAAGGCAGGCCTCACTATCAAGGCCACCAAGTGCCAGATAGGGCAGTCACAGGTTGTATACCTGGGCCACCTTGTAGGTGGAGGCCAGGTTCAGCCACTGGAGAGTAAGATACAGGCCATCAAGGACTGGACTCCTCCAATCACCCAGACTCAGGTTCGAGCTTTCTTGGGCCTGACTGGGTACTATAGGAAGTTTGTCAGAAATTATGGGTCCATAGTGACCCCCCTTAATGACCTGACAAGCAAAAAGATGCCAAAGAAAGTTCAGTGGACAGCAAGCTGTCAGAAAGCATTCAATGACCTAAAGCAGGCCATGTGCACAGCACCTATCCTCAAGAGTCCAGATTACTCCAAGCCATTCATTGTCCAAACAGATGCTTCTGAGTTGGGTGTGGGAGCTGTTCTGTCTCAACTGAATTTTGATGGTAATGATCAGCCTATTGCTTTCATTAGTAGAAGGTTGACACCCAGAGAGAAAAATTGGTCAGCCATTGAGAGGGAGGCCTTTGCTGTGGTCTGGGCCCTGAAGAAGCTGAGGGCCTACTTGTTTGGCACTCACTTCACCATTCAGACAGACCATAAGCCCCTCTTGTGGCTAAATCAGATGAAGGGTGAAAACCCCAAACTGCTTAGGTGGTCCATTTCCCTACAGGGGATGGATTTTACAGTGGAGCATAGACCTGGGACTGATCACAGCAATGCTGATGGGCTCTCCAGGTATTTCCACTTAGAGCAAGAAGACTCACCTGGTCAAGGTTAGTTTATTGTCCCAAAGTTTGGGGGGGGGTCATGTAGGAGAGTAGGGTCTGCAATCCTATGATCACCCAGATTTTTTTGCTTTTTGCTGCACTGGTTTACGACTTTCCCTGGCTGTGGGCCTGCTAATCAGACCCACAGCCTAGCTGTTCTCTCTATCCAAATTGTACTCAGGTACTGAATTGGCACTGGGCCCTCTCCAAGTCCCTGTACCCAGGGCTGAGGTGTACCCAGAAGTCTCCCAGGGGCTGAAGCATGTATTATGCCACCCCTGGATTGACTAACTAAAACTGACACAACTGGCTGCACGACAGCTGGGGCAAGGTGGTGTACTCACCCTTTGCTTTAGATATAGTATACCTATATCTAACCCTAAAATGGACACACAGATCTCCTATCAGTCACTCCTATGGCAGGCCTTAACAATCCTGAAGGCAGAGTGCTTGGAATCGTGTGAGATGGTGCTCTGGCATGAGCTGAGCCTGTCTGCGGCTTTCGGGATCTATCCCTTAGCCGTTTCCATGATATCGCATACCATATACTCTTAAGTGCATTATAATCCTCGCGGTTATGTGCCAACTCTGGTATCGCTTTATCAAAACATGTCGAGTAAGGTGTCATACGAATTGGAATACTAACCCCTCGCCAATTCTGGCGACGGGGTTAGCATTCCACCCTTCTAGAGGGACACGACATGCCTGTAACCTATAACCCGGTTAAAAGTCAGACAGAGCCTTAGCATCCACAAAATGGATGCTGCCACCGAGACACAAGTCTGCCCTCCTGCTGCTGGGAGTCCTCCCAGAGCAGGAGATAAGGACAAAGGGTTTCCTGCCAGGGGCGGTGCCAGCACCGTCCCAGACAGGGTTTTGTGTATTGTAGGTAGGCAGGGCTTTAGAGGAAGGTGACTGCACGTGGCACCCCGGTGCTCACTGTGCATAGGCTGGCTGGAACCAGTTCCAGGGTCACTCCAGACCCTGTGCTGGGGAAAAGCCCGCCAAGGAAGTGGGTGTAACCACCCCCCTCCTGGTCCCACCCATAGGGCAGGACCTAGTCGCGTGCCAGCCCCTTTTTCCCAGATAAAGGTAGAGACTGGCCCCCTTCCAAATCAGATCATCTTTGAATCCTGAAACTACTTTCTGCGAAAGGAACTCAAGACTTCTTCCTAAGATTTCTCCCTTGTGACTAAGGAGTAGTCACCCTGCATCCGCAGGCACCATCTAAGAACACTGCGGTCTGCTGTAAGTCCTTCCTCCGGAATCCGACTGCCCAGCTCGACGAGAACCGGCTTCCCTGGCACCTCTGACCTCTACCCACCTCTACAGCCCAGCTGAGAACCGTGGGTGCGACGAGACCTCAAGGGACCGGCCATCTGCAAGACTGCACGACTTCTTTCCAGCAAGCCCGCCGAGTAACTTACTGGTGAGTGCTTTGGGGTCCGAGAAGCCCCGACTCTGAGCAGCTCCAGCTCCGAAGTTCAGCCCCCCAGCATCTCCACGATCTGCGTGGGGCCCTTCTGCTTTCCGCTGCTCACCGCGTTGTTTGGCTACTAGCCCGTTGGCTTGTGGCCTTCCCGACGACGCCCGACGATATTTCTGCTGCTGGTCTGGTTGCTCCAGACTGGCCCTTGCTCCCTTCCAGAAGAGGAGCACCCCGGACCCTCCTGGTCCACTCAAGACGCCATTTTGAGTCCACCGCGTGGGCTTGAATTAGCCAAGGCTTGTTGCCCAATCCTGGGTAACTTCGACGCCAACGACTTCATCCTTCGTGGGACAGCTCGCACCTCCATCCTGGTCGCCGACAACGCCTCCTGGTCCGAGAGACTGCAGAGCCCAGCAGCGCCCACTCACCTGACTGCGGTGACTTCGCCCGGTGCCATCCTGGTGCCCACTTAATCACTGGCTAGTGATTCAAGAACTTGGTCCCCTCTGCTTTCAGGTTTTCTTCTTCCTTGATCCAGGCTTGGATCCATCGAACTTTCCTTCACTGGTCGCCTGCCAGCAACTTCTTCCTTCCAGGCTCCTGGTCCGGCAACGAGATCCCCGACGTCTTTTCAGACCTATGCAGCTGCAGCCCCTGGGCTAGGTAACTTCGGCACTCCGGTGTCCCAGCATAGCCTCACTATCCAAGGGTCAGGATCCACTGTCGTTTTCTTCCTACCAGGTCGGGTTCGCCCGTGAACACTAACTTTGTGAATTCTAGCTTCCATAGACTTTGTCCCGCATCCCGCGTGAGAGTGCACACTCTGCACCCGAGTCCCCTGGGCCTCCTAGTAGTAATCTAACGATTCCCTAGTCCAGTCCTAGCGATTCCAAAGCCTATTAGAACTGTTACTTACCTGCTAGTAATTCGCATTCCACTTTTAGCGTATATGGTTTTTCGTGCCCCTCGGGCATTTGTGTAACGTGCTAACTTAAAAGTATTTTCGTAAGAGTTTTGTGGTGTGCCTAGCACCCTGTCCTCATAAAGAGTACAGGGTTGTTGTGATTCTAATAAATACACTGTTTATTTTCATAACACTTGTGTGGTGTCCTTTCACTGGGTGTTCAAGGGGTAATGTGATGGTAAAACAGCTGGCTTAACACGCCCTCTGGAGTCTTAGCCTTAGACTGCTCGTATCCATGCTACTAGGATAGCTGGTCTATAAGGTTGACTTACAACCAATCATCAATAAGGGTTGTTTGGACTGATATATAGTGATCACTAGAATAGTGAGCACTGCACATCAGGCCAACTTCTCACAGGAGGAAATAGATGCTGCCCATGAACTCAGAAGGAAACATTATTGCAGCCTAATGGTGAATAACCTATTGCACTGTGGAGTGAGTTGGTATAGGCTAATTCATCTAACGGTTCCCAAAAAGCCCAGCCATTTTGATGTACCATAATAAAGTATTGAAAGTGTTGTTCAAGAGAATGATTATATCTCTTGTATGCCTGTGTGTATGAGGGTGACTATCAGACCTAAAATTTACAGTTCCCAACGTTTGCATATCCAAAACTTTGCTTGAACTATGATCCTCCAGCAGTCTATGTACCTTTACAGTATTGATCACAAAATATGTAGCTAGTTTTTGGCTATGGGCAATCTTATCAAAGAACATTTTCTAACTTGGTTAAGCAGTCTATGACAACTAACAGTGGTGTTAAGCTAATAAAGGTCTGAGATCTACTAAGAAATCCATAGAGATATCAGAACATGATGTTCGAGGCATGTGGGCTGCTGAATTCATATCTGTGCATAGATCGCCGCCTAGTGTTGGGTCCGGATGATTGCACATTGTTGTCCTGGAAGAGTCTTCGAAGTATCACGAAATAGGTGGCTCCTCCCTTGGACTACAGTGCGCATGGGCATCCTCTCCATCCTCAGACTGTTTTTTCCGCCATTGGGTTCGGATGTACTTTCCTACACTCCAAGTTCGGAATCAAAAACTTTTTCTAAAGGCCAAAAGGCCTTCAAATCCGTCGGTATTGTTCAGCGCTCGGTACCGAGATACTTTTTCAACATCTGTTGCACTCCGGTCGTCGATTTGGACCGTGAGGCCTTCTCGACACCACGTTGAGCGGCCGTCGATGGAAAGAAGTCCATTCATGTTCTGCCCGCAGTGCAACTCCAAGTTCCTGCACACAGATAAACATCCAGTGTGCAACAAATGCCTATCTCCAGATCGCAATGAAGATAGTTGACTAGTCTGTGCCCAGTTCCGGTCGAAGAAGACTGTAGGAGGGTGGATACCTGACTATGGTTACCCCAGATTTTTTGCCTAGTGTTCAGCTGGTTTTCGACTTAGTTGGCCTGGGATCCTGCTAATCAGGACCCCAGGCTATCTGCTCTCTTTTAAAATGTACTCCATGTACCCTAGGTGCATAACTAAATTGGTACTGGACACCTTATCAGACCCTGTACAGTGCACTATAGGTGCCCAGTGCATAGGTGCATCCAAGGCCTACCAGGGGCTGCAGCATATCTTTTGCCACCCCTGGCTGGTACTTAAATCGACACAACTGGCTGATCACTCAACTGGGGCAAGGTGGTGTAATCACCCCTTGCTTAGATATAGTATACCTATATCTAAACCTATATCTGGACACATATATACCTATAAGTTACTCCTATGGCAGACCTTAACAATCCTGGAGGCAGAGTGCTTGGTTTTACGTGAGATGGGGCTCTGGCATGAGCTGAGCCTGTCTGCAGCTTTCAGAACCATTTCCTAATATCTGTTCCAGTGATACTGCCATACCATATACTCTTAAGTGCATTATAATCCTCGCGGTTATTGCTAACTTTGGTTTGGCTTTATCAAAACATGTCGTGTTTGGTGTCACACACTTTGGAATACTACCCCCTCGCCAGTTCTGGCGACGGGGGTAGCATTCCACCCTTCTAGAGGGAGAAGACATGTTACTTTACTTAAAACGTGGTTAATCCTAACCAGAGCCTCAGCATCACAAAATGGATGCTGCTGCCCGACACAAGTCTGACCTCCTGCTGCTGACCGAAACTTGGCAGGGGAGGCCTGGACAAAGGGTTTCCTGTCACAGGGAGGTGCTACACCACCCCAGACAGGAGATAGTTGATTGGAGCAGGGAGGGTTGAAAGAAACTAGACACTGCCTGGGGCACACAAGGTGTCCCATGCAAAATCCAGTCAAACCGGTTCTAGGGCACTCCAGCCCCAGTCCTGGCGCGAAACTGTACAAAGGAAAAGGGGTGTAACCACCCTCTTCCTGGGTCCCACCCATAGAAGGGACCTAGCAGGTAATCCAGCCCCTTGATTTGGAATAAAGGTAGGGGCTGTGCTGAAGCACATCAGATTATTCTGACTAAAACTTATGAAACGAAACTCTGGATCCTTCGACATCCTACTCGACGTAGAAGACTGAAGAATCTCCCTTGTGGTTAAGGAGTGACCACCCTGTGCAAACAGGCACCATCCAGCACCTCACCGTTTGCTTTGTTGCAGTTCCCGCCGGAACTCGAGCGACAGAGATCGACAAGACCCAGCTTTCCTGCCTTCCAACAGCCCGATCCACAGTCCCCGCAAAGCTGAGACCCGTGGAGGCGACCTGAAGCGTGGGGCCGGCCATCTTGGAAAAACTACGAAGCGCTGACCGTGCAGCTCCCGTGGCTCCCTCGAAGCTGTGCATTGGAGTTTGAGAAGCTCCTGCCCCAAGCAGCTTTTGCACCGAAGCTCACCCCTCCACACTCACCGAGTGCTGCGTGGGGCCCTTTTGCATTTTCCTGCTCGACGCGTTGGTCCGGTCGCTTGCCCGTTGGCTTGTGGCCCCAGTACCGACGAACCTTTGAATTTGCTCTGCTAGTCTGGTTGTTCCATACTGGCCCTCGCTCCCCTGAAAAGGAGCACCCGCTCTGACCTTGCTGGTCCGAGTAAGAAGCGATCTTCGAATCCTGCATGGGTTGCCCTTGCCAAGGCTTGTTAACTCCGATCCGGAAGCCGATACCGCCGACAGCGAGAGCCTTCGTGGGACAGCTCTTGATTCGACCCTGGTCATCCTCGATGCCCCCGAGTCCACGTGGCAGCGGAGACAATCTTCACGGCAAGCACCTGATTGCGCCCGACATCGCCTAGTTCCTTCCTGGTTCCTTCCTGGTCACTGGCTAGTGACCCAGACTCTGTCCCCTCTGCTTTCAGGTATTCTACATCTTCGATCCACCCTTGGATCACACCGGTCACTTATCTTCTGGCCGTCTGCAGCATCTACATCTCCAGGCTCCATAGATCTACACGACGAGACCCGACACGCTTTTGCACCTGTGCCCCCGCTTCCTGTGGGTGAGGTAACTCTTGAACCCCGGTGCTCCTGTAGTGGGTTACACCTCTAGTGTCTAAGTCTAAAGTTTTGTCCTTCTAGTCCAGTCGAAGACTCTTGAAACTGTAACTCGATAACTTTTATGCACCATTGACTTTGCATTGGTGCATGCGTGTGCTTTTAGCGCTGCACCCGAATCCCGCGGGTTACTCCCGTCCTAACTGCTGTTAGTCCAATGTAGTCCCAGCGATGCCCTAGGCCTTACCACTGATCGAATAGTGATACTTATACCACTTTTTTGATATATGGTTTGAGTGGCCACCGGCCTCATCCATAAACGTGCAACTTTCATATGTTATATTGTGCTTTTGTTTAAACGCTTGTGCTTCTATACTTGTGTGGTGTCCTTTCATTTGATATTACAGGATTGCATATGTTAAAACAGCTGGCTTCACATGCCCTCTTGAGTTAAGCCTTTAGGCTGCTTAGTCCATGCTACCCCTAGGATAGCTTGTCTTTTAAGGTTGACTTACAACCATCACCATAAGGGATTGTTTGGACTGATACAAGGTGCCCACAGAATTGTGGACATCATATATCAGGCCAACTTCTCACAAAGACGATCCGAAATCGATCGGCGGCGAGGCAAGAAATGCAGAGATCGGCGCCAGAGCCCGATAATATCTTAGACGATGAGGTAGATCTAGACAGCGCCGAAGACTCAGATCACGACAAAGAACAATACTCTGAGCACAACTCCGAATATTACCTCGAAGAGGAGGAACTAATCGTCGATCTCGAGGAATACAATCAGCACATCGTAGCGGTTGAAGAGGACTCCGATGACGATCAGGGGCGAACCGTGAGTACCCCGCCCCATATAGACACTACACCTCTATCAGAGACTCAGGTCGAGGCATCGCCATCAGGCCTTAGCCAAGATCAACATCCTCGTTCTACAGCCCCGCCATACCGCCCGGCTAAGAACATTCAAAATCGTCGACAATACCGTCTTCGGACCGAACGTAGTCGATCCGAAGGTCATTAAGCCGAAGGGCGTCGACCCAAAGGCCACAGTCCCATCACAACCTTCGAAGCCAAAAACCGTTGAGTCGACATCGAAGACCAAAGCTATCGAGTCGAGCTCAAAGTCCAAAGCAGTCGAGTCAACCTTGAGGCCAAAACACGTCGAATCGCCAACAAAACAAAAGCACGTCGAATCGACCCCAAGACAAAGCACGTCAAATCGGGCAAAGCAGCCTCAAGTATCGATCGACAAAGGCAAAAAAGCGGTCGACGAAACAACAAGGCCTACGCCCAAGAGTACCGTCGAACCGAAACCAAAGGTGGATCAAAAAAATCGGTCGAGCCGAAGCCCATCGAACCGAAAAAGGGCTTCAAGCCAAAACCGCAGGCTCCGAAAACGCCTAAAACACTACCGAACCGACAAAACCTCTCGGTCCGAAAAAGGTGGTAAAGCCAGCCAAAGACGTCAAACCGACTAAAGTTGTCGAAAAACATCAAAAACAGATCCAACCACCAAAGGCGGTCGAACCAAAAACAGGCAGCGACCCAAAAAAGGTTCAACCAAAGGCTACAGCACCAAGGCAAAAAACTGTAGAGGAAGAGATTATTCATCCAGATCCCTCCACAGAAGACCAGTCAAAACTGTATATCAACCCAAACACTGGTAAAGTGACTGTCTATACAAAAAAGAAAAGACCTCTGCCAAATAAAGACTTTTCTGGACTTCCACTAAAGAAGAAAAGAGACTGTGCTACCTCTCCTATTCGCTTTGAACCTATCACTCCAGCTATGCCTGCTTCTCCATATGCCCAAACATCACCTGCACGCTCTGACCACAACCCAGAGGGAGATCAGGACGTAGATGTGGGGTTTGGTTATCCACAAAACCCAAATGAGGACCCCAACTTACAGCCATGGGGTGGGGGAGGAGAACCAGGCACTGAAGAGAATCTGCCCATCACAGACCCTGCAGTGTACCCAACTAGGCCATCACCCACAGAGGATACAGTAGCCTTTAATTCAGTACTAGATAGAGCAGCAACCTACCATAATGTAGATATGCACTCTGATGCCATTGAAGAAGACTTCCTCTTTGATACACTGACAACATCTGAAAGACATGTTAAAACACTCCCCATGTTGAAGGGAGTCTTAAAGCACACAGGTGAAATTTTTAATGACACTGCTATGGCACGGGTCATTAACCCAAGAATTGAAAAGAAATATAGGGCTGCTCCCATTGATCCAACATACATCAGGGGGCAACTACCCCTAGACTCCCTAGTGGTATCTAACGCACGAAAACGTGCAAATTCCCAAACTACTGGGGAGGCTGCTCCTCCAGACAAGGAGTCAAAAATCTTTGAGGCATCAGGCAAAAGAGTGGCAGCTCAAGCAGCAAACTCGTGGAGAATTGCCAATACACAGGCCTTACTAGCCAGGTATGACAGGGCGCACTACGACAGTCTAGAAGAAATTCTCCAACACTTACCTGATCCTTACAAACAAAAAGCCGATGAGCTTATACAAGAGGGAAAGCTCACCACTAATGCGTCAATTAAATGTGCCCTAGACACGGCAGATACAGCTGCATGATCCATCAATACAAGCGTGCCGCTACGGCGCCTCGCATGGCTTCGCATATCTGGCTTTAAGAATGAAGTTCAATCTACAATTCTTAATCAGCCTATCAACCCAGACTTTTTGTTTGGTCCAGCAGTTGATTCAATTCTGGACAAAATGAAAAAGGATGCGGAAACAGCGAAGTCTATGGGAGCTCTCCAGTCCCAACAACACCAGAGCTCCTTTCGTCGCTCCAATTATAAAGGGGGAGCGCGAAGTAATACATCACAGCAATCCTCCGCTTACAAGAGTAACACACAATCCACATATAACAAAAACACCAACAGGGGTGGATACAGAGGAAATAATACCAAGGGAAGAGGTCGTGGAGGCAATGCAAATAGATCCTCCACTAACACCAAACAATGACTTCTTAGCACTACCCCCAGACCATATAACACCGGTCGGGGGAAGAATACAACAGTTTCTGCCAGTCTGGTTAAATATCACTACCGACAAGTGGGTCAGGCAAATTATCTAACATGGCTATTGCCTCGAACTCACCTCAACACCACCCAACATACCACCCGTGCACCGTCCAATGTCACAGGAACATATAACGCTACTGCAGCAAGAGGTCATCAGTATGCTGCAAAAAGGGGCCATAGAACCAGTCCCACTACAACATCAAGGAACAGGAGTATACTCCATATACTTCCTTATTCCAAAGAAGGAAGGGTCGCTCAGCCCAATATTGGACCTCAGGCCCCTCAACCTGTACATTTTGTCGGAGCATTTCCATATGCTCACTCTCCAGCAAGTCTTACCATTGCTTCGCCAGGGAGACTTACTAGCAACTCTAGACCTCAAAGACGCATACTTTCGTATACCAATACACCCTGCTCACAGAAAGTATCTGATGTTCACCATTCAGGGACAGCACTACCAGTTCAAAGTCCTGCCATTTGGTGTCACAACAGCTCCAAGAGTGTTCACCAAATGTCTGGCGACACATCTCAGAAGGCAACACATCCACGTGTACCCTTATCTGGACGATTGGCTAATACACGCGCCATCAGCCCAGCAATGTGCCAACCACATGTCAAAGACTATACATCTCCTGCACAGTTTAGGATTCTCACTAAACTACCCAAAATCACATCTGCAACCCTCCCATGTCCAACAGTACCTGGGAGCAACAATAGATACACTGGCAGCAAAATCATATCCCAACGCAGCACGCATCACGGGAATGCAAACATTGATCCAAAAATTCAGACCCCAACACTCACTTCCAGCTAGAGTGTTTATGCAACTCATAGGCATGTTGGCCTCGTGCATATTCATAGTCCCTCATACCAGGCTACATATGCGTCCGCTACAAGAGTGCCTAGCAAGCCAGTGGAACCAGGCTCAAGGGCAATTAAAGGACCTAGTGTTGGTGACCAGTCGAGCATACAACTCTCTGCATTAGTGGAATCCACAAAACCTTTGCAAAGGACGACTGTTCCAGGAGCCTGTCCCACAAATAGTGTTAACAGCGGACGCATCCCTATTAGGATGGGGAGCCCATGTCCTACACTACACAGTACAGGGACTCTAGACCATACAGCAAAAGAAAATGCATATCAACCTTCTGGAGTTGATGGCAGTCTTTCTAGCCCTAAAAGTTTTCAAGACACACTTATGCAACAAAGCTGTGTTGATCCGGACGGACAACATGACAGCTATGTATTACATTCAAAAACAGGGAGGAACACACTCATCACAGCTGTCACACCTAGCTCAAGCAATGTGGAAGTGGGCCATTCAGAGGAATATGTTTCTCATGGCAGAACACCTCCCAGGCAAGGACAATCAAGTAGCTGACCTGCTCAGCAGGCACAGCCAACAGATGCACGAATGGGAAATTCACATCAACGTGCTCCAACCATTCTTCCGGAAGTGGGGACAACTGGAGATAGATCTGTTTGCCACAAGTGAAAACGCAAAATGCCAGTACTTTGATATCTGAAAGAAACAGGTTAGTATTAGATTCCTTACCTTAGAATATCCCCAGGCGTCAGTCTGGATCCGGAAACTTTTGCGTAGCAGTACCCCTGCGCGTCGGTAGGCGTCGTCTGCAGGCGTCCCCTGCGGCTCGTCAGCGTCGTGCGCCGTGATGACGTCGCTGGAGTATATAGACGCCGCCTCCGCGCGCTGACGTCAGTTCTTCTTTTTTCCGCGCCAGTTAGCGCAGATCCGAAGAGCAGTACTCCGGTCTTTTGACCAAGTTTTTTGATAACTCTCATTCTTTCGGTGCCGGTAGGATGCCCGGTTTTAAAAACTGTGACGGGTGCGACCGCCTGATGTCGGTCACCGACCACCATCGACTCTGCCTCCGGTGCCTGGGCGCGGACCACGACGTCGAGTCCTGCGTCGACTGCCGGGCCTTGACGAGTAAGGCTAGGCGGGAGCGGTCCCGCAAGCTGCTCGAGCTCCGGATGTCGGCCCCGCGTCGAGAGCGGTCCCGGTCCGGCCGGAGGTCGAGGGAGCGGTCGAGAGAACGGTCGCGGAGCCGCCACGAGCGCTCCGGAAGTAGTCACCATTCCTCCGGTTCCTCAGGTAAGCGACACAAGAAGTCGGGGCGTCGTCATCGCACCCCGACTCCCTCCGACGCTCGCGCGATGCGGCCGGGGGTTCGGGTGGCCCCACCCCCGCGGCTCCGCGTGGGTCGCCGACGCCGCCTGCTCCATACCCGTCGGTCCCTGGGCAAGGCGCGTCGCGCGAGGAGATAGAGGAGTTCCTCATGGCCATGAGGGCGCTGTCTCCTCCGACGGGGCCTACGGCGCCTGCGGGCCCGGTGGTCCCGTCCGGGGGCCCGAGCGGTTCGGGTGCTCCTGCCCCGGCGCCGTCGGGTGCTCCGGCCCCGGCGCCGCCGTCGGCTCCGGCCCCGGCGCCGCTGGGCCCTTCAGGGTCGTCGCCGGCTGGTCACCCGTCCTCTCCGGCGCCGATTCCATCGGGGCAACCCGTGGTGCAGCCTCCGCGCGGCGCCGTGACTCCGACGCCGGTTCCGGCCGGCGTCGGGGCTCCGGCTCCGGGCGGCGCCACCCCAATTCCCTCTCCAATTCCGGACGCGGAGTCGGACCGGTGTCGCCCGACGCCGAGTCCGGCGCCGATGGGGCCCATTGAGCCCGAGGAGCCGGTCTACATCGTTGAATCCGAGTATGGAGATGATGAAGAATATGGAGAGGGTTGGGAGGGGTCTGAGGACCCTCTGTCACGCGAGTGTCAGTACGACGTGGACTGGACAGGTGACTTGGGTGATGCCAGTGGTCTGGACGAATCTCCTAACCCTGGTTTTGTCTCGCCTCCCACTGTGGCGTCGGAGGCTGGGGCTGCCTACTCTGTGGTGCTGATGAGGGCTGCCAAGGTCTTGCACCTTGAGCTCCCCGTCGCAAAGGTGAAGCCTAACATCCTCACCGAGGTCTTCAAACCGCAGTCATGCCCACAGGAGCCTCTGCTGCCGTTTAATGAAGCCTTGACGGACGTTCTGTTGGGCACGTGGTCCAGGCCCGCTTCAGGTTCGCCTGTTGACAGGAACGTTGCCAGGCGCCACCGTCCGTGTCCGGACGACCCTAAGTTCCTGTCCACCCATCCCACCCCTGAGAGTCTGGTGATCCAGGCCTCAACATCCCAATCCGCATTCCCGTCGGCCCCGCCCGACCGGGAATCTAAGAGGTACGACCAGTTTGGCAAGAAGGTCTTCTCGTCCCTGAGTGCGGGACTGCGGTCTTGCAATACCGCATGCCTCTTGGGCCGCTACACCCACTCTCTGTGGGATACGGTCGCGGAGTGTCTGCCGCAATGCCCGCAGGAGGTACGGGACAAGCTCGGCCAGGCTATGGTTGAAGGCCGGGACGCGGCGAGGTATTCGATCAGGTGTGGTCTTGATACGACCGACTCGCTGGGCAGAGCGATGTCCACGACGGTGGCGATTCGTCGCCACGCCTGGCTGAGATCCGCCAATTTTTCGCCTGATGTCCAAAATGCCTTGATGGACATGCCGTTCGATGGCAGTCGCCTGTTTGGCGACTGTGAGAAGTTGGCCTGATGTGCAGTGCTCACTATTCTAGTGATCACTATATATCAGTCCAAACAACCCTTATTGATGATTGGTTGTAAGTCAACCTTATAGACCAGCTATCCTAGTAGCATGGATACGAGCAGTCTAAGGCTAAGACTCCAGAGGGCGTGTTAAGCCAGCTGTTTTACCATCACATTACCCCTTGAACACCCAGTGAAAGGACACCACACAAGTGTTATGAAAATAAACAGTGTATTTATTAGAATCACAACAACCCTGTACTCTTTATGAGGACAGGGTGCTAGGCACACAACAAAACTCTTACGAAAATACTTAAGTTAGCACGTTATACACAAATGCCCGAGGGGCACGAAAAACCATATACTTTAAAAGTGGAATGCGAATTACTAGCAGGTAAGTAACAGTTCTAATAGGCTTTGGAATCGCTAGGACTTGACTAGGGAATCGTTAGATTACTGCTAGGAGGCCCAGGGGACTCGGGTGCAGAGTGTGCACTCTCACACGGGATGCGGGACAAAGTCTATGGGAGCTAGTAAATGCAAAGTTAGTGTTCACGGGCGAACCCGACCTGGTAGGAAGAAAACGACAGTGGATCCTGACCCTAGGATAGTGAGGCTATGCTGGGACACCGAAGTGCCGAAGTTACCTAGCCCAGGGGCTGCAGCTGCATAGGTCTGAAAAGACGTCGGGAATCTCGTTGCCGGACCAGGAGCCTGGAAGAAGGAAGTTGCTGGCAGGCGACCAGTGAAGAAAAGTTCGATGGATCCAAGCCTGGATCAAGGAAGAAGAAAACCTGAAAGCAGAGGGGACCAAGTTCTTGAATCACTAGCCAGTGATTAAGTGGGCACCAGGATGGCACCGGGCGAAGTCACCTCAGTCAGGTGAGTGGGCGCTGCTGGGCTCTGCAGTCTCTCGGACCAGGAGGCGTTGTCGGCGACCAGGATGGAGGTGCGAGCTGTCCCACGAAGGTTCTTGCTGTCGACGTCGCTGGACCCAGGATTGGGCAACAAGTCTTGGCAAATGCAAGGCCCACGCGGTGGACCTAAAATGGCGTCTTGAGTGGACCAGGAGGGTCCAGGGTACTTCTCCGATGGAGGGAAGCAAGGGCCAGTCTGGAGCCACCAGACCAGCAGCAGAAATGTCGTCGGGCGTCGTCAGGAAGGCCACAAGCCAGCGGGCTAGTAGCCAAACAACGCGGTGAGCAGTAAAAAGCAGAAGGGCCCCACGCAGATCGTGGAGATGCTGGGGGGCTGCTCTTCGGTGCTGGAGCTGCTCAGGGTGGGGGCTTCTCGGACCCCAAAGCACTCACCAGGAATTCGCTCGGCGGGCTTGCTGGAAAGAAGTCGTGCAGTCTTGCAGATGGCCGGTCCCTTGAGGTCTCGTCGCACCCACGGTTCTCAGCTGGGCTGTAGAGGTGGGTAGAGGTCAGAGGTGCCAGGGAAGCAGGTTCTCGTCGAGCTGGGCAGTCGGATTCCGGAGGAAGGACTTGCAGCAGACCGCAGTGTTCTTAGATGGTGCCTGCGGATGCAGGGTGACTACTCCTTAGTCACAAGGGAGAAATCTTAGGAAGAAGTCTTGAGTTCCTTTCGTGGAAAGTAGTTTCAGGATTCAAAGATGATCTGATCTGGAAGGGGGCCAGTCTCTACCTTTATCCTGTAAAAAGGGGCTGGCACGCGACTAAGTCCTGCCCTATGGGTGGGACTAGGAAGGGGGTGGTTACACCCACTTCCTTGGCGGGGTTTTCCCCAGCACAGGGTCTGGAGTGACCCTGGAACTGGTTCCAGCCAGCCTATGCACAGTGAGCACCGGGGTGCCACGTGCAGTCACCTTCCTCTAAAGCCCTGCCTACCTACAATACACAAAACCCTGTCTGGGACGGTGCTGGCACCGCCCCTGGCAGGAAACCCTTTGTCCTTATCTCCTGCTCTGGGAGGACTCCCAGCAGCAGGAGGGCAGACTTGTGTCTCGGTGGCAGCATCCATTTTGTGGATGCTAAGGCTCTGTCTGACTTTAACCGGGGTTAGGGGTTACATACATGTCGTGTCCCTCTAGAAGGGTGGAATGCTAACCCCGTCGCCAGAATTGGCGAGGGGTTAGTATTCCAATTCGTATGACACCTTACTCGACATGTTTTGATAAAGCGATACCAGAGTTGGCATTTAACCGCGAGGATTATAATGCACTTAAGAGTATATGGTATGCGATATCATGGAAACGGCTAAGGGATAGATCCCGAAAGCCGCAGACAGGCTCAGCTCATGCCAGAGCACCATCTCACACGATTCCAAGCACTCTGCCTTCAGGATTGTTAAGGCCTGCCATAGGAGTGACTGATAGGAGATCTGTGTGTCCATTTTAGGGTTAGATATAGGTATACTATATCTAAAGCAAAGGGTGATTACACCACCTTGCCCCAGCTGTCAAGCAGCCAGTTGTGTCAGATTTGGATGGCCATCCAGGGGTGGCATAATACATGCTGCAGCCCCTGGTGGGCCCTGGGTACACCTATGCCCTGGGTACCTAAGGTACACTGTACAGGGACTGATAAGGTGACTCAGTATCCAATTTAGATATGTACCTAAGGTACATGGAATCCATTTTACAGAGAGAGCAGTAGGCCTGGGGTCCTGAATAGCAGGGCCCCAGGTCAACTAAGTCAGAAAACCAGCAAAACACCAGGCGAAAAGTTGGGGGCAACCATAGTCAGGGATCAACCTTCCTACAGCGACAAAGCGGACAACGCGCTTGAGCGCTTCAAGGACTCCAGGGTCACGGCCAAGTCCTTGGGTCTCTCGACCCAGCGCCAGCAAACGGGTTCGTTTCGCTCCTTTCGTGGCCACGGAAGGGGCGGTCCCACACGTGCTGCCAGCCACGCACCGCAGAACACTTCTCAACGCGGTGGCGGCCGTGGATTCCGCCGTGGTGGCGGTCGGGGACAGCGGCGAGGTCAGGCCACACCTCCCCCCGCAGCAGCCTCCAAACCCTCCTAGTCCGAGCTTTCAGGCCCATGTGACGCCAGTGGGTGGCAGGGTTCGCCATCACCACTCCCGCTGGCGCACTATCACATCGGACAGGTGGGTGCTGCAGCTCGTCCGAAGGGGCTACTCCCTCCCCTTCGAGACCACTCCTCCAGCCATGCCACCGCAGAACCACTGTGTGTCGGGGGACCACTTGACACTTCTGCAGGAGGAAGTTACGGCCCTCTTGGCCAAGGGGGCCATCGAACGCGTTCCTGGGCCAGAAGTAGGGTGTGGTTGCTATTCCCACTACTTTCTGGTACCCAAGAAGGACAAGGGGGGCCTGCGTCCTATCTTGGATCTACGGAACGTCAACGGCTTCCTCCGGAAGGAGAAGTTCAGGATGTTGACTTTGGCTCAGGTCTTGGCTGCTCTAGACCCACTAGACTGGATGGTAGCGTTGGACTTGCAGGATGCGTATTTTCACATCCCCGTCCTGCCGGCCCACCGGCGTTACCTGCGGTTCACGGTGGGCCACGAGCACTTTCAGTTTGTCGTGCTCCCATTCGGCCTTACCAGCGCCCCACGGGTGTTCACGAAGGTGATGGCGGTGGTCGCAGCTCATCTGCGCCGGTTAGGGGTTTCAGTCTTCCCCTACCTCGACGACTGGTTGTTGAAGGCGGGCTCGCCCCAGACAGTCGTCCACCACCTCCAGATGACGGCAGACCTCCTGCACGAGCTGGGGTTTTCCATCAACGTGCCGAAATCACACCTGTGCCCCTCTCAAAAGCTCCTTTTCATCGGAGCGGTTCTCGACTCGGCGCAGTTTCGGGTTTATCCTCCGGAACGGCGGGTCCGGGATATTCAGGCTTTGATTCCCATCTTTCAGCCGTTATCCCGGGTCTCGGTCAGGTTGACGCTGCGGCTTCTGGGGCTGATGGCCTCCTGCATCCTTCTGGTGCATCACGCCAGGTGGCGGATGCGGGCTCTGCAGTGGGACCTGAAGTTTCAGTGGGCCCAGCATCAGGGCAACCTATCCGACCACGTCCTGATCTCGGAGGGCACTGCGAGACAGTTGCAGTGGTGGCTTACGGACCGCGATTGGGTCAGGGGCAGATCCCTCTCCCTTCCCCAACCGGAGCACGTAGTTGTGACTGACGCGTCCCTCCAGGGCTGGGGAGGCCACTTGGGAGAGGCGGAGATCAGAGGCATCTGGTCTCCGGCAGAGTCCCGGCTCCATATCAACCTGTTGGAGCTGCGGGCGATCCGCCTAGCACTGAAGGCATTCCTCCCCTTTGTCAACGGGAGTGTGGTGCAGGTGTTCACGGACAACACCACCGCCATGTGGTACTGCAACAAGCAGGGCGGAGTGGGGTCGTGGACCCTTTGCCAGGAGGCTCTGCGCCTCTGGCAATGGCTGGAACGTCAGGGCGTGACTCTGACGGTTCAACACCTGGCAGGTTCTCTGAACGCCAGGGCGGACGAACTCAGCCGTCGGTGCTCGGTGGATCACGAATGGCGTCTGAACTCGGACGTGGCGAAAGGCCTCTTTCTGCAATGGGGAGAGCCTTGGTTAGATCTATTCGCCACAGAAGAGAACGCGCAATGTCATCAGTTTTGCGCGTTAGAGTTTCCAAGACGGCACTAGCTCGGCGACGCCTTTCGGCGCGAGTGGAGCTGCCGTCTATTGTACGCCTTTCCGCCTATACCACTTCTGCCCAGAGTGCTGAAGAAGATCAGGCGCGACCGGGCCCAAGTTATCCTTGTGGCTCCGGACTGGGCTCGAAGGTACTGGTATCCCGAGCTACTCAGCATGTCAGTCGGTCCCTCGATCCGCCTGCCCCTTCAGGAGGACCTTCTGTCGCAGCAGCAGGGGACGGTCCTCCACCCGAACCTGTCCAGTCTCCACCTCCATGCTTGGAGATTGAGCGGCGACAGTTGAGGCCATTTGACTTGCCTCCTGAAGTCTGTGATGTGATTCTGGCAGCCAGGCGTCCCTCCACAAAGTCGGTATACGCCTGCCGGTGGAAAAGATTTGTGGCATGGTGCACAGCAAAGGCTGTGGATCCTCTCTCTGCTCCCCTTTCTGAGGTTCTCCTCTTCCTTCTTTCTCTTGCCCAGCAGGGCTCTGCTCTGGGCACTATCAAGGGCTACCTTTCTGCCCTTTCCGCCTTCTTAAGGCTACCTGATCAGCCATCTTTATTCAAGTCCCCTATTGTAATGAGATTCTTGAAAGGCATCACGCACATGTATCCACCTGTTCCGTTCGTGATGCCTCAGTGGGACTTGAACCTGGTTCTGACTTTCTTGATGTGCGCTCCCTTTGAGCCGCTTCATTCCTGTCCTCTCCGTCTTCTCACTTTAAAGACGGCCTTCCTGGTTGCCATCACCTCTGCCAGGAGAGTGAGTGAGCTCCAGGCTCTTTCTGTAAAACCTCCTTTCTTGTCCGTTCATCCTGACAAGGTGGTTCTTAGAACTAGACCTTCTTTCCTGCCCAAAGTAGTTTCTGCTTTTCACATCGGGCAGTCCATCACCTTACCCTCCTTCTTCCCGCCTCCGCATCCTTCAAAAGATGAAGAGCGGCTCCATCTATTCTAAGGTAAGGAATCTAATACTAACCTGTTTCTTTCAGATGAACAAGTTACTTACCTTCGGTAACGATATATCTGTAAGAAACAGTAGTTAGTATTAGATTCCTTACCGCCCCACCCATCCTCCCCGTTCTGCGAACTGATACCTAGGGTTAAGGACATCCCTTTCAGGGCCCTAGTTTCACATGGCACCAGTGTTGGTTCTCACATGGCTCTGCGTGTTCTGGCGCGGAAAAGCTGTGTGCAAAGAACTGACGTCAGCGCGCGGAGGCGGCGTCTATATACTCCAGCGCCGTCATCACGGCGCACGACGCCGACGACGCGGAGCCGCAGGGGACGCCTGCAGACGACGCCTACCGACGCGCAGGGGTACTGCTACGCAAAAGTTTCCGGATCCAGACTGACGCCTGGGGATATTCTAAGGTAAGGAATCTAATACTAACTACTGTTTCTTACAGATATATCGTTACCGAAGGTAAGTAACTTGTTCGCCAGGTTCCCACATCCGCAGTCGCAGGGCAATGCGATATGGATGAACTGGTCAGGCAAATTTGCGTACGCTTTTCCCCCAGCTCCGTTAATACCGCTGGTGGCACGCAAAATGCGACAACATTCGCTAACACTGATCCTAGTTGCTCCCACATGGGCAAGGCAACCGTGGTACACAACGTTCCTAGAACTGTCAGTAGTGCCTCATCAAAGACTGCGCCTCACACCCAATCTTCTGACTCAGAGCCATGGAGAAATCCAACACCCAGACCTGCAACAGCTAAACCTGGCGATCTGGCTCCTGAAGTCCTAGAGTTTGGATACCTAAACCTGCCCCTAGACTGCATGAATATTATCAAAGAGGCAAGAAAACCTACTACCAGAGCATGTTATGCAGCAAAGTGGAAACGTTTCGTCATTTACTGCAGTAACAATGACATTAACCCACTTGATGCTTCTACTCAAAACATCATTTGCTATCTCTTGCACCTACAACGTTGCAATTTAGCCTATTCATCCATCAGGATACATTTAGCTGCGTTAGCAGCATATCTGCAAAACAGGCAACACCTTTCACTATTTAGGTTGCCAGCAATTAAAGCCTTTATAGAAGGACTTAAACGAGTAATTCCTCCAAGACACCCACCTTCACCAGTCTGGAATCTAAACGTAGTTTTAACCAGACTTATGGGATCACCTTTTGAACCACTACACTCATGCGAAATACAATTTCTTACTTGGAAGGTGGCTTTCCTTATTGCCATTACTTCACTTCGAAGAGTTAGCGAGCTGCAAGCCCTAACTATTCAAGAGCCATTCATTCAAGTACATGCAAATAGAGTAGTTCTCAGAACAAACCCTAAATTCATGCCAAAGGTGGTATCCCATTTCCATATAAATCAAACTATAGAACTGCCGGTGTTCTTTCAAAACCCACAGACTGTAGGTGAAAGGGCCTTGCATACTCTAGATGTCAAGAGAGCTCTGCTATACTACATTGATCGAACTAAAGCTTTTCGAAAGACAAAGCAGTTGTTTGTTGCTTTCTCATCGCAACACAAAGGTAACCCTATTTCAAAATCAGGTATAGCCGGATGGATCGTTAAGTGCATCCAAATCTGTTATTTAAAAGCAAAACGCACCTTAACAGTTCCCCCTAGGGCGCATTCCACACGCAAGCTAGGGGCATCCATGGCTTTCCTAGGTAACATTCTTTTACACGAAATCTGTAGAGCAGCCACATGGTCAACCACACATACATTTACAAAAGACTATTGTGTAGATGTACATTCAAAACAGCAAGCTGCTGTAGGACAGGCTGTTCTCAAAACTCTTTTCCAGACTGCTGCAGCTGACACAGGTGGCCACCGCTAAGGAATATACTGCTATACATTCTATGCACAGATATGAATTCAGCAGCCCACATGCCTCGAACGGAATATGCTACTTACCAGTATGCATCTGTTCTTGGCATGTAGGGCTGCTGATATTCATATCGCCCGCCCATCTCCCCGGTGCCTGTAGCAGCTGCAGCATTCACTCTTTGCATGGACATCTCTTACTGTACTATACTCCATCTCTGCCACAATGGCGAAAAACAATCTGAGGATGGAGAGGATGCCCATGCGCACTGTAGTCCAAGGGAGGAGCCACCTATCTCGTGATACTTCGAAGACTCTTCCAGGACAACAATGTGCAATCATCCGGACCCAACACTAGGCGGCAATCTATGCACAGATATGAATATTTACAACAAGGGGTGGTGATGGACAGAGTCTCTGAATTAAGCAGAATACTCTCACCCAGTCAAGAGATCAGGGCTAGATCCAACACCGTTTTTTAGCTCATTGCACCATCCCAGTTTCAGAACCTGGCTGTATGCAAATTAGTCTGTCCCTGGCCCAGTGCATCATGGGAACAGGGCAGACCAGACTACAAAAGCCAATTCTTACACTGGGAAGGAAACAAGCTTCCGGGGACCGGTTTCTGGCATTTCAGACGTCTTCGGCCCGGCTTGCTTGAATCCTGATGGTGCAATGAGCAAGGGACTCACATCTGAGTATACCCTTCCACGCTTAGGGTGGACAAAATTTTTTACAACAAGGGGTGGTGATGGACAGAGTCTCTGAATTAAGCAGAATACTCTCACCCAGTCAAGAGATCAGGGCTAGATCCAACACCGTTTTTTAGCTCATTGCACCATCCCAGTTTCAGAACCTGGCTGTATGCAAATTAGTCTGTCCCTGGCCCAGTGCATCATGGGAACAGGGCAGACCAGACTACAAACGCCAATTCTTACACTGGGAAGGAAACAAGCTTCCGGGGACCGGTTTCTGGCATTTCAGCCGTCTTCGGCCCGGCTTGCTTGAATCCTGATGGTGCAATGAGCAAGGGACTCACATCTGAGTATACCCTTCCACGCTTAGGGTGGACAAAAATATTTACAACAAGGGGTGGTGATGGACAGAGTCTCTGAATTAAGCAGAATACTCTCACCCAGTCAAGAGATCAGGGCTAGATCCAACACCGTTTTTTAGCTCATTGCACCATCCCAGTTTCAGAACCTGGCTGTATGCAAATTAGTCTGTCCCTGGCCCAGTGCATCATGGGAACAGGGCAGACCAGACTACAAAAGCCAATTCTTACACTGGGAAGGAAACAAGCTTCCGGGGAATATCAGCAGCCCTACATGCCAAGAACAGATGCATACTGGTAAGTAGCATATTCCTGACCAGGAGCAGGTACGGGTTGCAATAATTCAATCTGTTGGTGATGGTAAGATTTGATCTGGATACACACCACACAGTTCTTTATATATGGTTTTATATCCATCATTACTAAGGACCACCAAGGCGTCTTAGAACAAACTCCAAGTATTCTTTATCCCAGGATGTCTTGCTGCCATAGAATCAAGGCACCAAAGCATATCAGTTAATGTAATCTCCTGTCAAAACAAATAAATGATGATCATGAAAAAGTAGACCTCGACTGATGTTTAAATTGGATGGAGCTTCCCAGGTCCATTGTTCTGCTCTTTTTATTCACGCCTCTTGAATTTGTTTTACCAATACGTCTGCCTGTAGTGTCTGTCCTAGATTAGGACGATCTAAGGTTAGGGTCCCTTCTGGACATCAGATTTTATTGCAGGAGGGGTGAGAGTGTTCGCCTTTCCATTTCAGTCAGTCAGTGTTTACTTTATTTTGATTAGCAAAAGGAATCATAAAAGTGCAATGAAAACATCAATAAATTAATGACCATAAAATAAAATTCAATACAAATACAATGTCATACATAAGCATAATACACCCCTACTAAAAATCTTGATAAATAATTACTTACATTAATATAGTCTAAAAATTGCAGATATATAAGAGCTGGTCTTGCTTGCTGAAAATTCAAAGGCACGAGTAATGGACAGACATATTTATATCACAGATCGGCCTATTTAAGACACATTAAAACAATGTGTAAAGTTGCTAGTGCAGAGGATGCATCGCATGAGCAAATGGGGGAGGGGGTATGATGGCTTATGCATCCCGTTAGTAACTGAGGGAACATATTCAGGCGAATGTATGTGAAAACCCTTCTTTGCATAACCGGCATATCCAATGTTGGGTTGGTTCGATTTTATTCATAGATTTCACCATAACTTAATGTGTTTAGCAATGTTTGTGTTGTGAGTCTAAGGTTCTAGGTTCTTAGGTATATACCGTAAATGCTCTCTTGACCCATGCAGTATCTGAATTAGAAATTAGCTTTGGTGAATTATAAAGATGTTGTTTACCCAAATTTCTCAGTATTGTTTTTAAATAACTCAACCAAGGTACAGGCTATAAACCTTATTCAGATAATCTCTCAAAATCAAACTGTTGAATTCCAACTCGTTTTTGACCCATATAAAAAACCCATAAAAGTATAGGGCCCAAATATATGTGACCGGTCGCAAAGGGACATTTGGCCTGTTTGCGACGGCAAAAACAGGTGCACAATGTACTAACCCTATTTTGCGAGCCACTAATCTATTAGCTACTCGCAAAATAGGGTTAGTGACTCACTAATAGCTAATAGCAAGTGCAAATGCCATATATGAGTGTTTTGCGACCACATTTGCAGTCTCAAAAAACTCGTAGTTTACCACCTACTTCAAGTAGGTGGTAAACCATTTGCCCCAGTATTGGAACTTTCATAGATTCCCATGCTTTGTATCATTCCCCGTCGTCGGAATGGGAGCCTCGGTAGTATAAAAACCATAGAAACAAAAGAGAAACCTAGGCCTAGGCCTCATCTCATTTTGTATCTTATCACCCTCTTTTTGTAAATAGAGACCAAACTTTTGCCAGGACCAATCAGAGCAGCCTCACCCTCTAGAACCTTCCTGAGAGAGCTCAGAGCCTCAGATTTTTCTACCGCACGTTGTGCTAGTGAGTCTCCACTGAGCTCTGCTCGGTTTTCACTACTTTCTGGTTTTTTGTTCAATTTTTCTTCAAAACATCGATATGTCTGACAAGGAGAAGAAGGCCTTGTTCAGGCCCTGTGCCTCTTGTGGGGAAAAAACGCCTGTTTGTGGAAGATAAGCATGAGAATTGTATTTATTGCTTATATCCGGACCACAAGGCCACAGAGTGCAAGATCTGCAGAACCTTCTCGAACAAGACCCTTCGTGACAGAGAAGGTCGACTGTTAACCTGGCTGCAGAAAATGAAGACTCGCAAGGAGGTGATCTCTTCAGATGAGGAGGATTCCACATCTTTTGCTTCCTCTCACAGATCAAGGAAGAGGGGTAGGTCTCCCCCTGCTGCTTCTACATCTGAGCCCCCTCTTCAAGCCTCTCATAAGATCTCTGATAGGTCTGAGAAGGCTGGTCCCCTTCAATCTCCTCACGGAAGTGAAAAGGAGAGGCAGGGACAGGCTGCTGGAGGTGTTACAGCCTTATAGGACAAAAAGGAGGGTACTCTACCTTCTCCTCCGTCCAAAAAGAGTAAATCCAGTGACCAACACTCTGCTGTCACTTCAGGATCTGGCCAGGACAGAAAACAGCGTCCGTCGACGACGAAAACACCTGGTACGTCGACGACAGTTACTTCTGTGAAAGTTCCCGCTGTTTCTGTTCCGCGGTCGACGGGACCGTCGTCGGCAGCTTTCTCCACGACGACGACGACTTCGTCGACGTTCAAGGTCCCGAGTTCGTCGACGCTGACGTCTTCCACTTCGACGACGACGACAGGCAAACTACTGTCGACGGCCGCGTCGACGACGAAAACTACGTCGACGACGACAACCACTTCAACGTCGACGATGATGGTGATGACGACAAGTTCGTCTACGAGACCGTCGACGATGGCGTCTACGACGAGGATTGGGTCGACGAAGACTATGATACTGTCGACGATTCCGCTGACGGCTCCGTCGACGATGGCTGCTCTGGCGTCGACGGGTCAAAAGTTAGCTTTTCCAATTCAGAAGATGAAAATTACGCCGGAGATGACTTCTCCGCGACGAGTTTCTTCACATCCACCGACAATGCTGCTGGATGATGAGTCTGACGAGGATGACATGGAGGATGATGATAATTATGGCCCTGCCTATAGTCCTTCGGACTTGCATGTCAAGATGCAGGAGACGGACACGGAAGAGTATTGTGAGCAGGCAGGTGGCCAGCAGTTACATCCATATGTCCTGGATGAGCGACGCACGCCGGTTTTGGGACAGGGCATGGTGGCCATGCCCTCTTCGCTTATTTCTGATTTGCAAATGATGCTTCAGGATTATCGTCAAAGGTTTCCGTCGGAAATGCCTGGACAGTCTGCAGTTCCTCCACCTCAAATCCAGCCACAGGTGCAGCCGACTATTAGTCTTCCAGTGGTGTCCTCTTCACCACCGCCAGTGGCGCCTTTGGTGCGGGTCCGTACACCAGACCCCTTACCAGTTCAGACGGTCCATCAAGATACCTCTTCGGATGAGGAAGTGATGCAGGTGGATCCTTTGGTTGATCCTTTACAGGACCCAGACTTGGATCAGGGGGACAGTGGGCCACAAGATCCGGACGCCTCTGATCGTGACACGTCCGTCTACCCCCCGGTGGATATAGGGGGTTTTCACCATCTGATGGAGCAAGCAGCAAAGAGGTTTGGCTTACCTATTTCGAGAGAGGAATCGGAATGTTTCCTTTATGACTTTAAGGAACAATACCGGAAATCTGTCCAGTCTATTCCCATCATTAAGCATGTATGGGAGGAGGGCATGAAGATCATGCAGAGTCCAGCCACGGTGATTCCCCAGGCTGGAAAAGAAATATAAGGCTCCGGAGGGCAGTCCAGCTTGCCTTCTTGGTCAGCCGAAGCCTGACTCCGTGATCTCTCAGGCGGCCCAAAGCAAGTCCAAGAATCCGTCCACACCGTTGACCACACCCCCGGACAAGGACGGCAGACGTCTGGATAATGTTGGGAAACGGTTTTCCTCCATGGCCAGCTTGCTAGTTAGAGTGTCAAATGCTCTTGCCATCTTAGGCCGTTACGACCGCCAGATGTGGTGCGACATGGAACCCTTCGTGGAACTATTACGAGATCCCACAAAGGAGGAAGCCAAGAAGGTGCTTACAGAAGGGGAGAAGTCTTCTGCAGAAGTAATTGACTGTGCAATGGACATTGCTTCCACGGCGTTTCGAGCCTTGGCAGGCTCCGCTGTGCTACGGCGCCAGGGTTGGTTAAAGGCCACCTGGTTTCGTCAGGAGGTCCAGAACAGAATCCTAGATCTCCCGTTTGATGGGGAGATGCTGTTCGGGAAACATGTGGATGATACCCTGCAGAATATAAAGAAGGACACGGCAAAGTCCTTGGGGGTCACTCACCTATCGCAAGGTCCCCTTTAGGGGCGCACGAGGTAGAGGATTTGCGTCTAACAGAGAAAACCAGCAGAGATATTCCTCACAGTCTTCCCAGTCCTATAAACCCCAATACTCAAATCAGCGACAGGGGCAATCAGCGTCTTTCTCTCGCCACCCTCCGAGGGGCCGTCAACATCGCCAAGGTCGTGACAACGCCAAACGACAATAGCGGCCTCCCGGCTCTACCTGCTGTTCCTCCCCTCCCAATCACATCGGTGGGGGGCAGGATATCCCTTTGTCTGGACAGTTGGAAGTCAATAACATCGGACCAGTGGGTCCTCAATATCGTAGAGAGTGGCCATATGTTGGAGTTCCACAACCTTCCTCCAACACGAGCTCCGGGCGCCAGCCGCATAGGACATCTAGGATTACTCCATCTAGAAGCCCATCAATTGTTCCTCAAAGGAGCGATAGAACCGGTGCCTCTCTCTCAGAGGGGCCGGGGATTCTATTCAAGATTCTTCCTGGTGCGGAAGACTGCAGAAACTTGGCGTCCCATTCTAGACCTTCGGGAGCTCAACACTTATCTCGTAAAGCTCTCGTTCAGGATGGTCACTCTCCAGGAAATTCTTCCTCTCTTGAATCCGGGCGACTACTTGGCGTCGCTGGATTTAGAAGACACGTATTTCCATATTCCGATACACCCAGCTCACAGACAATACCTTCGCTTTACAGTGGGAAAGAGCCATTTCCAGTTCAAAGTGCTTCCGTTCGGCCTTCGGTCGGCACCAAGAGTGTTCACCAAGGTGTTGGCACCGGTGGCAGCTTTTCTTCGACGGCAATCTCAAGAAGTTTTCCCTTACTTGGACGACTGGCTCGTCAAGGCACCATCTTTCCAGGAAACTTCTCAGGCAGTTTCTACTTGCATCCATTTGTTCCGTTGCCTGGGTCTTCAGTTGAACGAACGCAAGTCAGTCCTGATGCCCTCCAGAACGGCCAGATTCCTGGGGTCCGTGTTGGACACCACGCAATGTACAGCTCGTCCCTCGGAGGAACGACAACAAAAGTTGATGGTTTCAGCTCGACTACTCTGCCGCAAACAATTCCTGTCGGTCCGCCAATACAAATCCCTTCTCGGGTCGATGTCATCCTGCATACCATTGGTACCACATTGCAGGCTGCGAATGCGTCCTCTGCAGGAGGAGCTAGACAAGCAATGGCGCCAGGCAGAGGGGTCATTCAACGACAAGGTGGTGGTGACATCAGCGATGAGAAAGGCGAGCGAATGGTGGCTTCTAAAAAGCAATATCGTCCAAGGTCTAACATTCAGGACTTCACCTTCACCCATGGTAGTGACCACAGACGCTTCATTGGAGGGCTGGGGTGCAGTTCTCCGAGGGCTTCAAGTCAGTGGCCACTGGAGTCCAGGACAGCGCCAGTGCCATATCAATTTCCTGGAGCTGACGGCCATTCGGTTGGCCTTGCAAGCTTTTCTGCCCAGAGTTCGCAACCATTCGGTGCTGGTCCGGACGGACAATACGACGGCCATGCGCTATGTCAACAAACAAGGGGGTACCAAATCGCAGACTCTGTCCGCAGAAGCTCAACGGAATTGGACAACATCACTCTGAGAGCCGAGCACCTGGCGGGAACTCTCAATGTCAAGGCGGATGCCTTGAGTCGACAGACAGAAGTGACTCACGAGTGGGAGTTGAATCAATCCATTCTAGACGGAGTGTTCTCGGTTTGGGGGACGCCAGCCATCGACCTCTTTGCTTCGCCGGAGAACGCCAAATGCCGGTTCTACGCAAGCAAAGTTCACCATCAGGGGTCCCTGGGGAACGCTCTTTCGATGGCTTGGTACAGCGCATTCTTTTACGCTTTTCCTCCAATTCCCCTCATTCCTCGAGTTCTCAAGAAAATGAAGGCAGAACCCTGCAAGATGATCCTAATTGCTCCAGCATGGCCCAGACAATTCTGGTACACAGAGCTTCTGAGGCTCTCCCAAGCTCCTCCAATTCATTTGAAACCCATTCCGTCCCTTTTGTCCAGGAGTCAGGGGCAGGTTTACCATCCGGACCCGAGATCGCTCCACTTGACGGCGTGGCTCCTGAACACAGAGAATTCAGTCATCTAACACTCTCTCAGGAATGCAGGGAGGTCTTGGCTCAAGCCCGAGCACCAAGTACCAATAAGACTTACAAGGCAAAATGGAAGAGATTCTGCTTGTGGTGTCAACGGGAAGGTCTCCATCCTTACACTTCCCAACCTCATCAATTGTTGCCATATTTACTGTCTCTGGCCAAGTCTGGCTTGGCACATTCATCGGTCAAGGTACATCTGGCGGCCATATCAAGGTATCGACGCAGTTTTTCAGGTCCTTCCTTATGGTCCTCTAGGGTTGTTAAACAATTCTTGAAGGGATTATTTCGGATTTATCCGCCAGTCCGTCCTCCTCCACCAGTGTGGCAGCTCAACCTTGTCTTGGTGCAACTCATGAAGGCTCCGTTTGAGCCTGTGCACAAAGCAGACTTAAAGTTCCTATCTTGGAAACTAGCCCTCCTTGTGGCTTTAACATCAGCGAGACGAGTGGGTGAGCTTCAAGCACTCTCCATAGTGCATCCATTCCTGCAATTTAAAAGAGAGGGTCTTGTTCTCCGGACCAATCCCAAATTCATACCAAAGGTGCCATCTGAGTTCCACTTGAATGAACCCTTGATTCTGAAATCTTTCTTTCCGCACCCTTCTACACCTGCGGAACGCACACTACATTCTTTGGACGTTCAGGGATGCTTAAAGTTTTACTTGGAGCGCACACGTCCCTTTCGGAAGTCAACTCAGTTGTTTGTGTCCTACAGCGCACCACGAAAGGGGTTGCCTTTGACAAAGAGTGGCATTTCCCACTGGATCTCCAGTGCGATTCAATTCTGTCATCAGGAAGCAGGCAAGCCGCTGGATGGAAGAGTCCGTGCACATTCCACGAGGTCGGTGGCATCATCAGTGGCTCTTTTCGGGAGTTGCCATTAAGGAAATATGCAGGGCAGCAACGTGGAGCAGTACTCATACCTTCACGAAACACTACTGCCTGGAGTCTGCAGGACGAGACGACGCGGCTGTTGGTCAAGCAGTCCTGCGGAATCTTTTTCATTGAGAGGTGAGCTTTCCCTACGATCCCTCCATCCGGGTGAGCACATTTTGTTTGTTTTGCTATGCTATATGTATTGCTTATATGGTTATGTGATGCCATGTATTTACAAAATGTGTTCTTGGTAATTTACTGCTAGCTACTCTGATACAAAGCATGGGAATCTATGAAAGTTCCAATACTGGGGCAAGAAAACAAGGTACTTACCTGTAACTTTGGTTCCCCAGTATTGGTAACTTTCATAGATTCCCATGCGCCCGCCCGCCTCCCCTGGGAAAGCTCAGTCTTTTTACAGAGTTAGTGGCGGTTTACACAACGGCTACGAAAATCTGAGGCTCTGAGCTCTCTCAGGAAGGTTCTAGAGGGTGAGGCTGCTCTGATTGGTCCTGGCAAAAGTTTGGTCTCTTTTTACAAAAAGAGGGTGATAGGATACAAAGGAGATGAGGCCTAGGCCTGGGTTTCTCTTTTGTTTCTATGGTTTTTAGGTCTCGGCCTGGAAATCGCATCCGAAGGATGCGTCCAGGCTGGAGACTTATAGCGAGCTGACACGGGGGAATGACGGACAAAAAACTGTCACGCGCTTCTCCCCGGCTGGATTCAGCTGCTTGCACGCGCACACTCACGCATGCGCACATCACAGCCGCGCACATCACAGTCACAGCCACACCTCCTCCCTCCCCCCCCCCTTCGCCGCCGCACCTACACACACACACAGAGCAGGCTGTTCACAACACATGCACACGCAGGCAGACACGAGCGCACACATACAGACACACACTACACCTCCCCAGGACCCCCCCCCCCCCCGCCGCCGCCCACACACGAGAGTACACGCACAGACAATCCCCCCCGCGCCCCGCCCCGCCTGCAAGCTCTCACTTACCGGCTCGGTGTGCAGGTTCCTGGGCCGTCTTTTGGCACGCCGCAGGGGTCTCCTCACCACTCGGGAGCCCCGTGTTGCCTCTGTTGCCATGCAGTCTGCCCTCGCTCTTTCGCCCGGTCTCTCTGAAGCGCCCCGGGACTTCAGCGTGGAGCCTGCATGTTTCGGACGTCCTCCTCGGCGGTTACTTCCTGTTTCTTTGACGAGCCCCGCCCACGTCCAAACAAAGGCTGCCTGACTTCCAGAGTGCGCCCGCGATGAAGAGACGGCCATTTTGTCAGCACACAAGCACCTAGCACTGTGTTTATTTGCATACTGGACTGTCACTGTGCTTTCGGTAACGACGTACAGCTTCGGAGACTGCACACGTTGTAAGCATATTGTGGTGCACGTACAACAGACAGCTGAGTGCATAATCAATCTATGTGAGCAAAGAACATGTTTTCATAACCCTTGCTATCCTTCCATTTAATTGTTTTGTTCCATTATTTGATTACATTTCCTGATATTTGACAAATGATTTCCGTGTACATGCAGAGGATTAAGCAATTGCAGTGAAAGGACACGCTTATGATGCTATCGCTAATTCTGTGGTTTTATGTATGTCCTGGTGAAATTTCTGTTACACAGTGTAATCTCAGTTAATTTCTGGCATTTGCTTTACATTTGTGATGAAATCATGGCAATTACGTGATTACACCGTGACCAGATCAAGTAAAGAAGCTTCTGTTCGGGTCAAAATCCCATGGCATAAACACAGGAAACAAGGTTTGCAAAGAGAACGTGTGCAGATGCTGTTCGTGCACGCGTGATTTTGCGACTTTTTCTTAGTGCAAAATATGTCCTTGTATCCAAGAATGAATGCGAGGATGTACATGGCAAAACAGCTGCCAAATGCTGGACCGATGTTTTTTTGTTATTTCGTGTACTTATTGAAGAATTCCATGTATTTTTTGCAAAAGAATTTACGCAAATATCGCACACTCCTAATATTATATTACATTTCCTATTAATTATCACACACCATTTGCACACAATTGCTAAGGTTATTCTTTCTGAAGGATTTATCTTCATGTTGGGTTTTTTGTTTTCATTATGACGGAAATGAACCTCAACTACGCAGCTAGGGCATGTTTTAAAAAAAATTATTTCTGAATGCAGTGCACATTTTGTGCCTTGCTTCTCTTGGAGCGTGGGGACGCAGAGCCTACATGGAGTGGCTGTATAAAGGACATAGCACCACTTTTTATTGAATAGAAGGTCAATATTTTATTAAGCGTAACATGAGCATACGTGCATAGAGGATGGCCTGGTGGAAGGCTGGGAGAGAATTACAGGCAGGGATGCGGAGAGTTTCCCCGTGTTCGTTGATTACAGTTTCCAAGCAGCTGTGAGTACCAAGAGATTACGGTGCGTCCGCTCTTGTTCCTTGTAGACTCTTACTCTAGCGCTCTCTAGTTTGCTGTCTTGCCTGTGGGCATTTGTCCCCAGCCAGATTGCATCTTTAATCTGTGTGGTTTCTGCATGTCGTAAACTCTATCCCAATATTAATAGCTTTTTCGTTTTTTTTTTCCTTTCTAATTTACATGCGCTTAATTTATTTCATGCCAGCCTTTTAAATCAGAAACTCGCTCCGATTAAGGTCCATTGAGAGCTTTACATTACTGTTGCATGTGTTGCGCTTTTAGTTGACTGTATGCAAACTTTATTAAAATAACTTCAGATTTTAGTTTTAACATTTCAGGTGCTATTAATTTTTAACACGGTTTAACTATTCTTCCAATAACCGTAATGCCCAACTTTTATTCTTTCTAGAGCAAATAAGACACAGCATAGCACGTTTCTTTCTTTGTGAGGTGTCCGCGTAACCATGGGAGTTCCCGGACCTGCTCCATTCCTCACACCGATAGGAATGTCTGAGGAGTGTAAAAAGAACACTCCCATTAACCAGACACTGTAGCCTCACGCACAAATAGCGTCGAACGGTGTATATTTGCTTTCGGAGGTTCCTGTTTTTTGATAACAATGCTGAAGTGGCTGGAAGGTAAACTAGAAAATACATATATCTAGGTAAACTGTGGTATCTCCAGCTGCAGGCAGCTCGAAACTCTTTCTTGCTAATCTTATCATGTACTTTCCTTGTAAGGAAAATATGCTAAGTGGTAAATGAAAGAAACTGGTTTTCCACTTACCAAGTTCTGTTTTTTTTTTTGGTGCAGGAACACTGCATTATGGGATTTGTAGTTTCGTATTCAACTTTTTAATTATGTGCTTGTCCAGTGCAAACACAGACAGCCATAATTGGCTAATGGGATGCTGCGTGAATTCAGCCACTTGACAATTGATTGACTCCTCATGCCAATGGGCTCAGTCAGTGTCTGTACTTATTTATTTTTTATTTAATATGGACCTATATCCAGCAGTAAGCACCCTGGCAGCTTTAAAGGGCTGTATCAACTGCAATAGAAGTGAAGCTGCCAAATAAGGCACGCCACATAATTACACTGCACTCAATGCAACATACACTCCAAATACCACCAGTGCCACATAGTTACACCCCACATAATTACACTGCACTCAATGCAACATACACTCCAAATACAACTCAGTGCCACATAGTTACACCCCACATAATTACACTGCCCTCAATGCAACATACACTCCAAATACCACTCAGTGCCACATAATTACACGCCACATAATTACACTGCACTCAATGCAACATACACTCCAAATACAACTCAGTGCCACATAGTTACAACCCACATAATTACACTGCCCTCAATGCAACATACACTCCAAATACCACTCAGTGCCACATAATTACACGCCACATAATTAAACTGCGCTCAATGCAACATACACTCCAAATACCACTCAGTGCCACATAATTACACACCACATAATTACACTCTACTGAATGCAACACACACTCCACACAATACCACTCAGTGCCACATAATTATATGCTACATATTTACACTGCGCTCAACGCAACATACACTCCAAATACCACTCAGTGCCACATAATTACACGCCACATAATTACACTGCACTCAATGCGACATACACTCCAAATACCACTCAGTGCCACATAATTACACGCCACATAATTACACTGCCCTCAATGCAACATACACTCCAAATACCACTCAGTACCACATAGTTACACGCCACATAATTACTCTGCACTCAATGCAACATACACTCCAAAAACCACTCAGTGCCACATAATTACATGCTACATAATTGCACTCTACTGAATGCAACACACACTTCACACAATACCACTCAGTGCCACATAATTATATGTTACATAATTACAATGCACTCATTGCAACATAGACTCCAAACAATACCATTCAGTGCCACATAATTACATGCCACACAGTTACACTCTACTGAATGCAACACACACTTCACACAATACCACTCAGTGCCACATAATTATATGTTACATAATTACAATGCACTCATGGCAACATAGACTCCAAACAATACCATTCAGTGCCACATAATTACATGCCACACAGTTACACTCTACTGAATACAACATACCCTCCACACAATACCGCTCAGTGCCACATAATTATATGCTACATAATTACACTGCGCTAAATGCAACATACATTCCAAATACCACTCAGTGCTGCATAATTACATTCCACATAATTACACTGCACTCAATGCAACATACACTCCAAATACCACTCAGTGCTACATAATTACATGCCACATAATTACACTGCGCTAAACGCAACATACACTCCAAATACCACTCAGTGCCACATAATTACACGCCACATAATTACACTGCACTCAATGCAACATACACTCCAAAAACCACTCAGTGCCACATAATTACACGCCACATAATTACATGCACTCAATGCAACATACACTCCAAATACCACTCAGTGCAACATAGTTACACGCCACATAATTACACTCTATCTATGTATCGCATCACCACAGAATCACTCAGCACCACTACAGCATCACTCAGAGGCACCACAACATCACTATGCGCTACCACAGCATCACTGAACGCCACAGCATCACTCGTCGCCACCACAATATCACTCAGTGCCACCATAGCATCAATCTGTGCAACCATTCAACAACAACTGGTTCAAATATGTTCTCTCAATGTTTCAAGCTTTATTACAAATGTCACAAAAAGATGTTGACAGCTCAAGTGGGAACAAACGAAACTTTACAGTCAATAGACATTGTGAATATTGCTTTGATGGACTACTTACGAATAGAACCAGATACTGAAAACTTTGAGGATTCTTTGATGGCATATCTACCCATTAAGCTAAAAGTTTTGTTTTGCAATGGATGCATAACTGATGTGCTTGAAGAAATATAAGGAAACACCAACAACAACAAAAGCTTTTCTTAAAATGCTAATAATTGTTTTCTTGCCTAGAAAGCTTGACACATGTTTATTTTCATACTTGAAGTCATTCTTGAAAAGTAATTTAAAATGACACTAATACAAAGAAAACTATTTTGGCATATAACTGTACTTTTATATAGTGCACTTTATTAAGAGTGTAATACTTTTACAATTGTTTCTTAAAAAACTATGTTCTCCAAAAAAAAAACAGTAATAGAGTACAACACCATTGCAATGTTTGCACAATATATTTGTGATGTTTACAATTATACTATACTACTAATGTATGTTTACTAGCCATAACTGTACTGTTATATGTTACATTTTAATTACAGTGTTTGCCTTTTACAATCATTTTCTTACAAACTACCTCGTAAAACAAAAATATTTATGGCTAAAATATTTTGCACTGTTTGCACAATATATTTGTGATGTTTACACTTACCTATTTGAAATTAAAATGTACAAATGGACATTTAGTCAATTACCATTAAAAAGTTTAACTTTTTTGCTAAGATATTCTTGTAATCTTTTATGCAAACAAATTTAAATACTGCATAAATAATTTTAACAACAAATACTTTATATGTAGCTTTTTATGTACATAAGAAAACTATAGCATAAAGCAAAAAACATTGCCATTTACAATAATAATAGCTCAAACTTAAATAATGCGAGACCTATTGCATTGCAAATGCTTGTTATACTACCGAGGCTCCCATTCCGACGACGGGGAATGATACAAAGCATGGGAATCTATGAAAGTTACCAATACTGGGGAACCAAAGTTACAGGTAAGTAACTTGTTTTCTTACAAAGGGTAAGGGGTCCCCAAAGGACCCCTTCTCCTTTGTGAATGGGTGCTCAAATATTTTTCAAGAGCAGGCAGTGAGTAAAATTTCTTATTATTTCTGATTAATTAAAACCATTGCAAAAATACATTTGAGTGCACATATCGTCAGTAAAAGTCTTAAAAAGAGAGATCGTCATTATTAATATTTGTATTAATAAAAACAGTGGGATTTAAAAGTGACCATCGTTCGTTATATCTTGTCTGGGCCGACATCATGGCTTGTTAATTTCAGCTCCGCTAGCTTCAGGAATTTCACCAACTTCCCATTTAGTGACGGAAATCCTGGATCGAAACAATCAAGAACTGCTGGTCTGCGTGTGCGTATTCTATGTTCTTTAAAAGACATTTTTAGCAGAGCAGCTCTTTCCTCTTTCAGCCTCAAGCAGGTACATAGCAAATGTTCAATATCTTCGTTCCCTGCACCACATAACCTACATTTTATCCCACAGTTCCTTCTCAACCATGGTTGTAAGTGTGGTATAACTGGTAGGATTCCTAGCCTATGTTTTAAAAAGGCTTCTCTTGTTTTCCTGCAGTACCCCAGTCCGAAATACTGTTGTAACCCGGGTGATTAATATGTACACAGAGTCATCCAAGCGTGGCACCTATGGGAAAAGGTGGCTTTGTCCTCTACAAGCGAGAGTCTCTTTATATTCTTATTTGCTACACGTTTGAATTGCGAATGCGATAGTGGGATTTCCCATAATTCTTTCAGTCCTGTAACAATCAAGGACTCCTCTAAGTATTTTTTTTCCCGGCATTTTGGAGCAGCTGCACAGATCTTGCCAGAGCTGATGGTTAAGTGTATTCTCTGGTGAGTTCTTTATTTTAAGCCAGCACTTAATATATGATCCTCCAAATTCTAGCCGGATCTGGGCTTGTGAGGTATAAGATGGCAAATTTAAGAGAAGTCTGTATGCTTTTGAAATGATTGTATCCAGCAGTTTCATGTCTGTGCCTCTTAATGCCTTGCTGCCGTAAGTGATGGATGACTGTATTTTTACTTGGGCAACGCGAAGCAGTGGCAGAAGAGTAGGGCCAGTCAGCTTAGTTTTTAGCTGTTTGAGTGTTGTCACGATCAGCATACCTTTTCTCTTTATGGCCTCAAGGTGGTTTATGAAGCGACCTCCTTTATCAACTATGATTCCCAGGTATTTATATTCGGAGCAGTTTGTAACTACCTGTGTTTCAAGGACCCAAGTGTGCGGCTTTTTATTCCCAGATATTGACAGTACTTTGGTTTTGTCAATATTTACTTCAAGTAAGTTCTCTTCGGCGTATCCATGCAGTGTGTTAATGAGATTCTGGAGTCCTACTTTGGTATGACTAACCAGGACCACGTTATCTGCGTAGGAAGTGCTGAGCAGGGCTTTACCCCTCAGTCGGGGTGCATGCGCATTGCAGGCTTCCAGAGCAGGTGGCAGATCGGCAGTAAATAGATTAAATAGGGTAGGCGCTAAGACGCACCCCTGCTTGAGGCCTTTTGTCGTTGGAATGCGCCTGGAGAGGTGGGTGCCATTCCCAAGCTTCACCTGGACCCACGTATTAGTGTGCAGTTCGATCAAAAGGTTTAAGAGAGGAGCAGGGATCCCCAGGCGGCTAGTTTTCTCCAAAGATTCGCTCTGTTGACATTGTTGAAAGCCGCCTTGAAGTCCACAAAGCAAAAGTGAAGAGTTTGTTTAGTCAGTTTTGCTTTGTCAATAAGTAGCGATAGTGCCAGGAGGTTTGTTGTAGTTCCCATATCTCTACAGAATCCAGTTTGACTAGATGGAATTATGTTGCACTTAGTTGCCCATTCGCTCAGCTGAGTCAGTAAAAGCCCTGCAAAATATTTTGCCTCGATATCCAGAAGGCTATCAGGCGATAGTTCTTTGGTAACATTCTGTCCCCCGCCTTATATATCGGTGAGATAACTGAACCCTTCCAAGAGGTGGGGAGATGCCCAGAGTAGCTGACAGACGTTTAGAGGGGGGTCAGGGATTTTGCCCAGTAGTCCGGGTCAAGTTTGAAGAGGGTACCGTCGACCACTGCCTGCCCTTAAAAAAGGAAAGTGGAAAGTTTCATTTTTCTTTTTTGAATGCAACTCGTTTTCCTTCAAGCTATTGGGCTATTCCCAATGGGGTCGCAAATTGCGACAGCCCTATTAATATTCACGAGGTATGCAATTTGCGACCCCATTGGGAATCGCAAGCAGTGTCTGAGGCACTGTTGTACATTGAATTTTGCGACTCGCAATTTTTCGCAAATAGCAAGTCACAAAATCCAATGGGCGTACATCTGGCCCAGAGTATGTGATTTCAATAAGGGATCCCAGGACAATTAATCATCCAGCAAGATGCCTAAGTAGCAGAACTTGTCTACCTTACCTATATCACGATCCTTTAATATGTAAGTTTTAGTTTAGTTTTTTCTGGGTCCCGATATCATCGTATGTGATATGGAGTAATACATTTTTAGGCCCAGATTGTCCATAAAATCAACATAATAAAAATTGTAAGCCATTTGCTGTACATGAGATGAGAATAGAGACATTCGCATACAGTAGAGAGGGGGCCATTCTATGTCCTCCTTTCTGTATCTGTATACAGTGTTCCCATAAAAATTGAGCAAATTGGTTAATGTATAAAATAAAAAGCATAGGGGCTAAAATGCAGCCCTGCTGGACCCCCTTCACTAAGTGAAAGTAAACAATGCATTCCCCCGGCCATATCTTACTGAGGCTTCCAACCCGGTTTGCAAATCATGCAAAAACACCACTAGGGCCTCATACACCCCCATGTCCCTCAACACAGACCACAATTTAGATCTCACCAATGCGTCAAGTGCTGTGCTGAGGTCAATGAAGGCTAGATGTATTCTTTCCTTTTTAACCACTGTGTATTTATTAACTAAAAGATATAAATTAAAATATTGTTCTATAGTGCCTCAGCCTGGCCTGAACCCGTATTGAATTTCTGACAAGACATACTTCTTGTTAGCCCAATCTGTTAATCGCTTCAGCAAAACCCTACTCAACTTTTACTGCCACGTCTATAAAAGAGATTGGATGGGAAGAAGCTGGATCAGCTTTGTTCCCTTTTTTAAAAATAGATATTGTAAATGATTGCTTCCGAGATAAAGGAATATTACATTGTGCTGCCGCATTAATGTGTTGGGTGATTAATGGGGCCCACAGATCTGCACATGATTTAAAGTCACCTGGAACCATATCTGGGCCCGGAGCCTTTCCAGATGTCCACTCCATTATGCCTTCGCTCACCTCTTCCAACTCAAAATAAACATTTGTTTGTATGGCCGGTGATGCACTAAGACTAGAATCACGGTCACCCGCATATATATGAACGAAGTGAGTTACCCACTTTTGCGCCGATATTACACTCCAATCCGGAATGTTCCCTCATTAAATATTGGCTGGTTAACGGCTTTCCAAAAGGATGCACTATTTCTAGTACAACAAGCCTCCTTGAGCTTATCCCAAGCTTCTCTCTTCAGGGCACTTATTCTATTTCTGAGAGCCAACCCATATGCCCTCCGAGACACTTTTACGGTGTATGTCGACCTTGGTTTTGATTTAACCACTTGGATGCTAATGACAAGGTCAACTCGTCATGTATAATGGGAATCAAGAAGCTTCAGCAGCCAAGGTGTTAAGGGCTGCCTTTAGGTCTTTATAAGCCCTTGGGCAGTTCTTATCAAACCATTTAGGTCCTGAGCTAATTGTCTTGGTGTTATGTCTAGTCAAGGCTAGCTGGACCTCAGTACAAATAGTAGAGAATAAATCCACAATGGCTTGATCATGCAAGTCAGTATTCAAACACACCTCAAATTACCGGCTACACTTCTCAACCAAATTACTCAAAGTCCTCTGGGGTTACCTTACCCCAGCTAACACGCCTTCCTTGTGTTTTAAGTGTGAGAAGGTCTTTATAAATGGGTGAAGTCTTCACTCCAAAATCACACCAACCAAATTGTGCTGTGATTGGGATATGGTCACTGAAAATGCTGCATACTGTTAAAAATCCCACCAGAAACGAAATCAAGCGAGCAGATGTGAAAATATGATCAACAGTTGTATTATTACCTCTACCCTTAAAAGTCGGGACTGCCCTAGGGGAGACATACTCTTCTTTAGTTAAAAGATTAATAAGGTTTAATTTTGAAACCATAAGATTAAAGTTATCTCCCTGACCTGAGTGCCTAAAATGGATCTGCTCTGATACCTCACTATGTTCCCGGTCCCTCCTTTTCTCTACACGTCTAGTACGGATGTAAATTAAAATCCCCAACCAGCAGGACTATTGTCAGAAGGACCACTCTAGCAATGTTTTTCCCAGAATCTTCTTAGCTTTACGTCCCGTGCTACCTCTGTAGATGGTGAATTGTAGATATTGAATATCAGTACCCTAATATTGTGGGGAAAAGATAGTAACACGCTGTAGGAAGATTGACCCCTGACTATGGTTGCCCCCAACTTTTTGCCTGGTGTTTTGCTGGTTTTCTGACTTAGTTGACCTGGGGCCCTGCTATTCAGGACCCCAGGCCTACTGCTCTCTCTGTAAAATGGATTCCATGTACCTTAGGTACATATCTAAATTGGATACTGAGTCACCTTACCAGTCCCTGTACAGTGTACCTTAGGTACCCAGGGCATAGGTGTACCCAGGGCCTACCAGGGGCTGCAGCATGTATTATGCCACCCCTGGCTGGCCATCCAAATCTGACACAACTGGCTGCTTGACAGCTGGGGCAAGGTGGTGTAATCACCCTTTGCTTTAGATATAGTATACCTATATCTAACCCTAAAAATGGACACACAGATCTCCTATCAGTCACTCCTATAGCAGGCCTTAACAATCCTGAAGTCAGAGTGCTTGGAATCGTGTGAGATGGTGCTCTGGCATGAGCTGAGCCTGTCTGCGGCTTTCGGGATCCATCCCTTAGCCGTTTCCATGATATCGCATACCATATACTCTTAAGTGCATTATAATCCTCGCGGTTATGTGCCAACTCTGGTATCGCTTTATCAAAACATGTCGAGTAAGGTGTCATACGAATTGGAATACTAACCCCTCGCCAATTCTGGCGACGGGGTTAGCATTCCACCCTTCTAGAGGGACACGACATGCCTGTAACCTATAACCCGGTTAAAAGTCAGACAGAGCCTTAGCATCCACAAAATGGATGCTGCCACCGAGACACAAGTCTGCCCTCCTGCTGCTGGGAGTCCTCCCAGAGCAGGAGATAAGGACAAAGGGTTTCCTGCCAGGGGCGGTGCCAGCACCGTCCCAGACAGGGTTTTGTGTATTGTAGGTAGGCAGGGCTTTAGAGGAAGGTGACTGCACGTGGCACCCCGGTGCTCACTGTGCATAGGCTGGCTGGAACCAGTTCCAGGGTCACTCCAGACCCTGTGCTGGGGAAAAGCCCGCCAAGGAAGTGGGTGTAACCACCCCCCTCCTAGTCCCACCCTTAGGGCAGGACTTAGTCGCGTGCCAGCCCCTTTTTACAGGATAAAGGTAGAGACTGGCCCCCTTCCAAATCAGATCATCTTTGAATCCTGAAACTACTTTCTGCGAAAGGAACTCAAGACTTCTTCCTAAGATTTCTCCCTTGTGACTAAGGAGTAGTCACCCTGCATCCGCAGGCACCATCTAAGAACACTGCGGTCTGCTGTAAGTCCTTCCTCCGGAATCCGACTGCCCAGCTCGACGAGAACCGGCTTCCCTGGCACCTCTGACCTCTACCCACCTCTACAGCCCAGCTGAGAACCGTGGGTGCGACGAGACCTCAAGGGACCGGCCATCTGCAAGACTGCACGACTTCTTTCCAGCAAGCCCGCCGAGTAATCTACTGGTGAGTGCTTTGGGGTCCGAGAAGCCCGACTCTGAGCAGCTCCAGCTCCGAAGTGCAGCCCCCCAGCATCTCCACGATCTGCGTGGGGCCCTTCTGCTTTCCGCTGCTCACCGCGTTGTTTGGCTACTAGCCCGTTGGCTTGTGGCCTTCCTGACGACGCCCGACGACATTTCTGCTGCTGGTCTGGTTGCTCCAGACTGGCCCTTGCTCCCTTCCAGAAGAGGAGCACCCCGGACCCTCCTGGTCCACTCAAGACGCCATTTTGAGTCCACCGCGTGGGCTTGAATTAGCCAAGGCTTGTTGCCCAATCCTGGGTAACTTCGACGCCAACGACTTCATCCTTCGTGGGACAGCTCGCACCTCCATCCTGGTCGCCGACAACGCCTCCTGGTCCGAGAGACTGCAGAGCCCAGCAGCGCCCACTCACCTGACTGCGGTGACTTCGCCCGGTGCCATCCTGGTGCCCACTTAATCACTGGCTAGTGATTCAAGAACTTGGTCCCCTCTGCTTTCAGGTTTTCTTCTTCCTTGATCCAGGCTTGGATCCATCGAACTTTTCTTCACTGGTCGCCTGCCAGCAACTTCTTCCTTCCAGGCTCCTGGTCCGGCAACGAGATCCCCGACGTCTTTTCAGACCTATGCAGCTGCAGCCCCTGGGCTAGGTAACTTCGGCACTCCGGTGTCCCAGCATAGCCTCACTATCCAAGGGTCAGGATCCACTGTCGTTTTCTCCCTACCAGGTCGGGTTCGCCCGTGAACACTAACTTTGTGAATTCTAGCTTCCATAGACTTTGTCCCGCATCCCGCGTGAGAGTGCACACTCTGCACCCGAGTCCCCTAGGCCTCCTAGTAGTAATCTAACGATTCCCTAGTCCAGTCCTAGCGATTCCAAAGCCTATTAGAACTGTTACTTACCTGCTAGTAATTCGCATTCCACTTTTAGCGTATATGGTTTTTCGTGCCCCTCGGGCATTTGTGTAATGTGCTAACTTAAAAGTATTTTCGTAAGAGTTTTGTTGTGTGCTTAGCTCCCTGTCTCATAAAGAGCCAGGGTAGTCTTGTTATAAATAAATACACTGTTTATTTTCATAACAACTTGTGTGGTGTCCTTTCACTGGGTGTTCAAGGGGTAATGTGATGGTAAAACAGCTGGCTTAACACGCCCTCTAGAGTCTTAGCCTTAGACTGCTCGTATCCATGCTACTAGGATAGCTGGTCTATAAGGTTGACTTACAACCAATCATCAATGAGGGTTGTTTGGACTGATATATAGTGATCACTAGAATAGTGAGCACTGCACATCAGGCCAACTTCTCACACACGCCCAAATAATTCCTGAGTCAAATACTATTTGTTCTGTGGTGCAATCTAATCCTAAACTTGTGAACGTCGCCAGGCCCCTCTTTGCTCTACCATGCAGGGAAGCCTTGGTATCAGCTGGAAAGGCAATAAAACCCATCCAAAAACAAAATCCCCTCTATGTCCCAAGTTTCTTGTAAACACACTATCCCATATGTTTTGCATAAATCCAGACCGGATAGTCTGCTAATAGTGAGCTTAATGCTGCAATGTTTCAATTAAGTATGGTCAAGTTACTTTTTAAAGCATTCACAAACACTCCTTCCCCAGTTGTCCTCCCTGTAAAATCAGTAACACATAAATTCATCTCCTCTCTAAGATCACTCTGAGGGGAACCATTCTCTTCTCTAAGAAGTCAATCTTCATTTGTAAGGGCATAAAATCGGTTGTATTCAGGTATACCAGAAAAACTGGAAAGGCTCACCGGGCCCACGAAAGTTGCTGTTGGAGCTCTGTGTATACGCCCCCCATGTACATTGGGTGCCCTAATAAAAGCCCAGATCGCTTGATTATTTAGTTTATAAAAAAATAACCCAAACTAGAACAATGTTTCTGGGTACTCAAATTCCTGAGTAATAAGCTGTTAGCCAAATGTTGACTATTAAAGTTGTGAATAATGCAATCTCCTTGTATATCCGCCCTCCCGGTGCCAATCCACCCCACCCGGCTTAACATCAAGATGCTATTGGTCTTCTAAGCGGGAAACTTCTATAACTGCCCAACCAGTTCACAGTCTTATTGAATAACTGCTCATATGACTCCTTTTGACCCCTCCTTAGACCAGAGGCACCAGCAAAGATAATCACTTCAGGGCAAGAGGCTGTGGGCAATCCTATGACTGGTTGTATTTCCATTCAGGCGTGTTCACCACCTCCATTTTCTTAGCCTACTTGACCCAGTCATAGGGGGTAATTCTTCAGATCTGCCTTTTTTCTTAAGTGCTCTGGTGCCCCTCTCGGTATATGGGTTTGGAAGAGTGTTAGGGCAATTCCTGCCTATTTTAGCAGCTCCAAGCAAGACAATTGTGATATCGGCTCGGGATAAGGTGGAGGGATCCCGTGAGACTAATTCTCAAGTGTACCTAACGGAGCTTTGGTACCTGCCATTCCATTATTCGTCTTATCACAAAGTGAGCATGCTTGCTCCAGGTTGCCCTTGATGACTTAATATCCAGTATAGTATTATTTAAGACATTCAGTTTGCCGATTATTGGTAGTAGTTCAGTCAAGTCAAGTCAAAAGATCTTTATTCGGATATATAAAAACAATCCATAAAAGTACAGGTACATCACAACAATTCATCCTCATAAATACGATAAAACAATCATTTAAAATAGCTGATAAAAAATGTCATAATTAATTCATAAAATAGGCTTCCGATAACATTATTTTTAGGAACAGCGTGTGTTATTTTTAGCCATGCATATGCTACAATAGAGGCAATACACAGACTAACCATTATATGTGCAAAAGCACAACCACTAGTGCAAATATACAAAAGTGCAAACTATGCAAGAGTAGTGCAAACTTTATCAGACCATGTTCATTGTAGCTCGAGAACGAACAGCAGATTGGAGAAAGCAACTAACTCTGAAAATTACATCATCAGTGCCTAGCATCAATAAATCTCTAAATGCTAAGTTAAAATCCATCAGAGCATTCTCTCTAAAATAAGGGATTAGGTAATGTTTAGTGTATTTTACATAAAAACCACAGAAAAACATAAAATGTAAAAGGTTTTGTTTACCACCAAAATTACAGGGACAGGTTAACTTTTCCAAATTTTTATTAAAGCCTAATGGGAAGCAAAGTACATTTTTAATGCTCCCATCCCTGAAGCGAAACAGCAAACTCCTATTCCATCTGCCCAAATTTTTCCGTAAGTAACCCTGGGGCATATTATTAGGCCTACCACATGTTTCAAAAAGGGGGATATACGTTAAAATAGTGGGCTTTACATGCTCGGACCTTTCCCTCTCCTTCCTGTACTGGTCATACAAAGCCCTTTTTACTGAGTTCTTATGGGAGCGATCGATAGTTAGGGGCGATGTAAATAGATGCCCCTTCTCCACGCTTACTAAGCTTTTCTCGACTGCCCTAAGCCAGGGTATGTAGTTAGCCCTCTCGCATTTTAAACAATCCTTGATAATTTCACGGGTCAAAGAGGCAGCAGGGTTCAGCCATATTTTCAACCAAAACAGGGCGGGCCTAGATCTTATAAAGTCCTCTATATATGGGAGGTTCAATTCCCTATGACAGACATAGGTTGGAGCAGAGATGATCCCCCCCCAAAGCCTTCCTACAGAATCTATTCTCCTCGGTCTGTATGTTGGTACAATTCGAATAACCCCACACCTCTGCACCATAAGTTCCTGTAGGTGAACATTGAGTTTTGTATATTTGTAGCAGTGGTGTTATTATATCAGCGTGTTTGGGTTGACGGAGGCCAATAATGGAATTAATGGCATTGGCCATTTTGCTCCTCCCACTGGCAACATGGGGCTGCCAGGATCCAGAATCGGAGAACAACAGACCAAAATAAGGGCAAGTGCTGGTGCTTTTTAAAACATTTTTCCCTAACGCGATCCGACAAATTTTATGCTTTTTTGGGCCACAGGACATTATAAAGGATTTGCTAAAATTAGTGCATAGACCAAGGTCGGCCATATATAGAACGAAGCCTGTTATTAAAATGCGTAATGCATTGGGTGTGCGGCCCATAAGGACCGCATCATCCGCGTAAACAAGTGCGGGAAGTGGTTTTCTATTGATATGCGGGACATCACTGGTCAATTTACATAAAGAGTTACATTCATTTATGTACAGGATAAAAAGCAGGGGCGCCAGAACACAGCCTTGTATGACCCCCCTGCCGATTAAAATGTCCCCTGAGACTTCACCCTCATTATTTATTCGAACGCGGGCTTTCAAATCGCTATATAGGTGAGCTAAAAAAATAAACAAGTGACTCATCTAACCCATAATTGAGCAAAACAGACCATAAGCGGGAACGGTTAACAAAATCAAAAGCTGAACTTAAATCCATAAACCCCAAATACAATGGGGATTTTTGGGCAATGGTGTATTTAGCCAATAATAAATTTAAGTTTAAGCATTGCTCGACAGTCCCCACATTGCTTCTAAAGCCTAACTGACATGGGTGTAAAATCATGTTTTCCTCTGCCCAGGTCCTGATCTTGTTAAAAATGACTCTTCCTAGAATCTTCAAGGTGTTGTCTATTAAGGATATGGGACGGTAGCAGCAAGGATCTAGTCTATCGCCTTTCTTAAAGATTGGCACGATAATACTGTTTGACCAGGTTATCGGAACTTGACTGTTAGATAGATTGTTAAAAATATTGCACAGTAAAGGTGACCAAAAGTCAAGTTCTGATTTAATTTGGTCGATGGATAATCCATCAGGACCAGGAGCTTTATTACTTGCACTTTGGAAGATAGCATCTTTCACCTCCATTATTGAGATGTTCAATGATATAGAGGGGTAACATATTTCCGTTAATGGGTGTGGTGCAGCATAAATGCTTGAGAAATGGTCCACCCACATATCCCCTGATATGTTACAGTTTATGGGGGTGATGTTTGATCCAATTGATCTCAAGTTCCTAACCTCACCCCAGAATCTGGCGACCTCTCTCAATGCCGCCGTGCGTGCGAGGGATTCCCAGTGGTCTTTTAATAGCCTTTCTGTTCGTGTTTTTACGGTGCGCTTGTAACTTGACCTAAGACTCCTCACCCAAGGCAGGTCCCGTGGGTCAGCCGCAAGAGCAGCCCGTAATTCACGATTTGCTCTGGAACATGAAGTGTCAAACCACCTGGGATTTCCATTATTATTGGATGGGGCGGGTTTAGAGATCTCCTTTTTTATGGCCATACACAGCCCTGTAAAAGCCTTGATAATCTCCTGTCCAGAGTTATCACAAGATAAACAGACAGACACTAACGAAGGGTGCTTTTTAATTGTCGTTAAGATGTCGTCGAGGAAAACAGGCTTTAAGCAATGTAGGTCTTGTGCCCGCATGATGTCTATCACTGACCCACATAAGGATTGTTTGTGGTGTCTTGGTTCGGGTCACGACGTCAAAAACTGCAATTCCTGTTTTAAAATGAATCCAAAGGCGCTTCGGGAGCGTGAAGCTAAACTACTTTTGGCGAAGGTAAAACGGGATACTGGAAGATATTCGAGATCGACGTCACGAAGATTGAAGTCGAAGCAAAGGTCTCGATCGAAGTCGAGATCGGCGTCGAGATCCAGAGCGGGTTCGAGATCTGGAGAGGAGTCGAGATCTAAAGCGAAGTCAAGATCCAGAGAAAGATCTAGGTCTAGATCTAAGTCGGCTTCAGGTCACGCTTCGAGCTCCTCGAGGAGAAAGCATAAGAGGAGGAAGCACAGTTCAAAGCATCATTCGGAGAAGGAATCCTCTGACTCGAAGAAAAAGTCTCACAAACACCGTAAAGACTGTCTCTCCTTCGCCTGCCTTGTCAAAAGAAGGTTCTCCGACTCCGGAGCCGGAGCCGGATCCGGTATCCTCGCATCCTTCGGAGCATGAAGAGGAAGAAGAGGTGATTCCTCAAGATCCGGCTCCAATGGAGACTCCTGTGGACCCAGAAGGTCAGAGTGAGAATGTCCTCCATTGGAACATCCGGTAGGTCCGTACCCTCCCTTTCCTGGTCCCGGTCAGGATCCCTCGCATTTTCTCAATGCGATGTTTGGAGTATATTCTAGGGCGATGTACCCCACTGGAGCGCCTGTTGGTCCCATGGGTCCATTATCGTACAATCTGGGTATTCCTCAGTCGTACGCCCCAGCTCCATTTATGCCTTTCATGCCGGCGCCTCTTCCACCTTGGCTCGGTACGGCTCCACCGAGGTCTTCGACTCCGCATGCGGCTTCGCCGACTCCGGATCGACCTCGTAGTCGAGATCGAGGTACCACACCTGTTCATGATTCTCGTCCTACTGCTCCGGCTCCTCGATCGACGTTGAAACCGGCTCCGTCGGAGTCGTTACCGGATCTGTCGACTTCGATTCGATTGGAGTGGTCGAGGCGAAGAGCTCAGCGTCTTCTCGAGCAAAGAGATGATGAAAGTTCTGATGTGGAAGAAGGCGAGCTTCCTGATCATGATGATGATTTCGATGAACTTCGGGATGCTAGTGGTCTGGAACTCTCTCCCGAGTGGGGTCTACCTTCGACTTCTGATGCTCCGTCTAGGGATGTGGCACCCTATCACGTGGTTATTAGGAAGGCTGCTGATCTTCTTAACTTAAAGCTGCCCACAGTGGAATACAAGCCCAATATCCTCACTGAAGTCTTGCACTCTCCCTCTTCAATTGTTGAGCCTACACTTCCATTTACTGATGCCTTGACGGATCCAATAAAGGAGATTTGGAAGAGGCCATTATCTGCTCCTGCAGTTTCAAGAGTTATTGCGAGGCGCTATAGGGTGGCTCCTGATGACCCTGCATTTCTTTCTACACATCCATCTCCAGAAAGTCTTGTGGTACAGGCGGCTTGCTCTAATAGGGCTGCAGGCTCTTTCCCTCAAGTGCCAGCTGACAAAGAATCAAAGAAATTAGATCAGTCTGCGAAGAAGACTTTCTCTTCTGGGAGCATGGCTCTTAAGTCATCAAATGCTACTTGCCTTTTAGGTAGGTATGTGCATGCACTAATGGACTCAGTGAAGCAATTGTCATCAAAACTTCCTGAGGAGGATAGGAAGAACTTTAATGAAGTGATCTCTGACACTCAGGCTGCTGCCCGCATGGTCATTCAGAGCGGCACGGACACTGTGGATTCTGTTGCTAGAATTATGGGTTCATCTATTGCGACCAGGAGAGCCGCATGGTTAAAGTCCTCGGATTTCTCTGCGGATGTGCAGTCTACATTGCTGGACTTACCTTTTGAAGGAACTGGCCTTTTTGGTAAGATGGCTGATGTAGCCTTGGAAAGGTTTAAGGACAGCCGTGCCACCGCAAGATCTTTGGGTCTGCAGATGAGAGGGTCTACGACTAGAAAATTCAGAGGATTCGGTAGATCTTCTTTTCGTCCCTTCAAGCAGGGCCAACAGCAACAGCAGCAGCAGCAGAACCCTCTATATAAGTCCTATAGAGGTAGACAGAAGGGTCGTGGACGTGGACGTCAAGTCTCCTCTTCCTCCACTTCCTCCAATAATGCCCAACCCCCGCCCGCATCAGCAAAGCAGCCCTAGATCCACCATTCTGGATCATGTAGGGCCAGTAGGGGGTCGGCTTACTCATTTTCTACGAGATTGGGAATCGGTTACATCAGATCTTTGGGTTCTCAATCTCGTAGAGAATGGGTATGCACTTCCTTTTCAGGAGTTTCCTCCCAATTACCCTCCTTGCCAAGGTTATTGTTCGGAGGACCACCTGCTTCTCCTGCAGGAGGAAGTCCTGGCTCTATTTCGAAAGGGTGCAATAGATGTGGTTCCAGAGCAGGAGAGGGGTCAAGGGTGCTACTCCCGGTATTTCTTGATTCCCAAGAAGGATGGCAGGCTTCGGCCGATCCTGGATCTCAGGATTTTGAACCTCTATCTCAAACAGGAGAAGTTCAAAATGCTCACCCTTGCTCAGGTTCTTCTGGCGCTGATGGAAGAAAACTGGATGGTGTCGATCGACTTGCAGGATGCGTATTTTCACATCCCAATCTTGAAGTCGCACAGGAAGTATCTCCGTTTTACGGTGGGATCGGAACACTACCAGTTTGCGGTCCTTCCCTTTGGACTTACTACTGCGCCTCGAGTTTTCACCAAGGAGATGGCAGTGGTGGCTGCGCATCTCAGAAGATCAGGGATTCCTGTATTCCCTTATCTAGACGACTGGCTGATCAAAGCAGAGTCGCCGGAGAAGGTGCTCCATCATCTGCAAGAGACAACTCAGTTGTTACACAAATTGGGTTTTTCGATAAACGTACCCAAATCTCACCTGGTGCCCTCCCAGCGCAACCTGTTCATAGGTGCGGTACTGGACACTACTGTATGTCGTGCATTCCCTCCACCTCAAAGGATTCACGACATTCAGGAGATGATTCCTTTATTCTACAATGGAGCGGTTGTTCCAGTCCTGAAGGTCCTTCGTCTACTCGGTCTGATGGCTTCTTGCATTCTGTTGGTCAGTCATGCACGCTGGCACATGAGGGCACTCCAATGGTGCCTCCGCAGGCAGTGGTATCAGCACAACTGAGATCTCGGGGAGTCAGTGAAGATCTCCAGAGAAGCTGCAGCGGATCTGTCTTGGTGGGGCGTGGAAGGCAATCTGTCGCAAGGAAAGCCTTTTCAACTGCCTCCATCAGTGGCCACAGTGATAACGGATGCATCCACTCTCGGATGGGGTGCTCATCTGGGAGACCTGGAGGACAAGGGTTTTTGGTCTCCGGTAGAAAGGTTGTTTCACATCAACCTTCTGGAATTGAGGGCGATACGTTTGGCGCTCAAGGCCTTCCTCCCTTCCCTTCGCGGTCGTTCGGTTCAAGTCCTGACGGACAACACGACTGCGATGTGGTACATCAACAAGCAGGGAGGAGTAGGGTCGCAGTGTCTCTGCAGAGAGGCTCTGCGCCTCTGGTCCTGGGTTCAGGACCATCAGATTTGTCTGGTGGCAAATCATCTGGCCGGAGTTCTGAACGTTAGTGCAGACAGTCTCAGTCGGCAGTTCTCCGCCGACCACGAGTGGAGGCTTCACCCGGAGGTTGTTCACGACATCTTTCAGATGTGGGGGACTCCTCGGTGGATCTATTCGCCACTCGCGAGAATGCGCACTGCCTGTCATTCTGCAGTCTCCAGTATCCGATGCAAGGAGCATTGGGGGACGCGTTTCAGTTGAGTTGGGGAGGTCAACTCCTTTACGCGTTTCCTCCCATACCTTTGATTCCTCGGGTTCTGAGGAAGATTCGTCAAGACCGGGCCCAAGTCATATTGGTCGCTCCGGATTGGCCAAGAAGGGTGTGGTATTCGGACCTACTCCACCTCTCCTCTCACCCGCCGCTCCGTCTCCCTCGCAGGGCAGACCTCCTCTCTCAGATGGAGGGGCAGGTTCTACACCCCCACCTCCAGACATTACACCTTCATACCTGGAGATTGAACGGGGCAACTTGAGTTCTTTTTCTCTCCCTCACGAGGTGGTGGATGTCATTCTCTCTGCCAGGCGTGACACCACTAAGTCCATTTACTCCTATAGGTGGTCAAAATTTGTTTCTTGGTGCAGGGAGAGAGATATTGACCCTTTGAAGGCTCATTTGTCTAATATTTTACAATTTGCCCTTTATCTGGCGCAGCAAGGTTTGGCTGTGGCCACGGTTAAGGGGTATCTTTCAGCCTTATCGGCGTTTCTATGTTTGCCGGATCAGCCATCTCTCTTTAAATCTCCGGTGGTTTTGAGATTCTTGAGGGGTCTCATAAATATGTTCCCTCCTACTCCTTTTGTTGTTCCTCATTGGGATTTGAATCTTGTGCTGACCTTCTTAATGGGTTCTCCCTTCGAACCCTTGCACAAGTGTCCCATGAGGCTTCTCTCTTTTAAAACTATCTTCCTCGTTGCAATCACCTCGGCAAGGAGGGTAAGTGAGCTTCAAGCTCTAAGTTCCAAACCCCCATTCCTGACCATTCATGCTGAAAGGATGGTTCTTAGGACCAGGGCTGCTTTTCTGCCTAAGGTGGTGACTCCTTTCCATCTTGGGCAGTCCATTACCCTTCCTACCTTCTATCCTCCCCCTCACCCGTCTAAGGAGGAAGAGAGACTGCATCGCCTGGACCCTAAGAGGGCGGTGTCTTTCTATCTGGACAGGACTAAGGACTTCCGGATGGACGACCAGCTGTTTGTTGGCTTTGCTGGCTGCAAGAAGGGCAGAGCGGTGCACAAGCGCACACTTTCCAGGTGGATAATCCTGTGCATCAAGATCTGCTACTCCCTTGCGGGTAAGGACCCTCCTGAGGGTATTGGAGCACATTCAACTAGAGCAAAGTCTGCAACATCTGCTTTGTCTAGAGGTGTACCTGTTGAGGACATTTGCAGAGCCGCGACTTGGGCCTCCCTCCACACTTTCGCGAAGCATTACTGCTTGGATACCGAGGTGAGGAGGGATGGCCACTTCGCGCGCTCTGTCCTCCAAGATTTCCTGGTGTAGCAGAGTGGACACCCTCCTCCGGGAGTGGGGACTGCTGTGGGAATCTATTCACAAGGTGAGGAATCCACACGGCAGATGTATCTATCAGAAGAACAAGTTACTTACCTTCGGTAACGCTTTTTCTGGTAGATACTATATCTGCCTGTGGATTCCTCACTGACCCACCCGCCTCCCCGTTGTCCACTCTGCTATACCTGGTCTTTCTGTATATATGGTTTATACTATTGTATTGATTTTGTTCTATATGTACTGTGTACATTGTATATTTGCATATTTGCTATCGTTGGTCCGTCCGTGTGCCTCGAAGGCACGGAAAAAAGGGCGGAACTGACGTCATCACGCCGGCGTGGGCCTGATATGGGGTCGGTGACGTCAGACGGAGTCGCGCGCGATGCCGTGCTCCTGTGACGTCGCCCACGTCGGCGTACTACGAAGAAAATTTCCGAACGTTGCTGACGCAAGGGGGATATTCACAAGGTGAGGAATCCACATGCAGATATAGTATCTACCAGAAAAAGCGTTACCGAAGGTAAGTAACTTGTTCTTCTTGGAACATTAAAATATCATAGTTAGTTACCCAATCTAACCAGTCCCTGGATTTCATTTTTGTGTTCAGACCAGCAATATTCCAGCTCAAAATAGTTAATTTGTCAGACAAAATAGGGGTGGCAACGGCATGAGTGGTTATTTTCGGTTCAGATGGCAGTACAACCTCGTTATTGTCATTCGACTTCTCTATAGGAGAACGGGTTATCAATCCTTCAACGGATCCAGTTGCATACAGGTAATCACTGCATGCTCTATCTGGGGGGGATAGGTGATGGTCAGTCCTGGGTCTCTAGCTCAGATAGTATACTGTATCTGTTAAAGAGTGGGTAGGGTGGTGGACCAGGGCCAGGTAATCTCTGTGGGGGCCTGTAAAAATAACCCAACGATAAAGGAGTAACGACAGTTGGAGGGCTAGGATAGGTGTTATTACTATTGAGTATGAATCTTGATGTTGAGGGGTGCCTAAAATTAATTACAATGCAGTCTCCATCAATGTTCTTAAATCGGGGACCAACCCAGCTCACACGACGCATGACAGAATTTCACTCGAAATATTTGTCCCTACCCCTTTATGTTTAACCAACCAGTCGATACACTTGTTATTCAACTGGACCCAGGACTCCCCTTGTCCCTCCTTAAGCGAAGGAACCCCTGCTAAGATCAAAACATATGGGCAGGCATCAGGGGGCAAGTGCAGTGCTGGCCCAGGGTGTTTTATGGGCCTAGCATCAGCGACTTGTCCCTTATCTGAACCCCTGGTATTTGTATTCCCCGTCTTCCTATGGTCTGAACTAGGTCCTCCTTTTGAGGTGCCAGCAACCACACTAGCGGGGCACGATGGTCCAACTGCAGCAGCAGCTACAGGATTATGCTGCAATACTGTTACATATTTACTTTTACCTACATAGACAACCCTGGGTACAGTATTAGATACAGGAGTACTACTAGTAGTAATAGGCCCTCCTCCCAGAATACCCTTACTAGCAGTCTCCATATCCTTCAATAGCCATTCTCCCCTCAGTAGATCAAGACTGATTACCCCTTTCCTTTTTGCATCTTCCTTTTTTACCAGGTTTTCCAGTCTGTCTAATCTTTTAAAAATTGTACTAAACTGTTTGATCATTTGACTTTCCATTTGTTTAAAAATTGTGTCCACTATAGTCTCAATAAAATTCCCATGTAACTTTTTTTGAGTGACACTTTCATTTATAGACTCTGTTTGTGTACAGGTGGAGTTAAGTCCTTCTTTAGGGGGGGTTATAGCTATGTCCCCTTCAGCTAATTGCACAGACTCATTGTTGTCGGTACCACCCCCAGATGATTGTTTCCCTCTAGTCCACATACTCTGGGGTGTGGGTTGGCTCTTGTTACGTGGGGGTTGTTTCCTTTTATTTACTGTTCGTTTCGCAGGGCCTCTTTTCCTTTTCTCTCCGACAGTCTTATTACTCGGGGTCAAAGAAGGGTTAGCAGCTGGAGCGTCAGAATCCTGCTGTGAGTCAATGATGATAGTTGGACAGCTGCCCCCGAGTTGAGCTACCGGTGGAATGGCCAACGGAGAGGGATTAGTAATTATGACCATGGGAGAAAGCGGCACAGCATTGGTAGAGCAATCTTGCTGGGGCTGTGAACTCATGAGGCCCATTGACATTCTCCTCTCAGTATTAGCATTTTCTGTGCTTACTAAATGGAAAGCATTTTCCAACATACTCTCAAAGGTGGGCGGGAGAACAGTAGAACCTTCAGGGGCTTGTGTGATGGTGCTGATTTTTCGTTTCCCCATGATCAATATCGGTGCTCACCTTGGCGACGTCTTAGAGGGGTGGCCCGCCCGACCACTCTTGACCACGGAGGGCCACAGAGGGTCCGCCCTTTTCCCGGGCTTAGCCCGGCGCTGGCCGCACGCTGCCGCGTAGCGGGGCTGGCGCTGATTTTTTGCGCCTCCTGGCGCGGTGGTCCTGAGAGCGACTTCCAGCCGCTAGGGCTGCTGGAAGTCGTAGTCCCCACAAGTCCGCTCTCCTCACTGCGGCCGCACCCGGGTGTCGTGGGTGTGCGGCGGCGGGAGGCGGAGCAAAGCAACAGCACCGTTGGCGGCGTGAGCACCGACGTGCAAGGCAGCAGGCAAGGGTCGCAGCCCTGTCCCAGGAATGGCAGCAAATTAGGGCAGCAAGACTTTCACCAGAAGACTCCCCGCTCCGCCGGGGGTGGCGCTGATTTTTATGCGCCTCCTGGCGCGGTGGTCCCGAGAGCGACTTCCGGCCGCTAGGGCTGCTGGAAGTCGTAGTCCCCACAAGTCCGCTCAACTCACTGCGGCCGCACACGGCTGTCGTGGGTGTGCGGCGGCGGGAGGCGGAGCAAAGCAACAGCACCGTTGGCGGCGTGAGCACCGACGTGCAAGGCAGCAGGCAAGGTTCGCAGCCCTGTCCCAGGAATGGCAGCAAATTAGGGCAGCAAGACTTTCACCCAGAAGCTCCAAGCAAGACAATTGTGATATTGGCTCGGGATAAGGTGGAGGGATCCCCTGAGACTAATTCTCAAGTGTACCTAACGGAGCTTTGGTACCTGCCATTCCATTATTCGTCTTATCACAAAGTGAGCATGCTTGCTCCAGGTTGCCCTTGATGACTTAATATCCAGTATAGTATTATTTAAGACATTCAGTTTGCCGATTATTGGTAGTAGTTCAGTCGGTTGGTTGGTAGAACCAGCACCCTACCGTCAGACTTGGCCAGATTTGGGAGATACATGGCCGAGCTGCAACTTAAGCTTATGGAAGAGTAAGGGGCCAGGCAATACAAGAGGCAACCTGGTTTGTTAACCACTCAGACTTCAGCAATTAGCTTTTATACAAATATATTTTTTTTTTAATTGCTGCTATAACCTTCTTTTAAATTTGTATGTGAGTCATATTGCAAATGGTTTTAAGTAACTGTGCAATATAAATAAAATTAATTAATTTAGTCGGTAAAAGCGATGTAATTTTAGCCAGGACCGCCCCGATAATAACCAATTACCCTTCATGTTCTGGCCTTCCTTTTTCCCGGCTAGTTCCTAGAGTAGCAGGGGAGGGTCGACCTCTATTGAAACTGAGGCAGCACCTGGGGTATTTAAAGGTAAGGAACTTTAAGTACCTTTTTTTATTGACCTTAGATTTAGTTATTCGCTTCAGTCGCTTAGCCTGTCTGCAACAGGGTGGATTATCGGGAGAATTTTCTCTCAATGGCATTGATATAGCGCTTGGTCCGGGAGCCGCTATGTCTAAAGATAATTGCTCTTGAGTATTTGGCAAGGAAACAATAGTGCAGGAGGAGACTGTGGCGCTATTAGGAATGCAAACCACAGCAGCAATAAGGGACAGCCTTCTCTTTGTCTAATTAATCTCATTGGTAATTGCTGTCATACCACTCTGTAGCATTCCATCCAATGAGGTGAGCGTGGAAGGTGTTTGAACTTTGTTCAGCCCCCCCTCCCAATTTCCTTCTACCCATCTTGGCACTTAATTCTTAGAGTTGGTGAACCTCTTTCAGTTGAAATAGTCCAGAAACCAGAACCAAGTGGGATACCTGGCCTCTTCTGGGCTCTGACGGGCCTACCCTTGGCTCGGGCTTTGCCTGGGTTCGGCCCGGGCATGCACACAAGTGTCCCGCCCTGTGGGAAAGGAGAGGCGCCTTTACGGCAGCAGGAGGACTGTACCCGCCTCCTGCGCTTCACAGAATGCTTGGAGATCGAATCCCATCCTAGCCAGCCACCACAAGGAGCAGGTATGGTTCTTGTAGGACCTCTTGCGGCCCATTTTGCAGAACCTTTCCATGTCCTTTCCCAGGTTAATAAGATATTTCATGGTGGAAATAGTGTCCATCTAGATCTATAAAATTACTGCATTTCATAGCTTTTTTTTAAAATCAAAATTTGTTGTAGTCTTTCAACATTATCACCTCTTGTTTGGCTCCTTCTAAATAATGCCTTCACTGGGTTTAATCCTCTTTAATGGCCAAATGTTATCCGTCATACATAGATTGTGTAGTTTAATCCTCAAGAAAAAAGCATAAAGATAAAGAAAGCAAAAGTATGAAGTACTTTTGTCTCGGGGTTACTTCGTGAATAGATATCTCTGATAGTATAAGAAGAGGTTTCTGTTTCTACACTGATAGGTAGGATGCCAGGCATCGGAGCTTGTGAACACATTATGATACAAGGCAGGCCTCTAGTTAACTTTTTTCCTGCTTTAGCAGACTATATTATAGGACCACAATTAAAAAAAAATACAATTTGTCTATAAAATTGGCAATACTGTAAATTTCAAGATGTCTTACATTTCTAGGAGGAAGCCACTCAAGTACAGCTTGTACTTTAACCAGCTCCTTTTGTATTCCTTTGTATGATAGCATGAATCCCAGAAGGCTACTGTAAGATCTTTCAAACTCTAACTTCTACATCTTTGCATATAACAAATGCTTATTCAGTCTCGATAACAATTCCCTAAGGTGCGTGATCTTCCACTGTAATAAAAAAGGTTGTGGTGATATCCTGATATGTCACCACATGAAGAACTAAGAAAGTCCCTTAAAATGTGGTAATGAAATGCTGCAGTGGCATTGCAGAAACAGGATGGCATGACCAACTACTTGAAATGCCCTTATTTGGTGTGTTAAATGCTGTCTTCCAATCATCACTTTGTTTAATCCATAAAAAGTTGTAGGCTCCTTGTAGATTAAACTATGTAAAGACTCTTGATGCAATGATTTGGTTTATCTAAAGAGAAATCGGGGGCAACGTAATCTGTTACATATGGTAATATTGTTCAGTTGCATATAATCCACACAAGGTTGAAAGTTACTGTCCAGTTTGGGGATAAAAAATGTAGACGCTCCGTTGGTTGAAGTATAGTGCCTATTAAACCTATCCTAGATTTTCTTCTAGATAGTTTCTTAAGACCTTATCCTCATGTATGACCAATGGATAGATTTGACTACGAGGCGTGTTAGCTGGTGCAATAAGGTCAATTTGACAGTCATATGCACAATGAGGAAGCAGCTTGTTATTCTGGGTCTTGCCGAAGACAACTTTAAATGCTTTGTGAATTAAAGGAATCTTGGTGATCTCACCAGTTTCATGTTGTAATGTCAGACGAGTGTAATTGGGCAATGTCTCTGCAAGGAAAGGAATTCTGAACACAAAATGATGAGGAAAAGGAAATGGTTTGCGTATTGCCGTCAATGAAGTGCCCAACACTAATGGAGTAAATGGTGCATCAATGAATTCAAAGGTTAGAGAGTGCTAAATAAGAGGTCATTAGTATGGACATAGCCTTGTGACAGAAATCACCAGAATGTTGAGTTCTTCCTTTGGTACCTTGAATTGCTTCTTTGACCTTCTTTTCTCGAGTTGGAATTTTAGCAGTTACCTGCAAAGAATAATCCATGAAGCATCTGAATTTCCCACAGACAGCTAGAAGTAGGAGCACACAAAATCCCTCTGATGTTGAAAATGTTATTGGCAAAAAACGAGTCTTGATTTGTTCAAACACTTGAGTCGTTCAAGCACATGTTGAGTTTTCAGGACAAGGACCTGCATCTTAGTTTGCATGGCACATTTCTGTACAATACATCCTGTTTTCCCACAATCATAAGCCTTCTTTTCTGTGTTGGTCGTTGTCTTCCTGTGTAAACAGCTGGCAAAAATTGCCTAATGGTATAGGCTCTTCTCGACTGGTCTTGTGCCTGTAGTTTCTTTAGTATCAGTGGAGAGTCACATACACACCACCTTCATTCTGTCTTTCGATTCTTCTGCTATGAGTTAATTTGGGAAGTAAAACAATCCGGGCATCCATGATAGTAGATCTATTCACCGAAAGAGAAAGTGTACTTTAAAATCTTCCTATAAACAGTGGAAAAAGCTGTAGCAGCCGCTCCATCGGTACACCCTGCTTCAGCTTTCAATTTATAAACTGACTTTCATATTGGATCATGTCCATGAAACGTCTGCATTGCAAAAGGAAACCAGCATGGGCTGACTGGGTGATCTGCTTTTTTACAAAATATTCCTGTTAATTGTCTTATACATTTTTCGTATTGCTTTAGTACATAATTATTCCCATTTATTAATTATGTAGCGCAGGTTAATGCCTCTTTATTCAGGTAGAATAAGATTAGGCAATCTAAGCTTGATCATTAGAAAACACTGAGTTTCGAGTAGAAAATGCAATCTACGTTTGGCAAAGAAGACTGAAAGATGTGAAGGTCAGGAGACAATTTTTCTAGGAGTGCCAAGTCAGACGTAGTAATTTACCTGTACTATCATCACCACCAGAACTGCAGAAGCACTCTGTGCTAGTATTAAAAGTCATGGAAGATTAGATACATTGTAAAGGGGCTGATTCATGGTGTTAAGTAAAAAAAAAGCTTTCTTGTCTAGCGACCTCTGTCGTGTCTAATTTTATTGATTACCTATGTCATTGTCTGCAGCAGATTACCTTCCTAACCCATAACTATATTCAGGGGAAAAGATTTTTGAGCTTGGAAAACTGTTGGGATTCAGTATAGGGAACCGGTCTGGATTGTCATGTTTGTTTCAGGCATACTGGTAACAAACAAACGGAAGACATCTAGTTTGGCAGAAAATGGGCACAAAGAGACAAACCTATTGCTCTGTAGATATGGAACCAGATGTGCATGACTTTTGTCATTTGTTTCACCTGGGATCTGACACGGGTAAGTAAAACACAATATTATGCTCTAATAAAGGCAACATGCAATAATATACGTTGATAGACAGACCCATTAGTTTCTGATTTTTTTTCAGTCTGCAACAATTTATGAGGCCAGCAAGCACCAGGAAATGCCCAGGGACCTTGAAGGAACCAGGCAGCAGAAAGCGGTTCTAGATAGAACAAAAGAATTAGCCATTTTTAGACCATGTACGCCACATAAGAGGAGGTTTAAAGTCAAAAAGGGTGAGAATGATGAAATCAATAAAGGTGTAGGACGAGAATCCAGTGTCACACTGCATAAAAAAACAGGACGCCACTACAGCATGCTAAAGGTTCCAGGCACCTGCTTCCAGGGCCTCTCTACTTATATAGATATGGAAGTAAGAAATGAGCTCCTACCGTGTATCCTAACCTGGAAGTGACTAACACTGCTTTCTATGATAGGAATGCTTAATCTGCCAATGTTTCTTCTTCCACAGTCTCCAGCCTGTTCCATAATTTTGCCCCAGTTTCAACAACAACATTTCTTTGGTAAGACCAAAACCAGGTTTGCAAACCCTGCCTGTCAGGGAAGCGAGTAATAACAAATTGAGAGAGAGGGAAAAGGACACTCTTGGTCCCCCTGTTAAATCTTGTAAAACAACAAAAGAGTGTCGTGAGAGAAGTGTGTAAGCACTAGACACAGAGAAGAAATCTCCCTGAAGAAGTCACAGTGGAAATCAGCGGGGTCCGGTAGCAGGAGACGTTAGGTGCAAAACGAGTGGCAGGCGTTGCGGGCGGTGTGCCATTGTCGCTTTCCCCCCCCGCCCGAGACCCATGGGGTGTGGATCTTGTGCATTACAAACAGTACAGGGACCTCAAATTGAAGGTTTCCCATCACTTTTGTTTGGTTTTTGCACTTTATTTTACACACTTGTTTTTAACTTTCACGTCCTTTGGTAAGGGTGGGCCTTAGCGCGCCCATACCGCCGAGGTACACCACCTGACGGTCCTGATGAAAGCCCAGTAAATGACACATAGACGGGCAGAAACATGTTGACCCTACTTTAAGTGGAAACAACCGAGTCATTAACTGGTAAGTTTCCCACACATATTTTACTTATGTCAAACTGACCATTGAATAAAAAAAATTCTGTATGGTACAGTTTCTGACATTTTTAATTCACATTTCTTTTTGACAGTTTTGCCACAAAGAACCTGCTCCGCAGTAATCTGGCGTTGTAGCACACCAAGGAGGCATTCGACTTCTCCTGGTGGGCCCGATGATGAAGCATGTCACCACGCAGGGTGGTGAGTTAGGGCTTCCTAAAAAAAAAACGCTGATTTCCACTGTGACTTCTTCAGGGAGATTTCTTCTCTGTGTCTAGTGCTTACACACTTCTCTCGCGACACTCTTTTGTTGTTTTACAAAATGTCAGGGAAGCCAACCAAGAGTGCCTGCTCAATTTATGAAGCCTCAGCAGATACTAAGAGAAAATGTGCGAATTGAGTGCTTAGTTTTGCTACTCCTTGAACCTTTCGATGTCAAAGCTACTTCCCTAGGCCAGACGGATGAGCGAGTTACAGGCTCTTAGTTCCTTTCCACCCTTTATTTTCTTTTACCCTGACACATCAGTGTTGTGAACCAGGGTTGTTTTCATGCCCGAAGGTGGTGACTCATTTCTCCTGAGTCAGTCCATCACCCACCCGATCCCATGAAGGAGTAGGAAAGATTGCATAGATTAGAACCTAGGCTGCCGTCTAGACCGTACCAAAAATGTTCGACAGGATGACCAGCGCTTCCTAGGGTACTGTCGTGCCAAGAAACACCAAGCGGTACAGAAAAGAACTCTTTCAAGATGGATTATCATCTGCAAGAAAACCTGCAATGCTAGGACCAAGAAAGAACCACCAAAAGGTGTATGGGCCTTTTCAGCCTGGGATAAAGCTGTCACTTCTGCACTTGCATGAGGTGTTCCAGTTGCAGAGATGTAAGGCCGCCACATCGGCATCATTGCTCACATTTGCCAAGCTTTACTGCCTGGATTCAGAGGGGGAAAAGATGACCATCTTGCCATTTCTGTCTTGCAGGATTTCCTAGTAAACTATTCATCGACACTGCTCCTAGGTGGGTATGGCTATTGAACCTATTCCACAAGTTTGGAATCTGTAGGTAGAATTAGCCATCAAAAGGAAAAGTTACTTACGTGTGGTAACTATCTTTCTGGTGGATACTCTTTGTCTATCTGCAGATTCCTCACCGACCGACCGACCCACCTTCCATTTTGATGGATAGTAATAGGGAAAGTTAATAAGATTCCAAATATTTATATATTTTGGCACTGCACACATCTATTGCTGTCATTCTGTCCTTTTGATTTGAAGGCTTGGAGAAAATGGATGGAAACTGGCGTTGCACCAGAGAGGGCACTATGTGGCTTTAGTGCCCTTATCAAACACCACTTCCAGAGTTGATTTGAAGCCAGTGCCCCGGTTAGTGACCTGAGAGATTGTAAGTTTCCGAATTCAGGCTTACGTCTGGCGTTATACTACAGGTGAGGAATCTGCAGGTAGACCGAGTATATGCCAGAAAGATCGTAACAGCAGTTAAGTATGTTTTTCTTCGCATACGCTTTCCTGACGCTTCCAATGATACTTTATGTGGTCTAGAAAATGAATCAAGTACCAATGACGCTCATTATAATTTCTCCCACTTGGGCAAATCAACTATGGTACTACCTTTTCTTGGAGATGTCTGTACATGCACGTCAACAACTTCCTTTTCATTCAGCTTTGCTCAGTCTGTATCAAGGCCAACTGCTTCATCCTAATCCAAAATCCCCCAATCTATTTTTTTACCACTGAATATATGCAAATGTTAAAAGAAGCTAGAAAGCTTATCTCTAGAGCACGTTATGCAGCTAAATAGGTTAAGTAGGTTTTATGAACTACTGCAATGCTCAACAGGTCTGTTCTTTAACTGTCATGGTAGGACACCTTATGTGCTACCTTTTGGTCTTGGAAAAGGATGAATTGGCATTCACATTTATATACAGGTTCATTTAGCTACAACTGCTGCATCTTATCAAAGCCGAGGCTTTTATGGAGGGTTTACAGGGTGTTTCCTCCCAGGGTAAAGCCAGCAGCCATGGAGGAATCTTTTGTAGTCATACTGGATTATTGGGAGTGCCATTTGAACTGTTTCATTCTTGCATTCTTCAGTTACTCTCCTGGAAAATTGTGTTCTTTGCTATAACGTTCTTGCTTCTGTTTAGTGAACTTCATGCTCTATCTGTTGAAGAGCCATTCAAGCAAATTTATAAGGACTGGTCTCATATAAATTGGCCTATTGATATATATTTTTTCCAATCCATGCCTTTTCCAAACACTATTGTGTGAATAAACAGGCCCCCTAAGAAGCAAAGATAGGTCAAACAGTACTTAAAGGCCCAACAGTGCTTAAAACGTTGCTTCAGGCTTTTCCCTCCTCCACTCACAGGCCACTGCTTTGTAGGTTTGGTACTGTTTTACAATGTATACATGGCATGTGCTCTGCTGCAAGCGGAAGAAGTTATTACCTGTAACCAACGATACAACCACTTATAGTGCTGCAGATTCACCTGCTTTCAAGCCTCCTCCCCCGATTGAGTCATAAGAGACAGTTGTCAGTAACACATTTAAGGTTTCCTACCCCTTTTGATCTCTGTAATAGTAGCATTCTAGTACTCAAAATACTAATATGTTACCTATCTATACATTCTCTCACCTCGCCATTATCGATGGTGTGGGCCACCTCACCTGCTTCCTCAGCCCCCCAACCCCCATACTGGTGTGTTCTTTTTGTGGATGTAGCACAGATTACCATAAAACTTAAGCCACTACTTCGAAGAAAAGCAGGTTGTACTATCCTGAAATCACCTCCAGATGGTAGGAGTGTGCACAGCATGCAAGTCTACAACGCTACAAGCTGCAAACTGATTATTCAAAGTAACATTTTCCTTTCCATCCATTTCGACATTAGCTACTCACAATGAGGCCCACAATAGCAGATTCGTTTTCATTTTCAAACTAACTGGTACTCTATTCATTAATATTAGATACAGTGAACACTAGTCTGTCTTGTTGCCATTTGAATGTCAGTCTTGTAGATCCCAGGCTTCTTCTACGGTTGCCTGTCAAATCTTAAATAAAATAAAGTGTACAAAAAACCTGGAGATTACCTCCTTCAAGATAAAACCTGAATAGCTGAGCTCTTAGAGGATAAGACGAGAAATGTTGACAAAGAGCATGAGGAGCTTTCTCAGAACTTGTTAAAAAGGACTCCAGTTGGTCCATCTCAGTTCACTAACTGACACTAAGTGGGCACAAAGTGGGGTTTGAGGAACAGATGGATATTCCATTAGAAGGCAAAATCCAGTGAAAAGTAACCCAACTCCCTCCCACCTTGTATACTATTTGGAAAGATTTCTTCCCTTAAAGTTCAATTGGAGACAAGTACCTTACTTGCTTCCGACCCACTGCTGCTGCCATTCAATTTTTTAGGTCTCGCCAAGATCGCAGCACACATGCGCTGCTCTAGAAGGGCTCTTGGAATCACTTCAGACTTACAAGAGCCTTCTTTGTGTGGGTGTGCCTCCTTCCACACATCCCAATGGCCTTTGCGTGTGGCTTTCAATAATTGAAAGCACGCAAATGGTCAAAGACGGGTGCTTGTCCCGCCTCTCCTCAAAACTTGCACTCCCATGGCCTAGGGATCTCGGGAGCTCGCAGGGTGCCATCTGTTCTGGATCAGGTTTCGATGGCAGCTGCATTCTTTACAGCACGCACGCGCGCACCACTCCTGGGCTTGTTCATCTTCCCTTTTATCTTCCTTATAGGAAGATGAAAAAGGTTACCGCACATTTATTTTACATGTGTTAATGTATTTTACTTGCCTTGATGTATTTCACTAGCCTTTCCTTTATCGGTACCCGAATGATCACAAAACCGACTTTTCCTCTTACTATTTGCTTATTTCACATTCGCCCTTTTATTTTCCACCCAATAACCACCCAATGTTCGGACTAAGCATGGTGGTCTTATCATTCCTCTAAGAGACAGCAAGGTCCGGTTTGGCATGGAATATATGAGATAACATTCATACTGGGTGGCTGTCAGTGTGCTCGGCTGAACCGTACAAGATGTGTTCGTTGCTGTTGACCTCTCGATGCCAAAGCGGGCACACACGGCACACAGTAGCCCTCGTTCATTAGACATTTTCTGTTGTGTGCTGCCTCTCTAGGGGTTTCTCTTGGTCTCTTCAAGGCTGGCTAAGCTGCTTACGTTCAGCACAGCCCATGAATGCGAGACACGGTTCTGACGGGAGGCTTGGAGTAAGGGAAGGCGGGGCGATGTTCTGAGGAGGGCATATTTTCCTTTCTGGATTTCTCTCATACAAAAGCTGTCTCTGCAGTTCTGTTCAGAAGCAAATGTAATCTCCAGATGAGTAACAATACTGGGAAATCCCTGACGTAATTGTCCTCTGCTTGGCTTCCAGGGAACATCCGTAACAATGGACACTGCAAAGGGTCATTCATGCAGGACGATCGGCGCCAAGTACACCAGCGCGCCAGCCTCTGCCCACCCTGCATGGGGTGCACAGCCGACTCTTCTCGAGGATTCTGATCCGGGTGGGCCATAACAATGCACGAGGGAGAGGACATGCATCACTACAGCATTTCGGGGAATATCTGTTTTAGGCACTACAGTTTTGACGTGTGTAAAAAGCGAAACATATATATTTAGTAATGTTGGTCTTAATGGGCAGGACCATTGTCCGTGCACAGTGCCCATTTTATACTGTGAGTAAGGGCACTGTGCACAGGTGCACACTGCCCCGAGCATGTCCATGGCCGCCAACCTGTCAAGGCTAAAATTAAGGTGATCCAGGGGTATCACAAGGTGCTATGAATATCAGCAATGAATCGCAGATGAGTCAGGCAGTGGGAACACCGCTCTATTTCACCACCTAGCTCTCCTTCCCCCTCTGAATAGCGCTGTTTCCTTCGGCTGAGCTCCCTTCTTTAGACCCGCATTTCTTATCCTACCCAATTCAGTTACCGGTATCCTCTGTTCTCCACAATAGCTCTTCTTTCCCTGGTTTAACTCCAGGTACACTCTACTCTCTCTATATCTGCCCTCATTCTTCTTCAGCCTAGCTCTTCTTTCCCCTCACAGCTCCAGCTTTTCTTTCGCGCCCGACCTCAGCTGCTATTTCTCTCTGATCTTCCTATTTTGCTACAAAGCTCCCCTTTCCAGAGCACATCCATACCACCAGAGCACCAGCTTACACCATCTTAGCACCAGCGCACCACCACTAGCGCAATCCCACCTCAGCAGCAATTCAGCACTAACGCAGCAGCACTTCTGCACCAACTCATCATTACTCAGTACCACCTGAGCACCATGTCAGCAGCACCACCACCTCAGCATGACTCCGCACCACAGCATAACTCAGCACCACCTAAGTATCATTCAGCATCACCTCTGCATCAGCACACAACCACCTCAGCATCACCTCCACATCAACACACCACCACCTCAGCACCACCGCAATCTGCCCTTGGTATCTGGTATATGTTGATTCTCCCCTAAAATATGTCCGCTGGTCGTGTGATAATTCAGGTACAGTTTGCCAATTCCACCATCCCATTGTTTATGTCCCCCCCCCCCACCCACCTCCATAACAAAAATAAACAATAACAAACTAGCATTACAACAGGTAAGAAGAAGTTGCCAGCATGACCAGGAGAAAAAAGACAGAAGACTTTTTTGATAGGGTCGTTCAATTGTATAGATTGTGTTCTTGGTTATATATTTATAACGTAACAAATGTTTATAACACTTATTTATTAAAACTTTTCAACATGCTGCACAGCAGCCGCAATGCACTACACCATAGCTTTAAGAAATTGGCAAAGGCAATTGCTCTGGCTAAACACTTTTAAGGTCCCAAAGGCAGGACCTATTGGCTATGCCAGTGCTTGTTCTACATGTGGTTTCAGTGATGTTAGACATTCTAGCGATAAGTTACCACAGGCCACTGATAGGGCAAAGTGTAAGTTTGCTCTGTGCATTGTTCCTCAATGGCTATGATTGTATCAGATGGCACACCACCGTAGTTTATAACAGGAGAGCATGTGAAGGTCGACATCAATGGTTTGCTGATAACATATTTTCTCCATGTGCACATGGTGGGGTGACACATTAGCCACATGATCGCTGTATTATTTCAAATCTGATACTTTATTGTCTCATTCATGTTCGTTACAGTCATCATAGTAGAATTTGTAACAGGCTTGATCCATTGTAATATGGCCCTAGATGGAATAGGATTGAAGATCTTGGAGGAACGGTTTTGGGAAAAGACTAGGAAGGAGGAAATAGGAAGAGGTGACAGGGTTAGGATTTGATTTTAAAGCTTCTCATTGTTATTATACGTTGTTTTTGATAACAGTACAAACAATAATGTGTTGATGCTTGCAAGAACATATGCTGTTCAATTGCTCCTGTGCCAGTAAACAAACCAGTGTGTTTTTGTTTATATATTATGTGATTGAATAAGGAATTGGAGAAGTCTATAAGACCAGACACCAGCCTCGTATCGGTTATGGCAGTCAACAATGAGATTGGGGTTAAACAACCAATAAAGGAAATCGGTAAGTCAAATGTGATTGTTTGTCATACATACCTATTCTTAAACAAATTTAACACATAACTTGTCTTGAATTTTTTCCCAGCTTTTCCTTGTTAACTTGCTTTTATTTGTGATCTAAAACACCTCTTACTTGTGTATTTAAAGTGTTTGAAGTGACGGTTCATAATCACTGTTGTCATGGGATGGTTTAGAATATATTAATCAATACCTCTTTCTAGGCTGATCTGCAAAACTTTCAATAAATTAGCATTTACAAACCAAGAATAAAATTCCACCACAGGACTCATAATGAAAATACACTAGCACTGCTCACCTCCTTCCACCCTTAATCAAAGAATTTGGCCTGACCGCTACAGTGAATACTTTTCACTCCCCACTTAACTCTGCACACTAGGCTACTATATGTGTTACCTGTAAAGCTAGGCTACCCACTGCAGGTTACCTCCAAACCTTTGAATTGTAGATTTCAGACAAACCTGTACAAGGTTTTAAAGAAGAACTTCAGTAAAGAGAATGTACCTTTGCCAGGTAACTGGTTATCAATAATTTTAGTTTTTAAACTGTAATCTGTTTCTTCCTGTGTGAAAAAAGAACCTAGCTTGGTTGAGTAATAAAAGGGGCACAAGAACGCGTATTTCTGCTGCTTTGTTCTTTCATAGATTCACATGCTTGAGTATTATCTTTTGTAATGTGGGACCCTCAGTATATTAGGCTGAACAGTAATTCTTTTACTGTGTTGACAAACATTAGATTAACACTTTCCATATGCAACCTCGGCACCTCATTACGTCACCCAAGCTTTAGCCAATTAGTTGGAGTGATACCTCCCCTGAGGCTCCAACAGCCTGATTTTTCCACTGTTTGTGTGTATGAGGAACCCTCTCAAGTTAACCATCTCAGTCTACCACGGTATCTTCAGGCAGAAAAGTGTGACGTTTTGAGCAAGTTTTAGCCTCATATATTTTGGACCCAGAGACAGAAGTTTTGGGTTTGGAATGCCATGTCTTAAAAATGGAGAACCGTCTAAAAATATGCTGAAGTTGCTTTTGTAGTAAGAGGTACAAGGCTTCAATGATGATGAGGATGATCTTGAGACTTGAGTTTCAAAGGACTCCTAAAACAGGGATAGGGTACTCAAGTGGAATTGCTCGATAAATCCCTAATTTAGTCTTTGTGGTGAACCTCTCCATCCTTACGAGGTTGTACCCATATAGGACTTCTAGTCGGATGCCATCTAAGGAGCACATCGAAAAACATATAAAACTTCTGAGGGTAGACATTCATTCTTAAGGAAAACCGAGCCTTCTTCACACAAACAAAACCCTTGAAATAGAAAAAGTTGAGCTTCAAGGCCCCAACATTTCTACCAAATCTTGTCACAGTCCAGCAGGATTGTCTTTCTCAATCCGAAAAAACCTTCAACCTTAGTCATAAAAGATAGACTGTCGCCATGCGTGTGAGATCCTGGAGCACAATATTAAGAAACTTTCATGTTTGTCAACTAAATAAATGGAAAACAAGCAAAAGAAAGGCAACAATTACATTTAGATTTTCTTGAATCAGTTCAGTCTATAATCTCACCTACTGATAATCGTGTGTTTTTTTTGGAGCTCTCAAATAGATCAAAGAGGAAACTTACAGACCGCTATTCCTCACAATCATTTTCTATACCGACTTTTAAAAGATGCCAGAAAAAGAAATTCACATCTGCTGATTCTGATCCCAAGTTCCTGAGAGCGATGTTTACTGCAGCTTCTGGGTTTGTGGCAGCAGTAAAGAGTTTAATTCTGCTAGCTTGACTTAACCGAATCTGCCAGAGAAAGAAAGCAGAAGATGGGATGCTTTAGGCCGAAAAGATTGTCGAACCTCAGTGGGCATTGTGAAAGTTGTCATTTTCTCTTCTTTTGAGTCACTACTATTGAAATATTTGAGGGAAATTCCTGATGGCTCAAACATGCAACATTGACCCCCTCATGCAAAACAGAAAATACTAGTGTTGCTCTTTCATGGCAGGGTCTCTTTTCAGGCCTCGTGCAAAATATGAAGACTGGAGTAGAGACCTTGAAGTCTGGCGATCTGGAGAAGGGAGAGATCTTGTGTGCTGTTTAAATATTTTAGCAATCGGAAAACACAACTGCAAGAGCGGAAATAACAAAACCTGCAGTCCTTTCAGATGCAGTCTTCTAGAGGAAGGAGTAATGACCATTAGCCATCCAGTGCCACAGAGAGACACCTGCAAGGCAATGACTTCATCATCTTTCTCTACCAGCCATCCTGCGGTGTAGCAGTAAATCACAAAGGATTAGCAATAGCTGCACAATTCTGTTTGCCGCTCTGCTCCTCCGGTCCGGTTGTGGGGGTTCACAATGTGATGGATTTCTGCAATTCTGGACTAGTGTCAATCGTCAACTGAAGACATAGACCCACGGAGAATCTCAGCCGTCTCCAAGTTCCTATCAGGATATTGAAGGTTTGAATACCTCACAAGAAATGAGGAAAAAGGTGGTAGAGCGAGAGAAAATACTGGGGTGGCTTGCTATAGTTCTTGGGCTTTTGGAGTGGGCTGGCGACTGTTTATGAGGCTGGGTAGATGAATATTTCTCAGGCAGTGCAAAGATCTCTAGGCAAGTATGGTAAATACAGAATTGTAAATGTGCATGAAGTTAGTATTCGTACGGTGAAAAATTTCCTAAAATGGGGATGGATGAACACTACAAAAAATAAGGCTAGCAAATTACTCTGAATAAGGACCTCACCCAAAAGGGAAATCAAAGTGTGAAACAAGAAGGGAGCCAGTCTGACGATGAATCATTGCCAGGCATGGAAACATTTAATTAAGTTTGCGCTCTACCACTGTTGAACCAGAAGTGAATTTCGGAATGCTATTTCCCTGTCTTTATTTTTTTTTTTTATAATTCTTTTTATTGAACAGTCATCAAGTTTTAAAAGACATTACTGAGGAAGCAAGGACATTACATTCAACAATGGTAGGGATGAGTAACAGATAGTGTAGGTGCGCAATGAGTACAGATTACGGGGTTGGGGGGTCGTCAGGGTCAAATGCAATCGGGGGGGGGGGTACAGATATGACCTCTGTAGGCGTTCCAGGGGTCCCACATCCTGGACCATTTTTTGGGGCAGCCACGAGCCGTGAAGACTCTTTTCTCTGTACATGCACCAGTCTAGATCCTCTTTTCATGTGTTTACTTCAGGTGCCTGCGGCACCCCCCACTTTTGTGCTATATTCCTTTTTGCCACCATAAGTCCAAGTGTGGCCCATTGCGTATGACAAACATTTAGGTCGGTGGGCTCCCAAATATTTAAGAGGCATCATCTTGCTTCAGGGTAAAGGACAACTGAGAGCGCACTCAGTATTTCGTGGATCTTGCGGTAGTAAGTTTGGATATACTCACATTCCCATAGCATGTGGAGAAATGACCTTTCTCGTCCACACCCTCTCCAACAATCACCTGAGTCGGATCTACCCATCCGGACTAGAGTAGGCCCTGTGATGTAGACTCTGTGCAGGATTTTAAGGTTGACTAGTCTAAGCTTTGCTGAAGTGGCCACAGCTCTAGGCGAGGACACTGCCTCCTGCCTATCCTCATCCTCTAATTCAAGGCCATCTCGCTCCCATTTCTCACGTAGTGGTCCGAGTGAGTCAGTCATATTATTTATTAGTTTTATGTAGGTTAATAATATGGCCTTGTCGGGTAAGTGTCCGTCCAGCAATCTGTCTTCTAACGTGCATTGTGCCGGAGGGGAGGAGCCGGCGAGGAATTGGGATTTAAGTGCATGACAAATTTGCATATATCTGAAACGTTCCGAGTTAGCCAGCTCACACTGCTGCTGCAGAGAGGTAAAGGACTTCACTTCGCCCTTGTCCCACATATCGTTTATCGTTGAGTTTCCGATAAGATCCCACTCGTCAAATCCCATTGATTGCCATAAGCTGCCTAATTGCTCAGAGTCCCATAGGGGGGTTGCCAGTGTAAGTCTCTGCTCCCAGCCCAGATTTTTGTTCACTGTGTGCCAAATGTGGACATAGTGGTTGGTTGGACCTGTAAGGGGGTATCGTTTAGGCTTGCAATATATTGCCCGATTTAAATTCCCACATGGGAATTCCCATCTGTCCATGGCATAGACAGGATCACGAAATTGACAAAAGGTGCCCTGATCAATTGCTTTGAGGTGTTCCGCCCAATAATATTTCTTAATATCTGGGAGGCTGATCCCCCCCCCATCATACCAGTTAAGTGTGAGTTTAGTCAAAGCGATACGAGGCGTCCCGTCCCACAGCAGGTCTCTCTGCTGGCTCTCGACCTCCCTAAAATATCCCACTGGGACTGGATCCATGGCGTCTGTAAGACGTAAAGGAAGCGGGGCAATGACATCATCTTGAAAATGGCCGCTTTGCCTAACAGTGATAGTGGGAGGGTTTTCCAAGTGGCTGTGTCGCGCTTAAGCCTTTCCAGAGGCAGGAGAAGGTTTGGGTATAGCGAAGTTTGGGATCCAATGTAATATAAATACCCAAATATTTAAAGCCCACGGTATTAACTGGAATCGGGCAATAGCCTAACATAACAGGAGGATCTCCCACTAGGACATGAATGAGGGATTTTTTCCAGTTGATGAAGAATCCGGAATATCTACCAAATATTGCTATGATATCGAAGACACACATTAGCGATTTCTTTTGAGAGCCAAGATATAGAAGGATGTCATCGGCATAAAGGGAGTTACGGTCCTCCCACCCAGGGCTCTAATCATTGGGTCTTGACGAACCCATGCCTCCAATGGTTCAATGGCAAGTGCAAAGAGGAGGGGAAAGAGGGGGCACACTTGCCAAGTACCCCAGCTTAGTACGAATGGGGCTAATTTTTTGTTGTCGACCACGACCTGTGTGTGGGATTCCGAATATAGGACCCGCACCCAACGAATTTATTCGGGGCCAAAACCTAGTTTTGCGAGTACAGCAAACAGGTAAGGCCACTCAATGGTGTCAAATGCCATGGTGGCGTCTAGTGACATCACAAGGGCATCTTCGCGGATAGTGGCTACTCTGCCCAGAACACCATGTAGTCTGCTAAGGTTCAACGCGGTGTTGCGGTGCGGCATAAAACCTGACTGATCAGGATGGACTAGTCCTCAAACCACCTTTATCAGGCGGTTTGCCAGGAGTCTGGCCAGGATTTTAGGTTCATGATTTAGCGGGAAGATTGGTCTGTATGAGGCGCAATCTGTTTTGGGTCGACCCTCTTTATGGATAGTGACTAATATAGCTATCCTCTGGTCTTGCTGTAGTATTCCCAACTCTTTACTTTCATCGAACATGTTTTTTTAGATACAGAGCTAATTTGTCTGGCTTAAGTTTGTAGAGCTCGATGGTCAGACCATTTGGGCCCAGGGCTTTCCCGGAGCGCAAAGCTCTAATGGCCTGTGCAATTTAATCCTTAGTCAAGGCAATGTCTAGGAAGGGGCGGTCATCGGTGGACATGGTTGGAAGTCTAATTTCTCGCAGCAGGTCCTGCGCTTCTTCCTCTGTGTGGGATGAGCTGGAGGGATACACCTTCTGGTAGTGGGTGGCAAATTGATTCGCGATAGCTTGAGGGTCGGTAATGGATTTTGCATCGGCACCTATGAGTTCGGGCACCAGTCGTTCTGCCAGCTCCTTCCTGTCAAGCCAGCGATCAGTTTCCCTGCCTTGTCTCCCAGTTCGTATTTTCTTCCCAGTTTTTCCCTCCCAAAGCACTTGGCCCTGTCTGTCACTAGAGCTTTATATTAATCTTGTTTGAGATGCAGTGTGTGATGTTTTGCCGGTTTGACCTCGTCTTCTAAGTCGGTTTCTAACCTGCCAAGTTCCACCTCCAGGTCAACAATCTCTTTTTGTCCTTTTTTTTGGCGCCAGATATGAGTGATAGCGCTTGACCCCGAATCACGGATTTGAATACTTCCCCAAAGGATTTGAGAATAATCTACTGTCCTGTCATTGTCATGGAAGTATGAGTCGATGGCTATTGACAGTCCTTAGGTTTCGGAGATGCCATGGGTTAATGGGGACGATGCATCCCACCTGTCCCTGGCCAAGTACCATCTTTTGGAGAATGGTCTGAGATAGCTCTGGCTAGGTGTTTAACTTCTCGGATATATGCCGCCTGTGAGCTGGAGTCAGGACATAGTTAATGCGGGAAAGGCTATGATGGGCTCCGGAGTGGAAGGTATATTGGATATTTCCTGGTCGGTATGTTCTCCATCCGTCAACAAGCCCCAATGTATCTAGAAAATCAGGCAGCCACTTGTGGGAAGACCCAAGTATTCGCAGTGGGTATTTATCCAGCGTACCCGAGACAACTGAATTTAAGTCTCCCCCCCCCCCCCCTCCCCCCCCAACCACCAAATGACCTTCTGGAAGAGAGAGTAGAAGAGAGCCTAAATCTTTGAAAGTGGTATTTTGTACGCCTGGTGGTATGTAAACTGACAGTATTGTGAGCGTGTAACCCTCCCAGAAGCCTGTGACCCCTATGTATCTACCTCTGTCATAAGACCAAGATGATTGAACGGCCAGAGGGAAGGAATTCTTCACTAGGATGCCTACTCCCCGTGAGCGAGTAGTGAAGCCAGTGTGAGCTAAAAGTTTGTAGCCCCACCTATGAAGTGCTTTGCAGAAGGTCAAAGGGATTTGGAGCACCCTGCTGACACGTCACAGCTGAATTACCTCATGCATCATGGTCGATGTGGTTCAATGTTGCTCGCTTCACACACAGTTCTCACAGTTTGTTGGCCAGTGCCAGTAACAGTATTCTTTTCAAGTGTATCCCCAGACACGCGTTTCTAGATTCCTCTTTCATCAGTAGGGAAAATGTTCATAGGTCGCTGGACGTGCTGCCGCAGTTTCCTCAGGGTTAGTGCCACTCTCAGCGCGCAGGTGCTCACAGAGCTAGTCAGCCCACGGGAGCCAGCTTAAACAGTCAAAGGGATTTGGAGCACCCTGCTGACACGTCACAGCTGAATTACCTCATGCATCATGGTCGATGTGTCCATTTCCGGACTGGCAAAGACGGAAATGTTTAGATACATGCAGATTACACATGCGCTAAAGGCCCTGATCCTGCCAGGCTCACAGGTACCAGAATCGTCGCCCCTGGATTTTATTTTATTTGATTTACAGACTTATAGAGCGCACGTATGCCCAAGAGCGTCTTGGCGCTAGGAATGACTGGAATGCTGAAATCCTACGGATTCAATTGTACTTCTGACCTTTCAGACAGGCTACTCACAGATCATATGACGAAAAAAGCCATCTCACAAACATATAGGAAAATAATTAATAACCAGCCAGACCCCACAACGACACTTAAAGCATGATGGGAGGAAGACATAGGTGAATTAGACGAGGAGGACTGGGAGGAAGCAATAACAGCCCCTAAAGGAGTGCCAATCCCGTCCAGGGGGAAATTAATTCAACCGAATGCGTTTCCCTGCATTTATTACACAAGACCACTGCTACACAAAATGCCTACGACAATGTGGCGAACTGGGAAAATACTGGCATACAATTTGGGAGTGAACCAAAATTGTGACGTATTGGGCGGCAATCATGGGTACGATGCCAAAGGTGACGGGAGTAACAATACAACCGGAACCTAGGAGATGTTTACTTAATATATGGGAACCCACGGAACTTAACCATGCAGCTAGAGATTGGGTGACGTTAAGGACAGCAATAGCAAAACAAAATATAGCGCAGCTCTGGGGATCCAGACTGACCCCGACCCTTGGACGATGGTCCCAAGACATGGACGGTGTAATGATGGCTGAGATATCGGTATACCTACATAGAAAATGCCTGAAAAAATGGTCCTGGGTGTGGGGAGGATGGAATAGGTATCTGGGCAATATCTGTGTAACCCCAAGAGAGGAGTCGATGTCTGAGGAAAGTGAATGAACTACTTCAATAAATATGCATCTCACAGAAGATGCTGAACACTGACATAGGTGAGGAAAAGGGTGCAAAAGAAAAACTCTGATTGATGTATTGGTTGGATTTATCGAAGTGATACCAAACTGCTGTTGTCTGATATTATGTGATGTATGTACAGAATATACAAAACTCAACGCATTGTAATGTAATGACAAACACTGTTAATAAAGATTTTTTTTTTTAAACAAAAGTTGTGACGGGCATTCTAGCATACTCTGCAAGTGTTAATTAACTTTTTTTGGATCACTGGTTACTCAAGACTTTGTCGCAATCTGAGCTGACAGTAAAGCTATTTTTAAATTGGCTCTTTATGTGAATGGAAACGAATCCAGGTTGATTGCAAAGCAAAGAATTCAAAGGTTAGGTGTGGCTGTAGACAAAAGGAGGATGAGTGGACCTTTCCACATGAGGCTTATTTAGTAGTCTAACTCCAGTCCTGGAAAGGTTGAAAAGTAGTAATTGCGCAGTGCTGCCCAGCGAGCACAGCTCAAGGCAACCACCCATCCCCTCCTCCCGCAAACCTCTTCTCACTAGTGAGGATTCAATATTCCACAACACAATCATATCATATCCTGATGGAACCTCGGCATACAATGCAGTTGTACAAAGAGCAGCCTACCATCATGGTATGGTGATACAGATGGGCAGAGAAGATTTGCTAATAAAAAATGACACCTGATGTGAAAGATCAAAGCAGTATTTACAAATGTTTAAATCTGGCATCAATCCCACCTGAAATAACATCACTATCCCTAGTAAGAAAACGCCACTTATTCGGAGGGTTGACTGCATGTGGAAGGTCTAAGTTGTTCCATGAATTGCTTCAGAGCCCTTGGTCTCGCTGTTTTGTTTTAACTGTAAAGTTAATCAACACCCCCAGCGAAAGTGCAGTTCTGCATCGAAAATCCTAATATTTGTATATATAAATTGTCGGCTGTTTAGCAAGACTCAATTTTTATTTGATGGCATGAAGAACCTTACCTCATGGTTGGGCATACTAATATCCCCTAAATCCAGACTACTGATGGTCTGCTTTCTGATAGAAAGTAATCACCTATAGCTCAGAGTAAATGGATTGCTAAGAATATATGCCCATGAGTTGGCAATCTAACCAATTTGCAAGCCCTGCTCATTAAATATGACTCTTGTCACTGGAAAGAGTTTAAAGATATTGTACATCACCTTCCAGATTTGGAACACAAAAGTGCAGAGGAGATTGTACAACAGAGTGCAGCCTTGTTAAACACTGATATTCAAAGTGCATTTGATGCAGTTCACAGGACCCATTGCCAGCACCAGCCTTTTTCCTACATTGCCCTGCTTGACTCTGTGCCTTCATCTTTTAATCCATAAAGTCAGTTTAACTTGCTAAATCAGACTTTTAATGGGAAATGGGCAGCTAAATTGATGGGGACACAGCAAGAGCGGCCTTTCCCTATTTTTGTAGGGTATGGGCAGGAGACATCCTGCTCTTTAACCCCTTCCACGCTCATGACGAGCTGGGCTCGTCATGAGGTAGCCTCCTCGCACGCTCATGACGAGCCCAGCTCGTCATGAAACATGGGAATGAGTAAATCCCAGCACAGGAGGGGAAAATGCATAGCATCGATGTGGTTAAAGGCATTGTACTAGAGCCTAGACATTAACACAGCAACACCAATCGTTCTCTCAAGTTCCATTAAGATTATTCTTACTGGAACAGGTATTGGCTGACTGGAATTCGAGAGACGGCTCAAAGCCTTGATTCAAGTCTTTTCTATGGGGCCAGTATCAACCACTCCTTCTTCCTCTCAACTTCCCTTCCCATGGACCCTGTATTAATTCTAGCTTGTTTAAAATATATGATGATTCGTTTGCTCATCTTATCACTTCATTTGGGCTTGCTGTGATGACCTAGGACGACGTAACCCAGATTGTCCTCAGGTTGGGTGACTAACTTTTTTCAGGTAGCAAGGTTGAGGAAACTGAATAATCGCAAACTTGATGACAAATCAGAGGTCATGATTATTGGCCATCTGTCTAGCTTCTGGGCATATTGCATGTAGCTATCTGACCTAGGCCCTCTGCCCCTTCTTTTTAACTCTGTAATGAGCTTGGCAGGGTTTTTCCAATCCTGCTTTCTGGTTCTCTCCTTTGATCAATAACGTATTCACCTGTTGATTTTTCTGACTGTAGATGCTTCACACAATCATCCATCTTTTGTCTGTCATAATGCAACTGTCCAGTCATGTCTCCACGTAACAATTTATTTTTCAGTTTTATATAGCGCAAACTTGACCCAAAGGTATAATTGTGCTTTACATGAGCACCAGTTGCATTACAGACGGACACATGTATTTTTTAGGCACAGGGAGATTAAATGATTTGCCCATAATCACAGGATGCTTGAGCCTCTCACAGACTCGTACCTAGTTCCCCTATTTCAAAGTTGTCCATTCCATCCATTAAGTCACACCCTCTCCTATGAAACAATGCAGTTTTTTTTATATTTTGATCTCCATCAGTATCTTGTTGATAGGCTTCAATTAGTGCAGAACTCTGCTGACAGGCTTCTTTGAAGTATTCCACACTGAGTATCTGTTTCATCTTACCATTACAAAAATCTGTAAATCTCGATCTAGTGGCCGTTCTATTGCTTTCATTGCGTCCAAGTTTTGTAATCAGTTTCCTTTATCCCTTTAAAAATACATATATTTTATTAACATTTTTCTATGTATGTGTTGAGCTTACAACATGACACATTCAGGCTCATCTTAAGATCGTACATTATGGATACACTTAGGAGAAACCTAGCCAAGGTGATTGGTCCGGGTTTTGGGCCTGTCTAATAGGAGGCCAGTGAGTTTATCATATCCAAGTAGGTCAGTTCCGAGTTCTCCCAACCAGTCCCGCTGCCCCTGCCGGTAGGAGACAGTTTGCCGTTAGGGCTCCATATCCGTCTAATTCCATGGGTTCTTGCTGGCCAGTGAATGATAGTCCATACATTTCTCTCCCCGTACTCCACACCTGGTCAAATTTCTTAGGATAACCCCATGGTGCATATACAACTTTCTCCACCCCATACATGTGTCCATCCCCGTAAGCCACTGGGTCTTTTTAGGTATAGTGGGTGACCCCCCGTTATATGCAATATAACTCTTCGCCACTATCCACCGAAGTGTTTAGAAGATCAGCTTTCTCCATCGTAGATTAATGTCCCCATGGACCATCAGAAGTAAGAAATGGGGATTATGTGTTCTCTCCTCTTCACATACTGCACTGAGTTCCCAATACCTCTGGATCTCTTCGCAGCCCCACAGAGTGTGATAGGACAAGCCTTCTGGATGTTACCCATTTTGTGGAGCTTAACCCTATCTAAGTGGACCCTGTGTAGGATATTCAATTAAATCAGGCGGAAGCCCAGTCATATTGCAACCTCCCGGGGATGCATGAGGGTGGCCTCTCAGTCCACATCTTCCATCTCTCCCAGGTCCTGTTCCCACTTTTGTCATAGGCCCCTTCGGTTGTCCTGAGTATTATTTGTAATAACCTTGTAGAGTGAGGAGATTGCCCTTCCTGCCCAGTGAGTAAGTAAGTAAGTTTATTATGCATAGTTAGTTAAAACCAGTGCAAAGCATAGTACAAACAGTAGAAAAGGACTTTAAAATAACATAATAATTTATACATTATTGTCGTCATTAAAAAGCATGCGCTAAAAAACCCAGTCTGATTGACCAGGAGCAGTTGTCTTTAAGGCGGGGCTGCGTGTTCCCTTGAGTCCTGTAGGCCGCCTAAATGTTGCCTGTGTCAATGATCGAGAGTTTTTGTTTGGACAGTTTTTGCTCGATCATTGCAAGGAACTTAACGTATCTGCAATTCAGTTTCGTGTTCGAAGGGTTCAGGCAGGCGAGAACCGCGTGCCTTCTCGTGCAAGTCCCTAGCTGCTTAAGCTGGACCTTTAAGAGCTGTTGGCGGGCTGGCCGTAGCTCTTCGCAAAGACAGGTCAGATGAAGTATATCGACCTTATCTGTGTTGCAAAACGGACAAACCTCGTGGCCATTACTCCTGTGCCATGGTGGAAGATACTCTCTGCTGGGCAGAACCCCTAGTCTGTATTTCAAGAACTTCAGTTTTGTTGTCTTAGGATAACCCTGGCTGAAGTAAGGTTGTGGTGTCAGCGATTTATATGAGTTTAATGACATCCAGGCATGGTTTCCTTTGGCGAATGTGGCCTTGTCCTCTAGCAAGGATAGAGTTTTAACAGTTTTCCAGACTAGTTTTTTGAATGGGTTGTGCCCAAGTTGCATGTCCCAAATCGCAGTTAGGTTGGTAGCCCCCAGAGCTGCCTTCAGGTAGGATCTTGCCTGAGATGTGTCCCTGTTTTGAATATATTGCCATAGCAGCGAGTTTAGAGTGTTGGTGGTGGCCGAGCGAAGTTTGTGGCAGCAGATGATATACACTCCCTGTCTGGCAAGAACTTGCTTTTGTAATCCAAATTCCAGCCTAAGTTGGGCAGGCGATGTGTAGGGCGGAAGGGAAAACATTATTCTATAGGCTTTTGTCTGGATTGTGTCCAGGATCTTGGAGTCTCTCCCACGAAGCACCTCACTGCCATAACAAATAGAGGGGAGTAGCTTAGTTTAATTTATTTAATTTAAAGCCATTTGTAAAGCGCCTGGTTACTCAAGAACAGAGTGTCCCCGCGCTGAAAACTGCATAGACGCTAGAGAAAGGAGAGCTGGAGAGCCATCTGAGGGGCGAACAGTTAAGTGCGTGGAAATGAAAGAGTTTTCAGTTTTCCCCGAAACCTAGTTTCAGAGGGCTCCATACGGATCTCGAGTGGGAGTTCGTTCCAGCACTTAGAAGCCAGATATCCAAACGAGCAGCCACCCATCCTGGCTCTGGTGACTTTAGGAATTTTAAACAGCATAGTCCCAGAAGATCTAAGATTTCTGGAGGGGCGGTGTATTGTGAGGAGGCTTTTTAAATAATCAGGCCCTGTGCCATGAGCGATGCGATGGGCAAAGCATAATGCTTTAAATTTGATTCGCTCCTTGATGGGGAGCCAGTGAAGTTTGGACAGGGCAGATTTCCCTGAGGCTCTGCGAGGAAGCTTGAGCACAAGTCGTGCAGCAGCATTCTGGACACACTGGAGTTGGTGGAGTCTCTTTTTGCTCAATCCCAGTAACAAGGCGTTCCCATAGTCCAGATGGGGGGTTTCTAGGGCATGGACAATGGTCTTCCTGGAGTCCATTGGGAGGAGGTCTAATACCTTTCGGAGAACCCTCAATACGCTGAAGCATCTGGCAGAGACTTTGCTGACCTGAGGAAGGTATGAGAGATTTGAGTCGAGTGTTATGCCCAAGTTGTGCACCGAGACCGCTGGACAGGGCAGGCTACCTAATTCCGCAGGCCACCACACATGGGACCATGCGGAAGAAGATTTTCCTACCACCAGAAGCTCGGTTTTATCGCCATTGAGGCGAAGGCAGTTCTTATTCATCCAGGCTGCCACAGAGGAGAGACAGTTGGAAAAATTAATGGCATCCTCTCTGTGGTCCGGTGTAAGCTTGAACATCAGCTGGGTGTCATCAGCGTAGCTGACTATGCCCACCCCGTAAGTCTCCACTATGCGAGCCAGGGGTTCCATGTAGATATTAAATAGAGTAGGGCTCAAACTAGAGCCCTGAGGAACACCATGGCTCGCCTTCCTAAGAGAAGACTTAAAGGGGGGGCAGTGCATCTGAAAATGCCTGTCAGCCAGGAAGGACTCCATCCATGCCAGGGCATGTCCCGTTACTCCCATGTCAGATAGCCGAGACAGCAGCGTTGTGCAGCCTCGATAACTCTCAGATAAGGGGTTAGAATTGGCCCCATCAGTTGATTGGCTATGTTTTTTAGTGTGACGGCAATGCGCGCCCCTCTCCTTTTTGCTTCCTGCTTTTGCTGTGCAAAAGTGCCATCTCTTTCAAAGAGGACTCCCAGGTATTTGTAGACAAGTGCCGACTCTATTTTTCGACCGCCTAGTGCCCATGACTTCTGAGGCTTCTTCTTGGTGTTAATCGACATGGTGCTTGTCTTGCTCAAATTTATTTTAAGTTTGTTTTCCATGGCGTAGCTGTGCATTTGGGTCATAAGCTTCTGGAGGCCGATGTAGGTATGGCTAAGTAGCACAACGTCATCCGCATACAGCAGGTTGCTCAGGGTTTTTTCCCCAACCTCGGGGAATGGGAGTTGCATGTATTGAGTGAGCCTGATAGATCCGCCATAAACAGATTGAACAGTATTGGGGCAAGCACGCACCCTTGCTTGAGGCCTTTGGTGGTACGAACTTTAGATGACAGGTGTGTGCCGCCTCCTAGCTTCACCTGCACCCAGTTATCAGAGTGTAGAAGCTTCAGCATGCTTAGAATCGCCTGTGGTATTCCCCATTGTGCCAGTTTCCCCCAAAGTCTGCCTCTCTCGATGTTGTCGAACGCTGCGCTGAAATCGATGTAGCACATATGCAGCGGCAGTTTTTTTGTTTTTGCTGCATCAATCATTAGAGAGATGGCCAGAATATTGGTAGCTGTTCCAGTATTTATCTGGAAACCGGTCTGGTTCAATGGTATGATCTGATTTGAATCCGCCCATAGCACAATTTCCTCTAAGAGGGTTCCCTCAAAGTATTTTGCCTCATTATCGAGGAGGGCTACTAGTCGGTAATTGTTAGGGTCCGTTTTGTCGCCTTTTTTGAATAAGGGGACAATCGTCGACCCTCTCCAAGATTCTGGGATTTTGTGTAAGAGTCTTACTTCCGAGAATAGCGGTTGCATGTTGGTAGCCCATTCTGTGATCTTTTCCTCACATGCATATAAACTATTGAACATCCATTTATTTGCATATACAGCTATACACACACTACCACCTTACTTCTAAGGAAACTTACACATACGTACTCTCTTAAATAATCACTTATAGAAACACATACTTATTTAAACAGGAACTCTTACAATCTCTTACTCTCACATATACTCACTTATATACATCAATATTCACATATACTACATTAAAACATATGTAGTTACTGATAAAGACACTAGTGAGACAGTCATTCACTCACTAACACACACATATACACACTCATCCACCCATACAGTCCTGCACATATGCTGTCTTCAAAACACATACAAACAGAGTCAGTCATTCATGCATCTATGTGCTAAGTAATACCCCCACCAAACCATACAGACACTCGTACTGATACTAAAAAAACATCTAATAACCCATATACATATACATGTAGCTACTCACCAACCTATGCAGCCACTTATACACAAAGTGTAACACTAATACATATATTTAAATATTTAAACATTACTCACTAATATATGTATTCACTAAGATGCACTTAATAAGCCAGTTAACCAATCAATTTTTTATTTAAAAAAAACATCAGTTTAGACACTTATTTAAACATTTATTCTTCCATCAACTTTTACATATACATATATAAAACATATTTATTTTTCAGAAAGATACACATTCACTGGATGGTGTCATCAGTGATGTCATGAGTGATGTCACTGACCATGTCATGAGTGATGTAATATGTGACGTCATCAGCAGTGCATTGCACGCGCAAGTTTTAGTGAGTCCAACTAACTATAACGTGGGAATTTCAATGGTTTTATGTCAGTAAAATTCCCAGCTAACTATAACTGGTGTGAAACCTATGGTTTTTTCAGTGAATTTAATAGGTTTTTTAAATGCCAATTCCTAACTATAACTGGTGTGAAACCTATGGTTTTTTCAGTGAATATATATATATGTATATGTTTTAATTCAATGGCTCTGCAGCAAAGAAAGCACACGGCAGCAGAAAAGTCGGTGAAACCTCATTTATTGCATGAAGAGATAATATATATATATATATATATATATATCCAACACAACTCCAAACTTCACTTTCAAGTAAGGAACAATGACACCTTGCTGCAGGTTCAAAACGATGCTTTAATTTCATGTAGAAAGCTTGCACAGGTTCAAAAAAGCCCAACGCGTTTCTCCTCCATAAGAGGCTTGATCACGGGTAAAGTCTCTGCTTCCACCTTGCCTCGTGATTTAACACTGCGGTTTGGTTTCCTCCCAGAGTGCAATTGCAAACAGGTGTGTCCTTTATTTTTTCTCCATGAAAAGCGGCAGCATGTTGAAACTTTATTGTTTTCTTTCACACAAGTGCTGCCAAATGTCTTTAAATGGGGACTGTAAGTAACTGCAAAGTTCGTTTAAACCCTGTCTTAAACAATAATTGCCTTCTACCAGCACGATCATACCCTCAGCCAGCAAGTGAAAAAAACTGCATCTTGCGTCCCTTACCAGCATTCTTTTTGATTTTTCTCTTGGAACATTTTCCGTTTTTTATCTTCCAGAATGCTTGGCGAGCCGGGCTCATGGAAAAATTCAATGCCACAAACGCGTTGGGCTTTTTTGGACCTGTGCAAGCTTTCTACATGAAATTAAAGCATCGTTTTGAACCTGCAGCAAGGTGTCAGTGTTCCTTACTTGAAAGTGAAGTTTGGAGTTGTGTTGGATTTAATACGTGGGAGCACCGGTACCGTTGCACTGACCCACCCTGCAGAGTCTGTGGCTCATTCACCGGCGCAACTTTGTGGCATATATATATATATATATATATATATATATATATATATTCACTGAAAAAACCATAGGTTAGAGACCATATATAGTTAGCTGGACATTTTATTGACATAAAACCAATGAAATTCCATATATAGTTAGTTGCACTAACTATATATCGCGCACCCGCAATCCACTGCTGATGATGTCACATATTACATCATTCATGACATGGTCAGTGACTTCACTGATGACATCACTGATGACATCTCAAATGACATCACTGATGACATCACTGATGACATCTCAAATGACATCTCAAATGACATCACTGATGACATCATGACACACCAATACCAGTTACTACATACGCACTCACTGATTCCTACGTCTACACACACATTCACTTATTCACCCATACAATCACTCATACATACAGTCACTCATTATTACAACACTATCATATGCACTCATACACCTATGCAGACACTCACACACTGCCACTCATCCATGGAGTTACTCACACACCTAGTCAGTCCTGTAAAGAATCAATCACACTTCCATTTCCTCATCTATACAGTTAAACACAGAACACCATACTTCAGTGACATCACTGATGACATCACTGATGACTTCTCAAATGACATCACTGATGACATCTCAAATGACATCACTGATGACATCATGACACACCAATACCAGTTACTACATACGCACTCACTGATTCCTACGTCTACACACACATTCACTCATTCACCCATACAATCACTCATACATACAGTCACTCATTATTACAACACTATCATATGCACTCATACACCTAGTCAGTCCTGTGAAGAATCAATCACACTTCGATTTCCTCATCTATACAGTTAAACACAGAACACCATACTTTTCACACATATACTAACACATACTTACTCTTATACAATCACTGATACAAGTACACATTGATATGCACAGTCACACACCTCCCAGCCAGCCACACACACACTCAGTCTTCCATACATCCACTCATTCTTCAATATGTAAAACATATTTAAACTTTACAAAAACACACAGACACTAGATGATGTCATCAGTGATGTCATTTGAGATGTCATCAGTGATGTCATCAGTGATGTCACTGACCTTGTCATGAATGATGTAATATGTGACATTATCAGCAGTGGATTGTGGGTGCGCGATATATAGTTAGTGCAACTAACTATATATGGAATTTCATTGGTTTTATGTCAATAAAATGTCCAGCTAACTATATATGGTCTCTAACCTATGGTTTTTTCAGTGAATTTTCAAGGTTTTGTAAATGCAAATTCCTAACTATATATGGTCTATAACCTATGGTTTTTTCAGTGAATACATATATAAACATATATAGTCTGCATATCTATATAAATATAAATGCATGCATACATATACATATATGCATACATATGCATGTTATTTACATGAAAGTTTTAAAAACACTAATAAAAGCAAAGCTAAAAAACCACCTCATTACAAACAGAATGGCTTTAACTTAAACGAGGGCGAGATCTATTGCATTTTCAATGCTTGTTTACTTTGGTTCTATCAAGAAGGCATTCAGATGTGTCACACATTTGCCATAAATTCTGAATGTTAGCACTCTAGTTGCTCATTAGATCACTGTAGTAAAGCTAGTGCTCACCAGGGAAGTCTGCTGCTAATCATGGTTTGCAGCCATTTTCCTGCATTTTTTATCCCGCAGACTTTCAGTCCGCATACCATTATCCCGCAAGGTCATTGACCTCGCATACCATTATCCCGCATTTTTTCAAAACGCATGTGCATTTATCGCGCATGCCTTTACAAAGAATTACGTTTTAAAGGCATGTATGGTAAATGCATTTGCGTTGTGAAAACCACGATGACGAGAGAGGTAAGTGGGTTTGTGTTAATTTTTTCGTGGGTTAGTGATTGTGTAGTGTAGTGTAGTGTAGTGTTGTGGTAGTGTAGAGTTGTGGTGGTTGTTTAGTGTAGGGTCATGCTGGGGGTAGTGTTTTAGGGTTTAGGGTTGTGTTGTAGTGTTTGCGTAGTGTAGGGTCATGCTGGGGGTAGTGTTTTAGGGTTTAGGGTAGTGTTGTAGTGTTTGCGTAGTGTAGGGTCATGCTGGGGGTAGTGTTTTAGGGTTTAGGGTTGTGTTGTAGTGTAGGGTCATGCTGGGGCTAGTGTTTTAGGGTTTAGGGTAGTGTTGTAGTGTTTGCGTAGTGTAGGGTCATGCTGGGCGTAGTGTTTTAGGGTTTAGGATAGTGTTGTAGGGTTTGCGTAGTGTAGGGTCATGCTGGGGGTAGTGTTTTAGGGTTTTGGGTAGTGTTGTAGTGTTTGCGTAGTGTAGGGTCATGCTGGGGTGTAGTGTTTTAGGGTTTAGGGTAGTGTTGTAGTGTTTGCGTAGTGTAGGGTCATGCTGGGGGTAGTGTTTTAGGGTTTTGGGTAGTGTTGTAGTGTTTGCGTAGTGTAGGGTCATGCTGGGGTAGTGTTTTAGGGTTTTGGGTAGTGTTGTAGTGTTTGCGTAGTGTAGGGTCATGCTGGGGTGTAGTGTTTTAGGGTTTTGGGTAGTGTTGTAGTGTTTGCGTAGTGTAGAGTCATGCTGGGGTGTAGTGTTTTAGGGTTTTGGGTAGTGTTGTAGTGTTTGTGTAGTGTAGGGTCATGCTGGGGTAGTGTTTTAGGGTTTTGGGTAGTGTTGTAGTGTTTGCGTAGTGTAGGGTCATGCTGGGGGTAGTGTTTTAGGGTTTTGGGTAGTGTTGTAGTGTTTGCGTAGTGTAGGGTCATGCTGGGGGGTAGTGTTTTAGGGTTTTGGGTAGTGTTGTAGTGTTTGCGTAGTGTAGGGTCATGCTGGGGGTAGTGTTTTAGGGTTTTGGGTAGTGTTGTAGTGTTTGCGTAGTGTAGGGTCATGCTGGGGGTAGTGTTTTAGGGTTTAGGGTAGTGTTGTAGTGTTTGCGTAGTGTAGGGTCATGCTGGGGGTAGTGTTTTAGGGTTTAGGGTAGTGTTGTAGTGTTTGCGTAGTGTGAGTCATGCTGGGGGTAGTGTTTTAGGGTTTAGGGTAGTGTTGTAGTGTTTGCGTAGTGTAGGGTCATGCTGGGGGTAGTGTTTTAGGGTTTAGGGTAGTGTTGTAGTGTTGTAGTGTTTGCGTAGTGTAGGGTCATGCTGGGGGTAGTGTTTTAGGGTTTAGGGTAGTGTTGTAGTGTTTGCGTAGTGTAGGGTCATGCTGGGGGTAGTGTTTTAGGGTTTAGGGTAGTGTTGTAGTGTTTGCGTAGTGTAGGGTCATGCTGGGGTGTAGTGTTTTAGGGTTTTGGGTAGTGTTGTAGTGTTTGCGTAGTGTAGGGTCATGCTGGGGGTAGTGTTTTAGGGTTTAGGGTAGTGTTGTAGTGTTTGCGTAGTGTAGGGTCATGCTGGGGTGTAGTGTTTTAGGGTTTTGGGTAGTGTTGTAGTGTTTGCGTAGTGTAGGGTCATGCTGGGGGTAGTGTTTTAGGGTTTTGGGTAGTGTTGTAGTGTTTGCGTAGTGTAGGGTCATGCTGGGGGTAGTGTTTTAGGGTTTAGGGTTGTGTTGTAGTGTTTGCGTAGTGTAGGGTCATGCTGGGGGTAGTGTTTTAGGGTTTAGGGTTGTGTTGTAGTGTTTGTGTAGTGTAGGGTCATGCTGGGGGTAGTGTTTTAGGGTTTAGGGTAGTGTTTGTGTAGTGTAGGGTCATGCTGGGGGTAGTGTTTTAGGGTTTAGGGTAGTGTTGTACTGTTTGTGTAGTGTAGGGTCATGCTGGGGGTAGTGTTTTAGGGTTTAGGGTAGTTTAGTTGTTTAGTGTATGCTAAAGGCATATTCGTTCTAAAAGTTTTCGTTATTTTAATTTGCGGCCTAATAGTACATACGGGATTTTTTTTGCGGACTGATGGTATGCGGGATTTCGTCATATATTCGCTAATCATACTTTCTATGGCAAAATGAACCCCCTCATTTTGTTCCTTTTTAAATTAAATGTTTTAAGAGTTACCACTTTATTCCAATCAAGATGGCTTCAGGTGTGCCATACCTTTGTAATAAGTAGGACTGTTAGCACTCTAGTTGTTGTTTAGAACACTCTGGGACATTCTGTCATTGGGCTATAGTTGGGCTACATCTGGCTGATATTTGGGCTACATTTGTTTTTTTTGTCTCTGGTTGCCATCTTTGGGCTACATTGGGCTACATTGGGCTACATGTGGGCTCCAACATATATATAGCCCAATATATATTTTTCAAAGTTAATTTTCGTAAAAACCACTGGAGCCTATATCTTGAGACATAGCAAAGGCACATCGGGCTACCAGTCCCTACAATTTTGCCAAGTTTGGTGTAAATCCATTCAGCCGTTCAGGCTAAAAGTGAGGCCAACCGCCCTATGGAAAATTGCATGGGAAAAACACGTTTTGGGACCCCCCTTTTTTCTCGGCCCCCCCCTTGACGAAACCCCCCCAAATTTTCAGGGGCTGCTCAGAAACAAAATGTTCAATTTTCCTGAAAATTTCAGCCAATTCTGTCCCCAAACGCCAAAGTTATTCGACATAGAATTTTCAAAAATCCCATAGGAAAAAAATCCTAACTGTATATACCTACTGGCTTTCGCCAGTAGGTAATATATATATATATATATTTGCATGTCAAATGTCAGGCGGTAGTTGTCCTTGTGCACGTGTCTGTTCGAACAGTTGTAGTAACTTTGGGCCCACCTGCCCTGCCATGCTCTTGAACTGTTCTACTGGCAGTCAGTTAGGCCCTGGTGTCTTGCCACTCTGCTTCTCTATAAGTGCCTCTGTGAGCTCCTGAAGCATCAGATCGCCCTGTAGCAACTCTATCTCACCCCCTGCGACAAGGTTTGGAGGTGCAATTTTTCTAGGAATTGCTCCAATTCCAGGTAGTCTTATCTACAGTGTGTCCAGAGCACGGTAGTATCTGGCGAGATGCTGGGCTATGTCTCTATTGTCTGTTAGCATCTCCCATGTCGGGGAAACAGGGTCCCCCAGCCAGGGCACCTCTACCTCCCCATGGCTCAGCCAGGCCAATAACACCTAGCTTGCTCTCCCGCATTGTACAGTTTCCTCTGGGTTGGCAGGTAATGACTGCGGGCCTCATCTTCCACAATGTTACAATGCTCCTCCTTAGTGGTGGTTCGGTGGCAGGGGACATTCTCCTCCGGTAGTGTAATAGCGCTGTTATAGTTCTAGGACCCTGTGTTCAAGGGTGGATAGTGTATCTGCTGCGGCCACCAGCATTTGTATTTTGTTCCGCAGGACCACCTTGTAGGCTTCCCATACTATGATGGGGAAGTCCACCAAGTGCTTATTCTCCTCGAAGTATGTGTCCTGGTCTTGGAATTCCCAGTCATTTGAATCTCCACTTACCTCTCCTGCCTCATCAGGTCCGAGACTGAGTCAGATTTGTGCAAGTCCGTGCCAGGGAGTGAAGGCCCAGCCATTACGGTCTCTGTGGAGGGACCCTCTGTGAGGGGATCCCCCCGATCCGAGGGAAGAGTAGCAGACGGTCGCCGCCCCGCCCCGTCAGGCGAGTTCGATGCGTCCCGGCGACGGCGTCTCCGTCGGCGGGACCCGGTTCGGCACCGACTCGGCTTGGGCTCCTCATGTCCAGAGTGGGAGTCGGATCCTCGGTTGGGGGAGGGCATCCGATTGGGTCTCAGGGGCCTCTCCTCCGTGAGCCAGGTCCAGGCGGCCTCCGGGTGTCGAAGAAGAAGGATCGGTCTTGGAAGAGGACCTTGAGCCGCGCGGGAAACAGGAGACCGTATCGCAAGCCCAGTGCCCGAAGCTTCTGCTTAACTTCGTCATAGGATTTCCGTTGGGCCTGGAATTCTCTTGATTAGTCTGCGAAGACCATGATCGTGGAGTTCTGGTATTTCAGGGGGCCCAAGTCTCTAGCAGCCCCCAGGATGGCGTCCCGGAAGTTAAAGATACGGAGGATGAAGGGCCGGGCAGGACCCCCCCCCCCGGGGGGGGGGCGGGGGGGGGGGGCTTTGTTTGGCGCTAAGGAGCGGTGGGCCCGTTCGATGGCAAACTAGGGGGAAAGTTTCTCCGCCGGCATCCAGGAGCGGAACCAGGATTCTAGGAAGTCAGCCACCGGGCCCTTCCCCACCCCCTCTGGAAATCCAACGAAGCGGAGGTTGTTCCGTCGGGCCCGGTTTTCCGCGTCCTCTGCTCTCCGGTGGAGGTCAGACGTCAGGGTCTGAAGGCGGGCCACTTGGGTCTTGAGGGTGGCCAGGTCATCCTCCGTAGAGGATATATGGGACTCTGCCTCAGAGATGCGTGCCGTGGCGTTCCTGAGGTCCTGCCGGATGAGAGCAACATCAGCCCGCACCTCCCCGATCTTAGTTTCCACCGACGCCTGGGAGGCGCTGATAGCCTGGAGGATGGTGGATAAGTCTCCCCCCTCCGCCCCAGGAGGGGGACCAGGGCCAGGGTCTGTCTTGGTGAATTGGTCCATGCGGAGTTGTGCGGAAGGGACCGACTGCTGCATACCTTTCCCCCTGACCACGGCACCTCCGGGGGGGGGGGGGGTCAGGCCGAGGGGGGGCAGGCTTCGCGGATGTAGACGGTCTAGGCACCATTCGTCTCCCCAGTCTTACGTTGGCTCAGGAGGACAGGTCTCTGGGTACGACAGGCCACGCCAGCGAACCACCGTCAATCCCCCGGAGTCCCACCCGGTACAGGGAGAGAGGCACAGAGGGCGGAGGAGCTGAGGGGAAGGGTTTCGGTGGAGTCTGCCACGGCTCAGGTTTAGGGCAACAAGCCAGGGGCCGCTCCGGGCACTAAAGCACAGGGTGCTGGGCGCAATCCAGTCACGAGGAGGCAGGACAGGGGGCCAGGCAGTTCCCAATTACGCAGGGGGGGGAAGCGGGGGGGGGCCGAGGGCCGGCAGGGGTCAAGCGCCACCCAGGGGGCACCAGGGCGGACAGCAACACAGTCCTGGTGGCAGCTCACAGGTGGGTACCCCAAGGGCCCCTCAACCCAAGCCCCGACCCCCTCCTCACCTCCTGGCCAGGCTGCCCAGATCTTCAGTGGGGGCCCCAAGGCGAGCTCCTCTGCAGCCGTCGGTAGGGCGGGCCCCCGGGCCTCACGGGGAGCCAGGGCGCGGAGGGGCCGTCTCCAGGATGGATCACTACGGGGATCAGTACAGGCGGGCCCCAAAGACTCCTTCAGGTGCAGTCACAGGCACACCAGGCGCCCCCAGGCCTCAGACACCTGGCGCGGCGCAGGCAAGTTGTGTTTAATGTAACAAGTTGTTGGATACCTTGGATAACCCACTTTGGTCGCCCCATTAGAGTTAGCACAGCACTTGCCAGTTAGGCGAGTCAAGCTTTTTAACAATAAAAATGAAAGTTCGTGTTTTTACTATCTGGACATGTAAAATTACATGTTTTACCCACGGTATATGTGGCACCCTGCCTTAGGGCTCAATAGACCTGCCATAGGGATGACTTTAACAAACACAGGGGGAAGTCTGGCTTTGCTATTGCTTTAAATGAGAAACTCAGGCCAGCAGTGTTAAAACTGCTCTTCCAGACTGCAGTAGCAGGCTGGGGAGGGTAGGGGGAGGTATTGTTTTACTTGTGTCACACCCAGGGTGGCACAACTAGTACTCCATGTCCTGATGTGAACCTCTAACTTAGATGCCTGGAGTACCATTTCCTTGGGACTTACAGGCAAGTTAGCTTAGCCAATAAGATATGAGCCAATTCGACATACTAGTTTAAGGGAGAGGGCACAGGTACTGAAGTCTGGTTAGCAGGCCTCAGTGCACTCCTAGTTGCAAAACCAGCAGCATTAGTTCAAAAATCTTACGGGTGACAATACAAAAAGAGGTATTTCCTTACAGATGCCCCAAGGGGGAAACGCATTTGCATGTTTAAGAATGCATGTTTAAGAAATACATTTTTAATTTTTATTTTGAAGAAGCTTTATTATATTTTTACATGATGTTAGCTGCATGATTTGCATACCAAATGCTTTCATGGCTTGGCTTGCAAACGGCCTCTTAGAGCCAAGTCTGACCCTTAGCTCGGCTGTCGCTCAACTTTCTCAGTTTGTTGGCTCGCCACCACTGGTGCAGAATAACAATATTGTGTCCGAAGTTGCGCAGCCATTCAGTATACAAAAAAGTGTGCATCGAGATTGGGATATTTACATAAATGTATTTACAGCAAATAAACTGTATTTCAGTGAACATACTTTTATGTAGCGCGACACGTGGATGTCTTATAAAACGTCTTCCTACTCTTGTCCACGTGAGGGTCAGGGAAGAGTGACATCAAGTCAAAAAAGAGTGTTCGAAAAGCACAAGGTGGTTTTTTTTTCCAACACAATCTATGGGACAATTTCAAAAGCAAAATGGAATACTTAAACATTCTGTGTTAAAGTGAAAAACATAATAATTAAACTCTGGAAGCAAAAACTTTTTTCTAGGTTGAAATACATACTAATGAAAAGGAAACCATTTCAGTGGATATGTGTTTTTTCGCAAACAGTTAGTCTCCCTACTAAGAAAACAGTTTATAGTCCCAATACAAAATGTCAGGCCTCCCAACTGTTTTTAACCATAAGAGGTCTTTGAATAGGATTACCACACTCGCCATGAAGGTAAGTTTATTCTTTTCCTACGATTTGATGATTGCTTTTGTTCACATGAATGTTCTGTTTCTCTTTTTTTGGTTACACTGGCTATTGAAATCTTGTTAAGTATGGTTTAGTGACTTGTTTCCCTTTGGTATGCTTTTTGTCTATTTTTTTACCTAATTTAAGCCTCCTTTGCTTTCATGTGTGGTTCGAAACGTTAATATTAGAAAGAAATGCTAGTCAATGAAAAAATAAATTATTAACTGCATAAACATAGACGTGATTGAGACGCCAGTATTGGTGACGCTACTTCGCCACAATATTGGTGAACCTGCCCTCGCCACAGGTTTTCCTTGCTCACATGTATTTTGAGGGAGCGCAAAAGGCCCGCTAAGATGAGACACTGTTGAGTCGGGGCATTTCTAAGTTGAAGCAACTAAACGGCTTCTGCTCTCTGTTTGGGAGGCATTTTGTGCCTTACTAAGAACATAGAAGTTCTTGGATCCTGTCTATTGGTTACCATGGGTTGGTTTTCCTTGTCACTCTCATTTCACTGTATATTATTTGTGTCCCAGCTTGTCAGTTTTGTGTGTGTTCGTCCCAAGGAGCATTGCCTCTTCAGCATCACTTTGATTGCCTTACATCTCTGCTTCCACTACTTGTTTTTCAATTATTACTTTTTTCTCTTGTGTTTAGAGTGCATGTATTTTTACTGTCTTTCTCATGTACTTCTCTCGTCCTGCAGTCCGCGTTGCTCTCTGTCGCTTCTCCATGCTCTCTATGTTGCGCTGACCTGTGTGCTGCTTCTATCCATTGTGACCATGCAACCTCCATCGTGCTTCCATACCACTCTTGTCTTCCTTTACATCCCCTGTCTTCCTTTACATCCCCTGTCTTGCTTCGCCATCCAACCCCGCCCTTCGGTGCCCTCCTTCCTCCATTTTGCTTTGCCACTGCCTTCGCATCGGGTGATGTGCATCGTACAGAAATAGTCTAACAGGCCAGGGCACAGTTCTGAAATTGTTAAAGGTGATTAATTCAGCTTAATAGCTTGATGGTGGTGTTCTCAGTATCAATTTCTCTTTTACTATGAACTTTTATTTTTTTATTCCTGCAAATAGGTCACATATGTAATTCCCATAAAGTTTACTTCCATACGGATGCTGCACAGGCAGTTGGCAAGATTCCAGTCAATGTAAATGAAATGAAAATAGACCTGATGAGCATCAGCGGTCATAAACTCTACGGACCGAAAGGTATTTTTTCAATTATTTACTCAGATGAATGGTCTTTTTGTCACACATGTTGTCACTTGTGAGTGTGTAGCTTACCAAATACGATCAGTGGTGCTCAGAAGACAGAATAAAGGGTAAGCAATAACCTAAAACATGCAGATAGGTGAAATATATTTAAAAGCGGATCTTAAGAGAACAAATATAATTGTACAGTACTCCTGAATTGTACATTTTCACGAGTACTGTACTCCTCAAAATTGTTTTTTTTGTTGATGAGTTTGCATTTCACTGTTGAACAGCATGTCTAGAGAACATTTGCCCCGTGATTGAACGCAATTCAATTATGGTATCACCATTTGGGAGGCGCTAGGGGGCGCACAGCGGAATGGCTGCCTGACATGCAGCTCCGCCGGGCGATCACACACAATGTGATCCATTACCGCTGAAAACCCACCATCCCACGCAACGCGACTACCAACATGAATGGGAAGGTAGGGAGCGAAAACTGACCCGGACCGCTGCGGTGTCCGCTCCCGCCGTGCAGAAATATTCCGATTGAATCGCGGAGGAACGGGACTGCCTGACAAAATGGCCGCCAGTAACCGACATCACCTGGGTTTACAGCGCGGAGGTCGCAGCTGAATGCCAGCATAGCCCGATATTTACGGCCGGAGGTGAGCGAATACTGCCCAGTTCAGCGTAGTTGCTCAGAGTTGCCGCTGTCATTGGAAACGCCGGCGGAGCAGAGCTTATCTCCGGCCGGGTGCCTGACAATATGGCGGCGCCACTTGAAGAAATGGCGGGCTCTTCGCAATGACGCTGGCGGGCTACTGTTGAGCTTTCCGCACTACCGGACCATCGATGCTCGGTGGGGAACTGAAGGGCGCCCTAACATGTGGCTTGTGAGTCTGGGGATGGCACCACACTGACGTCCTGTTCCCGCCCGCACTCACATCTTGGGAAGTGGATTCCCACTGCACTGAGCGTTGGCAGGAAGTTTGTGGGGCTGGGGGCGATGCAGGGCACCCCACGAATGCGACCGAAGCTATCCGGACAACGTTGGGCTGCTCCTGGGCTACCACTGACCGCATAACATACGCAATCGTCACATTCTGGCGCAAAATCAGCTGGTGGTGACCAGAACGGACGCGAGCCTGACCCCATTTGCTGCTGCGAGCTCTCACTGTCGGGGAACCACGGCGACAACGGTCAGAGTCACGAGGGCGTCTGGACCCGCGCGGAAGAAAGTACAGTCACCGGCCACTATCATGGGGAAGCCGGATAAACAGCAGCAGAAACTGACCTTCGACAACAGGAGAGCGTCGAAACCTGCAGACGATTTGGCGGAGCCCGGAGGGTCTTCAGAATCGCCGCAAACCACTAACATGGAGAAGATACTTTTGGCCATTCAATCCAATCTTCAGGATATTAATGGCAAATTGGACAATTTGACGTGCAGGATGGATGGCATGGCGGCTCGACAAGAAAAACATGGTGAACGACTGGATGAGGCCGAAACAAGGATATCGGCTGTAGAGGATGAGGCACGAACGTCCACCACGAAGTGCACTGGAATGGAACGGATTCTGCAGGTGATAAGAGCGAAGGAGGAAGATTTGGAAGCGCGCTCAAGGCGCAACAACGTGCGAATCGCAGGCCTACCGGAATCGACCAACACAGGTCGTATGGAACACTACGTAGAGGGGTTGTGCAAGGATATCTTTGGGACGGAGGCCCTGTCGCAGATCTTCATTGTGGAAAGAGCCCACAGGTCGCTGGGCCCCAAACCACCGCCCGGTGCTACACCCAGGCCAATTGTGGCGCGCATCCTCAATTATCGAGATAGGGACACGATCCTCCGGCTTGCAAGGGAGAAGGGCAGAATCACCCACCAAGGCAACACTCTGGAGTTCTACCCCGACCACACGGTTGCTGTTCAGCAAGCACGTAAAGAATTCGCGACAGTGAAGGCTAAGCTGAGAGAGTTGAATATTGTATACTCTATGTTATACCCTGCCCGCCTTCGAGTAGTGTGGAAGGAACAGGCGGTTGTACTGGCGACACCCAAAGCGGCCCTTGACTTTGTTAAGACAGCACAGCGAGAGGCGAGGTCTGCATCCCAAAACGATCAGAATAGAGACTCGGATTGATGCGGCGTGAGGAATGCATCAAACTACGGCGACGAGTGCATCTAATCGGATGGCCGCTGTGTACTACTACTGAACTGCGAGAAGCGGCCGACTACGAATCCACCAGAGGTGAGATGTGTGCGTTGCCATTTGCCGCTGGGAATCGGTCAGGCGGGGGGGGGGGGCGGGGTTGTCGAGGACTGGACTACACCCCTGCACTGAACAATAACTGCTACCCGTGGCTAGACATTGTTGCCGCGCTTTCACCTCTGGATAGATGGAACAGCGAAGGTGGTGGTAAACCTTAGAACGTTGAGACACATTTCACATTGCAGGGCATGGACAAATGACAATGCATAGCGTCTGTAAGTTGCTGATTATCGTACTCTATGTAGCCAGACAGTGGAGATGTGGGGGGGGTGTATTACTGTAGCGTTCCTAGGTCACATCCCATCCATGGGTGTCTGTTCATCGTTAAGAACGGCTATATCTCCTAAATGAATGCTCCACTGCCTGCGTCTGAGTGTGGGATGCGGAAGGGTCGGAGGGCCAATGGTTTAATGGACACACACATTGCGACTATCCCGATTCTTACTAGTATCGCCCGCACCTGTACACCGGGTGTAAAGTTGTGCCTCTGGCGGTCCTCCATGAGGGTAATACCCGACATGAGTTTTGCTATGAGCACCAAGTTGTTGTTTACATGGTTGAAGGGAATGTGCTCTGAAGGGATATGGCTTCGGCAGGTTGGGGATGCTGGAGTGGGCGGGATGAGGGGTGGGGGGGTTTTTGACTGTTTGGAAAGACCGATAGTATCACAAATGTACACATTATTTGGATATACACTGAGAGATGTGGTGAATGTAACTTACGATGACTTTGATGAATGGGGTCGGGCTCCGGGTGTGTTCTTGGGGAGTACAGGTATGAGTGGTATTGTATCATTTGCGGAACACAGGTTCTAGTAACACAGGCAGAAACGGTTTGAACGTTCTAACTTGGAATGTGCGGGGTCTCTCACGCCCTCAGAAAATCAGACAGGTATTTGCCAGCCTCACTAGATGGAATATAGATATAGCTTTCCTGCAAGAGTCACATCTAGCGCCGAACACTCACGCTACATTGGGGTCGAGATGGGCGGGTTCATCCTACAGAGCCTCATACTCATCTTATTCAAGGGGGGTGATAATATTGCTCAAGAAAGGGATCGCCTTTGAGGAGAAGCACGTACTACAGGACCCCACTGGCAGGTATGTGCTGGTGACGGGCACACTGAGGGGCCAACACATAACACTCCTTAATGTATACGGCCCGAATATTGATGCACCGGAGTTCTACCGTGAAGTTTGGGACCACTTACAGACACATGCGAGCACGCACATATTATGCGGGGGAGACTGGAATGTGACACTACAGGACGGTCTAGACCGCTCTTTACAATCTGTAGAACAGCACAAACAGTCGAGACAGATGGTGGGTCACATGTTAGAGGACTTGGCGCTAGCGGATATCTGGAGACTGCACCACACGAACGACCCAGGCGCTACACACATCACAGCATCACACAATAGTTGGTCCAGACTAGACTATTGGTTGGGGTCTAAGGACGTTGCTCTGTGGGCAAGACAGGTGCAGGTACTACCGCGCACATTATCAGACCACAACCCGGTACTATTGCAGCTAGATATCCCTCATTACACACCCCCCCCCTTTCAATGGCGTTTCAACTCCCAGGCCCTCACAGACCCTATATATGCTACCGCAGTGACTACGGCAATCAAAGACTATTTTGCTGACAATGCACCAACTACTGATGACCCATGTCTCCTATGGGAAGCCTTTAAGGCCACTTTGAGAGGCGTCTGCATCAGCACTACCATAGGTATACTTAAAGACATCAGGGGCCAAATTCGCCGCTGCGAAAGCCAAATGAGGGATTTAGAACTGCAGTACGAACAAACACAGGACGTATTGATATTACCCAAATTGCGCGAACTAAACACCGAACATGCTGACTTCCTGGCGTCAGAACTCAAATACCTAGATCGCAAACACACGGCCAGGGCTTTTGGCGAAGGGGGTAGACCAGGAAGAGTGCTCGCGCGTAAAATTTGTGCGGGGCGGGGACAATCGGCTATACTCCGTATCAAATCCGGGGATGACATGCTCCGTACTCAACCCACAGATATAGTGCAATGTTTTGTGGACTCCTACAGTGCACTGTACCAATCTCAACCCACAGCTACAACAGATGAAACGTACGCCTATTTACATGATGTGGCAATTGGCTGGCTGTCGGATGCCCACAGGGAATATCTAGCTCGGCCAATCACAGTAGAGGAAGTCACTGAGGTGATCGCCTCGCTCCCCAACGGTAAGGCGCCAGGTCCCGACGGGTACACATCCGAATTCTATAAAAAATTTGTAGATATACTTGCCCCACACTTGGTGGCTATGTATGGTACTTCCTTTGATAATGGATTGCTCCCTCCCACGCTGCGAGAGGCGATGATAATAGCACTCCTCAAACCTTCCAAAGATCCTGAAAACTGCGACTCCTACAGACCCCTATCCCTCATAAACGTGGACTCGAAAGTTCTCGCGAAACTCCTAGCCGTTAGGTTAACCCCTCTGATGACTCGACTGGTGCTGCCAGACCAAGCGGGATTTGTTCCCACTAGATCCACCTCACACAATACCAGATCCCTGTTTGCATTAGCACACTACCTGAAGCCCTCGGTTAGGGCGGTGGCTGTACTACTCGACGCTGCAAAAGCGTTCGATTCCATTGAATGGCGCTATATGCTGCTTGTCCTCAACAGGATGGGTTTCCCTAAACGATTTGTCCAGTGGATCACCTTATTGTATACTGAACCGAGTGCGAGGGTCCGCATCAATGGCTATGTTTCGGCCCCTTTCGATATTGGACGAGGTACGAGGCAGGGCTGCCCCCTGTCACCTCTACTCTTCGCTTTGGCGTTAGAACCACTAGCGTGCATAGTGCGTCAAAATTACAAGGAATCGGCGTTGCAATTTGTGTCCAGGCCACTACATATATCGCTATACGCAGACGATATGCTGCTGTATGTACGGGACCCGGGGGTACATCTGAACCCGCTGCTTCGGGAGTATATCCGATTTGGGGGACACTCGGGATTAGCTATTAATTGGTCCAAGTCCTCACTCATCCCTCTCACTGACGCCACCGATTCTTTTGAAGTGGACTATCCACTAGAATGGCAACAAGACCCGATCCGCTACCTGGGGGTCATGTTCCACAGGGATCCTGACGAAGTAATGCGCGCGAATTATGGTGTGGCCCTCTCCAAACTTGAAGACAAGGTCCATCGATGGATCCACTTACCATTATCTATAGCTGATCGCATAGCGATCGTAAAAATGAACATTCTGCCTAAGTTATTGTACCTTTTTAATAACATACCTATTACACCTCCACAAGAGATCTTCCGTCGCATAAAGTCCTTGGTTCTAACACTGATATGGGCAGGTAAACAAGCTCGTATTGATCTACAGACACTAACACTCCCGATTGCACAGGGCGGATTCGGGGTGCCTGATTTTCTACTATATTACCTCTGTGCTCAGGCACAGTACGCAGCTTATTGGTTCCATGAGGTCCCCTACATCACTCACGTGGCCATTGAGGAGGGAGATGCTCATCCTGTCCCCCTATCTGAGATATTGTCGCACAAACGACCGCCGCTTCACATGAGAGATATAAACACTGTAGACACAACAATCAAAGCTTGGCACAAACTGGGGCAATTGGCTCACAAAACCCCATTATATGCTCCGGACATGCCACTACGGAACCATCAGGCTTTGTCGGTCACTAACGAAAAAGTGGGGATATCTCTACTGCACAAAGTTGGGATCAACAAAATGGGTGATGTGTTTCAAGAAGGCAAATTTTTGGACATTAACGACTTGGCTTATATCCGAAACCAGACTCCCATGTTTAGATTCACATACTACAGACTGACGAGGGCATTACGTGAACACTACCCTTCATTTCCAGCAGAGCCTGACACCCTAACACCTTTGCAAATGCTGATCACCACAACAGACCTCTCTCACCTGGTGTCCCGACTGTACACTGCAGCACAAACCGAAATAGCGGGACACACACTCAAGGCTAAGGGAAGATGGGATGAGCTTTTGGATAATTCATTGTCAGACACAGAATGGTGCAGCGCATGCGCACTAACGCAGATACTGACACCAAATGGAAATCTGCGGATTATTCATTTCAAGTTCTTGCACCAAGCTTACTACACTCCTGTGAAAATGCGTAAATTTGGGCTGCAAGAGGAAGACAGATGTAAGCGTTGTAATGGGGAAGGTGCGGATTTTGTACACCTGGCATGGCAGTGTGCGAAAGTGGCTGATTACTGGACGGAGGTTACTGCCGCACTCACGATCATGTTAGAGGATGAGGTGAAGTGTACTCCGCAGATTTGTCTACTAGGTATTATACCACAATTCAGGGCGCTGAAAAAGAAATTTTGTGCTGTCGCCTTGTTGTTAGCCAAAAGACAGGTGGCGCAATGTTGGCACAGCCGCAGGGTACCAACCACGAACGTATGGCTGCATGATATGTCCATATGTCGAGATAAACTCCAAACATATGAGGAGGACTTACCAGCCAACTCGAAACCCAAGGACATGTGGGGATTCTTGACAGACTATCTGAACTCCTTGCAGGACACCGAGGAAGACTAGCGGATACACTGGTTGGGCTGGAATGGGTGCTGTCTGGAATGAGAGTGGGAGACGACCGTGGGCTACACTAGGGATACCGAGACACGATCTCACTCACTGTATAGGGTGTGCATGTGGGTACAGTTAGGTCTTAAGTTGGGGAATGTTGTCCTTTACTGTTTATAACATGTAAAATGTAAGACTCAGACTGACAGCGTGCTATGAGACCTACGTAGAACATGCGTGGAAGAAACACTGAACATACACATACAGTTTTTTTTTTCAGGACTACCATATATATTTTGTACAAACAATGTGGAATGGCGGGCCGGCCTCCGGGTTGTAGGCTCATGCTGTGTCAATTGCTCTTTGTGAATAAAGGTCTTACAAAAAAAAAAAAAAAAAAAAAAAAAAAAATTATGGTATCACCATTTGAAGTTATGATTCAGATCTTACCATTAATGGCCACAAAAATGGAAGCATGTTACATAAAATAGTATGTTGGAGAATGCGGGTGCATGAGTGTGGGTGTTATCAATTAAATTACCAAAATAAAGATTTTATTGTGTGCTTAAAAATTTCTCCCTTGGGGCAGCAGAAAAAAATGAGAATTATTGATGTATTTTACATATCTTTGAAAAATAACATTCTATATATTTTTTCTCAGATCACCCTGAGAGAAGTAGAGGGTAGGGGTCTGTGAGCCTGGATACGGTATAGAATTTACTTTGAGGATCCGATTTGCTTCCACTAGTGTGGAGTATATATTTTAGTTCCTTCATACTGCAGGGTTTCAAATTCAGTATCTTGTTGCGGCCATTGAGCTTGATTGGGAAGTGGAAGGGGTGGTTCTGGAGGGTATGAGGGGCACAGTGTTGACAGTTCAGTCGGTAGAGGATTCCAGGGTTTCGAGAAAGGTGATGTACAGAGTTTGTGCCTAGAGTGAAACATCAGAGAACAAAAATGTTAAGGGTGGATTGCTTGAATGAATCTCGGCAACGAGTAATTGCTCTGGGCTGTAATGTTGTTCATCGTTGGTTGCCCACTGTGCCACCCCAGACAGGAATCTTCTTTAGTGTTGCTCCATTAGGAACAGTTCAGCCCAAACTGCCAGGTCAAGTTCCATCTTAGGGGACACACAGCAAAAGAAGACTGGTTTCAGCCAATTTCCCGACTGCAGATTCCCCTACCCCAACAGCACCTTGACACCCAAATGGATGAATAGTCACACTCAACAAGAACCTGATTGATTTAGGCTTTGTCAGGAGGGTGCAGGTTGAATCCTCTAGCACAGTGAGAACAGGACCCACGTCTGGGCAAACCAGTCACACTGAGGAAAATAAAAAAGTAATCAGTGGATTGCTTGAATTGATCTTATCCACTGGTAATTACTTTCAGACAAAATCCAATTTATAAATTTTTTCCCAACTTGCCACTTGTGACTGCAAATTCTGGTGTGGGATTGCTTTAGTCATCAATTAACGGGGACCTGGACTATTCCTGATGTGATACGTTGTCTGAATTTTTCTCTGGGACGCATGCCAGAAATAGGCTATTTAGGCACTCTGGCACTAAAGACTTTGTCAATGTGCCAACCCAAGACAGAAAGAAAACTGGACTGCAGCCACCCTGCAATCTATTGAACAATTTCTGAGTTGAAATGTGTTTCAGGTAACTATCAGTCCTACCAACCATCAATGCAACCAAATCCCATCTCCAGGCCCTGCAATGAAACCCCTTCATTGGGGCCATACTCAACTCTTAGGGAAAGCATACCCCAATCCAGCAACGGTACAGGCATTCAAAATGTTCTCTTTTTTCAGCCAGATCTTCAAGGTATAGGTCAGAAAGGTCAAGCACCTCTTGGGTATGATGGCCTCCAGCATTGCCATAGTCCAACATGGCAAGTTATTCATGTGCCCATTACAGAAGTGCCTAGCAGCACAATGGTCACAGGCAGAGGGTGAATGGAAGGATCTATTGTTTATCTGGGGCCGCACTCCTCAGTCTCTGCAGTGGGGTAATGCCAACAACCTGTTACAGGGACAGCCCTTTCTAGGCCTGATTCCACAGGTGACCATCACCACTAACGCATCAAGTTCTCTTGCAAGATCTGACGGTACACAAAGTGTGGACAACCGATCAACAGGATCTCCTTATCAGGTCGCTTTAGTGAACAATCATAAAAGGTCAAACTATACGCTGCGCGGGAGCGCCGGGCAAAGGGCCGGCCCTCTACGGCCCTCCAAGGCCAGAAGAGGCTGGGCTGGGCCACCCCCCTAACGACTGCTGTACACCACTGTCGAAGGTACTTATTATACCAAGATACTATTGGAAACCTTGGCTTTACCCATTTAGTCTGTGTGTGCGTTTTCCCACTATTGATTAACCCTTTGGTTTGCCCCTTTCCTGTGCATTATGAGAAAAACTGCCAAACTAAGCAGGATGCCTACTTTAAGGTCAAGCACTAAGCAGAAGATGGTCGCCCCCCAACCGGTTCCAACACTTACTGCGATTGACAAAATGTTGCAACAGTCTATAGGGGTGGTGGCAACTGCTATTGCTAATACAGAAAGAAGGATGTCGCTACCACCTACAATATTTCTACATGATTCGCAAGGTGCAGTTATAGATCCCCTGGTTACCACTACTGACCCTACTGTTGACTTAGATCTCAGTTATTGTGTGACTTCCTCCTTTGCTGATCTTCCATGCGCTCAAGCTCCAACTGAGCCTCTAAGGGCAAATGAATCCCCTCAGAGTAACCTGACTAACCCTCGAGGTGGAGGAAAGCTAACTCCAAGTAAACAAGAGACAAAAAAGAATAGTGTTTCCCCGGTACATAATAAAAATTAAAATTAAAAGGGCCAGAGTACCACGCAAAATCATAATCTTGTCGCCCCGATTCCTAATTCTACACCAGGAATACCTTGCTGGGTAGCAAACATGGTAGCTGACCTTAAGGCTGATCTCGAAGATACTATTAGTGCCCACATTAAACCTCTAATGTCAAAAATTGACAGGCTGACGTCCCTAATAAACAACAAAGGGATGGGCCCCATTAGGCAATCGGTAAAGGATAATACACCACCTAAGGGGGGGGGGGCAAAAGGGGGCTCTATTATTATCAATAATAAAAATACCCCGAATGCCAAGGTTACTATAGCCAAACAACCCTTAGCTTCAACAATGGACACAACTCAAAGTAAGGCTCTGTCTGGGAAGAAAGCTCCCGCCTCTCTGAAGCCTAGTGCACCTTCTATTAACACACATGTTTCACCAAAGAAAGGGCATGGATCGGGTGGGGCTCCTTTTTCAGCAGGTAAAACTGACCAACAGCGTGCAGAGGGAATAAACAAAGATATTGTCCAGCCTAAAACACAAGTAGAAAAGACGAGATTGGCACACTTTAGGACAATTAATATCCCCCCAGAAGCCCTACCCTTTGTGGTCGTACTAGCTGGGGTACCATCACTGAAGGAGGGAAAAAGGGAAACGCAAATTGAACTAAAGAACAAATGTGCACAATGGTTGCATGTAAATAGACCCTTACCCCCCAATATTTCTGGAGAAATACTAGCGGTTAGACGAGGTGAATGGATAGGAAGAAACATTAAAACCATAGCAGGGGATATTATAACTATCAACTTTAGAGACATGGCTGTGGTAGACTACATATGTAGCACTCCAACATGTGCCTCGAACACACAGATCTATCCCCTACCTCTTTCATACTTCTATCCATTAATCCATCCAAGGCAAATCCCAAGAAATAGATTTCCTACGAACAGGGCATTCCAACAAGTCCCTCGGCTAAGTTTTCTGCAAAGACAACCCTCCTGGCAGGATACCCCCAATTTTGACCCATTCCTATCACAATATTCACACTGGAACAGGTTTTGCGTATTAGATCAGGTGGATTGACTTGATACTGAGGAAACAAATACTCTACCACTAGACATGTGTCTAAATGAGGAAGGGAATATCCCAGTGGAAACTATGAATTCTAGTTCCAGTCCTTTTCCACAAATGCTGGTCACGTTGTGTTAACACCCTTATCTGTGACTATGCCTTTAAATAAAGGTTCGGATCCTGGAAAGAGTAATGTTTATGACCAAAAGGGTCCCTTAACTATTCTTAGTTGGAATTTAGCGGGTATACACCGCACACTAGCATCACCTGAATGGAACTCTCTAGTGGAGGCACATAAGATCTGCCTGTTCCAGGAGACCTGGAGCTTAGAACCACTTCATAGAGTAGGCTACGTAACATATTTTGTGCCTGCAGAGAGACATATAAATGGGAAGGGTCGCCCTTCAGGTGGCTTGCTTACCTGGATTAATATCTCTCTCAATTGCCACATAAAAATCAAGCAGATTAATAACCCGGACATCTTAGGACTCTCTTTAAATGGTCCTCGCAGGGGGTTCACATTGGATCTGTATAATATCTATGTTAGAGGCACCAAATATGTGTCTATGTCCCCCATCGTAACCGCACTCGAAGTGGAATTAAGAGAAAAAACTGAGGGTGCAAAAATTATAGTTGCGGGTGACTTCAACTGTACTTAAGAGCCACTCTCCTCTGATGATATTTTGGACTTGTGGGAGGATGATATTAGAAGGGGCATCCCGCTCCTTAATATTCCCCCGATCAAGAAATGGTCGCATAGTGCGATCCAATTAAATGCCCTGACAGTAGAGTTTGGCCTAAGAGCTGTGAACGGCCGAACACCATCTGACCCCTTGGGTGCTGCCACATATAACAGAGTCAACCACACTTCCAGGATCGATTACATATTGTTAGATGTAATGCTATGGGATCGAGTCAAGGACATGGTAGTCCTCTCTACTGTGGAAAGCGATCATAATCCGCTTTCTCTTTCTGTATCAAATCCCTGGTCTAACAAATCAACTGAGAAACCTCCTAACGATGCCCACAAAACCTCTGTATCTGCCTGTGGGAAACGTTTAAAATGGAACCAAATTGCCACTGACGAGACTAAGCTTAAAAATAAAAGAGAACTACTTGTGTCCTCACAATCGGAACTAGACACTACTAAAGCACTCTTGGCAATAGATGGGGTGACAGCAATCTTTGAAGACACTCTTTGGTCTATAGGCGAAATATTCTTGAAAAAGGGGTGTGTGAAAGGAAATATGGCATCCCGGAAGCCTATGGGTAAGCATGATTGGTATAATCCTGCATGCCGACATGCAAAATCCCTCCTAATTGAAAGTGTTAAAGGTAAAATACAATCCCAGATACAAGAAGCTAGGAAAAGGTACAGACGTACACTGGAAATAGCTAAAAAGGAGTGGGATGAGGGCTCTGGCGCACCTTGAAAGAGGCTAGTGCAAGGAAAGATTCAAGGTGCTTTTGGGATATCATTAGAATAAGAAACAGACCAGATAGTGACCTCATAACATGCAATATTACCAGCCAAGAGTGGGTTAACCATTTATCTAGGCTATACACTCGCCAATCTAATCATAATACCTTAGACACATCTAAGAAAGATCAGGTACGAGAAGTGGTTCCAATTAGGACTCAAAAGGATTGGGAAGTAGACCCAATAGATCTAGATTTCTCTATAAAAGAGGTTGAATATGCCATCAGTACCATCAAACCCCAAAAGGCACCTGGGCCTGATGGCATTCCTGGGGATTTGCTGCGCTCTGATATTACGACATGGGGGAAATTTATCCACAATTTACTGATTGCCATCTGTAGGGGCGCCCCAGTCCCTACATCCTGGAAAGGGGCGGAGGTCGTCCCAATTTTTAAAAAAGGCGCCAGGGATGACCCATCCAACTACAGGCCTATTAGTCTGCTAGATATAAGTCAAAAGGTAGTTGGCAAGGTACTATTGACCAGAATATTGGAATGGATTAATGAAAATAATGTTCTTTCTGACTTCCAGGCAGGGTTTAGAACAGGCACTGGCACAATAGAACAAGCCTTCAGATTGATGCTAGTGTACTGGAAGGTGGTGGTCATAGGCAAAGGCAGTCTTTATCTCGCATTCATCGATTTAAAGACTGCCTTTGACCTTGTACCCAGGGAGACCCTCTGGAGAGTCCTTAGTGATATGGGGATACCAAACTACATTCTATCACTACTTGTAAGGCTCCATGATAATAGTTTTGCCCAGATTAGATGGGGCTCAGGGGGAGAAAAAACTACCAGTATTCCAGTAGAGAGAGGAGTTCGCCAGGGATGAGTTCTGGCTCCCACTCTTTTTTCTTTGTATATCAATGGAGTGGTTGAGCACCTGCTTAAAGGCCCTTCAGATGAACCATCCCTGGCCGGGACGCGTATCCCTACTCTTCTCTTTGCTGATGATACGCTCCTCCTGTCTAAATCCCCAATGGGTCTCCCAAAACTCCTTAACAACTTCCAGACCTTTTGTGTGGAGCGGGGCCTTGTAATCAATACCGACAAAACAAAATATCTTGTAATAAATCCGCCCAAAAAACCTGTACGCCCTCCTAAGTTGAACGGCGTACCTTTGGGGAGGGTAGGCGTACTTGATTACTTGGGAATCCGCTTGTCACACAACATGCAGTGGGCCCCTCACTTTGACAAAATGTTGTTAGCCCACAGGAGGGTAACTGGGGCCCTTCTGAAGGAACAACGCTCTTGCGCTATAAGACCTATAGCTCCAGTTATTGACATATATGTAGCAAAGGGAGTTAGCTCTGCTTTGTATGGGGCAGAATTATGGGGTTCATGTAAAATCAACGAACTGGCAAGCTCTGAAAGGAAGTTTTGTAGGGCAATCATGTCACTCCCACAAGGTACTCCCACAACTCCATTAATGCTTGACCTTGGCTGTCGACCTATTGAAGATCTGGCAAGGTTCAGACCTTTACTTCTATGGGCCCGGTTGTGGCGAGTTCCGGAGCTCGCGTCCTATGCGAAAGGGCTCTCTGAAATAATGTCTCTGCCTGGATGGCATAAAATTAAATGGTTAAAGGACATGAAATCCCTTTTGTGCAACCTGGGTATAAGTGAAGCCTGGACCGACAAATCATCTCCGCCAAAGGCAGTACTTAAGAACTTGTATTGGAGTTGGATTCTGAACAAGAGGAGCACTGATCCCACATTGGGCAGATTGACAGAGGACTTTCTGTGTTTCAAGGACTTACCAATTCGGGAACTCTATTTAGACATTATTGAGAAACCATTTGATAGGTTCTTATATTTTAAATTTAGAACTGGAACACTACCTCTGCATTCTTTTACTTGTCGGTGGAAAAAGTCAACTCTGACCACAGATCTCTGCCCTGCGTGTCCACACAGACAGGAGACAGTGGCACACTTTTTGTTTGAGTGTCAAGAATATACCAAACCAAGAAGTAAATGGCTTAAAAACTTGTGTCGTATGCTGGGGACTAGACACCATGTTGAGGCACTTCGTATTGTAAAGTCAGACTCACGTTCACTCTATGTTTGCACTTTGTCAAAATTCTTATCGTGGGCCTGGCGCATTAGGAGCAAAAGGCTAAAAGAAAAAGTTTAATCCTGTTTTTTAACCTAAATTTTTTTATGTAATGCTTCTTTTAATGAAAAAACAAGGTTTTTAAATTTCAATGTAATTAATTTGTTGTACTTTTTCTAAATTAACTTGTGTATATTTTTTACTATGAAGCTTTTATGATAATTTTTATCGAAATAAAGCCTTTTGACTGGCCTTATCAGCCACCTGGAGCTGTTAGCAATCCAGCTAGCCCTTAAAGATTTCCATCCTCTTATTCAACACAGGGTGATTCTAGCCAGGATGGACAACACAACTGCCATATCCTACTTACAAAAGTAGGGCGTCACACATTTCCTGCAGAACATTTGGCTGTGGGCGCAATACACAACAAAGTCCATCTCCTCATACCGTACATACCCTGAATGGACAACAATTTTGCAGATTTGCTCAGCAGGATGCATCAACAAGTCCACGAGTGAAAACTCCACCCACAAGTCTTAAACCCGTACTTCCACCATTGGGGGTTCAGCCATATAGAATTGTTCGCCATAGCTGAAAATGCAAAATGCCCAAGCTACACCTCCAGGTTATCACACCGACAGTCCATAGGCCATGCACTGTGGGTGAACTGGTCTGGGATATTTGCCTACGCTTTTCCGCCTCTCCCTTGTTTCCCAATGATGGTCAGGAAGCTTCGGCAAACATCTCTCACTCTCATATTAGTAGCCCAGACGTGGGCTAGACAGCCCTGGTTCACCACCTTTCTCAATCTCTTTAGTGGCTCCCGAGAAGCTCCCCAAGTGACAAGATCTTCTCAACCAACAAAGCACTCTCAGGCATCCCAACCCCACACAGCTCAATCTTGTGATGTGGCTCCTGAAGTCCTAGAGTTTGGCTGCCATAATCTTCCTGCAGAATGTAGGATTTCGTAAAGAGGCACATGGCTATAACTAGGCCTGCTATGCGGCCAAGTGTAAACGGTTTGTCCATTACTGTCTCCCTCAACACATTGATCCCCTCAAAGCAACAGTCTAAAAAATTGTTTGTTCCCGACTTCACTTTCAAAAGTCAGACCTAACTTCTAAATCTATCATTCTTTACTTGGCTTCTGTCGCTGCTTATCTCCAAAACAGAGAACACATTTCCCTTTTCAGATTTCCTGCTATCAAAGCCTTCATGGAAGGGATCAAAAGGATTATCCCCAACGGTTGCCAGCCGATCCCATGTGGAACCTCAACATTGTTCTAACTAGACTAATGGATCCTCCTTTTGACCCGCTTCACTCTTGTCCTTGACAGTTTCTCTCATTGAAAGTGGCCTTCCTAGAAGCCATTATCGCTCTCGGATATGTTAGTGAGATACAAGCTCTCACCCAAGAAAAGCTTTTTTCCAAGTAGATCATGATAGGGTAGTCCTCAGGATAAACCCTAAATAGCCTGGCTAAGGTGGTCTCTAAAACTTCCTGGGTTCTTTCCATACCTGGATCAGTAGCTCAACGAGCTCTTCAAACATTAAATGGGAAAATAACACTTCGGAATTACATTGAGAGGACAAAGTCCTTCCGTAAAACACATCAGTTATTTGTCTCTTTCTCAAAACCATTTAGAGGGAGCGCTTTCTCTAAGGCAGGGATAGCACTCTTGCTGGTCAAATGCATACACAAGTTATGCTAAGGCAAAAAGACCTTTGCCTGTCTCTCCCAGGCCCCACTAAAGTTGTAAAAAAGGAGCTTCTCTGGTTTTCTTGGGTAGCATTCCTATAGCGGATATCTGCAAGGCAGCTACATGGTCTACTCTGCACAAATTTACAAGACATTACTATGTGGATATGTTAGCTCGCCAATAAGCTAACAATTGTGAGGCAGTTCTATCCACACTTCTCCAGTCCTCTGCAACATCCTCTGGCTTGCCAACGATTCAGAGAGAACTGCTTTGCAGTCTATGTACAGCATGAGTATCTACAGCAACACATGCCGCAAATGGAAAATTTGACTTACCCTGTAAGCATCTGTTTGTGACCAGTAGTTCTGTAGATTTACATTCGCCTCCCCTCCTCCCCAGACACCTCTAGATGTTGCAACCGCTTCTTAACTTAGATTCCTCCTCTTTCTTCGCATGATCAGCTACCCTTTATCTCTATGCTCCATCTACAGCCTCGCCCTTTGTGCAGAAAAAAACAATCTAAACATGGAGCCGAAGCCAATAAGCATTACCAGTAATAGGTGGAGTCAGTAGACCTTGTGGCTTCAAAATGCTTCTTTGAAGAAAAACAAATTGCACATATCCAAGCCCAACACTAGATGGCAGGAGTATACAGCATGTGAATCTACAGCACTACAAGCCACAAACAGATGCTTACCGGGTAAATAACATGATATTAGATATAGATAGATGCATTACCCACTGAGTAGTTACAGTCGGTTACACGTTTCCATAGGAAATGTCTTTGTGTTTTGCTGATAACTTTGGCACAATTTGACGAATCTCTGTAACTTTCCAAAAAGTTTGTCTTTTTTTGCCAACTTTGTGCATGGAACGTTTTGGGGTGATCCATTTTTTTTTTTCCTAAACTTTGTTTATTGATTTTCTTCACATAAGGTACAAAACAAGTCAACACATGGACAATTTATAGTGCATTACAGTCGTACAGATTAGTGGACGTTATCGTGTGCATTAGGCATAGGCCATCACAGGTTCGCATCAACATCATATAAGAGAGGCACCAGTGGAGGTCCTCCCACATTACAGTTCTTTATGGCAGGTTACTAGTAGATATACGGTGTCAATATATCTTTGTGCAGTTACAGCATACACCATCCAGCAGCATGGCAGAGCAGTGAATGAACAGAGGGACCGCTGGGGTATGTAGTGAGGACATAGCTCGTAGCCTGCGCGTCAATCGTTTTGGGGTGATCCTTCAAGTGGAAAAGCCAAAGGTTAAAGTTACGTTAGGTAAACATTTCAGTGACAACATAACATTTTGAACTAAAATAAACCTCTGAAATACACCAGTTATTGTTATTTCATGTTACTATAACTTGTGCCCTAAGATAACTGTAACTCACACACTCACCATGCACTGCTAATTACCCCACATATTACATCACTCATGACATCTTCTGTGACATCATTGATAATATCATTGCAACAGTTGCAATTAAATTATTGATGAGCAAACTGTCTATGGTGGCACCAAGACCACCACAAGCACACCCAGATCACCGCCTACACCAGAGGGCCAACTCTCTAGGGTTCGGCCTCAACACACACAGAGAAGCAGGGCACTAATCTCTTAGTACCTGTTGAAGACACTCTAAAACCCATCTCTGGCTGCAGTCCCTAAGCCACCTCGAGTCAAGGACACCCAGCCTCGAGCCAAAAAGCAATCGATCAATCCCTGAGGCACTGAGCAGACCCTCTCAGTGCTGAAATTGGCTTCAAATTCAGTCCCTCTACACCGGGCCCGATGTGGAGTGAGCCAATTGTGCCCATAGAGCTGCCCGAAATTCTGTGTGAAACAGAAATAACTCAACATCAATCTCACTTTGAAAAAGGTCATTGCCGTCTTGTAGCACCACTTGAGCTGGACCCCACACCCTTAAAGACAAGGAGGCAGTCTTCAAGAACTTGGAGGGAAACTGTTGCGAACCTCGCAAATCAAAGGGCATACCTAGATGAATATCCTCAGCCCCAATGGGGTTTTACTTATCACACCCCCTTCGAAGAATAGAACAAACAGATGCCTTGCTTGCCTCTGAGTTCAGCTCATCTAGATCCAGAGTTTTATGAGTCTGACAACTCTACCAGAGACGCTCATATCTACATGGGTTATTCATAGATGCATGCATCCTTAACCATATCCCTAAAAGAAGCAGAAACACAAAACACATGGCATTTTATAATAATTGGTTATTTATTATGCACAATTAGCACACTAACTTTGTGTATCAGAATGAGGAAATTGTTATTGGAATCTCAGCAGCCATAATGTAGAGTACAATCAACATTAGATAAACCCAAAGCATTTTATATCACACATCCCTACTATCTGTAATTATTCTTCTAAACTATACCTAAAGCCTATAATGTTATCTGCCTCATAGTTATTTTCTCTCGCTAATACCAAGGTATGTATTATCCCTACATACCTTTTAGAAAGCAGCTAAGCTTGCAGTTGGATATAGGTTCTCCTGCATTTCTCCCAAGCAACCAGTCTTTATGCCTGCCTCTCCCAAATTCTTAGGTCTCTTTAGATCTTTCTTCCCAATTATGCTCTATGTACAAGAGGGGGGAGTTGCTATGCAGTCTCTTATATCTTCATAACTTCCTGAACAATGCCTCAGAGACACATCTGAAAGACAAGCAATTGTATCAAAACACGCTTCATTCCACATTAGGCACTTGCCGGTCCAGTTCCCCCTGCAGTATTGCTCACTACATATAGCTCTCTGGACTCCAGAAAGAAAGTTTCCTTTTTGCTGTATTTCTGTTATTTTTGTTAATGTGAAATATGTCAACCTGCTTATTAAATGAATTGGCAATTTTGCAAACTTTGTTTGCTTTTATCCCCATTGAAAACATTAGTTTCCTAGGTCCTAAATCTTCATATGCGCACTTGAAAGATTAGTGTTTGCATGTTCGAAGTGCAATCATGCCTGCGCTGTATGTAACATATACGTCATCGAGGGGCATGGTCTCGCCATGCTGCAAGATGGCCGCACTGTAGCCGAGCTCTGTTGGCCGAACTAAGAATTCTGAAAAGACTCCTCGGCTATGGACCCATCTGGCCGCAACGCCTAGAGTGCGGTGGCTGACCCGCTTTAGCACTGTGCTTGGTGTGTACGTGAGGTGGCTCGCCGGACTGCCACTTCGGCCTGCCCTGGCTGTGCCGGTGGTGTGCTGACTTCGGCCCTGTGGTAGGTGGATGACTGTGCCTGCATTGGGGCGAAAGGAGACCCACTGAAACTGGACTCTCCTGCGGAGGAGCTCACCCCCAGACACATTGACTCCCCTTGCCAGAAACCTGCTGTAAGAGGCTGGGCCAGCGCTGCGAGGGGAAAAGACACAGCAAGCACAACGCTAAAGATACATGTTGAACCCCCACCTGCACACAACACTATTTGCACAGCAGCACCAACTTTGTGCTGCTCCCCCCTGTGGGAAACTATGTACCTTGCACCTGATGGCTCCTGGGACACCCGGGAGTGGACCGGACTGCACACTGCGACTTACCACATTGCCTCGTCTCCACCGGCGCCCTCATCGCTCCTACGCTGGATTGGAGTGGGCTGCACCCTCCCCTTACATCCTCGAGAGCCATCAGGGTACTTTGCCACACGCGGTTCTAGAGGGCGGCGGATTGCGGTGCCTGCGGAGAGGGGCCTAGTGACCCATCCTGAAAAGGCCCAGACTGCCATGCACTGTGCTGATGCCCCTGGAGACCTTGGGAAGGGAAGCAAGACTGGCACCCATAAATCGAGGGAGCAGCAGATTGCCTTGAGCTGGGCCTTGACTCTACTGGGCTCCACCATTGGACTGCCCTGGCAGCCTTGCGGCACACCATCCTCCTGTCTCGGCCCTAAACAAAAAGGCGATAGGGCATACTCCTAAGAACTTACTCCACTAGGACTCACGTGGCCGTACACCTCTCAACGCTATGCTGGTTCGGGGCCAACGAACAGTGCTGCTGATCCCCTTCCGTACAGAGCCATGGGTAAGCAGGATGGCCGGCAAACCAAGCTCTCCTTCGAGAAGAAGTGCAGTGCCAGGCAACCTGATCCGAGGAGGAGAAAAACGCCGCCTCTAACCCCACAGATGATGCCGAAGATCAGGACCTGGACTTAAAAGACATTCTGCTGGAGGTAAAATCAAGTCTAAAGAACATTGATTCCTAACTAGATATACTTACCTCTCGCCTCGACAAGGTGAAAAACCAAGTGGATGTCCATGGCTCTCGGCTCGATCACATGGAATCCTGTGTATCTGAAGCAGAGGAAAACCAAGCTGCTTCTTCAGAACACCTTTTGTGCATTGACAAAGTGGTAGAACTCTCAAACAAAACAATTAAGACCTTAAAGCCTGGTGCAGACCCATCTCCAGTCTTCATTATTGAAAGAGCCCACAGGTTCTTGGGCTCCAGGCCCCCTCCGGGAGTTCTACCTCGTCCTATTGTTGCCCGTCTGTGGAATTATAAAGATCGCAACACAGTTCTCAGGTTGGCTAGAGAAAGGGACCAAATCAATATAAAGGAGACAATATATCATTTTACCTCAAATTCACCATTGCGGAGCAGGCGGCCCGCTGGGACTTCCAACCAACCAAATGTCTTCCATGCCATGTTGTATCCAGCCAAGCTTATGATTGGCCTCAGAATATTTTTCCTTTTATCCAGTATTAATGTATCTTTCATAGATTCACATGCCTGAATCTTTCCCCGTCGTCGGGATTGGAGTCCCCGGTACATAAATAAAGTAATGTCCCATTAGACGTAAAAAGTAATAGACCCAAAGGCCCCACATTAGTAACATATCCATGTCCTTTTGTAAAAAGGACCACACTCTAGAGAAGAGCCAATCAGCTATCACCTCCCTCTAGAAGCCTCCTGGAAGGAGCTCCTGTTCCTCAGATTTTCTACCGCACGTCATGCTAAGGGAGTCTCCTCTGAGCTCTGCTCAGTTTACTTCTCAAATGGTTTTCCAGTGTTTTCTGGTGATTTTCTTTATATTCTGGACTAAGCTTCCTGATATCTTCATGGCTGAGACACCTAAAAAGGGTCTTTTTAGGCCCTGTGGTTCCTGTGGAAATCAAGATTGTCTATATTGCCTTCATCCAGACCATTCTTCAAAGGATTGCAAGGTATGTCGTACCTTCTCCACAAAACCCCCCAAAGATTGGGAGGGACGCCTTTTAATTTGGCTACAAAGGCTGAAAGACAGGGACCAACTGGAGTCTTCTGAGGAGAGTGAGGGATCTTCAGTATTCTCTAAGTCCTCTCAAAAAAGACCAAGGGTGGCTTCTCCGGGCCCTTCGTCACAGCCTCCTCAAAAGAAGACACTTAAAAAGTCTTCAGAGGTCCACTCCAAGGCTCTACCATCGAAGGTGTCCTCTCAGGAAGTTCCCCTCTTCAAAGCCTTCTTCTACTACTTCGACGACATCATCGATGACTTCAGCGACGAAGAAACCTGTATCTACAGCCTTATGTGTGACTTCGTCGCTGGCAACGTCGTCATTCACCTCGTCGACGACGACTCCATCGTTGATGGCAGGTAAGACCGTGTCATCGACGATAAAGATCAAAAAGACATCGCCGATACTATCGTCGACGCCGATGAATAGGTAGTCAACAAACTCGATGACGAAGACAACGCCATCGTCGACGAAAACTCCGTCGACGAAGACTATACCGTCGTCGAGATCTCAACCGGTGATGACAGCAGTGTCGACGACGGTCCTGTCGACGAAAACTTTATCGACCACGACACCCGTGAATGTTTCACCATCGACGACTACACTGTCGACGAGCTCGTCGACGATGACAGATCCAAATATCTAGGGATATGGGTGACTCTCCTGCCGGAGTTGGAATGGGCACTGAACATCGCGCCCCTTGTGACACGGATGAGATTGGACTTGAAGAAATGGCACTCCGTTCCCCTTAATCCCTTGGGGCGGAGCGCGCTGTTTGATGATTCTTCCCCGTTTCCTTTATACCCTACAGAACACCTCCATTCCACTCCCCCCGTGCCTGGTTTCGGGAGCTAGACGGAACCCTATCCAGGTTCCGCTGGGGCGGCGGGCGACCGCGGATTTCCCTTGCACACAGCCGCATCCCACCATACGACGGAGGCCTACGGGTGACTCATCTCTACCTCTACTATCTCGCCACCAAACTGATAGTTATCCACGACTGGTATGCGGGCGGCTGGTCCGACCCGGCATACCGGGTGGAATTGGAAGAGACGTACTTCCCTCGGATCCAGGCGTTCCTCTACGGCTGCCCGATTCCGCAAACCCTGGCCCCCATTACCAGAACTACAGAGACGGAGACGCGGTGCTGCGACTAGCTCGGGAGAAGCAACCAGTGCGGCATGAAAATACCACGTTGTCATTTTACCCAGATTTTACACAAACAGTACAGGAGGCCTACCGCAGATCCGCTGCGGTGAAGAAAAAGCTGTTGGCACAGAATATGCCATTGTAGGAGAGTAGGGTCTGCTATCCCATGGTCACCCCAAATTTTTGCTTTTTGCTTCACTGGTTTTAGACAACTGAGGCTGTGGGCCTGCTGATCAGACCCCCAGCCTGCTGTTCTCTCTCTAAATTAGTAATACATGTGCTATAGGTACATACCACAATTGGAAATGGACTCCTTGTCAGCCCCTGTGTAGGAGAGTAGGGTCTGCAATCCTATGATCACCCAGATTTTTGCTTTTTGCTGCACTGGTTTACGACTTTCCCTGGCTATGGGCCTGCTAATCAGACCCACAGCCTAGCTGTTCTCTCTATCCAAATTGTACTCAGGTACTGAATTGGCACTGGGCCCTCTCCAAGTCCCTGTACCCAGGGCTGAGGTGTACCCAGAAGTCTCCCAGGGGCTGAAGCATGTATTATGCCACCCCTGGGCTGACTAACTAAACTGACACAACTGGCTGCACGACAGCTGGGGCAAGGTGGTGTACTCACCCTTTGCTGTAGATATAGTATACCTATATCTAACCCTAAAATGGACACACAGATCTCCTATCAGTCACTCCTATGGCAGGCCTTAACAATCCTGAAGGCAGAGTGCTTGGAATCGTGTGAGATGGTGCTCTGGCATGAGCTGAGCCTGTCTGCGGCTTTCGGGATCCATCCCTTAGCCGTTTCCATGATATCGCATACCATATACTCTTAAGTGCATTATAATCCTCGCGGTTATATGCCAACTCTGGTATCGCTTTATCAAAAGATGTCGAGTAAGGTGTCATACGAATTGGAATACTAACCCCTCGCCAATTCTGGCGACGGGGTTAGCATTCCACCCTTCTAGAGGGACACGACATGTATGTAACCCCGGTTAAAGTCAGACAGAGCCTTAGCATCCACAAAATGGATGCTGCCACCGAGACACAAGTCTGCCCTCCTGCTGCTGGGAGTCCTCCCAGAGCAGGAGATAAGGACAAAGGGTTTCCTGCCAGGGGCGGTGCCAGCACCGTCCCAGACAGGATTTTGTGTATTGTAAGTAGGCAGGGCTTCAGAGGAAGGTGACTGCACGTGGCACCCCGGTGCTCACTGTGCATAGGCTGGCTTGAACCAGTTCCAGGGACACTCCAGACCCTGTGCTGGGGAAAAGCCCGCCAAGGAAGTGGGTGTAACCACCCCCCTCCTGGTCCCACCCATAGGGCAGGACCTAGTCGCGTGCCAGCCCCCTTTTCCCAGATAAAGGTAGGGACTGGCCCCCTTCCAAATCAGATCATCTTTGGAATCAAGACACGACTTTCTACGAAAGGACTTCAAGATTTCTTCTTCAAGATTCTCCCTTGTGGCTAAGGAGTAGTCACCCTGCATCCGCAGGCACCATCGCAAGAACACTGCGGTCTGCTGTAAGTCCTTCCTCCGGAATCCGACTGCCCAGCTCGACGAGAACCGGCTTCCCTGGCACCTCTGACCTCTACCCACCTCTACAGCCCAGCTGAGAACCGTGGGTGCGACGAGACCTCGAGGGACCGGCCATCTGCAAGACTGCACGACTTCTGCACAGCAAGCCCGCCGAGTAATTTCCTGGTGAGTGCTTTGGGGTCCGAGAAGCCCCGACCCTGAGCAGCTCCAGCACCGAAGTGCAGCCTCCCAGCATCTCCACGATCTGCGTGGGGCCCTTCTGCTTTTTGCTGCTCACCGCGTTGTTTGGCTACTAGCCCGCTGGCTTGTGGCCTTCTGAACGACGCCCGACGACATCACTGCTGCTGGTCTGGTTGCTCCAGACTGGCCCTTGCTCCCTTCCCGAAGAGGAGCACCCCGGACCCTCCTGGTCCACTCAAGACGCCATTTTGAGTCCACCGCGTGGGCTTGAATTAGCCAAGGCTTGTTGCCCAATCCTGGGTAACTTCGACGCCGACAGCTTCATCCATCGTGGGACAGCTCGCCTCTCCATCCTGGTCGCCGACAACGCCTCCTGGTCCGTGAGATCTGCAGAGCCAGCGTCGCCCACTCACCTAGTCGAGGTGACTACCATCCGGTGCCCTCCTGGTGCCCACTGACTACTGGCTAGTAGTCACGAACTTGGTCCCCTCTGCTTTCAGGTGTCATCCATCTTCCACATCCAGGCTTGGATCAACTCGAACTATCTTCAACTGGTCGCCTGCCAGCATCTTTCTTCCAGGCTCCTGGTCCGGCAACGAGGATTCCCGACGTCTTTTGAGACCTATGCAGCTGCAGCCCCTGGGCTAGGTAACTTCGGCACTTCGGTGTCCCAGCATAGCCTCACTATCCAAGGGTCAGGATCCACTGTCGTTTTCTCCCTACCAGGTCGGGTTCGCCCGTGAACACTAACTTTAGCGTTACTAGCTTCCATAGACTTTGTCCCACATCCCGCGTGAGAGTGCACACTCTGCACCCGAGTCCCCTAGGCCTCCTAGAAGTAATCTAACGATTCCCTAGTCAAGTCCTAGCGATTCCAAAGCCTATTAGTACTGTACTTACCTGCTAGCAATTTCGCATTCCACTTTTAGAGTATATGGTTTTTCGTGCCCCTCGGGCATTTGTGTATACTGTGCTAACTTAAGTATTTTCGTAAGAGTTTTGTTGTGTGCTTAGCACCCTGTCCTCATAAAGAGTACAGGGTTGTTGTGATTCTAATAAATACATTGTTTATTTTCATAACACTTGTGTGGTGTCCTTTCACTGGGTGTTCAAGGGGTAATGTGATGGTAAAACAGCTGGCTTAACACGCCCTCTAGAGTCTTAGCCTTAGACTGCTCGTATCCATGCTACTAGGATAGCTGGTCTATAAGGTTGACTTACAACCAATCATCAATAAGGGTTGTTTGGACTGATATATAGTGATCACTAGAATAGTGAACACTGCACATCAGGCCAACTCCTCACACCCTGTATAATGCACTATAGGTACCCAGGGCATAGGAGCCACCAAAGCCTACCAGGGGCTGCAGCATATCTTTTGCCACCCCTGGCTGGTTCTTAAATTGACACAACTGGCTGATCACTCAGCTGGGGTAAGGTGGTGTAATCACCCCTTGCTTAGATATAGTATACCTATATCTAAACCTATATCTGGACACATATAAACCTGTGAGCCACTCCTATGGAAGGCCTCATCAATCCTGGAGGCAGAGTGCGTGGTTTAATGTGAGATGGAGCTCTAGCATGAGCTGAGCCTGTCTGCAGCCGTCGGGAACAACTCCCTAAGCTGTTTCAGGATAATGCCATACCATATACTCTTAAGTGCATTATAATCCTCGCGGTTATATAGCAACTCTGGTTTGGCTTTATCAAAACATGTCGTGTAAGGTGTCATACGATTTGGAATACTATCCCCTCGCCAATTCTGGCGACGGGGATAGCATTCCACCCCTCTAGAGGGGCAAGACATGTTACTTTACTTAAATGCGGTTAATTTCTAAAAGGGCCTCAGATCCACAAAATGGATGCTTCTGCCACAGACACAAGTCTGACCCCCTGAAGCTGACAGAAACTCAGCCAAAGGGGCCTGGACAAAGGGTTTCCTGTCGCAGGGAGGTGTCACACCCCCCCAGACAGGAGATAGTGGATTGTAGCAGGGAGGTTTGAAAGAAACCAGACACTGCCTGGGGAGCACAAGGCTGCCCCTTGCATAATCCGGCCAAACCGGTTCTGGGGCACTCCAGCCCCCGTCCCAGCGCGGCCAGGATCAAAGGAAGGGGGTGTATCCACCCACTTCCTGGGTCCCACCCATAGGAGGGGACCTAGCAGGTAATCCAGCCCCCAAGATTGGTATAAGAATGGGAGCAGTGCCAATGCACTTCAGATTATCCTGATGAAACATAAGAAACGAAACTCTGGCCCCTTCGACATCCTACTCGACGTAGAAGACTGAAGAATCTCCCTTGTGGTCAAGGAGTGACCACCCTGTGCAAACAGGCACCATCCAGCCATCGACGTCTGCTTTGTTGCAGTTCCCGCCGGAACTCGAGCGACAGAGATCGACGAGATCAAGCTTGCCTGCCTTCTAACAGCCCGATCCACAGTCCCTGCAGAGCTGAGACCCGTGGAGGCGACCGGAAGCGTGGGGCACGCCATCTTGAAAAGACCACGAGACGCTGACCGTGCAGCCCACGAGTGACCCTCGAAGCTGTACAACGGGGTTTGAGAAGCCCCAACCCTGAGCCACTCTTGCACCGAAGTTCAACCCTCCACACTCTACAAGTGCTGCGTGGGGCCCTTCTGCTTCTTTTGGCTCAACGCGTTGGTCCGGGCCCTTGCCAGCTGGCTTGTGGCCCCTGTACCGACGAAACTTGAAATTCGACTTGCGATTCTGGTTGCTCCAGATTTGCACCAGCTCCCCTGAAAAGGAGCCCCCACTCTGACCCTCCTGGTTCGAGTGAGAAGCAATCTCCCGGTTTCGCGTGGATTGCTTTTGCCAAGTGTTGTTTGCTCCAATCTTGAAGCCGACAGCGCCGACGGCGAGAGCCTGCGTGGGACAGATCGTGACCCGCTCCTGGACGTCATAGATGCCCCAGAGCCCACGTGACAGCGGAGAGAAGCTCCTCGACAACCACCTGATTGCGCCCGACATTGCCTGGTTCCGTCCTGGTTCCACCCTGGTCACTGCTGAGTGACCCAGACTCTGTCCCCTCTGCTTTCAGGTACTTTTCGACTTGAGTCCACCCTTGGACTCCACCGGACACTTCTCCTTCACCTCGCCTGCAGCCCTTTCAGCTCCAAGCACCAAGAGCCTGCGTGACGAAACCCGACTCAACTTCGACCCTGTGCACCCACTTCCTGTGGGTGAGGTAACATTGCAACGCCGGTGTTCCCACACTGGTACACGCCTCTAGGGTCTGTGTCTTAAGTTTTGTTCCTCTAGGTTCAGCGGAAGTGTCCTTAAACTCTAACTTTGTAACTTTTACGCACCATTGGTTAACATTGATGCATGCGTGCACTTTCTGCACTGCACCCGAATCCCGCGGGCTTTTCCCGACTTCAGCATTGCTTGTCCCGACTGCTCCCAGCGATTCCCTAGGCCCTAGGCCTAACCACTGATCGAATGGTCCCTCTTATACCATTTTTCTCCAGTATTTGGGGTGTCTTTCATAGATTCACATGCCTGAATCATTCCCCGTCGTCGGAGTAGGAGTCCCACGGTATATAAAAAAGCAGTAATAAGCCATTTGTACATAGCAAATAACAGTTACAATAAACCAGGAAGTGAAGTAGCCTCAGCTACCAATGAAAAAACTTCCACATTAGTGACCATCCAAGTCATTATGTTAGACCAAACTGCAGCCAATCAGGCCACAGCTCCCACCTAGGTATTCTCCCCAGAGACCCAGGCTGTCAGATTTTTTACCGCACGTCGTGTGATAGGGAGTCTCTCTGAGCTCTGCTCAGTTTTTCTTCTTCTACTTTGAAATTTTGAAAGTTTCTTCTTTCCAACATGTCCACATCTAAGTCCCTTTTCAGGGCTTGTGACTCTTGTGGCAAGGCAAGGCTCTTCAAGGAAGACCCTCATTCTCTCTGCATTTACTGCTTGTATCCAGACCATCAGGCTAAGGAATGCAAGATTTGTCGCACTTTTCCAACTAAAACCCTCAGGGACAGAGAGGGTCGCCTCCTACTATGGATACAACGGAATAAGGACAAGGACTTGCCACTCTCTGAGGTAGGAAGTTTGGCCTCTATGTCTTCTATGGGATCTAGGAAGAGAATAGCTGAGGGTACAGTAACTACCCCTAAGGCTAAGGTGGCGAAACAGGCCCAGCACGCTGCTGAGGAACCTTCAACTTCTAAGGTGAAGAAAGCCTGTCAAAAATCTGTCAAACAGCCTGTCGTTAAAAAGACTGTCCCTTTATTGTCACCTCAGAGGCCTACAACCAAGGCAGCACCTTCTCTGCCGGTTTCCTGTCAGACTGCCACTACAGTGTCTTCTACTGTGACCTACTCCTCACCAAAACCCTCTTTGGTGGTGTCCTCGGTGTCCTCACCTACTTATGTGCATGTTCAAATTCGTCCCATCTCGTCGACGAAGAAAATTTCACCTACCGTCGACGAGCCTCCGTCGACAAAGCCCTCCTCAGCGTCGAAAAATCCCATCCCGTCGACGACGACACTACCGTCGACGAAGAAAGCCTTGCCGTCGACGGCTTCACCGTCGCCGAAGCACCCGTCGACGGACTCATCGTCGACGAGGAAGACCCCGTCGACGATCCTACCGTCGACGAAGAAGACACCGTCGACGGCCCCGTCGACGAAGTCGTCGACGACGACGGCCTCGTCGACGAAGAAGATAACGCCGTCGACGGCCCCGTCGACGGTCCCGTCGACGGCCCCGTCGACGAAGAAAATTGTTCCGTCGACGACGAAAGTTGTTCCGTCGACGACAACGTCGTCGACATCGAAAAATGGATCGTCGACGAGACCTCTCCAGCCACAGTCGTCGACGACGGCGAGTTCGTCCCTCAAAGCAAAGTCAATGCCACAGGACTTCTCGGTGGCCCAAGGGAATCCAATGACGCCAAAACTGTCAACTTGCACAGATCTTCAAGTATGGTCTGCAAAGAGCAGCACCATATCGTTGCCTTCTCCAGCCACCACTGCGGCGATTTTACAACGCCCATCACAGTCTGCATGTATGTCACCACTCACGATGCCAGACAGGCTTTTGGATTCCGACGAGGACTCTGGTGGAGACTTGTTTCCGGCGGCTACAAGTCCATCTGACTTGCTCATACACGTTAAGGAACAAGAGGAAGAGGAGCAGGTGACGCAACACACAGGGTTGGATCCTGCACCCCCGTCAGGGACACAAATGCCCATGGAATTATTTAGAAATTTGATGTCCATGTTGGATGATTATTATCAACGATTTCCGCCCTCGGAATCGGGCGAATCACACATCACTTCCCCCCCGCCTAGAGGTACTCCGCATTCAGTCCCTCCTAACAGGGAAGAATCGGTACATGCCCCATCCATGCCGGTACCATCTACTCAACCGGTGGACGACAACTCTGAAGAGGAGGCTCATGAAGAAGGAGAATTGGATGACTCGGATTCGTCGGAGTATGAGGATTATCAGGCTGACTCCCCTGCTCCAGATGAACAGCCGAAGGCTGAATCACCACCGGTGGATATTGCAAATTTCCATAGAATTATGGATAACGCTACCAAACGATTTCTCATTACCATGGAGACAAAACAGGATGATTGTTTCCTGTATGATTTCAAGAATCTCTCCCAAAGACAGAGCTGGTCGATACCGATCATAGAGTTTATTTGGAAAGAAGGTCTAAAGATCATGGCCACTCCAAACTCTTTACCTCCAGTTTTGCCACGAGTGGATAAAAAATACAGAGCGCCTGCTTCTTCACCGGCTTGCCTGATTGGACAGGCCAAGACAGACTCAGTCATTGCACAAGCAGCTCAAAAAAGGGCGAAAAACCCATCATCTCAAATCTCCACGCCTACAGATAGAGACGGAAGACGACTCGATACCATTGGCAAAAAAGTCTCCACGATTGCAGCAACCACAGTCAGGGTTGCTAATTCTATGGCGATTCTTGGCCGATACGATAGGCAAATGTGGTCTGACATTTCGCCTTATATTAAGAAACTGCCTGAACCGGACCGGTCTGAGGCGATCAAAATTCTACAAGAAGGGGAATGTGCATCGTCAGAGATCATTGACGCCGCAGTGGATGTAGCAGCTACAGGCTTCAGACAATTGGCAGGAGCCGCAGTCCTTCGGAGAGAGGGATGGTTGAAATCTACATCTTTTAGACATGAGGTACAGTCCAAGGTCTTAAATATGCCTTATGATGGCGAGTTCCTATTCGGCTCGCACGTGGATGAAGCTTTGCAGGCCATCAAAAAGGATACTGAAACTGCACGATCTTTGGGCACTCTGCAGTTTCGTAAATCTTCCTTCGTGGCGCAAGAGGAAGGGGAAATTTCTCCAATAGGGGAGGATATTACCAACAGCGTAACTACACCACTTCTCAAAACACACAGAGGTACCAGCCATATAAGCAACAGCCTTATGGCCAAAGACGTAACTCTTACACACAGCCCCGAGGAAAACCAACATATCGTGGAAGAGATAACACCAGCAAGAAGTGAAGTTCACTTCCTGCCGCCAAAGTGTCCCCGCCAAAAACAAATTGGAGGAAGAATATCCCAACATTACTCAAAATGGTCCAAGATTACTACAGACAAATGGGTGCTGGATGTGGTATCCAAGGGACACATTTTAGAATTTGTAAAAACCCCTCCAAATTCTCCTCCAAAAGGGCCGCCCCCAGCACATCTCAAGGAACTCTTCATCCAAATCAATTCCATGATTCGAAAAGGGGCAATCGAGAGAGTACCTCGACACCAGAGAGGGACTGGTTTCTACTCTCGTTTTTTCTTGATACGCAAAAAATCAGGGGAATGGCGCCCAATCCTCGATTTGCGTGCCCTGAACAAATTCATCAAAAAATTGACGTTCAGAATGTTAACACTCCAGGAGATCCTACAGTTTTTGGCAGAAGGGGACCACTTGGCAACACTCGACCTTCAGGATGCCTACTTCCACGTCCCTATCTTCCCCAGACACAGGAAGTTCCTAAGGTTCAGAGTGGCTGGCAGGGATTTCCAATTCAAGGTGCTTCCCTTTGGACTACGTTCAGCCCCGAGAGTATTCACGAAAATGCTAGCACCCGTAGCGGCGCACCTACGATTGCAGGGAATTCAAATATACCCTTATCTGGACGATTGCCTTATCAAGGCCAATTCCTACGCCACAGCAAACGACCATGTCCAAAAATGCCTTTGCCTCTTTCAAAGCCTGGGGTTTTCAGTGAACTTCGAGAAGTCCGATCTAATTCCATCTCAAAGAAAGTCCTTCTTAGGAGCAACACTGGATTCCAAGCTCGCCCAGGTCTTCATTTCAAACGAAAGGCAGCAAAAGATCAGAACGATGGCAACCACACTCCTCAGAAAAGAGTACGTTTCTGTTCGGAGATTCAAATCTTTCCTAGGGATGATCTCTTCGTGCATCCCTCTCACTCCAAACTGTCGTCTGAGGATGAGACCATTACAAGAGGAACTCAGTCACCAATGGGTGCAGGTATCGGGGTCCTTCGAGGATCTCATTACACTGACGCCTCGAATGAAGGACACAATCCTGTGGTGGAGTCAGGCACGCAACCTACAAATCGGCTGTGCTTTCCTCGCAGAAGTCCCAAGGTTCATCTTGACCACGGATGCCTCCCTAGAAGGTTGGGGCGCTCACCTTCAAGGGATGACGATCAGCGGCAAATGGGACGCGCAACAGAAGAAATGGCACATCAATCTGCTGGAGTTACGAGCCATTTTCCTCGCCCTAAAATCCTTTCTGGCAATCCTACAAGGCTCCACAGTGTTGATTCGAACAGACAACACAACGAGCATGCATTACCTGAACAAGCAGGGGGGCACAAGATCAGCCCGGTTGTCTCAACAGGCTCAAGAGATCTGGACTTGGGCTCTGGATCACGACATCAACTTGTCAGCGGTGCATGTTCCGGGAGTAGCCAATGTATTGGCAGATTCGCTGAGCAGATCCAAGAACAGCACTCACGAATGGGAACTGCATCAGCCGGCGCTGGATCGGATCTTCCAGAGATGGGCTCTCCCCGATCTGGACCTGTTTGCAACTTATCAGAACAAGAAATGTACTCACTTTGCGAGCTGGATTCCCCACAGGGACTCTTGCGGGGACGCTCTCTCACTCAATTGGGAACGGATCTTTGCCTACGCCTTCCCGCCAATTCCGCTCATACCCAAAGTCATCAAGAAAATGAGAAAGCAACCGTGTCGAATTATCCTGATTGCTCCACGGTGGCCACGACAATATTGGTTCACGCAGCTTCTCCTTCTATCAGAATGCGAGCCAATTCAACTGCCCAGAATTCCACACCTTCTAACAATCCAAGAAGGCAAGGTGTTTCATCCAGACCCTCAATCTCTGAAATTATCGGCTTGGCTCCTCAACACCACGAGTTTGCGCACTTGAACATTCCACAAGACTGTCAGGAAGTCCTGGCCAATGCTAGGGCGCCTTCCACAAACAAAACTTACAAACTAAAGTGGAAACGTTTCTGTGTTTGGTGCCAAACTATGAATTTGCATCCAATGACTGCGAAGCCAGAAGATATATTACCCTTCTTTTTGCAGCTCGCTAAATCAGGTTTGGCGCACTCAACACTTAAAGTGTTCTTGGCCGCCATATCACGATACCGTCAGGACGGTAAGACTTCTCTATACTCCTCAAGGATAATACAACAATTCTTTAAAGGCTTATTTCGTATGTTTCCACCTGTACGCCGGCCACCACCATCTTGGCATTTAAATATAGTCCTAGCACAGCTTCTTCGCCATCCCTTTGAGCCTATTCATAAGGTCGATCTCAAGTTCATCACTTGGAAGGTTGCATTGTTGCTGGCACTAACATCAGCCAGACGAGTGAGTGACATGCAAGCATTCACCATTAAGCCTCCATTCTTGCAATTCACACCTGACTCTGTGATACTACGCACCAACCCGAAGTACATGCCCAAAGTACCATCGGATTTTCATCTCAATGAGCCTGTGATACTTAAGACATTTTTTCCCAATCCGCAGTCACCAGCTGAGCGGACTTTACACACATTAGACATTAAGAGATGCCTTAAATTTTATCTTTCAAGAACAGCTGCCATCAGGAAGACGGATCAGCTATTTGTGGCATATGGCAGACCAAGACAAGGGTGTGCTGTTTCAAAACAGACTATCGCCAGGTGGGTCTCATCCACGATAGGGTTATGCCATCAACAAGCAGGTAAACCCTTACAGACCTTACCTAGAGCCCATTCTACAAGAGCAGTCTCCTCTTCAACTGCGTTATTTGCTGGTGTGCCTCTCCCGCATATTTGCAGAGCAGCAACATGGTCCAGCAGGCACACATTCACGAGGCATTACTGTCTGGATTCTTCAAGCGACACCGATGCCTCGGTGGGGAGAGCAGTCCTGCGAAATCTGTTTCAGTAAGGTGAGCCTCTGGTGTTCTCTCCCACCTCCTTTCCACTCTTTACGCTTTCTTATGATGTTGCATTGCTTTCTGTTTATGCATGATAACTATGTTTTGGCGTATAAGAGCGAGATATTGTATTACTGCTAACTACTCGGATTCAGGCATGTGAATCTATGAAAGACACCCCAAATACTGGAGAAGAACAATAGTTACTTACCTGTAATCTGTGGTTCTCCAGTATTGGTGTCTTTCATAGATTCACATGCACCCACCCACCTCCCCTCAGAGTCTCACCCAGACTGTTATGATATAGCTGTATATACTCTGGTACACTCCAGTGCTACAAAAATCTGACAGCCTGGGTCTCTGGGGAGAATACCGAGGTGGGAGCTGTGGCCTGATTGGCTGCAGTTTGGTCTAACATAATGACTTGGATGGTCACTAATGTGGAAGTTTTTTCATTGGTAGCTGAGGCTACTTCACTTCCTGGTTTATTGTAACTGTTATTTGCTATGTACAAATGGCTTATTACTGCTTTTTTATATACCGTGGGACTCCTACTCCGACGACGGGGAATGATTCAGGCATGTGAATCTATGAAAGACACCAATACTGGAGAACCACAGATTACAGGTAAGTAACTATTGTTCTTTTAGTATATGGTTTGAGTGGCCCCTTGGCCTTATCCAAAATTGTGCAACTTTGTATGTTATACTGTGCTTTTGATTTAACGCTTGTGCCCCTTTATTCATAAAGAATACTGGGGATTGTTTTAATAATAAATACATATATTTTTATAATATATACTTGTGTGGTGTCCTTTCATTTGATATTACAGGGTTACAGCTCGCTTAACACGCCCTCTTAAGTTAAGCCTTTAGGCTGCTTAGTCCATGCTACCCCTAGGATAGCTTGTCTAATAAGGTTGACTTACAACCAGACACCATAAGGGATTGTTTGGACTGATACAAGGTGGTTCCAGAATTGGAAACATCATATATCAGGCCAACTTCTCACATTGGTGAGCAGCGGTGCGGATTTGAGCTTGCTGTTGTTTTACCATTGCAATCTTTTTATCAAATTGAAAGATCACATCAAGTACCTCTAGGTACATATAAATCAAAAGCTTAGCATATTTAAGTTCTACTGAACTTAGTAGTTGTAGATTAAAGGGATTAGCACACCCTGACTACAACTCACTAGCAAGGTACAGTAGGGAAACACTTAGTGTAGGTAGGTGCATCACTTACACCACACTAGAGTCATGTCTGACACAGGAAAAGCCTCAGGGTCTGTTCCTGTGACAGTTGACCTTACCCAGGCAACTTCCAGCTATGACAAACTAACCCACAAAGACTTGGTTGCCTTGTGCATCTCAAGAGGGTTAAACAGGGGCAGAAGTCCCACCAGTCCTTCCCTGATAGCCATTCTAGAACAGGATGACTTCGAAAAGGCGAATGCAGTTCCCTTAGAATCAGGAGATGGAGTGAACCCCCCAGCCACTGAGACCACCCCAGAGGAGGAAGATGAGGATGTAGAAGAGGAGGAGGACTCAGAGGTAGAGGACCCTGAAGATCAGGATCAAGGGGTTAACCAGGTTGTAGTTGCCAGGCTTAACCAGGCCAACTTAAACCTACTTGGGAATGGAGAGGGCCAGCACCTCCCCAGATCCCAAAACCACATTCTCCCAGGCAACAGAAGAGTGAGATCTCCCTCAGGGGACTCTCATATTTCTAGTGCCTCAAGAGAATCTCAGAGAGGAATGACTCCCTCTCAGAGGAAAGAGCATAGGGCCAGAATGAGGTCTGTCAGACTTCAAATAGAGAGGGAGGAGGTAGCCCTGGCTCAAGCTAGACTTGCCTTGGCAAGAGAACAGAAGTTGTGTGGCTTAGATGCCACTGGTGGCAGCATAATTCCTAGAGAAAAAGACAGGAGCTATGATAATAGAAACCTGACAAAAATTGTGGCCCCCTACAAGGAAGGGGGTGACATCCACAAATGGATGACTGCTCTTGAGAGAGCCTGCATGGTACAGCAGGTTCCTCAGGATCAGTGGGCTGCAATTTTATGGTACTCCTTTTCAGAGAAAGGGAGGGACAGGCTCCTCACAGTTAGACCTGAGGATGCCAAAAACTACTCTGTCTTGAAGAGTGCTCTTATTGAAGGGTTTGGCCTAACCACTGAGCAATACAGGTTGTTGTTCAGAGACACCCAAAAAGCACAGACTCAAGACTGGACTGATTTTGTAGATTGTGCCACTAAGGCTCTGGAGGGTTGGTTGCAGGGAAGTAAAGTTTCAGACTATACAGGATTGTACAATCTTATCATGAGAGAACAGATCCTTAATAACTGTACAAACCAGCTGTTGCATCAATACCTTATGGACTCTGATCTGACCTCTCCCCAAGAATTGGGAAAGAAGGCAGACAAATGGGTCAGAACAAGGATTAAGCAGAAACCCCAGAACCAAGGTGGTGGCCAGAAGAAAACAGACCAGAAGGGTGGAAATCAGAAAGATAAAGAAAAGGACCAGAAGTCTTCAGGCCCCCAAACTAGTAATAAGGAGGGTGGTTCCCAAAATGGAAACAAGAAAAAGAAGAATAATGGCCCAAAGAAACCTTGGTGTAATACCTGTAAATCAGTTTCACACTGGGGCAGTGAATATGCACCAAGACAAATCCAGTCCCCACCACTGCAGCTCCTAAAGCACCTGCACCCCCTAGTTCAGTAAGCAGTGGTGGAACACAGCCAAAGGGTGTAGTAGGGTTAACCCTGGGTACTGAAGTAGGATCTGGCCTAGTCAGAATCCCTACTCAGGCAGTTCTCCTATATGATGTGGACTTAGCTTTGTCCACTACAGTGAGTCCCAGTAACCTGGGCAAATATAGGCAGACGCCTTTAATCAATGAGAAACTGGCTCATGCCTACAGGGACACATGTGCCAGTGTCACAATGGTGACACCTGACTTTGTGGACCCTGGACAGATTGTACTAGGTGAAAGTTACCTAGTGACCAATGCAAGCAACTCCACTACTTCCCATAGTGTGGCAGTTGTGAACTTCTCCTGGGGAGGGGTAGATGGCCTAAAGAAAGTTGTTGTGAGTGCAGACCTCCCAGTAGACTGTCTGTTAGGCAATGATCTTGAAAGCTCAGTTTGGTCAGAAGTGGAGTACAGGACTCATGCAGAAATGCTAGGGATTTCAGCTCATGTCCTTGCAGTGACAAGGTCTCAGGCTAGGAAGTGCCTTCCTGAACCAGTGGTGGACCTTGGAACAATAGACCAACCACAACCCAAGAGAAGGAGCAAGAGAGGAAAGGCTGAGCCTTCCACATTGCCCCAGGTTGAGGATCAGGTTTCACAGGAAACTGATTCTGCAGTCCAAGAGGAGACTGTCTCTGAGGAGCTGGAACCTGACCAGGTTGAGTTTCTGGGGACAGGGGGACCCTCAAGGGCAGACCTGAGGCAGGCTCATTTAGATTGCCCTTCACTTGAACCCCTCAGACAGTAAGCTGCTGCTGAGGCTGCTGGTGATGCCCAAGGTACCCATACTGTGTATTGGGATGATGGACTCCTTTACTCAGAGGCTAGAGACCCCAAGCCTGGTACAGCCAGGAGGTTGGTTATACCTCTGAAGTTTAGGGGTTTGTTTCCTTCTCACCTTGGCCCATGATATTCCCCTTGCAGGACACTTAGGCCAGAACAAGACGTGGGACAGGCTTGTTTCACACTTTCACTGGCCTCATATGTCAGAAAATGTCAAGGAGTTTTGTCGCTCCTGTGTCACTTGCCAAGCCAGTGGTAAGTCAGGTGGCACAACAAAGGCCCCCCTAATACCACTGCCTGTGGTGGGGGTACCCTTTGAAAGAGTTGGAATAGATATTGTGGGTCCCATGGATCCTCAAACAGCATCTGGGAACAGATTTATACTGGTGGTAGTGGATCATGCCACCAGGTACCCAGAAGCAATTCCCCTAAGGACCACCACAGCCCCTGTGGTGGCAAAAGCCCTCATTGCAGTTTTCTTAAGAGTGGGCTTTCCAAAGGAGGTATTGTCAGATAGAGGCTCTAATTTTATGTCTAGCTATCTGAAAGCAATGTGGAAGGAATGTGGAGTAAACTACAAGTTTACCACACCCTATCACCCACAGTACAATGGGCTTGTGGAGAGATTCAACAAGACCCTCAAGGGAATGATAAAAGGGTTACCAGAAAAGCTTAGGTGAAGATGGGACATCCTTTTACCCTGCTTGCTCTTTGCTTACAGAGAGGTCCCACAGAAGGGGGTTGGCTACAGCCCTTTTGAACTTTTGTTTGGCCACCCTGTGAGGGGTCCACTATGTTTGGTGAAGGAAGGATGGGAGTTACCTCTCAAAAAGCCTAAGCTAGATGTAGTGGACTATGTACTTGGTCTCCGCTCCCGGATGGCTGAGTATATGGAGAGAGCATCCAAAAACCTGGAGGCCAGTCAAGAGTTACAGAAAGCTTGGCATGACCAAAAGGCTGTTTTGGTTGAGTTCCAGCCAGGGCAGAAGGTGTGGGTGCTGGAGCCAGTGGCCCCAGCAGCACTCCAGGACAAATGAACTGGACCCTACCCTATCATTGAGAAAAAGGGAGAAGTCACCTACTTGGTTGACTTTGGAACCCCTAGGAGCCCCCACAGGGTGCTCCATGTAAATCGTTTGAAAGCATTTGTGGACAGGGAGGACATGAGCTTGCTCATGGCCACAGATGGGGAACAGAAGGAAGAGAGTGACCCTCTCCCAGACCTGCTTTCTCAGAACCCTGATGATGGTTCAGTTGATGGAGTAGCCTTGGCAGGCAGCCTCACTGGCCAGCAGCAGATGGACTGCAGACAAGTTTTGCAAGCCCACAGACACTTGTTTTCACTCACACCCAGTCAAACTAACTGGTGCACCCATGAGGTGGTCACTGGTGACAGTCTGCCTGTGAAGAATAAGATCTACAGGCAACCTGACCATGTCCGGGATTGTGTAAAGGCTGAGGTGCAAAAGATGTTAGAGCTTGGAGTGATTGAGCCATCAGAGAGCCCATGGGCCAGCCCAGTAGTCCTTGTGCCAAAACCTCATACCCAAGATGGAAAGAGAGAAATGAGGTTCTGTGTGGACTACAGAGGTCTCAATGCTGTCACTAGGACAGATGCACATCCCATTCCAAGAGCAGATGAGCTCATTGATAAATTGGCTTCTGCCAAGTTTCTGAGCACATTTGATTTGACAGCTGGCTACTGGCAGATCAGACTAGCTGAAGAGTCAAAAGCCAAGACAGCATTCTCTACCCCTAGTGGACATTATCAGTTTGTGGTAATGCCCTTTGGTTTGAAGAATGCACCTGCCACTTTCCAAAGGTTGGTGAACCAAGTCCTTGCTGGGTTGGATGACTTTTGTGCAGCATATCTAGATGATATTGCTGTCTTTAGCTCCACCTGGGAGGATCACCTGATCCACCTGAAGAAAGTTCTGGAGGCCCTGCAAAAGGCAGGCCTGACTATCAAGGCTACCAAGTGCCAGATAGGGCAGAGCAAGGTTGTGTACCTGGGCCACCTAGTAGGTGGGGGTCAGGGTCAACCACTGGAGAGCAAGATCCAGACCATACAGGACTGGGCTCCTCCAACTACCCAGACACAAGTCAGAGCCTTCTTGGGCCTGACTGGGTATTACAGAAAGTTTGTGAAAAGTTATGGGTCCATTGTGACACCATTAAATGACTTGACATCCAAGAAGATGCCAAAAAAGGTTCAGTGGACAGTTAGCTGTCAAAAGGCATTTGAGGACCTGAAGAAGGCCATGTGCTCTGCACCTATCCTGAAGAGTCCTGACTACTCCAAACAGTTCATTGTACAGACAGATGCTTCTGAGTTGGGGGTGGGAGCTGTGCTCTCACAACTTAATCAAGATGGTCAAGACCAGCCCATTGCTTTTATTAGAAGAAGGCTGACCCCCAGGGAGAAACGTTGGTCAGCCATTGAGAGGGAGGCCTTTGCTGTGGTTTGGGCCCTGAAGAAGCTGAGGCCATACTTGTTTGGTACTCACTTCCTTGTTCAGACAGACCATAAGCCCCTCTTGTGGCTAAATCAGATGAAGGGTGAAAATCCCAAACTGCTCAGGTGGTCCATTTCCCTACAGGGGATGGACTTTACAGTGGAGCACCGCCCAGGGACTGACCATGGTAATGCAGATGGTCTCTCCAGGTACTTCCACTTAGAACATGAAGACTTATCTGGTCAAGGTTAGTTTAATGTCCCTGCGTTTGGGGGGGGTTGTGTAGGAGAGTAGGGTCTGCTATCCTATGGTCACCCCAAATTTTTGCTTCACTGGTTTTAGACAACTGAGGCTGTGGGGCTGCTGATCAGACCCCCAGCCTGCTGTTCTCTCTCTAAATTAGTAATACATGTGCTATAGGTACATACAACAATTGGAAATGGACTCCTTGTCAGCCCCTGTATAATGCACTATAGGTGCCCAGGGCATAGGAGCCACCAAGGCCTACCAGGGGCTGCAGCATATCTTTTGCCACCCCTGGCTGGTTTTTAAATTGACACAACTGGCTGATCACTCAGCTGGGGTAAGGTGGTGTAATCACCCCTTGCTTAGATATAGTATACCTATATCTAAACCTATAGCTGGACACATATAAACCTGTGAGCCACTCCTATGGAAGGCCTCATCAATCCTGGAGGCAGAGTGCGTGGTTTAATGTGAGATGGAGCTCTAGCATGAGCTGAGCCTGTCTGCAGCCATCGGGAACAACTCCCTAAGCTGTTTCAGGATAATGCCATACCATATACTCTTAAGTGCATTATAATCCTCGCGGTTATATGGCAACTCTGGTTTGGCTTTATCAAAACATGTCGTGTAAGGTGTCATACGATTTGGAATACTATCCCCTCGCCAATTCTAGCGACAGGGATAGCATTCCACCCCTCTAGAGGGGCAAGACATGTTACTTTACTTAAATGCGGTTAATTTCTAAAAGGGCCTCAGATCCACAAAATGGATGCTTCTGCCACAGACACAAGTCTGACCCCCTGAAGCTGACCGAAACTCAGCCAAAGGGGCCTGGACAAAGGGTTTCCTGTCGCAGGGAGGTGTCACACCCCCCCAGACAGGAGATAGTGGATTGTAGCAGGGAGGTTTGAAAGAAACCAGACACTGCCTGGGGAGCACAAGGCTGCCCCTTGCATAATCCGGCCAAACCGGTTCTGGGGCACTCCAGCCCCCGTCCCAGCGCGACAAGGATCAAAGGAAGGGGGTGTATCCACCCACTTCCTGGGTCCCACCCATAGGAGGGGACCTAGCAGGTAATCCAGCCCCCAAGATTGGTATAAGAATGGGAGCAGTGCCAATGCACTTCAGATTATCCTGATGAAACATAAGAAACGAAACTCTGGACCCTTCAACATCCTACTTGACGTAGAAGACTGAAGAATCTCCCTTGTGGTCAAGGAGTGACCACCCTGTGCAAACAGGCACCATCCAGCCATCGACGTCTGCTTTGTTGCAGTTCCCGCCGGAACTCGAGCGACAGAGATCGACGAGATCAAGCTTGCCTGCCTTCTAACAGCCCGATCCACAGTCCCTGCAGAGCTGAGACCCGTGGAGGCGACCGGAAGCGTGGGGCACGCCATCTTGAAAAGACCACGAGACGCTGACCGTGCAGCCCACGAGTGACCCTCGAAGCTGTACAACGGGGTTTAAGAAGCCCCAACCCTGAGCCACTCTTGCACCGAAGTTCAACCCTCCACACTCGACAAGTGCTGCGTGGGGCCCTTCTGCTTCTTTTGGCTCAACGCGTTGGTCCGGGCCCTTGCCAGCTGGCTTGTGGCCCCTGTACCGACGAAACTTGAAATTCGACTTGCGATTCTGGTTGCTCCAGATTTGCACCAGCTCCCCTGAAAAGGAGCCCCCACTCTGACCCTCCTGGTTCGAGTGAGAAGCAATCTCCCGGTTTCGCGTGGATTGCTTTTGCCAAGTGTTGTTTGCTCCAATCTTGAAGCCGAGAGCGCCGACGGCGAGAGCCTGCGTGGGACAGATCGTGACCCGCTCCTGGACGTCGTAGATGCCCCAGAGCCCACGTGACAGCGGAGAGAAGCTCCTCGACAACCACCTGATTGCGCCCGACATTGCCTGGTTCCGTCCTGGTTCCACCCTGGTCACTGCTGAGTGACCCAGACTCTGTCCCCTCTGCTTTCAGGTACTTTTCGACTTGAGTCCACCCTTGGACTCCACCCGACACTTCTCCTTCACCTCGCCTGCAGCCCTTTCAGCTCCAAGCACCAAGAGCCTGCGTGACGAAACCCGACTCAACTTCGACCCTGTGCACCCACTTCCTGTGGGTGAGGTAACATTGCAACGCCGGTTTCCCACACTGGTACACACCTCTAGGGTCTGTGTCTTAAGTTTTGTTCCTCTAGGTTCAGCGGAAGTGTCCTTAAACTCTAACTTTGTAACTTTTACGCACCATTTGTTAACATTGATGCATGCGTGCACTTTCTGCACTGCACCCGAATCCCGCGGGCTTTTCCCGACTTCAGCATTGCTTGTCCCGACTGCTCCCAGCGATTCCCTAGGCCTAACCACTGATCGAATGGTCCCTCTTATACCATTTTTTTAGTATATGGTTTGAGTGGCCCCTTGGCCTCATCCAAAATTGTGCAACTTTGTATGTTATACTGTGCTTTTGATTTAACGCTTGTGCCCCTTTATTCATAAAGAATTCTGGGGATTGTTTTAGTAATAAATACATATATTTTTATAATATATACTTGTGTGGTGTCCTTTCATTTGATATTACAGGATTGTATGTGGTAAAACAGCTCGCTTAACACGACCTCTTAAGTTAAGCCTTTAGGCTGCTTAGTCCATGCTACCCCTAGGATAGCTTGTCTAATAAGGTTGACTTACAACCAGACACCATAAGGGATTGTTTGGACTGATACAAGGTGGTTCCAGAATTGGAAACATCATATATCAGGCCAACTTCTCACAGCCATGCGCCATGATGTACCCAACAAAATTACGAGTCACTCACGATGGCATACAACACTTTTTTAGCAAACCCCCAGCAGGTGGAAGATTACCTCAAAAAGCTACGCCGATAAGCATCCCAGAATGTGGAGACACAGGGAGGCACCAGGTCCCTCTCGCCTGCGGCTAATGCAGACTGAGGAACATTGTTGATCCCTGCAGACCCCGGAGAAACGGGCTAGCAGTATGCCGGTGAACTCTCACATTTGGTGATGTACATTAATGATGTTCGCATTCCGAGAATTACACCTGGTCACTCACCTCCATCCCGCTGAACTCGTCCGCTCTATAGAGTGTGGCGATGGGCGGGTGAAATATAGGAGGAAAGAGGGCAGGTGTGAGCCCCTGGCGACCCCCTTATGAGGGCGAACCCCATAGAATTAAGTTTAAGACAGTTGGGGAGAAAGGATGGGGATGCACATCGGGGGGGGAAGAGTATGCCTGGCAAGTTAGGGGAGCCTGTGTGAGAGGGGTGGGAGGGATCAGGGGAGTTGTATGGGAATGGGTGTGGCACTGAAAAAAAAAGCAGTCCTGCTGGTGCGAAGTCATAGGAATTTGAAAACGTTGAGCTGCTCTCTCAACGACATTATGGAACCCCCCGATGTCTTCAGGTGGTGGGTCTGCCTGTGCAGGCACTGGAGAAGCAGGACAGGGAATTACGCAGTCGTCCCATTCATCATGGTTAGACTGGGTGTCTTGAAGTTCTCCCTTCTCATGCTTATCTTCCTCCTCATCATCATCAGTAGATGGAGGATGCGGTAAAATGACAGGGTCCGGCTGTAAATTTAAAGGTGGAGGCCGCGGTCTTGGTGATGGAGACACAGCCGGGGGTTGAGGTTTAGGAGATGTTGGAAACATCTGTAGTCCGTAATGAGGTACTGCAAGTCCGAGACCAAAGAGGCTGGAAGACAAACCATTGGTGGAGGAGGTGGTTGATATTCTTCCTCCTGTTCATGAACAGTCCTGATATTTTACATTAAGTTCAGAGGGGCTTGTCGCAGTTTGAAACATGTCCCCCTCATCTCAATACTACTCTTCCAGAAGACATACTGGAGGCAGTGGTTGGACCCTACTTGGCGATGTTAGGGCCGACGATGTCTTCTTGATCTTTATCGTCGATGACACGGTCTTACCTGCCGTCGGCGATGGAGTCGTCGTCGACGAGGTGAATGACGACGTTGCCATCGACGTGGAGACTGTTGTCGTCGACGAGGCTGATAACATTATAGGCTTTAGGTATAGTTTAGAAGAATGATTACAAATAGTAGTGATGTGTGATATAAAATGCTTTGGGGTTATCTAATGTTGATTGTACTCTACATTATGGCTGCTGAGATTCCAATAACAATTTCCTCATTCTGATACACAAAGTTAGTGTGCTAATTGTGCATAATAAATAACCAATTATTATAAAATGCCATGTGTTTTGTGTTTCTGCTTCTTTTAGGGATATGGTTAAGTATGCATGCATCTATGAATAACCCATGTAGATATGAGCGTCTCTGGTAGAGTTGTCCGACTCATAAAACTCTGGATCTAGATGAGCTGAACTCAGAGGCAAGCAAGGCATCTGTTTGTTCTATTCTTCGAAGGGGGTGTGTTAAGTAAAACCCCATTGGGTCTGAGGATATTTATCTAGGTATGCCAGACTGTCCTCGTTGGGGGCAGCAGCAGGGCAAGCAGAGTCCAGGGAGGCGGGTCAGGGCCGCCGTGCCGCGCCGCCGGGTCTGCCTCCGCCGCAGAGCCCCGGGAAGTTGGTCCACGGAGGCAGCAGAGGAGTAAGGCGCTTTAGGGCCTCCAGGTCCACTAGGGGTGGCGGGGTAGCCGGCGTGAGGCGCAACGTCACCGCAGTGATGGACAGCAAGCAGAGCGACCCACAGGCCCCAGCGGCGCCGCAGGGCCCCACAGCGCCCCAGTCCCAGGACAGCCGGCGCGGTCACAAGGCGCAGGCCTCCAGGGTCGCAGGTCGGGGGCTCAGCGGGCGGACACCTGTCCAGATCACAGTCCCAGGCCTTCAGGTGTAAGCAGGCATCACAGCAGGGCAGAGCAAGGGGCCAGGACCAGGTGCAGGGCGAGTGGGGGCATCGGTTTGCAGTAGGGCGAGGTGGGGGTGCTGTCGCTGCCCGTGTGGCACCCGGGCTATAGTGTGGCGGCCCACCGGGCGGCCTGCAGGCAGGAGCGAAGGAGGGCCGCACAATGCCAAATGCCAACACTTCGCAAGCTGACATCCCCAGAAGGGAACTCTAGGGAATGCATTTTCGTTTGCATGGTGCAACGTCTTTGCATACGCTTTTCCACCGTTTCCGATGATTCCCAGTGTCCTCAGGAAATTGAAAGCGGAACCTTGCACGCTCATTCTCATAGCCCCAGCTTGGCCACGCCAACATTGGTTCACAGAGCTTCACCTTCTTTCTCTGGGACCGCCAATGCGGTTGAGGCAGTTTCCTTCTCTCCTCACAATGAACAACCAGCAAGTCCAGCATCCGAAACTGGCATCTCTCAGGTTATCTGCCTGGCTCCTGAGTTCAAAGAATTTCAGAATCTAAATATTCCTCCGGATTGTAGGGCCATTCTGGCTCGGGCTCAAGCAGACCGTACCAACAAGACATACTCTTTAAAATGGAAGAGGTTTTGCATTTGGTGTAAAACTCAGAAAATGCATCCCTTTTCTTCTTCTCCAGTACAAGTATTGCCTTACCTTCTCCATTTGGCAAGCTCAGGCCTTGCTCATGCCTCCATCAGCGTTCACTTGGCGGCAATATCCAGTTACAGAAGATCTTCTTCTGGCCCTTCTCTCTGGTCTCATAGATTGATCAAACAATTTCTTAAAGGCCTCTTCAGGACTTTTCCTCCTGTGAAGACTTTACCTCCTACTTGGCAGCTCAACACAGTCTTAATCAACTCATGAAGCATCCTTTTGAGCTGATACACAGTGCTGATCTTAAGTACCTCTCTTGGAAAACGGCACTCCTTCTCGCACTTACTTCAACAAGACGAGAAATTGAGCTCCAGGCTTTCTCAATTCAGGAGCCTTTTCTACAGTTCAAACAGGACAGAGTAATATTACGGATAAACCTAAAATTTGTACCAAATGTCCCGTCGGACTTCCATCTCAACGAACTGGTAGTCATACGCTCTTTCTTGCCAAACCCCCACACTACGGCAGAGAGGACTCTGCATTCTCTGGATCTTAAACGCTGCCTAAAGTTTTATATTGAGAAGACGAAAACCTTCTGTAAATCCAAGCAGCTCTTTGTGGCCTACAGTAGACCTAGAAAAGGCCTTCCACTCACAAAACAAAGTATTTCTCGCTGGATCTCTGTCACGAGCAGGCGGGGCAACCCCTGCAATCTAAAGTAGGGGCACATTCCACTAGGGCGATGTCTACATCCATGGCGCTCTTCGCAGGAGGGCTTATAATAGACATTTGCAGAGCGGCAACGTGGAAGATGCCGCATACATTCACCAAGCATTACTGCCTGGATACAGAACTTATGAAGGATGCTTCAGTGGGACAAGCAGTACTTCGTCATCTATTTCGATAGAGGTGAGCCTTCTTTTCATCCCACCATCCTTTTTTTGTATATGCACATTTCTCTATTGTATTTCTTGATGTTATCTTTGCTTACATTCTGATGTTTTCTATTTGTCACTTTGATATGTTATTATCTGGTGAATTTGTATCTACTGTACCATCCGAAATGTGCTTACCATTGCTTGCTACTCTGATTCAGGCATGTGAATCTATGAAAGATACCCTAATACTGGATAAGAAATGAGTTACTTACCTGTAACTGCAGTTATCCAGTATTGGTATCTTTCATAGATTCACATGCAAGCCTCCCACCTTCCCTGGAAGGGCTCATCTAATTCTCTCAGCAGTATGCCTACTTAGCACGGTGCTTACGAAAATCTGAGGAACAGGAGCTCCTTCCAGGAGGGTTCTAGAGGGAGGTGATAGCTGATTGGCTCTTCTCTAGAGTTTGGTCCTTTTTACAAAAGGACATGGATATGTTACTAATGTGGGGCCCTTGGGCCTATTACTCTTTATGTCTAATGGGACATTACTTTATTTATGTACTGGAGACTCCCATCCAGACGACGGGGAATGATTCAGGCATGTGAATCTATGAAAGGTACCAATACTTGATAACTGCAGTTACAGGTAAGTAACGCATTTCTTCTCCTCTGTTAAATGTCACAAGAGTTGCATTGTTGTTCAGGAGCTGATACTCCTAAAGTTACTGAATGCCTTGTCCATCTCTATATGTTGTTTCTCTCTAATGACATGGAATGATGCCACAGCACTATACTAATGCATTGTCTGAGTAACACCTGCCTGGGCTCGCGGGGTGCTCCGAGGCCATCCCGGTTGCCAGGGATCCCCTTCCCATGACTGACATTCGGCCACCCTGCTTTTATGGTGGGTAGTTAGCTCGGAGATTCCACTGCCCCAAGGGATAACTCCCAGTTGTCAATGTAATGGGTAAGGGGGCCACAACCTAATTGGGGGGTTTGGTGTGGGTGATTGTCGCGGTAGTTTGAGTATTGTTTGTTACATAGCAAAGTTGCTTGCTTACTGGCACATACATGCACCATTTCCATTATCGTATGTGCATGCGGGGACACTGCACATATCACCACATACACAACATGGCACCCCCCTCGGGAGACAGCCACTGCCCCCCAGTGTAAAGATGAATAGGACAGCAACTGTTAAACTTATCACATAGAACATAAGGGGTCCAAATGATGGCAGGAAGATCTGTCTCGTGCATGCTTACTTGAATAGACATAGTCAATATCTGTCTACTTAAAGAAACTCACTTAGTCAGTAACACTCTCCCTACCTTACTTACCAGGGGCTGGGGACTGACCTATTCACCAATATACTCCAACTACGTGAGAGGGATCTGCGTCCTTAAACGTAGGGACCTGGCTTGGACCACCACCAACTGTACTTGCGACAACGAGGGTCGATGCATTATATTGGCGGGCACACTCTACAACCACCCCATAACCCTTGCTACTGTTTACGGACCCACTGTAGATGATTCTGACTTCTTTGCCAGGGTGTTGCATCTAATTGCTGGTGCTGGCCTCAGACTGTACTTTGGTGTGGCGGTTTCAATCCTGCTAGTCGACAGAGCTGTAAATTCCAGACGACTCCACCCCCAAACCACCTCGACACTAACCACTATAATTACAGACAACTACCTCACAGACATTTGGCTGTGCACACTGCAATATGCCCGAAGTCGCATGCTTTTCACTACAACACAGGGCAAGGTCTAGAATAGACTACTTGCTTGGGACCAGAGACGTACTGTCCTGGCAGCCAACAGTTACCCACTAGCCACATACTCTCTTGGAGTCTCGCCCCGGTGCAACTGGTCCTTCAGCCTCCCCAAGCACTCCCTAGCACATTCTTGTGGAGATTACCTAGGGGAGCTCTCAGGGACACGGTCTTGAGAGAGGAAGTATGTGCAGCTATCCATGAATACTTTGAACAAAACACATGCTCGGTTGACTCTCCGGCCGTGCTTTGGGATGCTTTCAAAGCGGTCAAAGGTTGTACGTGTATAGCCAAACAGCACGGTATCATTAGATGTATTCCTGGTACGATCTCGAAACTTGAAACTGACATTTCGGCACTTGAAACACATCTCTACCACTCCAATGACCCCGGCACGCTGGCCAGCATACGTGAAGAGATGTCGGCATACCAAGAAGAAGCTCTGAGAGAAATGCTCTTCCTGGGAAAAGAGAACCAGGCTTGCAGATATGACGAGGGAGAATGCCTCAGAAGCACCGTGCCTCATCCTACATCTCTGACCTTTTTAACTCTGAGGACCGGAAGTGCTCCTCTACCCCAGAACTTCTACAAATGATGGTCGATTTTTTTGCCCATTTTTACTTTCCCTCCAAACGACAACGTCTCTAGATTTTCAGGCCTATTTCGATGCCACCAATTTGATATGGCTATCAGAAGCAAAACGGGAGTTCTTGGACTCGCCCTTCACTGAGATACAACAGGCAATCTCCCTTCTTTTTTCAGATGGAGCTCCTTGTCTGGATGGGCTAACGGCCGCTTTTTATAAGTAGTACTCTCCAATTTTAATTCCCAAACTCTTACACGTCTACCAACACACCCTGGAGGTGGGATCGCTCCCCCCATTGATGCAGGAGGATGTAATCTTCACGCTTCTCAAACCTGAAAATCCAGCTAACCAAAGCGACCCATACATATTGCCCCCTGTCGCTCAGCAACATGGACAACACAATATTTGCTAAGGTACTGGCAAATAGATTGCAACTCATGCTTCCAATAATGATTAGACTCGACCAATTCGGTTTTATACTGGGTTGATCCACGGCCCATAACCTTAGAATCATGTTTGCAGTCATGCACCACCTGCATCCTCCCACCCCTGCAGTGGCCGCCCTATTCAATGCTTCAAAAGCTTTGATACGCTGGAGTGGGAATACTTGTTCATGTTTCTGTGTAGACTGGGCCTCGGCTCCAACTTAATTGCACAGATACGTCTTCTCTATTCCCTGCCTACTGCCCGAGTGCGTGTCAACGGGCAAATATCAGACCCTCGCCAACCTCAGTCTGCCTTAAGCTCCTTTTGTGGCCACGGAAGGAACTTCTAGCCACGTCTTTACCAGCAGAGCCACCATGGAGAACTAGCTTCTTAGCCTGTGCGTGGCCGAGGACGCCGTACTAACAGACCTCATGGATCAGGCAGCCAGAGGTGGGGCCAAGACTGTTTCCCCTTCCTTCCCCGCTGGGGTCTTCAGATTGTCCAAAGGGGCTACTCCCTCTCCTTAAGTACTTCCCCTCCACCCATGCCACCCACTTGTGACAGGCTGATGGAGGAGCATCTCTCCTTACTCGGTCAGTAAGTGGTGGCTCAGGTTGCAAAGGAAGCCATAGAGATGGTGCCAAAGCCTGGAATAGGTTGTGGTTATTATTCCCTCTACTTTCTAGTGCTCAAAAAGGAAGGAGGCCTTTGTCCGATCCTAGACCTGCGCCCTATTAATTTCTTCCTCAAAAAGGAGAAATTCAAAATTCTCGCTCAAGTCCTGTCTGCCCTGGACCAGTTAGACTGGATGTTGGCTTTGGATTTTCAGGACGCATACTTTCACGTTCCTGTCCTGCCTGCCCACAGACGTTATCAGTGGTTCACGTTAGGCCACAAGACCTTTCAGTTCACCATTCTCCCTTTTAGCCTTACCAGAGCCCCTCAGGTGTTGACCAGGTTGATGGCGTTGGTTGCAGCTCATCTTCTAGATCAGGGGTGCAGTCTTCCACTCTCTCGACAACTGTCTGTTGAAGGCAGGCTTTCCTCAGACAGTCTTCTCCCACCTCCAGACTACGACAGTCCTCCTGCACTCGCTGCAGTTCACTATCAACATGCCGAAGTCACACCTGACTCCTTCTCAGATGCTCCCTTTCATCAGAGCTGTTCTGGACATAGTGCAGTTTCAGGCCTAACCTCCCAAATGGCAGGTCCAGGATATTCAAGCTATGATACAGATGCTTCAGCCTCCGTCCTGGGTTTTGATGAGACTGACTCTGAGGCTGCTGGGCCTCAAGACCATCTGCATCCTGCTTGGGAGACATGCCCGTTGGCGTATGCAGGCTCTGCAGTGAGACCTAAAGTTCCAGTGGGCGCAGCCTCAGGGAAGTCTTTTCAACATGGTCCAGATCTCAGAGGAAACTGCAAAAAATGTTCGGTGGTAGCTTACAAACCACAGTACGGTCAGCAGTAGATCCCTCTCCTTTCCCCAATGAGATCTGACAGGGGTGTCAGATGTGTCACTCTTGGGATGGGACAGCTGCCTGGGAGAGGTGGAGTTCAGAAGCCTCTTGTCTCCTGTGGATTCTGGGCTCCACATAAATATTCTGGAGTGCAGGGCTATCCGTCTGCAATTGAAAGCCTTTCTACACTTCATCAAAGGAAAGCTAGTGCAGGTGTTCACGAATTACACTACCGCAATGTGGTACTGCAACAAAAAGGACGGAGTGGGGTTGCGGCTGTTTGCCTCTGAACATGGCTGGAACATCAGGGCATCTCCCTGGGGGTTTAACACCTGAAGAACTCTCTCAGAGGTGGTGCAAGGTCTCTTTCAGCAGTGGTGAGAGCCTTGGTTAGATCTGTTCACCACCGCCGAGAGCGCACAATGTCAGCGCTTTTGTATGCTAGAGTTTCCAAGGTAAGATACGCTCACAGACTCTTTTTGTCTCGAGTGGAGCTCAGGCCTCCTGAACTCCTTTCTGCCCTTACCACTTCTGCCCAGAGTTTGCAAGACGATTAGGTATGACTGGGCACAAGTCATCCATGTTGCTCCGGACGGGGCTCAGAGAGTTTGGTTTCCCAAGCTTTTTAGCTTGGCCATCGGTCCTCCGATCAGGCTGCCACTTCGGGAGCATCTTTTTTCGCAGCAGCAGTGGAGGGTTCTCCACACGAACCTGTTAACATTCTGCCTTTATGCTTGGAGATTGTGTGATGATAATTGAAAGCTTTTGACTTTCCGCCCGAAGTCTGAAGTGTTATCTTGGCAGCCAGGCATCCCTGTTCCAAGACAGTATACACCTGCCATTGGGGCAAGTTTGTGGCATGGTGTGCAGAGAAACAGGATATTTTTCTTTCTGCCCCCCTCTCTCTGGTTCTTCTCTTTATTCTTTCTCTTGCCCAGCAGGGCTCTTCTTTGGGCACCTTAAAGGGCAATGACACGGTCATCTTAGCTTTTTTGCAGTTGCCATGCCAGCCTTCCCCTTTCTAATCCTCTTTTGTAAATAGGTGCTTGAAAGGTCTGCAACATGTTTCCACCTTTACCCTTCATCATGCCTCAGTGGGATCTTAATCTAGTACTGACTTTTCACTTTCTGATGTGCGCTTCCCTTGAGCCATGAGCCAACTGTCATTCCAGGCTCCTTACCATCATGACGGCCTTTCAGGTGGCAATAGCATCTGCTCGGAAGGTCACTGATTTTCAGGCTTTGTCATCTGAGCCTCTCTATCTGAACATCTTCCCAGACAAGCTGGTTCTTTGCACTAGAGCATCCATTCTGCTTAAAGTTGTCACTCTCTTTCATTTGGGCCAGTGTATCACCCTCCTACCTTTTATACTCCACCACATCCCTCTAATGAAGGGCAGTGACTCCACTGCCTGGATCCAAAAAGAGCAGTGTCTGTCTACCTTTACAGCACTTAAGAGTTCTGGGCAGAAGACCGACTCTTCGTGGGGTATGTCAGAGTGAAGAAGGTGGTCCAGGACTGCGGAGACTGCAGAGGACTGCAAAGCGGACTGCGGGTTGCGATGGTCTGTGCAGCGTCCCTTTCTTGGGCCCCCTTTGTGACCCCCCTTGTGACTCCCCTTGTGACTCCTGAGCCCCTCCTGTGGCTTTTGACTTGTGGCCTGGGAGGGACACAGTTGCAGTCCATTACCGTCTCTTCTCGACCCCAGCCTTATGCCCTTCATTCACCACCCCAGTATCTCACCCCATGCCCCCAGTAGCAGCCACTGCAAGGCTGTGAGCAGGGCAGCGGCAGAGGAGGGCAGGTGGGGCGAGGAGGGGCAAGGTGAGGGTGAAGTGTGGGGGGCCGAGGTGCTGCAGTTGTGTCTCGGAGGTTGAGATCGGGTAGAGGAGGCAAGACACAGCGGAACCTCTGGTCTCAGAGACATCAGAGACTGCAGCGGCTGCAAACCTACAGAGGAGCGGCAGATCCAAGACATCCAGTGGGGAAACAGCAATCACGAAATAGTAAGTGGGAGCCAGTGAAATTTGGGGGAGCGAGTCCGGCTGTCGGCAGTCCAGTGGAGTTCCCGCAGAGGCGGTCCGCCCAGAATAAGCATTGCCAGCAACTCTGCCAGAGCGTCTAGTTAGCCCCCCGGCCCACTCCATCTCTTCTACCACCTTTCATAATTCACTTCAAAAAAGATTGGAGAAAAAAACACCACCTCTTGCAAATCAAAATTAATAATAACGGTCTTCAGCTCCATCAGCACCAGTTTTAACACCGCACCAATACACAGGAGGGGCTGGAAAGACAAAAACAATAAAAGGCAAGTGCAAGGAAAGGTCAAGGAAAAACTAGGAAAAAACAGGAAATATTAGTCACCCCGACCGTTCGGGACCCTAGAAAACCGGACACCCAAGAACCATCTAAGGATCAGCTAAGGGTCTTCTGGCATTGGCAAACAGGCAGGCTCTTAATACATAGCAAACAAAAAAAATCCCATCAAACCAACAACTCATAACTTCGCCGAAGGAAAAAAAAATCGGTAAAAACAAGCAAATAATCAATAACATCTGATTACAACACAATAAAACTACAGCAAAAAAATCAAGGGCTCATATTAAGCCAACCGATCGATTAAGTAATCACCTAATTCAGTGGTTCCCAAACCTTTTTGACCTATGACTCCCTTGACCTAATCAGCAGTTGGCCGTGGCTCCCCACCATTTTTTTACCGGTGGGTGGGTGGGGGGGAATGTAAGCCCAACTTCGGGAGTACTTCCTGTTGTCTTCCTTAAAGTAATTGGGACGCAGTGATGGTTGGAATGCTTGAATTATTAATCTCATCCACTGGCAATCACTTTGGCTGCATCCCAATCCATTGGTTTTTTTCCCCAACAGAGTGCCTGATCCAAAACCCTTATTTATGCCAGCTGCTGCTTTCAGTAGCTTTTGGTACTGAGACCCGCTCTGAGAAAATGGAACATTGAGTTTGGTATGTCGTAATCAGAATCACCAGCATTATTTTTACACTAAAAAGGAGGGTTCCTTATGAGTGGCTTCACCGACCCAGAGTGACGCATGCAGGTGCAGGACTATGCGTCTCAGTACCTGCGCAAAGGCTTCGCGCAGGCCTATGCGGAGAAAGCTATGTCCCTGGCTTCAGAACTCATTCACCGCTAGCAAGAGGAGCTGGAGTGAACCAGGGCAGGCAGCTACATGGAAGTTCAAAAATAATCTGTCAAACGTTGTGTGCATGAAGATGAGTGTGTGTTTGAAAGTGAGCATGAGACAGGCGTGAGTGACTGCTATTGTGACTTAGAACAAGTGAGACTGAGAATGAGGGCAAGTGAGTGAAAGTGATAGTGCATTACACTGAATCAGTGTGAGTATGGAAGTGAGAAAGAGTGTGAGTGAATAAGCTTAAAAGGAGCAGGAGTGAGAGCGTGTTTGTAAGTGTGCTGTAGAGCTTGCGAGTCTAGTGCTGACCCTGGCATTCGTGGCGTCAACTTTAGTTGTGTTTCAAGCCACTGCTACTTTAATGGTGATGTGCAGTGACAGGCCCCATGTAAAGGTTAATAGGTCCTGATCAGACCAGTCCAAATTAAAGTCTTCTTCCTAAACCCAGAATAACATGGTTCGGAATAAATCACGTTCAGACCCAGAGGATAATCCTAAAAACGTAGCGTACTCCGGAGTTATTTTACATCACCCAGATGTGGAAATATCGCAAACCATCCTGTGTGGGCAGTTCCTTTACCAATCACACTCAGATAGAATACTGAGCGTTAGGCTGGCTACTTACTACTTAAACTTTACCTCACTCAGCCGCTATGCCAATGCTTGTTGATATTAGCTTTAGCCACTTTGCAAAATATTCCCATTGCTGTACAGCACGGCTACAAAACATTGACAAAGCAAATAACTCTCATAGAAAAGAGCTATTGGATTTGTCAATGCTTGTTGCTGATGTCTGCTCCACTTGCAACAATAAATAATTGTTTTTCAAGGGTTACTTTCCTTTGGGGCCAGGGGTTGCAAGAACAGCCTCGACCCCTGGCAACCCGTAAATGACTTCTGAAGCCCTCTCTTGGCTCTCCGCTATTCCTTCCTCTGTCTAAGGGCCGGTCTCGCCCTTTATTTGCACCCCACCCTCCCTCTGTGACCCTGTACCTCTCCCCTATATAGCCCTATCCCTCGTCTCACTACCCCCTCTTCACGGCTTCCTGCCCTCTGATATTTATGGCTCAATGGAGAGTGCAGGTGCCAGAATGAGTGAGCGGACCTGGAAAGAATCAAGAGAGGAAGCTGAACCAAGCCAAGGGCTTGCCTCCAGTTCCCAGGCACCCCCACCCCTTTCACACCAGCCTCTCTAGTGCCGACCCCCTTTCAGAGACTTTATCTCACCTCTTCCCTTTCTACTTGTTCATAGGACAGGCTCCAGTCCTTCTTTTTGCCCCTTTCCTTGCCATTCACCTTTTTCCTTCTTTTTCCATATCTCCAAACTCTCCCTCCCTATCTTCCTCTATTTTCCCTTTCTCTCCTTTATCTTAAATTTTTTTCTCCATATAATGTCCAAGCCGTGCCTGCCGAATGACGGACGGCTGAGGGCTGTTGGTAGCAATTTTCCAAATTGTGCGCGCGGCGCCCATGGCACCTCATTACGGCACACCGGGGTGCTGCGGCGCACAGTTTGGGAACCACTAACCTAATGCCATTCGCCTGACTTCTTCAATCATCCAACCCGGACCATTACCCAAACCAACCGACAGGAATCTCTAGAATCGATTGGGAAGCCCTGCAGCCCCTTAAACACAAAATAAATAAATAAATAAACAAATAAAAAAAGCAAAAAGTTTCCCAGGATGAGGTCAGGACGAGTAAGGAAAGCTCCATCAAAACTCTCCAAAAAAGGTGCAAAGAAAATCGACCTCTGCGATCTTCTGGTAGAGCCTTCAATGGCATCCCCGCCTCACCAAACATCAGCAAACCTAAGGACAGCTTCTGATCCAGGGCCTGTACATGCCCACCCAACCGCCGATGAACAAACACCTGGCTCTAAAGAATAATCTAAACCAACAAAAATCAAGGCATCACTAAGGGACTACTTTAGGACCACAGTCCCAGCTATAGCACGGAAGAAAACTACAAGCACTGAGGACAAAAAACAGGTACCCCCCGCAGGTACTCACCTCGGTAGCCTCTGAGCTATTGCCACATCAAATTACGGTTCTGCCACTGATCCACAGGGTCGATGGAGGGCCCATCGACTTGAGGCAATCTAGCGCTTTATCAACAATAGAATCTCCCTGCAAAAGCGTCCTGGAAGCCCTGGATGTCAGTCAACCACAACAGGCTCCCCTCCAACCCTCAGCCCAACATACAACTCATCTAGAACAAGCTCCACCCAAGGTAACAACTCATAGCGACCTTGACCCGTCAACTTTTCAACCATTTTTAAATTTAAGCCAGTTTTCTCCATCTGTATTTTACTCCTCAGCCGATCCTAAATCTGACAAGCTACAAAAGAGTCTAAAAGCCTCATTATTACAGGCCGGGGCCTGTCTACAAGCTGTTTTTAGCATCCCAGTCCAACCAGAATCAGATCATTTTCTGGTCCAGGTGAATCAAAGGGAAGAAGCCGACCAACCGGTTATCCGAGAAGGGTCAAATAATAACATAATTAGCAATTCTCCGGTCCTATCGTTCTTTAATACTGAACCCAAAGAACCTGAAGGGCAGGACAGTTTTCCTTCGGCCAACCTTAATAACCTATAGTCCCAATTATTACAAACATTTCAAACAATGTCAGCTGCACGAACGTATCATTCAGACAAGATGGATATGCAGGTACACCTGCTAAACACACTCGCGGTGTACACTGCCAGGATCGACCATAAATTGGAGGCGCTCAACGCTCTTATCAAAAAAGCCCAAGCCCAAACTCAACTGGTGCAATCAGTGTGCTGCTGCTCCCCTATAATCGACTCCCTATCATCTCTGCCTCAATTCCTTTCAGCCGTCCTAACGAAAATAAAGAAACCCTCGCAGTCCGATCCCCCAGACCCCTCAATCCAGGCTCTAAGCCAGGCACAGGATCCACCTCGCCCGAAAGTACATACCAGTTCAACTTTCCCGAACCCCACAGAGACAGCAGTCGTTAAACTATTCTCCATCGAACCATCTAAAAACCATAATTTACACCGGTTGTCGAAAAGGGAAAAGAAAAGGCAACGAAAAAGCCGGAATAAACTGAAAATTGCACAACAACTTCTAATATGAGTAACTCCCCTAGGAGCGACGCAGCACCTCTAGGAAATGCCCTATCGGCATTACTTTCAAAAGGAGAACTGAAAAGCCTGCAACTATTATCGAACAAGTTGCCCCCACAGACGGAGCCTTCAAGCCGGACCAGTCAGCAGTCAGGGCTACCTCAAGTTCTGGGACATCCCCTCCAGCCATCAATACAAGATCAACCTGGTTCTAAGCAACCACCATCAATGCACCCAGCATTGGAAGCAGAGCAACAGAGTCCTGTAACTCTTCAAACGCCAGCTCAGGAAACTAGTTTCCCTCTTCTTACCGTCGAGGACAACAAATCACGTACACAGAGTATAGCTATAGAACCTGGTCGTAAGAATCATACAAACTCAGTAAGCTGTCGCAAGTTGGCATCCACAAATAAAAGTCAATTCTCAAATACCAACCATAAGGAATTGCCCCTTCTAGCATTCACTATATCTACATCATCAAGAAAGCCCTCCGAAGAAAAACCAAAGCAAAGACAGCCAGTAATGGCCATGAGCCCTGCGAGTCCCCAAGCAGCCCCCAAAATACCAAACTGCTGTTCATCCCAGAATTTACTTCGAGGGGCACTCACGACATCCTCAACCGAGGAAATATATTAGAACATTTCAAATCACTACCAGACCTAAACCACCAACAATCGAGAGACATAATCGCGATCGAATTTATTCCATCTACCAGATCTAATACGGGCGAAGCTACGCAAGTAACACTGGTAACACCGGCAACCTGGCATTTGGTCTTGACGAAAACTGACCAATTTAAAACCTGGAGCATAACAACAATAATACCAAGTGCCCCTTGTTACCCCTCAATACTGGAAAACAACCAGGCACGTACTTCTAGCTCCTCCTTAGCCCCCTATTCAGTACTGAGGTCCGTAAGAGGAGCTCGCCAACTGCAATCCCAGAGCCCGCAACCGACCAGCGAAACCTTGGTGGAGCAGATTGGTTATGTCTGCCGGGGGTTCTATCCAGAAACCAGACGGCTTGAACCACCATTAACCACAGTCTGACGATATGCTCCTGGAATATCAACAGATTTGTCCTGGAAAAACAATCTCCCGCCATCCTGGACTTTTTAAAAGAAAATGACATCCTCCTTTTACAGGAGACATGGGCAGGAGAAAGTATCCCAATAGTGGGCTTCCTGGAGTTTGACACCTGCCACCAGGCAGTCCAAGTTCGGCAGACCAAGTGGCGGTCTCTCGATCTATGTATCAACAAAATTATCCAAATTCTTCAAACAGATTAAATTTGAGTAGGATTGGCTCTCCGGAATAATTCTGGGAAGTTCGCTTACGGACCCTCAGCTGCTCATCCTTAACGCCTATATCTCCCCCTGCACTACCAAGAAAAAATCCAAAATGGACTGCCTGATTAACTCCATTTGCGACCTAATTAGCAAGTATGGCAGTACACCAAGTATCATTTCAGGTGACTTCAATACTAATCTCTACTGCAATCTTGCCAACGACACAGGTCCGGACCCCCCAAGAATCCCTCCACATTTTCTATCCCAGTCAATTCCTGTTGGGAACAAATCTTCAACATTGAGTGAATATGTGGTAATGCAGTTCAGCAGCTTAGGATATACCTTATTGAATGGGTGCTCCCCCACCAACATCCCGCCCGCATGGACCCGGTCAGATGGCAGATCCCTCTAGTTTTTGGACTTTACTCTAGGAAGTAGAGAAATACTGCCCTGGATCAAGAGCTATCAAATTGCTCCGCAAGGAGGTAGTCATCACCGGGCACAAATAATAACACTATCCACCGCCACTCCACACCATCAAGAACTGGCCCAAACCCACTCAGGCAGCCATACAGAGGACCTAAAGCGGATAAAGTGGTCAGATTCCACGGCCCTATCCCTGACGGAAAAAAGCAGAGCCCTATTACATCAATCTCTAGAGCTAAGTACTCATGTCGTTAGTGACTGGACCTCTCTTACGAATCTCCTTCTCAACGAACTTCCTATTAGGAGGGGCTCGAGAAACCAAATTTCTCAATTTCACATCTCAAAGGCCACAAGGAAATTAAGAACCGAGAGGAACCGAGCACTCCATCAATTAGGAAAGATCTCCAGCAATAAAATCTACTTTAATAACTACAAGCAAGCCCAAGCAGCTTTTAGAATCACCACACAAAAGGAAAAACTAGCGGCCTCGGATCAATTCTGGCTGAAGCTTATCCATGAAAGTAAAAATCCTAACCCAAAGCAATTCTGGTCTCTGGTAAATAGGAGCAAACAAAGTGCAAGTGGGTACAGCAGTGCAAACATTAGCGAAGCAGTCTGGAGTAAGTTTTTATCTCTTCACTTCGGAGATAACAAGGAAAACGTTGAAGATCAGACACACAAGGAATCAATGAAAAGCAACAATACCTCACCAGACCCTACGGTGTCGCCGGATGCCTTAAAAAACAAGATCTCAAGCTTCATAAGGAAAGCCAGAGCCGAAGGAGCCCCAGGCCCGAACGGCCTCCCTCAAGCCATGTTCAAATCCAATTTCAGCCTATGGTCAGAATACCTGACCCCTTTGTTTTTCTACTGCAGTCTAAATAACACGGTACCAGAATCTTGGCGAGGGGCAGTTATTCACCCAGTCTACAAAGATGGGAAGAGAAACGAGCCAAAAAATTACCAAATGGTTGCACTTCTCAACGTGGAGGCTAAGTAGTATGCAAATATACTATTGTAGGAGCTACAGGCTTGGGCCGAAACAACCGCGCACCTTAACCAGACGGGCTTTGTGGCCAACACTGGTACTACAACCAATTTGTTAACGTTAACCGTCTTGATGGATAAAGCGACAGCCCAACATATCCAGCTGCACTGCTGCTTTGTAGACTTCGAAGCGGCCTTCGATCGGGTGCCTAGGGGTCTGTTATGGCAGAAACTAAAATCGTGGGGCATACCCCAGCCTCTTCTTAAAGCAATAATTCAACTCCACACGGAAACGTGGATAAGAATCAAGCTGGGTGAAGGCTGCCACGTCTCCAGGAAGATCCGAACCAAAACTGGTGTCACACAAAAGTGGGTCTCCAGAGGCTACTGGATGAATTGCTACCCTACACGACAAGAAACCATCTAGAGCTTAACTTGTCAAAAATCAAAACTATCTCTTTTTGGAAGCAAAAAAGGTAAACAGAAAGGTGGTACTTCAACAAAACAAAGCTAGATTCAACCCCCAGTTATAAATACCAGGGCATCTTTCTGGATACAAGAGGTTCTTTTATCAAGCACAAAGAAGCATTAAAAACTCTGTCGTTCGAGGTAGCCGCTGCAAAATTGGCAAAACAGCTACTAGGTCCCAGCCTAACACCCATGCTGAAAGTAATGAAAGCCAAAGTAATCAACTCCCTGACATATGGACATGAGATCACCAAGGGCACAACCAGTATATTAATAAATAAGTTAACAACAAAAATCTTTAAAAGAGCCTTTCGGTTGCCAAAATCTGCCTCGCCAGCTCAAGTGAGACTCGAATTGGGACTCCAAGATCACCATGGAGTGGAGGCAGGTGCATTCGTTAAACTGTCATAGATTGCGACACGCCCAGGAGGGTTCCTTGGAGGCCCGACTCTGGCAGGAAATACAAAAAAATCAGACCACCCACAAGCATCGGCAACTCCTGGATCACAGCTTACAGTTACTAGGTGCAAAAGACCTCTGGGATATAAATCCCTCTCACCCGGTGTTGAAGTCCGCCATAAAAAAAACATTAGATTGTGGTCCTTTCACTCGGACAGGGCGATACTTTCAAAGAGGAGACACGCCTGGGCTATAATCACCAATTTTAAAGTGGGTGTTCAGCCGCCCTACCTGTCAAGCACATACGTACTTTATTGGAAACGCAAGTTTTTAGCCTTGAGGATGGGAGAATGGCCCTTTCTGAAGAACCTCCCGGAATGGCGCCGGCCGGGTAGTAGCATGGAATGCAGGTTGTGTGGCTACCATTCTGAAACAATGGAACATATCATCTGTGCATGTCCTGCACTGCTCACAGCCAGACGGTCACTGCTGCGAGGCCAATGTATTATGTTGGGAGTTCGATCTCACCGCCAAGCAATAATGGCCGCTCTCAACCCTGACAACACCAAGCTAAACATTAAGCTTTCGAAATTCGTCCATAAAGCATCAAAACTACTTGAAGCCACAATCCCATCCAAACCCTCAACCCCATAGCAGGGTGGCCGAGTTAATATACAAATCAGAGACTACAAGAAATCCAGAGAGATGTCCTTTATTAGAACATTATCAGATCTTAATGGCCCCCGAGTTTTAAGTCATTTTAAATCCATCGTTTTAAAACTCTTATCACAGTCATTTTTATTATTGAATTTTGTCATGTTTTAAATTGTAAATGGGTTTTTAAACCAATCAATAAAGAGTATTATTATTATCAATGCATTGTATAAAACCTTCTCTTGCCTCTGATCCAATTCACAACAATGTTATTTCATGTAGAAGAACAACCCAGGCCACCCAGAGGGTGTACATGACAAGTGACTGATGTCATATCTCACCAATAGCACTGCTCTCAGGTCTGAGGGAGGCATGAGTTTGTTTAAAATTTAGCTTCATTCAGAAGTCGCAAAAAAAGTGTTCCCGGATGGGGTTTTTGGCAATGCCACGAGAACTCTGGGTCAGTTTTTTGCACAGAGATAATGAAAAGCAAGAATCTATCCGCATATTTCTACACATTCCGAGCTAATGTCCCTTTTCTTTTTTAATTAAAAGAAAATTGACCTGTTTCTAATATCTGTTTGCAACAAATAACCAACAGGTTTTCAGTGTATTTAATTTTGCCCTAGAGCTTTTTTTATTCTTCATGTTTGCAGACCTGCTCGCTCTTTCATATGATTTTACGTGCACTGTGTGAAAGGTGATTGTGTGACTATTGTATTGGATAAAGTCCCCCTGGTGTATATGATAAGAATATTGCAAGTCACCTCAAAGTTTTTTAACCTTCTTAAGGATCTCTGCCTTCAGCCTCATTCCTCTATTTGGTTGTGGAAACTCTGAGGTGACTTGCAGTATCCTTACACTGTACAGCAGAGGGTATGTTATCCCTTATAAATTGTTGCTATTCACATGTATTGTGTTCTAACTGCACCAAAAGCAATGTAAGTCATTTCTGTAATTTAATATTTTCTTTACTATAATCTCTACTATAATTTTTGTCATTACCTGGTATTAGAAATGTTACTTGTATAATATAAGCATTTTGTTCTCTTATTTTCTAGAGAGCTTATTTAGCAGATTTATGCATTACATCCATACCTTCTAAAGCAATTCATTTACATTTGACTAATTTCTCTCTCTTTGGACCTTTAGGCAAAACATAAACATTTTAATTTTCTAGCAGAGTATCTATGTGCAACTTTTACTAACCTACGCCTGACATAATATACCAATACTGTCTGTATTGATGTGTAGTGTATGCACAGGTTATTCTTGACTCTGATGTACACTTTTAACAGTACCATTATTAATTAATAATCAAATTTCATTTTCATTTAGTGTTTTTTTCTTTTAATATATAAGCTCCAGTTTTTCTTGTTAAATGCTCATTTCCCCTCTGTGGTCCAAGACAGTTGCCTCAGATCCAGGCTTACTTCTTTTCTCAGGGCATCTTTTGTAAGCAAATCAAAATCTATGGAACTACAGAGAGGAAATGATTTAGAACACAACCATCCTAGATAGAGGTTGAATAAGCCATAAACTTAATGAAATAAAAGTATGGCCAATGTGTATTTCCATGTGCTTGATGTCCTACTACTATACAAGTCTACTCCTTTGACTTCAGTGGGTGTTTGTGTGATATATCTCACAAAAAGGTACTCGGATGGTGTATTGTGAAAAACGCAACCAAAGCTGGAGGGAGGGGAAGAAGCACTCCTGTGTTAAGACGAGAACCCTCACTCACCCTAGGGTGACATGCTTCATCATTGGGTCCACTCTTCACACTGGGACCGCAAGGTACCCAGTATGGGCTACATCTCCCCCGTAGGGGAGCAGCATGAGGCATTTTTATGTCATCCAATCGAGGGCTATGAGTGAGGGGCAGAGTGCAAAACAAAACATAGCTAAGTGTGAGTTGAAACTATCTCCTGGTGGGCGATAATAATCTTTATTGATACCCCAGTGAATAGGTTAAAATAAGCTAAGTGAAAATAGAGTTATGGATATTTCCCTATTAGAATCTGGTCAACATGTTTCTGCCTCCATAGACCAAAAGGGTCTTGGCATTCCTCATTACCATTCTCTGTCACTCTGCTCTAGTTGTGCAAAAAAAAAAAGTAATAATAAATGAATACCATTTTTTTTAATGGTATGGAGATTGTCAGTGGTACCAGCTTCTAGTCAGGTCCGCATGCAGTGAGGCTAGAGAAAACACATATCAACACACAGTATGCATCATAACAGTTCTCAATATTTTCAAAACACCAGTGTCCCTCACTAGCACTGCAAAAACGTCTAAATACATATCATTGTCTATAGCCTCACCAATTTGAAACTATTAGTCATACTCCACCTTCATAAGTCCCTTCATAGCAGGTGACTGGACTCTAAAGGTGTATAAAATTACAAAAACAATTGTCAGATGTTGCCACTCTTATCTGGTTATCTGAATTCATGTGCTACATTTTTTGTGTGATGGCAGCAAGATAGCAGAACATGGGTCACTTAGCCTTTGCTCCTAGTAGTAATCTGTTTACTTTGGCATATGGTGCTATGTCCACCTTCCACAGTAGGAATGTTTAAGTTTGTTTAACGATACTGCTTTTCTCAAGGAATAGTTCCAAGTTGGTCTTGAATTGTAAAATCAGGATGTTTAGGTATATAGTTTGATTTGAAAATATAACTATAATTGCATTTTGTACTTGTTGAATTTTTGTACATTGACTCTTGTACTTCACTTCGTGCTACCTGTCTATAGAGTTCACATAAAGTCAGACATTTTTGAGGTTGCCTACCAAAAAGCAGATGATGCTTGTGCTACAAGACTAGAAAGGCTCTGCCATTAACAAATCCTAGGTAAATCAGTGTAGTAGTAGCTCAATGCTCTTATCAGCGTGTAAATTCCTTTAAATCTAGAGGAAGCACTAACAGCGCTTGGACTGATACAACACGTAGTAGGTCCTACCCATGATAAGGGCCACACGCTGGATCTGGTGTGGTCGACTGACCTCACCACCAGGCCGGTAGTTAGCAGTCCATGTGTATGGTCTGACCACTATCTGATTAGGGGACAGAAGGTGGCACAAAAATATGGAGGGAGGAGGGAGGAGCTACGCTACGAATCAAGATGGCCGCGTAAGCTCCCGGCTCCGCCGACCTCCGCCAGCAGTTCGATTATCCTGCCTTTCATCCTGACCTTACACCTGATTTCCTTGTTTATGAAGGTCTACAGCTTCCAAGGGTGCAATCCCGAGATTTCTACCTTATCGGCTGACGAAGATACGCCGTGTTTCCTTTCTCGGCCTAACACCGTGTGGAAGCCGGGGCCTCGATTTCTAGACTACCCGAGTCAGAGTTGAACAACATCGGCCGTGAGACCTGGACTGAACCCGGTCTCCCCGAAGAGTGCCTGAATTGTTGACTTTTCCTGACTATCCTTTGCACGATCCACGCCCGGGACACGCCATCGTGCCACACCGACTGCTGTGGTGGGGGCCCGGTGCCCGGAGACCTTGCTGCCCCTTCGGGGTCGACGGGCTGGGGTCCTCTCTGACGGCAACGGTGTGCTCTGTACGACAAGGAGCGCCCATTATTTGTGATCAGATTTGCGTGGCCTGTGACTCCGGAGCAGCCGGCCTCCGGGGTTCGAGTCAGGCTCTGTCTCCTACTGAGAGGGGATGGAGCGGACGGAGGGCACGCCATCGCTATGGGCCGTTGTGGCCGCCATTGGGGCGCTCCATTCACACACAGTTGCCGTGTTCCGGACACTGATGGTGAAAGTGGACGGCATCCTGGAACCTGAGGACGACGCCTCGTTTGGTTTCCAGCTGGAGATGGTACCAGCGGTGCATCGCATCTCAGAGGTCGAGGTCCCTGTGCATGCCCCGGAATTCAGGAACCTTGACGGTCCCCTACCACCGGCTAGCCAGCCCGAGCTTCTCGCTAGCGTCTTTTGCCTGACCCTGCTGCCACCTAACACAACTAGAAACGGTCTTCCATGCGACTACGAGTTCTTTGTTGATGGTTTCGGATATTCGCTGTTTTTGGACACCTTTCCTAGTTCGAGCCGTGAACTTTTATCCTGTTTTCGATCCTCTTGTGCTGAAAAGAACTTTTGTGGACGCTTTGCCTTTTCCATCAAAATGGCGGCTCAAGTGGCAAAGACTCTTCTGACGGACCGTACTGGCCAGGGCTGAACTTTATCGCTGGGTTCCGATTTAATAGCTTTTCGTAATGCCGGGGTTGTACCTGTATTGTGATGGGAATTGGGTGGCTGTTGTTTATCCTCACTTGACTGGTTTGTATACTTGCTGAATATTGATTTTATCATGTTTCCGGGTGGTCGCTGTTGGCGGGGGGTATGGGAGATCGGGAGTGTGTTTGCTTTCCCCTCCTACGCTTTTTCTTTTCCCTTCCCTTAGGGTAGTTCTTGGGCGACAGGCACGCTGCTAGTGGGGTTAGGCCGTAGCCATTGCAGGGGTGCAGGGTGGGGGGTCAGGGGTGGGGGTTTTTATTTTGCCTTTTTTATGTTCTATGGGCCCTTTTCTTTTCCCTTTTCCTTTACCGAGAGTTGGGCTGTTTATTTTTCATGGATCCTTTATTGTCCGGGTGTCTTCGCTGACTTAATTATCCTGCAACATTGTGGACGAGGTCGTGCGGGTGGGATTGCTTTACTTGATTCACAGATTGCTTATTTCCTGTTTCCATTGTGTGTACCCGTGATGGGCCTTCTTCTCCCTACAGTGATTATTGTTTGTTCATTTCCCCCGCCTGGTCCTTATTCTGTATTTTATTGCGAAACACCTGATGTTTGTATTGCCTACTCTTGTCTTACTGTTAAATAAAAAAATATATATAAAAAAAAAAATATGGAGGGAAACCTAGGCCAGCATGGAAAATGGTGAGGCGATGGAACTCCATAAACGAAGAAGAGTTAGTGGGCAACTTACTAAACTCCGCCGCACTAACCACATGTGACGACAATATAGAGGTCACCTGTCAGAAGGTAGTGGACAAACTAAAATCTACCATTGAAGTAGTGGCACCGGCTAGAAAGGTGAAAGTGGTGGATAAAGGAGCAGAAGCGCCCTGGTTTAATGACTCGCTGAGGTTAAGAAAACAGGCCCTTCGGAAGGCTGAGAGAGCCTGGAGGAGGGACTATAATACGAAGGCACAGAGCCTATATCAGCAAGAGCTGGCCACGTATAAAAAGGCTATACTAGCACGAAAATCCGAGTTTTTTGAGACATGGATTGCAACAGCTCGAAACCCGCAGAAAGAAGTCTTCAGGGTGCTCTCGGAACTGAGGAAAAATAAGGAGCAGAGGCCTGACTTTTTGCAGGAAGACTGCCAAAGATTCCAGGACTTTTTCATCAATATGATTGAAGATCTCCTGTCAGAAATCTCTTGCTCTCCCGTTTTAGAATGCCCGCTACAAGTTTAGCCTCTTAGTCCTAAAGTTGATATTCCCCTGCATATCTTTCCCTTGATTACGAAGGAGATGCTAGCCAGCCTGGTAGGGAGGGTAAAATCAGGCTCCCATGTAGATCCTTGCCCCCCGAGGGTTTTTAAGCTGGCTATGCCAGGGATGGAAGAGGATGTTCTTAATCTTCTAAACAAGTCTTTGGAAACTGGACAAGTTCCAGTTATGCTTAAGGAGGCCCGGTTGATTCCGCTGCTTAAGAAGCCAGGGGCGGGCACAAAAAAGAATTTCAGGCCCATCTCCCAACTACCCTTCTTAGCAAAGGTTTTGGAACAGCATGTGCTGACATACCTCTCAAAGCATCTGGAGACCAATGATTTGCTAGAGCTAAATCAGGCTGGATTCCGGGTACATCACAGCACGGAGCTGGTGATGGTGTCCATCTTAGACGAACTGAGGTGCAGAGCTGATAAGAAGATCCCTGGGGCCCTGGTGCTAATCGATCTCTCCGCGGCTTTTGACACGGTGTGTCATCGTCAATTGCTGTCGCGTGTGAGAGACCTGGGCATCGGGGGGCCTGCACTAGGTTGGCTTACCTCTTTCTTGCAAGATAGATCGCAGAAGATGCAGCTGTCCGACCTAATTTCAACATCAGCGGCCATCACCTATGGAGTGCCGCAAGGCTCGGCTCTCTCACCGCTCCTTTTTAACATCTACCTGCAGCCTTTGATTTCAGCCCTTAATCAGATGGAATGTCAGATCTTTAATTATGCTGACGACACGCAGATCGTCATCCAAATAGAGGATTCTCCAGGAGCACAAACCAGGTTGCATAACATCTTAAGGTATACGGTTAATTGGATGTCCGCCAACTCCTTGAAGATTAATCCGGATAAAACCGAGGTGCTGCCTATAACCATCTCGGACAGCCCTTGGAATGACGGGTTTTGGCCCACGGAGTTGGGCAGGACGCCGGAACCAGCAACCGTGGTGAAAAGCCTGGGTATCCATATTGACAGCAATCTGTCTATGAAGAAACAGGTGTCTGTGGTGGTAGGTACATGTGTTGGTCTTCTGAGACAGCTTCGCAAGATCTCTCAATTGCTGTCGTTTTCTACTCTAAGAAGCGCAGTGTCAGCTATGATTTTGGGACGATTGGATTACGGCAATGCGCTGTATATAGGGTTGCCTCAGCGACAACTTGCGAGGCTTCAGATAGTAATGAACGATGCAGCGAGACTGATTTTTAAGAAGCCTAGGAAAACACATGCTTCATCTCTCCTGCGTCAGTTACATTGGCTCCCTGTTAGACAGAGGGCACTGTTTAAAGGATTGTGCATCACACACAAGGCACTCTACGGTAACGCGCCCAGGTATATTAAAACCAGACTATCTGGCTATATCCCTGGTAGGGTGCTGCGGTCCTCTGAAGCCACTCTCTTGGCTAATCCACGTTTCCGCCTGTCCACCTTGGGCGGGCGTGCTTTCTCCACTTTACTTCCTGTAGCTTGGAACAAACTACCAATCAATCTCCGTAAGGAGTCAAATCTACTGCTGTTCCGCCGTTTGTTAAAAACCATACTCTTTCGGGAAGCATGGGGTGTGCTGTAAGTCTGCTACTTGTTTTCTGTAGAGTTGGCTTCTTTTTGTACAAGCGCTTAGAGACCCTGGGGTGATAATGCGCTATATATAAATGTAAATGTAGTATACTTGTAAAGCGCACAGCTGCCCCAGCAACGGGGCGTCCCGGCGCTGTATAACTCTGGGGAACCCGTCCTGGCTTTCCCTGTGGGATGGTCCCTTGCTGGGAGTCCCCAAGGTGGAGCCAGGCATCCCCGGAATTGGTGGGGCCGTTGTGGAGATTAGGCAAGCTAATGCCCAGAGTTGCCGAGTGGAACCCCTGATTAGAGTAAGCACCGAAGCGAGAATTATCGAGTCCGCTGACCAAGGTCCACCACCCTGCCGCGTCGGGAATTGAACCCTGGTCCCGGGCTGACTTCTGCTCTCAGCCCTGCAGCCTCTAACCAGTGAGCCACACTACTCCAAATAAGTAAATAAATATTTTTGTATTTTAATAATGGACATAAATGTGATTAGTTTTAATAAGTTAGGAAACTGTTTTGAGATATGTGGAAACAAGCTCATCACAGCCCTTGTCCTGTTAACATTCCGGGCCTAATTGTTCCTTGAAGTCAAACTAAATAAATGTTCTCTTTGTTTTTAGGAGTTGGTGCCATTTATGTTCGCCGACGACCAAGAGTGCGTTTGGAGGCATTGCAGAGTGGTGGTGGTCAGGAACGAGGGCTAAGATCTGGTACAGTTCCCACTCCTTTGGCTGTCGGTCTTGGGGCAGCTTGTGAGGTGGCACAGCAGGAGATGGAGGTAAGCAGAACATACCTTTGTGGTGAACTCACCTTTTCGACTTTCACCATGCTCTCTTCGCTTTCTGGGTTTCGCAATAACAGGACTTCATAGTTACGTTTTCCATTTTCACTTTAGTTTTAAAAACAAGAGTTCAAAATTACTTGTGTTTACTAACTTAGAAAATGGGTTATGAAAGAAGGCAAGTTTTTGAAAATGCAAGTAAGCTATTTTTTTTTTTAAAAAAGCATGTAGATAAATACCTTTTTGCAATATACCGCAATTTAGTTCTAGACATTCAAATTAAATTTATTTTGCATTTGTTATTTCTGGCTTCGCTTCTGTGCTATTTCGTGTGGCACGTATCATGGGCTAATGATTCGCCATTCTTTGTCCATCTACATTTGATTCTTAACAATGGAAAAACTATGCTTATTGGATTAACCACAGAAAGCACATTGGCCCTAATTACGATGCTGGTCAGATGAGCGTACGTCTGACATAGTAGCAGCACCAGCCTGATTAGAAAATAAGCACTTTTAAAACATTCCTGCACTGTGAGCAGGCACCATGCAGTGCCTGCCACACGGTGCAGGGATATTTAGGGGGGCATCATAGGTGCCCCACAGACCCCATTGCGGAGGGCAAGGGGGCCCATAGTCACTTTCCGACAGCCTTTCCATGTTCTTCAATGTTTTGTACATTTTAGTGTGGCTGCTTAATTTTTGGTCAATCTCCCTTTTTGAACTCCTCATTAGCACAAGAAAGTCAAGCGGGGCTCATCCCATCCTGCCGCTTGAAATCTGGGGTGAAGTTGCAATGGCATTGATCTAAACATATGCCCCTAATTTCTTCTGACTCTGACCCAGTCCTGTAGTTGGTAATGGTGCACCCCAAATTCCCCGGGCCATTGTCCACTGTAGTAAACCGCGGCCTTCAAAGAAACCATGTTGCAGATTTTTTCCTGAAGCTTCCACATCACTCTGGTATGACTTTGAGAGTCACAGGCTGGCGACCCCTCTCCCAGTACTGAATGGCGCTATAGAAACTGTTCCCAGGCACTTCACACTGGTCCAAACTTCTGGACTGACAATCATGTCCTCACCAGTTCTGTGTTGGTACCAATGCCAGCTCCGTTGTCGCTAGTCCCAGGCCCAGTTTGCTGATCTCTGTACTGGAACTGACTCACCAGGCCTGTGTTGTGCTAGAAGATTACAAAAACGCAACCAGATCAAAACCCTCTTCCTCTTCCTCTTTGGCAGCACTATCAATTGCTAGGGTCCTTTTTTTGGATCCAATGTTGATGCAGTTTATGGTAAACAAAATGTTTCCGATGATGATGAGTCAAACTGCTCCCTCTTCAATATACAGATGAGGGATTGTATCGGGAATTAAACAGCAACCGTGGGCTACGTACATCCCCAAAGACAGTGCTAAACTCACCACCTGAACCACCAATGGAAGAAAGTGCCTCTTTTGCAATGGTAGTGTGAAGAGCAGCTGAAGTACTGGTCTTACATGTGCCTTCAATGGAAACTAAGGCTAATTTGTTGACTGAAGTTCTTTAAGCAGGCCCAACTTCATCTGAGTCACTTTTGCTTATCAACAAGGCACTTAAAAGACACCCTTAGGGCCACCTGGACTCCGAGTGCTCTGGGTCGGTAAGTCAATCCTTGGCCAGACAACATGGACTGCCCCGGATGACCCTGATTTTCTGACAAAGCTTCCTATGCCTGGAAGCCTGGTGGTTAAGGTGTTCACTAGTAAAGCAAACCCAAATGTAATTCTAACCAATCCCCCAGATAGAGAGTTGCAAAGTTTTGATTTCTTTGTCAAGACATAATTCTCTTCAGCTGGCTTGGGCCTGCAATTCTTGAATGTGCTGTGCCTTCTGAGCAGGTATCAATCATACTTATCAGAACATGGCCAGTGAGATCTTGACGGGTGTCATTTGAAGATTTAGGGTCTCTGTGGCTCAAACAATACAGGATGGACAGAGTGCTGCAAGATATGTATTGTTTGCTGGCCTGGATACTCCTGATTGTACTGACAGGGTTATTGGCACCAGTGTCATGCTTAGAGGGTGTACCTGGATGCCGTCCACATGATTCTCAGAAAATGACCATGCATCCCTATGACATGCCATTTGATGGGTTCAGATTGGTTGGTGGAAAAGTTGATTTGTCATTTAAATGATTGAAAGATAATCTAACCAGGGCACAATCTTTGCAATTATACCCTTAGTCAAGCAGTGCCACCAACAGTACTGGAAATACAGAGGCTATTTGAGAAACCTAGCCTACCGACAATATCGGCCCTCCCAAACTATATACAAGCAGCAAGACCCGGTCATTAGGACAGAGGATGCAGCTGAGGTTATTCGTACCAGCATGGATGGTAGTCTTTAACACCTTCAATGCTATGGGGATTTTTCTCCTGTGCTGGCACTTCATAAACACCAGTATTCATGACGAGCTGGGCTCGTCATCAGCGTAGCAGGAGGCTACTGCATGACGAGCCCAGCTCGTCATGAGCGTGGAAGGGGTTAAACTCCTATTCCCAGTTGTAGGGGTGCCAAGCCACTTTGGTTTGCCGTCACGCACTCACGACCAGAGGGTAGGGGACAAATTACGACATTTTCTCCCAGTTGAAGGTCCATTACATCAAACCTGTGTGATGAGGCTAACCCCTGCCTTTCTTGTTCTCCCTGTCCCACATTCCTCCCATATTGGAACATCTCTAAGGAGACCCCTCCACTATATTGATCCAAGAAGTCAATCTTTTGCTTGCTAAAGGTGTCTTTTAGAGGCTGCAGGATTCAAAGAGAGGAGTGGGGTGCTAATCCCGCCACTTCCTCTTGCCGAATAGCATAGGCCTCACATCAATTCTAGACCTGTGACCGTTGAATGCCCTTCTGAGGGCATTTAAATTGTTGACGTGTGCCTCATGTCCATTTGTGTGTGGACCCAGAAGACTGGATGGTGTCCGCCAACTAGCTGGATATGTATTTTCATATACCTATACTGCAGTTCTCCTCACAGTACCTGTGGTTCAATGTGTGGTTGGAGCACTTCCATTTTCAAGTGCTCTGTTTCAACTTCACCTCTGCCTCTCAGGTGTTCATGAAAGTGATGGCAGTGGTCACATCCCAACTTCTGAGGTTAGGAATACATGTATTTCTGTACTTCAGTAATTGGATGTTCAACACTGGCTCCCTGCTTTCGTACGTTCCTACTAATTCAGTAAGACTGTGATTTTGGGCAACATAAGCATCAAAACATGGGGGACTGTGTTCGCTCATACCATCAGAATATGTTGACCTTGTTCCTGGCTAGCTCACAGTGCGCCATTTGGACCCCTAAACCTTACAGGCGGCAGATGGTGTCTGCAACCTCAGAACTTGGTGACTCCAATTACCCCAAGTAACATAGTTTTGAGGCTTCTTGGCCTTCTGGTCTCATACATCTTCCACATCTCAAACACCAGGTGGCATTTCACAGCCTTTTATTGCTACCTGAGATTTCAGTGGGTTTAGCAGCAGGGCTGCCTCCCCAATTCCATCCAGATTTCACAGACGACCACTCCGAATCATCTGTTGTGGCAGACAAGCATCATCTGGCCTGCAGCAGGCTGCTCTCTTTTCTCTGCCCAGACTGCATGATTGTGACTGATCTGTCACTGCTTGGCTGCGGGTGGGTGGTCACTTAGGGGGTGTGAAGATAAGGGGCCTCTTTTGCCTGGTGGAGAGCCAGATCCACATCAGTCTTCTGGAGCTTTACCGTTCTATCTGTCCATAAGAGCATTTCTGCCATTTCCGCTGGATGATGGTAAAGGTCCTCATGGTGAACTCAACTGCCATGTGATAGTGCAACAAGAAGGGGAGCCGGGTCTTGGAACCTTGGACATCTTCGCTCAGTGGGGCTTGCCCTTAAGAGCCATTGCTCATGCACTGGAGTTTCCTCTAGGAAAAACACTAGGAGACTCATTCCGCTTGCGAAATGGTGCAGGACTCCTGTATGTGTTATGTCTTTTGCCTCGAATTTTGAGCAAAATCCGGCCCAAGTCACCTGAATTGACGCAGACGGGGTCAGGAGAATGATATCCTGAGCTCTTGAGCCTGAGCATTTGCTCTTCATCCTGGCTACCCTTTGGACCTCCTGCCTCAGCTACAAGTTCACTAGAGACTCCATAAGCTACACCTCAAAGCAATGAGATTGGGCAATGACATCTGAACGCTTTCTAACTGCAACCTGAAGGGATGAATGTCATCCTTGCAATCGAAGCCTGTCAACAAAAAAAATCTATGCCAAAGGCTGGGAAAAATTTGTAACCGGGTGTAGGGTCTATCAATTTGATCCTCCATAGCCCAGACTTACTGATGTGTTACTGTTTGTTGTATCCTTTATCCAGAAAGGCTTGGCAGTGGGCACATTTAAGTGTTAATCTCTACCCTTTAAACCTTTTAGTGTTTGCCTGATCAATTTTCTGTCTCCTTAAATGACCTGATGCATTTTGTCAAAGATCTGAATCACGTGGACCCTCCAAGGCCATTCATAATGCTACATTGACATTTCTTATTTACAAGCCCTTTGTGTGGATGCACAGCTGATCAATATGACTCCTGATGCTTAAAATGCTACTCTTTATGTTCCCTTTCTTAGCGTGGCACATGAGTGAACTGCAAGTGCTCTTGGTGAAACCTCCCTACACCACCAACTTCCTTGATAAATAAGTGCTATGGACTCCCAAAACCACCTTGCCCAAAATAGTGACGTCTTTTCAGGTTGGCCAGTCAGTCCCTCTGCCAGTGTTTTTGATCTCTCTCACAATTTTGAAATACAAGGAAAGGCTCAATTGGCTAGACCCAAAGAGAGTTTGGAGATTTTATATTGACTACAAGAAAGACCATTATGTGGTTGATCAGCTCTTTGTGGATTGTTCTGCATATAAGAAAGGGAAGGTGGATCAAAAGAGGACCCTGCAAGGTGGATTGGCCTCTGCAATTAAATCTACTAGGCGTCGGCTCTATTTTGGGCTGCTTCATTGGTAGCAGAGGCAAACGCATGGTTGGATGATTAAACAACCTTTTTGAGCTATTTTTATGAAAACAGTTGAGAAACCAGACAGACATCCAACAAGGAAGTACTGATGTTCTTTTCTATGTGTCCCATTTTTGTCCAACTAAGACTACCTGGATTTAAAAGAAGTCATAATACCTCTAGCCAGGGTCTTCAGGAATTAATTAAGTATAAGTTTCCGGTCAGTCAGCATTCTTTTCTGAGCTAGATGATGCTTCTCATTGAACCTCACTTCCTGGAGCTCAAAAATGAACAGTGAGACAAGTGATTCTCAGAACCACTCCATTTATCCTGAATCATTTGCCCCTGCAAGGTAGAGGTCAGCTTCTCTTATGCTTCTGCCATTCAAGAAAAACCATATGCAGATTGGTACTGCCAGGCGTCTTCTGTCTGAGAATGATCACAGATTAAAGTCTAAGTTGTGCCTGTATTGTTCAGGAGGAAGTCACTTAGTCAGAAAGGTCTAAATCATTCTGCCAAGAATCCAGAAAATGCCAGGGTTCTGTAAGTGAGGAGGATGTGGGTTTTAATGGCTTCCTTGTGTAGGATCATCTGAGAACTATTTTAGTGCTTTACAGATGTTTGTCCATGATGCTGAGGCAAATTGGATAACTTGAGTTTTTAAGGCTATTCCTGAACATGTTGAAATGGTGGACAGAAACCCCATAGTGACTGGGGCATTAAAGGAAGCAGCATTTCATTGGTGGTATTGTTTTGTACTTCCAAAAAGACAATTTTCTTTGAAATGGTTTCTTCTAATGATGCCTTAATTATTGTATTACTGTGGTTGCTCATGCATTACCTTTGCATCAACTGGGCTACTTGGATAATATATCATCTCAGTTCTGCAATGGGCATTAGTTGTGCTCTGGATATGATTGATCCCCTCCTGCAGGAAAACACGAACAATTGAAGAATAGAACTATAGCTTCACTAACCCAGATTCTTTGAACCTGACATTTCAGGATTATTCGAATACCTTCAGCAAACCGATTGAATTTTCCTTACCTCTACACAGAAAATTTAATTGTAGAATAACAGAACCTGGACTGCAAATACTTTTTGGAAGAAAAATATTTTCTGTCTGAAAAGAAAACCAAAACTCTCAAGGAATATCTTGAGGGGATTTCATAGAATGGTTTTAATAGTTCTTTCCTTTCCTCCAATTGGTGCTTCCATGTTTTTGTAAAAAAAAAAGAAAAAGACTCCAATATTGATATTCTCTGCCCTTTGTGAAAGATTTTCTGGGAGTGTTAAAGGAGTCACCATCTTTACCAAGCTTGTCTGCGTAATGCTTATTATCTGTTATAGATAAAATTGGAAGATGAATGGAAAGCTGCCTTTCAGGCATTTTGAATATTTGGTTATGCCCTTCCACTTGCCCCAGCATTATTTCAGAAGTTCATGTACTATGTTTTTGCTGATTTTCTGAACCAATTTGGGGTCGTATATGTAGATGATAAACCCCATTAAAAGTCAGAGCTCATGTCGGCAGTGTCCTTTCTCGTTTTAGGCTACATCAACTGTTCTGCAAGTCAGAAAAGTGTGAATTTGAGTAGGAACAAACAGAAAGTCTTGTATTCCTACTTACTACTTGTGAAATGTCGGTGAATCTTAAGAAAATAGCATTAATTCCTGATTGAGCCAACTACTGTGAAAGAAATCAAGTGTTTTTTGTGTTTTCCTAAGTTTTGTCAGTTCATTTCTACTTTTTCCAGATTTACTAGTAGTGTTACAAGAATCATCATGAAAAACGTATTTGATTTTTTTTTCTAAGACCCTTCCTGAGAACAAGCCTATCTGATAGACTTCTAGTCCCAGATTCCTTACCTTAGAATTATCCCCAGGAGTCAGACTGGACCGGGAATTTTTCTGTGAGCAGTTTCACTGCACGGCGGTAGGTGACATTGTTTGACGTTGCGTGGTTTTATCTGCGCTGGAAGTGATGCACGAGGTGTCTATATAGGTGACATCCCAGCACCCTGACCAGTTCTTTTCTTTCCACGCCAGTCGGCGCAGATCCAGAGAAAATCTACTCTCAGTCATCTATTGATTGACCTTTTGTCAAAGACTTTTTGAAACATTGTCTCCTGGTGTGGCAGGATATCCATGAAGAAGGCTTGTTTTAAGCCCCGTAGCATCTGTCACCGGCAGATGTCAGAGAAAGATCCACACCTCTGTCTTTGGTGTCTTGAGCGTGATCACGACACCAAGACCTGCTTTGATTGTCGTGCTATGCACCCCAGGTCCTTGAGGGAGCGATCCCTCAAGCTTCTTGCAGCTCAATGTACAATACAACAATGATTTTGATCCCGGTTGAGAGGAAGGTCCTGGGATCGGTCGCGAAGCCATCGATCTTCATCGAGGTCGTCTGGGTAAGTCCCACAAGGAAAAGAAAAGCAAAAAGTCAAAGAGGTCAACAACTTCGCCCCAACTTTCGAAGTCATTTGATGAGACAAGGGAATGTCAGCATTAACTGCCTGGTGTCACGATTGAACCTGCGCCTGTATTGTATCTGCGTTAACCTGAGTTTCCTGGAGCCAGAGTGACCCCCTGCCCAAATCTGTACGTTTTATCAGGCATGCACCTCATATTTCGGTGGTCCTTCTCCGCATGGCGCACCTTCAGGCCCCACAGGGTCGGGATCGGCCCGTATTTGGTTTTCGCCAGCAGGTTCGCCCCCGGTACCAGTTGGACCCCTTATATGCATGGGCAGATCCGGACTGACGCCACTCAAGCCATCTCGAACTTTCCCAGCCCCTTCGCCGATATTCCCGGTGCTGCATCCCCCATTCTTATCCCCAACTTTGACACGGAGGTGGACGGCCGTCATCAGACGCCGCCTCCAGCACCGACAGGAGCCATTTTTCCCATGCTGGAGCCTGAGCCCTATTCCTATGGGCTAGGACTTGAGGAAGATTGGCATGGGCCAATGGACCCTTATGTATACCAGCCCCTGACCCCAGTGCGAACAATTGGTGTGACGATTTTGCAGATGCCAGCGGACAGGGCACCTCCCCAGATACTGGCTTGGTCTCTCCTCCTACTGTGACTTCAGAGTAGTGTGCCTCATTTGCAATGGTGGTGAGAAGGGCGGCCAAGGTCCTGTACCTTATGCTACCCTGGTAGCGGTCAAGACGAACGTCTTGATGGAGGTGCTTTCAACCGGGAGACACCCCATTCAAACCGCTTCTTGCGTTTAACGAAGCCCTCACGGATTACCTACTCAGAGCCTGGTCCAAGTCCTGCAGAGGAGTCTGGTGAATAGGACAAAAATCTGCAACCTTTGCTCAGGCCCAGGGGACCCGAAGTTCCTTACACAACACACAACTCCACCGAGCTTGGTGGACAAAGCCTCCACCTCCAAACTAAATCCTGGTGTATTCCCTACCATGCCAAAGGACAGGAATTCCAAGTGGCAGGATACCTTAGGCAAGATGATGTTTGCCTGCACCAATCTGGCACTGCAGTCTGTGAACACCTTCTCTGTTGGACCAATACTCCCACTCACTCTGGGAATCGGTTACGCAGGTGCTGCCTATGGTCTTGGAGGAGGCCCGAGCCATACTCTCCTAAGCTACTGCTGACAGGAGGAACGCTGCTAAGTTCACCATTCGCTCTGGACTGGATTTGTCTGACTCATTGGCAAGCGGTTTTATCATCTGTGTCGCTTACACTCCATACCTGGTTGAGAACCACTAGCTTTTCCAGGGATGTCCAAGCCTCGCTCGTGGACATGCCATTTTATGTCTCCGATCTCTTCAGAGACAAGGCAGACTCAGCACTAGAGTGCTTCAAGGACAACAGCGCTACGGCCAGGTCCTTGAGCACTTCCATGTCCCCTCACCAACCCCAGTACACCTTTCGCAGTAATGGAATGGGCTTCTAGCCGCATCTCTACCCACCCAGCCACCACCAACCTCTTTGTGGCCGAGGACACTGTACCCCACTGGCCTCCAGGGTCAGGCAGCAAGAGGTTGGGCCAGTCACCACTTTCCCGGCAGCTGCAGTTTCCTAGTCTCTTTAGTTTACCCTACAAACAAAAGGTGGGAGGCAGGATAAACCATCATCCCCACCACTGGAGGTTGATAACATCTGACCGCTAGGATCTCGAGATTGTCCGAAGGGGCCGTTCGTGTCTACCCATCCACCCATGTCACCTACTTGCGACAGGCAGACTGAGGACCACATCTCCTTAAGTTGTGACTTTATTGGGCAAGGGAGCCATAAAGAGGGTGCTGGCATGAGAAGTAGGTAGTGGTTGCTATGGTGGTATTCCTGCTATTTTCTGGTGCCCAAGAAGGATGGAGGACTTAGTCTTATCCTAGACCTGTGCCCCCTCGATTTTTTTCCTGAAGGAGAAATTCAAACTGCTCACGCTTGTGCAAGTCCTGTCTGCCCAAGACTTGGGAGACTGGATGGTAGCGTTGGATTTGCTGAATGCTTATTTCCACATCTCAATCCTGCCTGGCCACAGACGTTACCTGTGGCTCATAGGAGGCCACAAACACTTTCAGTTCACTTTGCTCCCCTTTGGCCATACCCGCGCCCCTCTGTATTTCACCAAGGTGATCGCGGTGATTGCAGTTGTGGAGATCAGGGGTCTCGGTCTTCCCCTATCTTGACGACTGGCAGTTGTCAAGATAGATTTACCCAGGCAGTCCTCTCCCACCTCTAGACTACGATGGACCTCCTGCACTCACTGAAGTTCACTATCAACGTGCTGAAGTCCCACCTGACCCCTTCTCAAACGCTCCCTTTTATCAGTGCTGTTCAGAACGCAGTGTAATGTCTGGTATATCCTCACGTATGGCGAGTCCAGGATGTTCAGGCTATGAATCCAATGTTTGATCCTCTATTCTGGATTTTGATGAGACTGACTCTGAGGCTGCTGGGCCTCATGCATCCTGCTTGCGCCACATGACCTCTTGCATGTGCGGACTCTGCAGTGTGACCTGAAGTTCCAATGTACGCAGCATGAGGGGAATCTCTCGGACATTTTCCAGATCTCGGAGGACACTACAAAAGCTCTGCAGTGGTGGTTAACAAACCTTGATTGGATCCCTGGCAGACCCCTCTCCCTTACCTAGCCAGATCTAACAGTAGTAACAGATTCCACCATCTGGGAGAAGTGGAGACCAGAGGCCTCTGATCTCCGGCAGAATCTGTACGACACATCAACCTGTTGGAGCTCCAAGAGCTTTGGCTGGCATTGAAAGCCTTTCCACCCTCCATCAAAGGAAGGCCACTGCAGGTATTCACAGACAACACCATCTCCATATGGTTCTAAAACAAACAGGACGTGGTGGGGTTGCGAACCCTCTGTTAAGAGGCCCTGCTTCTCAGGACATGGCTGGATGGTATTTTCCTGGTGATTCAACATCTGGCGGGATCTCTGAAAGCCAGAGATGACTAACTTAACCGAAAATGCCTGGCAGATCACAAATGGAGCTTCCATCCGGAGGTGGTGCAAAGTCTATTTCCGCGGTGGGAAGAACCTTGCTTTGTTCTGTTGGCTATTGCCGAGAACGTGCAATGTCAGCACTTTTGCGCGCTGAACTTTCCAAAGTGGCTCTCACTAGGAGATGTTTTTTTTGTGTGAGTGGCGCTACGTCCTGTTACACCTTTCCTCCCATACCACTTCTGCCCAGAGTTCTGAAGAAGGTCAAGAACGACTAGGCTCAAGTCATCCTTGTGTCTCCGGACTGGGCTCGGAGAGTCTGGTATCCCGAACTGTGGAGCATGGCCATCATTTCCTCCAATAAGACTGCCTCTTCAGGCGGATCTTCTGTCGCAGAAGCAGGGAAGGGTTCTGCACCTGAACCTGTCAACGCTACACCTTCATGCGTGGAGATTGAGCAGTGACAGTTGGCAGCTTTCGACTTTCCACCCACAGACTGTGATGATATCTTGGCAGCTCAGCATCCCTGCACAAAGACGGTATATGCCAGCCGTTGGCACATGTTTGTGGCATGGTGCACAGCCAAACAGTCAGACCCCTTATCTGCCCCCCTTTCCATGGTCTTGTTGTTTATCCTTACCCACACCTAGCAGAGCTCTGCATTGGGCTGCTCAAAGGATTACTTATCTGCCATCTCTGCTTACCTGCGGCTGCCAGATCAACCTTCTCCCTTCAAGTCTCGTATTGTGAATAGGTTCCTTAAAGGTCTCCAGCATGTTACCACCCACTCCATTTGTTCTCTCTCATTGGGACCTTAATTTGTTTCTTAATTTTCTGGTGTGTGCTCCCTTTGAGCTACTTCACACCTGCCCTCTTAGGCTTCTCATCACTAAGACAGCCTTTTTGGTGACAATTACATTTGCCAGGAGGTTAAGTGAATTGCAGGCGACCTCATCTCATCCTCTATATGTGTCTTTCTTCCCAGACATACTGGTCCAAGTGAAGAAATAAATACCACAAAATTGAGTAAGATCAAACAGTACAGCCAGTTATTATAGTAGCATTATAAATCATAAAAACTTATGAAATAGCAAATAGCTTACTGACTTTACCTTGAACTTCACAGAGGCCATAAATTAGAACATTTTAAAATAATAGCCTTAAAATTCATGCAATAAGTACAAAAAAGTAAAAATCACTGTAAACAATTTCACACTTTTTTAAATTGGTTTAAATCATATTTGCAGACCCACTTCTGGGAAGGTGTTGCTTGGGTATCTATTCTAAGGGAAGGAATCTAAGGCTAGAAATCTCTATCATATGAACAAGTTACTTACTTCCAGTAATGTCTTATCTGGTAGAGACTATCTAGCCGTAGATTCCTTACCGACCGACCCTTCCTCTTCTCTGTACAAGCAGATTTTAGAGTTAAGGGCCGCTCCCCTTTTCAGGTCCCTAGTTCCACACACCAGTGTTCTTTGTGGGTCCGGGCTTCTGGTGTGAAAAGTCACGATTAGAAACTGACATCCGTGTGCTGGAGTTACACCTATATAGGCACCACGCACGTTACTTACGGTGCGGACAATGCCACCTACCAGCGTTCGGGGGACTGCTCAAGAGAAATTTCCAGATGCAGTCTGACACCTGGGGATAGTTCTAAGGTAAGGAATCTGCGGCTAGATAGTCTCTACCAGGTAAGGCATTTCCGAAGGTAAGTAACTTGTTCTTTATCCTCCAATGAGCAAGCTTTTTAAGATCTTAAGCATGCATTCTCTCAGGCTCCAATTCCTTTGTATCCTAATCTAGTAAAATAATGTATTGTTCAAGCAGATGGTTTAGAAATAGCAGTAGGATCAGTCTTGTGGCAGGTTCAAGAACATTAATTTGTGTCTCACACTCTATCTCCTTGCAAATGCAGCTACTCCATCTGAGAGAGAGAACTCTTGGTAATCAAACATGCCCATTAAGAATATCAACATCTTAGAATTGAAACCAGAGAACATTTTGAAATTAGACTTTACCACAGAACACTTCAGGGCCTGTGCAACCTGCATTGTATTGATTGTAGACAAACCGGTTGGGCTTCTTCTTTCAATATGATCGCACTTTTACCTGTCTACCTGGTTCAAAGACTATTTTAGTAGATGCTCTTTTCCACACTATACCGATTCTCCTACTGCTTCTTTACCAAAAATGTATCTCTTCCACTGATATTTGTAGCTATACAAATTCCTTTAGTTGGATAGGGTGAACGAAGCCCATACTTACCTTGATCAATCTAAATTGAAAGAATTGTCATGCAAGAGTACTTTGAAACAGTGGATGGCCTTTATTTCTCATTGCAAGCCTGGCTGATTCCGACAGAAGAGCTAGAAAAAGAACTTATGAAAGTATGTCTTCACACTGATCTTGCATGTCACGTCAACCAGAGATCTAGTCTTGAGATCTTTCTGATGTTCATCTGTGAAATTAGATGTCCAACAGTATGCCATCCAGACTCATTATTATGGCTATCTGCTATGTCTTTGAATTCTACCGGAATTGTTTTACAGTTCCCCCAGTTTTTAATGTTGAACTTCATATTCCAATAGGTTTCAGGTTAACACATATTGTTTTTCTGAAATGGCTTATTTTCCCCATTTAAAGACCTATTCTTGTGGAGAAATGAGGCTCAAACTTCATAAATGATATATTCACCTACATGTTATTCCCACTCCCATAATTTCTTATTGTGTTCGCACAACTTTTATCAAAGGCGCTTTGCTCAGCCAAAGGAGCGCAGCAAGCTCTTTCTTCAGAGTTCTTCAGAGTATCATTTTCAGACCAACTGCCAGACTGAGAGGGTGAATCCATCTCTGAAACAATATGTTCGAGGCATATGCGCTGCAGATTACACGCTGTGCATAAATGGCCACCTAGTGTTGGGCACGGATGTTTGCAGTTTGTTTTGTTGTTGAAAAGTCTTTGGAAGTCATGGGATAGGTGACTCCTCCTTTGGATTATACCGTGCATGGGCATCGACTCCATCCCCAGATTATTTTTTTCCGCCACCGGGCTCTGATGTGTTTCCAGCGCTCCGTGTTGGAACCGATTTCCTTCGGCACGCAATCCTCACCAACTTACAGAAAATTAGTTTCGAACGCTTTCCCAGTCGACGCTACTCTTCAACACCAAAGATTTCGATTCCGGTCATTGTCGACGGCCTTCGGGCCTAACTAGGCCTCGACTCCAGCTCATGGGAAGGATGCCATTTAAAAAGTGTCCTCAATGTGGGTCGAAGTTTCCCCACACCGACCTTCAGGAAGTGTGTAACCTTTGCCTCTACCCGGTGCACGAGGCCAGAGATTGTTCCGCTTGTGCCTCTTTCCGCTCCAAAAAGACTATCCGGGACCGAAGACCTAGGAGAACAATGGCTCGATCTTCAGCTCCCATGCCGGACGACATCTTTAAAGAAGGCGCCAACGTCCCAGAACAACACGACATCGACACCAACTCTGAGGCAGAAGATTCAGAAGTCGAGGGCATCACTCCAGCACAGCGGGTTGTAAGTAAGACCCCGACCCCGACCCTTCCTCAACACCCAAAGAAGGCCTCGGTCACATCCTCGCCCTCGGGCTCAGGTGCACACCGACACACTGCTTCTACGGCACCACCTTCGGGCCCGGCTAAGAAGCTAACTAAGCCTTCAGGCGACTCGGGCTCGAGTCGGCCTTCACACGGTGCCGGCACACACCTACCGGCACCGAAAAAGACAACATCATCGGCCATGCCAACATCCAAACCACCGGCGCCAAAGCATACCACTACTCCTTCTGCACCGAAACCCAGGATGGAACCAAGGAAACCCGTTTTGGATTCAAAAATACCACCGGAACCGAAAAAACCATCGGATCCCAAAAATATACCGGAGCCGAAAAAATCTTCGGAGCTGAAAAAGACTCCTGCTTCTCCGGTTAAAGACATTGCCAAAAAAACCAAAAGAAACCGCTTTGATGCCGAAACCTCCCTCCGCACCTAAAGGTCAGCCTCCTGCAGAGGACTTATTTCAGCCAGACCCTGCACAAAAGACTCTAGCTAAAGACCCATATCACTGGGCAGCTACCTTTAGCTTCAAGAAAGCGGCCACTGGATACACCAGCGCCAGCTCCTCATTCAAAGAAGGACATGGCTACCTCTCCCTTAAGACTTCCTTCCCCTTCTCCACCTATACCATCACCACCTGCTCCCCTACTGCAACATTCCCCTACATCCTCTATCATACCAGACGATGACAATAGGGATGATAGCTCTGATGACATAGGTGCTCACAAGGTGATCCATCTATTCCTCCAGGCTCACCTGACCCGTGGGACGATTCTAACACCGCAGACGTCCCAAATGTCCCTCAAGATGACGTATACCCCTCAAGCCCTTCCCCACCAGAAGACACTATGGGTTTTAATCAGTTGATACACAGAGATGCGCAATATCATGGGGTAGATATGCATACAGACCCTGTAGATGAACACTTTTTAATGGATACCTTTGATAATGCACAAAGGTCCTCATCCATTTTACCAATGCTTAAAGAAGTGATTAAGCATGCTCCTGAAGTCTTCAAAGACCCAGTCAGAACTCTGGTCATTAACCCTTGAATAGAGAAAAAATATAAAGCTGCCCCTTCAGACCCAGCATATATTAAAAAGGTCCAGTACCACTAGACTCACTTGTAGTTTCCAGTGCACGCAAGAGAGCAAACTCACGAACATCAGGTGAAGCGCCCCCACCAGATAAAGAGTCTAAGCTACTTGACGCATCAGGGAAAAGAACTGCGTCTTAAGCAGCAAACATGTGGCGTATTGCCAATACACAAGCATTATTGGCCAGATATGACGGGCACATTATGACGAATTAGAATCACTAATGCGGCACCTCCCTGATAAGTACAAAGATAGAGCAAATTAGCTTATCCAAGAAGGGAAAAATATTTCAAACACCTCCTATTCGGTGTGCACTTGATGCAGCAGTCACTCGCTCCAGGGTAGTTAACACCAGTGTTTTATTGCGTAGACATGCCTGGCTACGCATATCGGGGTTCAAACATGAAGTCCAAAGTGCTATACTTAATCAACCCTTCGATGAGCAACACTTATTCGGACCCAATGTAGATGTATTACTTGAAAAAATGAAAAAGGATACAGATACAGGCAAATCTATGGGAGCCTTGCAGTCGCAGGCTCCCAGGCGTTCATTTCGCCGCTCATCTTATCGAGGCGCCACCAGGGGATACTCTACAGACACACCTTCTACCTCATACAAAGCCCCTACACAATCCACCTATAGTAAGGGCTACCAAAGGGGAGGTTACAGGGGTAACAATAATAACGGCAGAGGTAAAAACAGCAACTCCCACTCTGCCTCTACCCCTGCCCAATGACTCCCCTTCCCTTCCCCCGTCCCATTCCACTCTTGACGGGGGAAGACTACAATACCTGCCAGCTTGGGAAAACATCACATCAGACAGGTGGGTGATTCATATAATCAGTCAGGTTACTGTCTAGAACTAACATCCACCCCCCCAAACATACCACACAAGCAGCGTCCTAATTTTTTTAAAATATATATATATATATAATTAAATAATAAATAAATAAAAAAACATAATAATAATCACAAGAACATTTAACACTGCTCAGACAGGAAGTAATATCCCTCCTGCAGAAAAATGCAATAGAAATAGTCCCAAAGCATCAGCAAAACAAAGTAGTATACTCCCTATATTTTCTTATCCCAAAGAAGGACGGATCTCTAAGACTATCCTAGACCTCAGACCTCTAAACATTTACATACAGTCGGATAATTTTCATATGGTCACACTCCAACAAGTCCTTCCACTCCTGTTATAAAACGACTTCCTTGTCACTCTAGATCTCAAGGACGCCTACTTCCACATTCCTATTCACACAGCGCACAGAAAATATCTCAGATTTTTGCTAGACGGGCAGTACTACCAGTTCAAAGTGCTCCCATTCGGAGTCACAACAGCGCCAAGGGTGTTTACCAAATGCCTAGCAGTAGTAGCAGCACACTTAATAAGACAACATATTCACGTCTTCCCATACCTAGACGACTGGCTCATAAAAGCCAGCTCATACAGCCAGTGTGTACAACTAACTCGCGCTACTGTTCAACTGCTTCACGACTTGGAATTTCTAGTAAATCCAGTCCTCTAACCTGAAGCTACAGCTGTATAGAACTATAAACCAGTTATATTATACTCCTCAAAGAATTTCTAGCTGGGCATTGGGGGCTCGATCCAACGACAGAACAAAATGCCCGAAATGTGATATGGATGCAGCAGGTATAGAACATATGCTTTTTTTGTGCTCGGCGTTATCTTCATATTGGAAGGGGATGATGGATGTTCTAGCTAGTAAACAAATTATTACTCCAACTCTTACAGCACATTTGGTCCTACTTGATATTCAGGATGTCAACTGTCAATATAAAGATTTAATAACTATAATATTTGCATGTGCTAGGTTATTTATTGCAAGATCATGGATATTAAAAGAACCTCCGAATGTTATCGAATGGTGGACCGTGATAAACGAAATAAATGTAATGGAACTCTCGTTAGCTAAACTCACAGGTCCCAAGGCCTTGAAAAAGAAGGAAAAAATTTGGCGAAACCTTTTTGATCTGTAAAATTTCATAAAATCTCTTACTTATTGAGGCCAGTAAAATTTGTGTTTACTTCTCTTGTAAATTTATACTTTCTCTTATAATATGTAATTGTGGATCCTCTGTCTCTGATGTGACTTGTCGGTTTAATAGAGAACTTTTTCTTTCTATCTGTTTATTTCATGCTATGTGAAATGTACTAAGTTGTCTTTCTTACAACAACAAAAACAGGTATTGGGTTTAAATTAGAGAAGATGGATTTTATATTAAAAAAAAAAAAGGAATTCACAGTAAATCACACCAAGTCACATCTGCAACTTTCACACATACAACAATATCTCGGCGCTACAATAAACACCCAACTGACACTAGCCTATCCCTCTCCAACCAGGATAACAAATGTACAAACTCTCCTAACAAAATTCAAGCTGCAACACTCGCTTTCAGCTCGAGTGTTCATGCAGCTTATAGGAATGATGGCATCTTGCATATTTATAGTACCTCACGCAAGACTGCAAATGCGTCCACTTCAAGAGTGCCTAGCACGCCAATGGAAACAGGCTTGTGGTCAATTAACAGACCTAGTGTTGGTAGACAGTCGGACTCCTCATTCTCTGCAATGGTGGAGCACCAAAAACCTTTCAAAGGGCCAACCGTTCCTAGAGCCAGTTCCTCAGATAGTCTTGACAGCAGACGCATCGCTCTCCGGCTGGGGAGCTCACCTACTGCATCAAACCATGCAAGGCAGGTGGACACCGCAACAAAAGGTTCGAGGCATGTGGGCTGCTAAATTCATATCTTAGCATTAGATCGCCGCCTAGTGTTGGGTCCGGATGATCGCACATTGTTGTCCTGGAAGAGTCTTCGAAGTATCCTGAGATAGGTGGCTCCTCCCCTGGACTACAGTGCGCATGGGCATCGGCTCCATCCCTAGATTGTTTTTTTCCGCCATTGGGTTCGGATGCGGTCTCGACGTCTCTCTGTCGGAACCGAGAAAAACTAACTTTTTAAGGCCAAAAGGCCTTGTTTTCATAGCGTCGGTATTGTTTGCGCACGGTCTCGAGTTCTTCCGTCTCTTGGAGTCGGAATCAGCGGAGTGCTTACGCTCTTCGGACATCGAGGCCTTCTCATCGCCACACGACTGCAACTTTACAGCATGGAGCGGAGTCCGTTTCAACTCTGTCCGCTCTGTGGGTCTAAGTACCCACATATAGATCTACACCCGGTCTGTAACAAATGCCTTTCGCCAGACCATGACGACGGCAACTGCAGGGCCTGCGCGCAGTTCAGGTCCAAGAAAACACTCAAGATTCGGCGCGCGGTGCGCCTTGAAGCGAGACAAGCGGCCCCAGATCCAGAAAACATCTTCGGCGACCAAGAAGACGAAGACCAGAGTCATCATCTTCAAATCTCCCCGCCCGAGACGGAGGTCGAGGCGTATCCGGAAGACGGCGACGGAGTCGCGGGTCAAGGCCTTGAATACGTCGAAGAGGTAGGGGACGTCGAAGAGGTTTATGGGGCCGCGGAAGATAGCTCAGGGGACGAGCTATGCCCCGAAGGTTACGAAGATCGAGATCGGGTCACGGGATCGCCTGTCGGCCTTACCCTAGACCCCGTACCGCAAGCCACGGCCCCGCCTTCCGGCCCGGCCACGGACAAACTTGCTGGGCAGGCCGTATCGAAACCGAAACCTACGGTATCGACTACACCTAAAATGGCCGACCCAAAAACGAAACCGAAACTTATGGATTCGAGCACACCTAAGATGGCGGCCGTGCCAACGAAACCGGCCAAACCGCTGCTTCATCGACTCCGTCGACCTCCGGTCCACAGAAGTCGAAGAAATCTGTTGATTCCACCGTGTCAAAATCGACGCCGGTGGAGGGATCCTCTAAGAAGGGTGGTCGGCACGGGTCAACCGCTGCGGCGCCGTCAAAGCCCGCAAAAGCCAGCGAAACGGCTCCGGTTCCGACTGGGACTCCGTTAGTCGGACGCGTGGTGGAGACGGAGCCGACAAAGTCACACGGATCGAAGGCTGGTACATCTGCGCATCGGTCCAAGGACTCTGGGTCGGCGGCTGCGACATCTTCGTCAAAGACTCAAAAGGGCCACCAGGACGTCGGATCCGAGGGCAAGGTCAAGACCTCCTCGTCAGCGCCAAAGGCCACTGAAAGTGACACGTCCCTCATCGCCTCTTCACTGCACAGAATCAGAGAGAAGGCCTCTGCTACGTCGGCTCCGATGCCATCGCCACAGAAGCCGATGGACATTCCGGTTAAGCCTGCGGGTAAACTTCTCTTCCTTCTGCCGCCAAAAGAGGCGCCGAAGGCCTTTTCAACGAAATCGACGCCAAAGAAGTCGGATTCTTCAACGGCAGGGGCACTTTCAAGTCGGGTACTCGACTCAGATGAGGATTCGGAGCGTTTTATCGACGCAGACACGGGCAAGTTGACCCTTTACAAGAGGAGAATCACTGCACAGCCAGTGGACTCCTATGTCATCCCCCTCAAGAAGAAAAGGCTTCCTCAGGACGCTTCAGGCCTCATGGAACCTATCCAGCCTCCTCCAAGAAGGAGCCCAACTCCTTCCCCAGAACAATCTGAGGGTGAGGGATATGATGAAGATGACCAGTACAATTTCCCCATCAATGAACCAGAGGCACAGCCGGATTCATATGATGACATTGGTGACCAAGGCACCCAGGATGTGGGCCAAGACCCACAGCCTGACACACAGCCTTTCAGTGCACGTGCATCCCCAACTGAAGATTCTGCTGGTTTTCATGCACTCCTTGAAAGGGCAGCTGCTAATCATGATGTGGACATGCATGCTGACCCAGTAGAAGAAGACTTTCTATTTGACACTTTTTCAGTCTCTGAAAGGACAGTAAAGACACTGCCTATGCTCAAAGGGGTCCTCAAACATGCTGCGGACATCTTTAAAGAACCTACCAGGACGAGAGTGGTCAATCCACGTATTGAAAAAAAGTACAGACCAGCACCTGCAGACCCTGCATACATTCGGGGACAGTTGCCGCTAGACTCCCTGGTGGTCGCAAATGCCCGCAAGAGGGCCAACTCCCAAACTACGGGTGAAGCTCCTCCCCCGGATAAGGAGTCCAAAGTGCTAGAGGCAGGAGGCAAAAGAGTAGCTGCACAGGCTGCCAACTTTTGGCGTATTGCAAATACACAGGCACTCTTGGCACGTTATGATAGGGCGCATTATAACACCCTAGAGCGGGTTTTAGAACACCTGCCTTCGCAGTTTCAAGAGGGCACCAAACTGCTTATAGAAGAGGGAAAACTGATCTCCAACGCAGCCATCAAGTGTGCACTTGATGCCGCAGACACAGCAGCTAGGGCCATTAACACTAGCGTCATGCTGAGACGACAGGCGTGGCTCCGCGTATCGGGGTTTAAACCTGACATACAAACGACGATACTTAATCAGCCAGTCAATCCTGATAGACTGTTTGGTCCAGATGTTGACACCACCCTTGAAAAGATTAAAAAAGACACCGAAACTGCTAAGTCTATGGGGGCCCTACAATCACAACAGTTTCGGGGCAATAATTTTCGTCGCTCAGGTGCACGTGGAGTCACCAGAGGACAGATGGGTCAACAGTCACAATTCTCTAGAGGTGGAGCACAATCCTCGTACCCCAAACAGAACAAGGGGGTTACCGAGGAAACAGCACCAGAGGACGCGGCAGAGGGAACAACAACTCCCGCTCCTCTGCCCCAACCAAACAGTGACTCTCTGTCACTGCCCCCCGACCACTTGACACCTGTCGGGGGGAGACTACAGCAGTTCCTGCCAGTCTGGAGAAACATCACCACAGACAGGTGGGTGCGACAGCTTGTACAGTACGGTTATTGTCTAGAGTTAAAATCCACTCCACCCAACATTCCACCAAGGCAACGGCCTATGTCCGCAGAGCACTTGCACTTATTGCTGCAGGAAGTAGTGGTGATTCTGCAAAAAGGCGCAATCGAGCTAGTGCCAGTAGAGGAGGAAGGCACAGGGGTATATTCCCTGTACTTCCTTATTCCAAAGAAGGACGGATCTCTCAGACCCATTCTAGATCTACGTCCCCTCAACCTGTATATACTGTCAGAACATTTCCATATGCTCACACTGCAACAGATTCTTCCCTTGCTAAACCAAGGGGACTTCTTAGCAACCTTAGACCTCAAGGATGCTTATTTCCACATACCACTACACCCGTCCCACAGAAAATACCTCGGGTTCACTATCCAAGGCAGGCATTATCAGTTCAAAGTCCTACCCTTCGGAGTGACCACAGCCCCAAGAGTGTTTACCAAGTGTCTGGCGACAGTAGCAGCGCACCTCAGGAGGCAGAACATCCATGTCTACCCCTACCTGGACGACTGGCTCGTTCAAGCCAAGTCGGAACAACAGTGCGCTGCGGACATGTCGACTACCATTCACCTCCTTCACGATCTAGGTTTCTCGTTGAACTACCCAAAGTCGCATCTTCAGCCGGCACATGTCCGGCAATTTCTAGGTGCGACGATCAATACACTGACGGCCATGGCTCAACCAAACCAAGTCCGGATAGACAGCATACAGTCTCTAATCCAGAAGTTCAGACCACAACACTCACTTCCAGCGAGAGTGTTCATGCAGTTGATAGGCATGATGGCCTCCTGCATCTTCATAGTCCCTCACGCACGGTTACATATGCGCCCGCTCCAGGAGTGCTTAGCAAATCAGTGGACACAGGCTCAAGGACAATTAACAGACCTAGTGTTGGTTACCAGTCGGGCATACGACTCTCTGCATTGGTGGACTCCACACAACCTTTGCAAGGGCCGACTGTTCCAGGAGCCAGTGCCACAGATTATCCTGACAACGGACGCATCTCTCCAGGGATGGGGAGCTCATCTGCTCACTTACACAGTGCAGGGACTATGGACGACGCAGCAACAGAAGATGCACATCAACTATCTGGAACTGATGGCAATCTTCATGGCGCTCAAGTCCTTCATTGTACATCTGTGCAACAAGGTAGTGTTAGTCCGGACGGACAACATGACCGCGATGTACTACATTCAAAAGCAGGGGGGCACCCACTCGCCACAGCTGTCTCATCTGGCTCAGGGCATGTGGCGGTGGGCCATTCAGAGGAACATCTTCCTCATGGCAGAACACCTCCCGGGCAAGGACAATCAGATGGCGGATCTGCTCAGCAGATACAGCCATCAAATGCACGAGTGGGAGTTACACCCATCTGTACTCCACCCGTACTTCCAGCAGTGGGGTCATCCGGAGATAGACCTGTTTGCAACAAAAGAAAACGCAAAATGCCAACACTTTGCCGCCAGGTTCCCTCACCCACAGTCGCAGGGGAATGCGATATGGATGAACTGGTCAGGCAAATTTGTGTACGCTTTTCCGCCAGCCCCTCTGATACCGCTGGTGGCAAGAAAGCTAAGGCAGCACGCGATGACTCTCATCCTGGTTGCTCCAACGTGGGCGCGCCAAGCATGGTACACCACGTTCCTCGAACTCTCAGTGGTGCCGCATCAAAGACTGCGCCTCACGCCCAGACTTTTGACGCAGAACCATGGAGAAATTCAGCATCCAGATCCGCAACAGCTCAACCTGGCGATCTGGCTCCTGAAGTCCTAGAGTTTGGATACCTTAACCTACCTCCGGAATGCATGAACATCATCAAGGAGGCAAGGAAGCCAACTACCAGAGCATGCTATGCTGCAAAATGGAAGCGTTTTGTCATTTACTGTACAGCCAATGACATCAACCCGCTAGATGCATCTATCCCTAACATCATTTGCTATCTGCTACATCTATACAAGTGCAATCTAGCGTTCACTTCTATTCGGATACATCTATCCGCCATCGCAGCTTATCTTCAGAATAGGCAGCACCTCTCTGTCTTCAGGGTGCCTGCCATTAAAGCTTTCCTTGAAGGTCTGAAACGAGTCATTCCCCCAAGAACACCGCCAGCTCCGGTGTGGAACCTCAATGTGGTCCTCACCAGACTGATGGGACCACCATTTGAGCCACTGCACTCGTGTGAACTCCAGTTCCTGACGTGGAAAGTGGCTTTCCTAATTGCTATTACGTCACTGAGGCGTGTTAGTGAGCTACAAGCGCTCACAATCCAAGAGCCATTCATTCAGATTCATCCAAATAGGGTAGTGCTACGTACTAACCCCAAATTCCTTCCGAAGGTGGTGTCACAGTTTCATCTCAACCAAACTATTGACTTGCCGGCATTCTTCCAAAACCCACAAACGGTGGCGGAAAGAATGCTCCATACGTTAGACGTACGGAGGGCGTTGATGTACTACATAGACAGGACACAACACTTTAGGAAAACGAAACAACTTTTTGTTGCCTTCTCACCACAACACAAAGGCAACCCTATTTCCAAAGCAGGAATAGCCAGGTGGATTGTTAAGTGCATCCAAATATGTTATCAAAAGGCCAAGCGCACTTTAACAATACCCCCAAGGGCGCACTCCACACGCAAATTGGGGGCATCCATGGCTTTCCTAGGGAACATTCCTTTAGAGGACATTTGCAGAGCAGCCACGTGGGTTACACCACATACCTTTACAAAACACTACTGTGTTGATGTGCATTCCAAGCAGCAAGCAGCTGTTGGACAGGCTGTTCTCAAGACACTTTTTCAGGTTTCTGCAGCTGGCACGGGCAACCGCCGCTGATGGAGGGACTGCTATGTATTCTATGCTAAGATATGAATTTAGCAGCCCACATGCCTCGAACTGAATATGCTACTTACCAGTATGCATCTGTTCTTGGCATGTAGGGCTGCTAACATTCATATCGCCCACCCTCCTCCCCGGTGCCTGTCGCAGCTGCAGATATACTTTTGTATTCAATCATTAACATGGACATCCTTTACACTTTTCACTCCATCTTCTGCCACAATGGCGAAAAACAATCTAGGGATGGAGCCGATGCCCATGCGCACTGTAGTCCAGGGGAGGAGCCACCTATCTCAGGATACTTCGAAGACTCTTCCAGGACAACAATGTGCGATCATCCGGACCCAACACTAGGCGGCGATCTAATGCTAAGATATGAATGTTAGCAGCCCTACATGCCAAGAACAGATGCATACTGGTAAGTAGCATATTCATTACTCCACATCAACCATTGGAGTTACTAGCTGTTTTTCTAGCTCTAAAAGCATTCCAAAAACAAGTATCTGGCAAAGCTGTCTTAGTTCGCACAGACAATATGACAGCCATGTACTACATAAACAAACCAGGGGGGGACACTCTCTGCAACTCTCTGTTTTTTTTTTTATATATATATTTTTATTAATTATAACACAAGAGTAGAAATGTACATTTCGGGTATCGTTGGTATAACATATTACAGTGGCGAACGGGCAGATGAAATGAAGAAATACAATCCAATTGTAGGCCTCTGGAAAGTATCAATACCAGCCGGAGCTGGGACAAAACAATACAAGACAAATAATCATAAGCAAACATTATCAGAATCTGCCCACCAAGGATACAGGATATAAAATTAGACACTCGACACCCGAATATGCATAACAACAGGCTCAGGAGAATATGCCACATCTCTTGTGGAGAGGGGAAAAGGGAAAAGATAGGTCATAGAACAAAAGAAAGGAAAAATAAACCCCCCCCCCACAACCCCCCACCCTGCACCCCTGCGGATGGCTACGACCTAACCCCACTAGCAGCGTGCCTGTCGCCCCCTAAGCTACACCCCAAGGAAGGGAAAAGACGGAGGAGGAATATCTTACGACCCAATGCGGGCTCCCGGACTCCCCTCCCCCCCCGCCGCGAACAGATGTTCCCCACCATGGTACTAAGAGAGGTAAAGCAGACTTATAAGCAAACTGATGGAGAAATCACCAGGAGAGAAAATACCATTCCGCCCATCCCCAGACATAACAGAGGCAGCAAATCCCATTGTCGAACACAGTCAGTACACCAAAGCCAAAGAAGCAGAATCCCATATGGCCCTCACTCCCACCGATACCACCCAGCAGTGTCAAAGGAAGCCTCTGTACAGAGTTAAAACAGTCAAGTTCAACCCTGGCCTCTACGATCCATCACACAAACCCTCTCCGACAGGACCAGCACAATAGCAAAAGAGTCAAAACGTTGTAGAAAGGGGAGAAGATCAATATAGCATGAAAGGGTCAGAAGAGTCAAGTCTCGAAGTCTATCAGGGATACGAAAGTCAATCCAATGAATACCGATGGAGGTCTCCAGAAACGAAGAAAGAAATAAGTCCTGTGAGGGCGATGACTTTGCCGAGTTTGCTGGCTGGTCAGGGGCTCCAGTCGCGGGCCGCTGTAGTTGCGCAGATATAATAGGCGTCAGATTAGAACGATGCTCGGGGTTCTCCTCCCGGATAAAATCAAACTTTGCGGGGGTCACCATATGGTGCGGGTCTGACTCTGGGCTAGGGTCCGGTCTCGAACAAACAGTCTCGATGCGTACAGTTAGGTTGTGGAGAGCAGCCTCCATTTGCCAGTGAAGAGCCCCGATGGCGGCCATGACGGTCCCCAGTGTCGGTCCACACGCCGTCCGATCCATCTCCGCTTAATCGATGACAAAGCAGGTCATCTACCCCGGAGGCCGGCTACTCCGGGGAAACCAACTGGAGTGGGGTGGGCGAAGTCGACTGGCGACTGTCAGGCTGTGCGCTCTTTACACCGCTGCCGAGAGCGGGGGGCCCCCCCGCGGACCCCGAGGGCTGCAGCAGGGTCCCAGGAACCGGACCCCCACTCACCGCGGCATCCACGTCTCGTCGCTGTCTAGCGAATATACGCAGGGACTCGAGACAACCACCAGGATCGAGAATTCGTGTCACTCCAATGAGACCGGACCCTGCCAGGTACCCGCGGCCGATGTTGTTCAACTGAAACCCGGCTGGGTCAGTACTCGAGGCCCCGGCTTACAGTCTGGAGAAGGCCCGAAAATGACAGACGGTGTAACTTCGTCAAAAAAGGTGAGAAAGACTCCGGGATTGCGTTCCTGGACTCGGTGACGATTCGGACACACGGGAGTCTGGCGGGAGGTCAGGATTAAGTTCAGGATATATCCACCAGCGACGGAGGTCGACGGAGCCGGGAGCTTATGCGGCCATCTTGGTTGCTAGCGTAGCTCCTCCCTGTGCAACTCTCTGTTAGCACAGCAGGTATGGAGATGGGCTATACCACTAAAAATCTTCCTCTTAGCCCAACACGTTCCAGGAGTACAAAACACCATGGCAGATCTGCTAAGTCGACAGACACAGCAGATCCACGAGTGGGAACTTCATCCACAAGTTCTTCAACCGTTCTTTCAAATGTGGGGACGACCTCTGATAGACCTCTTCGCCACCCTCGAAAACGCAAAATGACCAAACTTCGCCGCCAGATATCCACACCCGCTGTCAGAAGGCAATGCGATATGGATGAACTGGTCCGTAAAATTTGCGTACGCTTTTCCTCCTCTCCCACTACTTTCGTTAGTGGTACGCAAGCTACAGCAACATTCCCTAACACTCATTCTAGTTGCCCCAACTTGGGCCAGACAACCGTGGTACACCACGCTGCTGCAACTATCTGTGGTACCTCACAAAAACTAAGCCTATCTCCACGCCTCTTAACACAGAACCATGGAGAGATCAGACACCCGGACCCAGCTCAGCTCAACCTAGCGATCTGGCTCCTGAAGTCATAGTTTGGTTACCTCAACCTTCCTCCAGAATGCATGAACGTTATTAAAGAAGCCAGACGCCCCACTACTAGAGCATGTTATGCAGCTAAGTGGAAACGATTTGTAATATACTGTCAAAACAACCACATAAATCCTTTAGATGTGTCTATTCAACACATCATAGGATACCTATTACACCTTCAAACGTGTAATTTAACTTACACGCCTATCAAACTACACCTTGCTGCCATTGCAGCATATTTACAAAATAGATAACATCTATCTCTGTTTAGAGTACCTGCTATAAAAGCTTTCATGGAAGGACTCAAAAGAATAATCCGTCCCAGAACGCCACCTTCATCAGTGTGGAACTTAAACATTGTTCTTACACGGTTAATGGGACCTCCCTTTGAACCGTTACACAAATGTAAATTGTGATTCCTAACTTGGAAACTAGCTATTACTTCTCTCAGGAGAGTCAGTGAACTACCAGCATTTACCATTCAAGAACCCTTTTTGCAAATGCATCATAACAAAGTGGTTCTACGCACTAATCCTAAATTCCTTCTAAAAGTCATATCACCGTTCCATCCAAATCAATCTGTTGAGCTGCCCGTATTTTTTGCGCACCCACAAACAGTCCCAGAAAGAGCTCTACACACCGTAGACGTCAAAAGAGCATTACTGTACTACATCGAAAGGACACAAGCTTTTCGAAAAACTAAGCAACTTTTTGTGTCTTTTTCACCACCACATAAAGGCAAGCCCATATCAAAATCGGGGATAGCTAGGTGGATTGTTAAATGCATGCAGATATGTTACCAAAAAGCCAAACGTACATTAACAATTCCTCCAAAAGCCCATTCTACAAGGAAAATAGGGGCTTCAATGGCATTCTTAGGGAACATTCCCCTAGATGATATATGCAAAGCAGCTACATGGTCTACACCGCACACATTTACAAAACAATATTGTGTAGACGTGCAAACTAAACAACAAGCCACTGTGGGCCAGGCTGTACTAAAAACTCTGTTTCAAACAACTGCAACAGATACTGGTGGTCGCCGCTAGGTGTGGGTACTTCTATACAATCTATTCACAGTGTGTAATCGACAGCTCATATGCCTCGAATGGAAAATGCTACTTACTAGTATGCATGTGTTCTTGGCATGTAAAGCTGCAGAGTTACACACGCCCACCCGGCTACCTTTATCTGTTCCAGTATTATCTTAATTAGGTACATCACTACTTCTTGTATAGCTCCATCACTTCCCTAATGGCGAAAAACAATCTGGGGATGGAGCCGATGCCCATGCGCAGTATCATCCCAAGGAGGAGTCGCCTATCCCGTGACTCCCAAAGACTTTTCTACAACAAAACAAACGGACCAACACTAGGTGGCCATCTATGCACAGTGTGTAACTCTGCAGCTTTACATGCCAAGAACAGATGGTAAGTAGCATTTTCCTTAATAAGGTTTAGTGATGCAACTCAAGACTAGTCATTTAGCTGAAATTTCGTATAGTAATGTCAAACATAGTGTTGCTAAGGTCTCTTATTTATAATATAGCCAAGGACTTCATCCCCCAAACTTTCCAGACTAACCTTGTGTATGTTTTATAGCCCCAGCAGCTGTAGAATCTTTCTACCATTTAATTACTCAATGACTTTTGGTTGCACAGGACCAAAGAATTTGTGATGACATCAGCCTATCTACTCCAAAGCCCTGATTCTACCTTTTCTTATGGAGATTGTGCCTGGTTGTCTTCCCCATTTTTTCTAGCTAGATTCCGACTTTTCAAAGGTAGAAAACGTTTTTTTCATATCCTTTCATATTTTTAAACAGTACAACCTGATATCTTTACCTTGTCTAATGTCCTGTTTTTTCCACATTTTCATAAATTAGAACTTAAACTGTGTATTACTAATCCTTTTTGAAGGGAAGTTGCAGCTCCACAACCAATAATGGTACAGGGGCAACCAGAATGCAAAGTCCAATAAATCTGTGGTACACTATTTTTTAGAGATCATCTTCAGTTCTTGGTTGGTTAGAAGGGTTATTCTCTCAGTCAACTCTTTTGAGTGGTACTTTACTGCTCATGCTCCTTGGCTTTGTGATTTTTTTCAAGCTCTTCCTGATAATCCCAATTTCCCAGGAATGGGGTTGAGTGGTTTGGGGGGAGGGTAATACTGATCGACACTGGTATTTCACTGTTGTATCTACCTCTTGATGTTGAGTTGCTCCTGGCTTGCGTGCATTCAATGGCCTTGTCATTTGGTCCGCAGGATGCTCAGGTGCAGGAGAGCCAGCTGACTTTCTTTCTCCCTGCATGCTGGTGCAAAGGCAGAGTTGTGAATAATATTGGTCCCTCTTAATCAGCACGTTAAATATTTTGTATCTACTCACACCCTTACCTTGTAAAGTTATATCGTAGCATGTGTAGCTGTAGATACACATGCTCTGCATTCTCCTGCCATCTAGTGTTGGGCTCGGATTTGCAACTGGTTTCTTCAAAGAATTCTTATCACTAGGGTTAGTGACTCCTCCTATGACCAGTAATGAGCGTTGGCATTGGCTCCATTGTTAGTGCAGTTTTTTTTCTTTGCGATATCGTTCGAAGTGTTACTGATCGATGGCCCTTGGTATTCGTCGTTTGACCTCTTCGGCCGATCTCCTCCTGTTGGCATGTTTCGGGTTCTCCTGCTCTTTGCCTTCGCCGGGCTTTGACGACCTATCGGGGAAAGATTACAGGGGTTCTCCCGCTGTGAGAAGAAATCCCTGCTGGAAGAACACTATCCGTGTTCGGCGGTGGCGGTCCAAGATGGCGGAGTGAGGACTCGGCCGTTCGGTAACTGACCTGGAGGCTCCCTACCCCCTCTGATGGGAACGGACGAGAACTGAGGAACGGATGCGAGTTTGAAGGCTTAAGTTGTACGAAAACCTAAGGGAAGGAAAAACTTTGAAAAAGCTTTTAAGAATCGGGAATACAAGCTTGTATATGGACCTTACTGATGGTTTGGCTCCTAGGCGCTTCACGGAGTCTTCGACATACCATTCGCGGCCTGATCACCGCCTCTGGGCTCGGCTGGTCCGGTCTCCAATCAGCTGCTCGTGCCTGGAGGTTAGGCAGAATGACGCCAAAGAATCCACCAAAGAATCCGCCTCACTCTACCCGCAATAGCAAGAACACTTCGGGGGCTGCCGCTGCATCTCTCCCCCCTGTGTCCGTGACGACAACGGCAGCTATGGTGCCCCCTCCCGTTGCGGCAGCAACAACGGCAGTAATAACGATAGCAGAAGCGGCAGCAGAAGTGACTTCACCAGGTCTCACGGCCTGGGAGAGACAATGGCGAGTAAAGAAACGATTTCTGTGACGGCAGTGGCAGAAGATAAGGGCTCGGACCGAGCTATAGCCGGTAAGCAATATTTGCGACCCCCTACGCTGACGGTCACTGGCCCCTCTTCCAAAAAATGTCGCTAAAAATGTTGCAAAACCAGGGACCAAGTCGGACGGTTTATCAGGACACGCGACAGAGGGTGAAATGGGTCATGTTTCCCCCGCGGATGCAATTGCTCTGAATACAACCGCCATGGTGGAATTTAAGGGAGCTTTGGCAGAATCACAGTTCAGCAACAATGTTTCAGCTTCTGCAAAGATACATAATACCAAGCAGATAAGTACTATTGAAACACTAACTATGGCTGTAGATATGAACTTAAAATTCAATGATGTTATGGTTATGGACATTGATATTGAAAAGTCAAGCTCAGAAGTTAACTTAGAACTCAACAAAATAGCTCTCAATGTCGTCATGGATGACCCAAACATAGGTCCTTCTGAATCACCACTAGATCCTGATCTTGGACTGGCTCCTAGCTTGGCTATAAGGGATGTTGGATTACCTTTCATAGGGGTGCATGAAGGACAAACTACCCATCATACCACTGAAGAGGTGGAAGAGGAGAACACTGATTCAGGCTCTTACGAAGATTGTGAGGTGGAGACAGAAGAAGTGACGGGCGACCCCTCTGATAGTATATTGAAATCCTTGGCAGAAAGGAGATGTAAACTGAAAAACAAGATCGGCAAAACTGGCACTACCCTAAATCGGCTAATTACAAATAATAACTTATCTGCTAGGAAAATTCTTGTTGATAAAAGCCCTCTAAGATAATGGATGGAGGCGAAAGGTCTTGTCAAAAATATGACACTAAGACTATCGGTGACAAGCCCTACGGACCTCGACCCTATTTTAGGTACTCTATGCTGCCCCACCTCACTAGAGACCAACGTATTAAATGAATGATTAAATGCGCCATCAATTGCACCAAGTGAACAAGAGCCATCGCTTGCGCGAGAGCCTGGCCCTACAATATTATTATGCAATAGCACGAAACTTATTAACAATATAAGGCCGTTAGCTACATGCTCTACCTCTTATATAACCCCAACCTTAGTACTACCAGTCACCTCTATGATTGACACAAATCCTTCTACGCCCCAGGGGTTAGAAGATGAAGAAAAACAAGAGAATGATCCCTCCCAACTGGACATTATACTCCAATTATTAACTAATCAACGTGCAGAAGCAGAAGATCATTATTTACAGCTGAGGGAGTACAACAATAAACTGCAGAGCGCTCTACAATAACTGACTTCAACTCTTAGCGGGGTCACGCAGGATATTGATGAATTACAGCACCGGGTGGTGGGTGTAGAGGAGGGGACTACACGTATGAGCGCTGAAATAAGTAAACACGATACCCAGCTGTTGTCTCTTCAACTGAAGGTTGAGGACTCAGAAAATCGACAGAGAAGATCAAATTTGAGACTATTTGGGATACCGGAGGGGTCCGAAGGCTCCGATTCGAGAGCCTTCCTTGTTGGTATATTACAAAAAGCTTTCCCGGACTTAGCAGATTTGGACTGGGACTCTCAAATTCAATGTGCACACCGTTTGCCTCTAGTTCAAAGGAACAAAGAGAGCAAATTTCCATGTCCTTTTCTTATCTGTTTTGAGAACTTCTTATTGCGACAGGCTGTTTGGCAGAAAGCACGTCCTAATGCTCCTGTAGCTATAGGGGATCTTTCTTTGTTCGTTCGTTCTGATTTAAGTAAAGCTACTATGAACAGAAGGTGGGAGCTTCGCAAAATGATTGACCCAATTAAATCTAGAGGGGGGACAGGGTTTTCTTCAGGACCCTGCTCGTCTTAAGGTCATTAAAAATGGGCGCACATACATTTTTAGGTCTCATGACCTACAATGCGCGCAAGCGCATTGAGGGATCGAGAATTCAAGTGCTCGATCGTCTAGTGAAACCACTGCGGTTTCTTCACAGTGCATGTGAGGTCACGTGGCAACAAAAGCGGGTCACGTGACCACACAAGCACGCACATCTCCCTAATCTGCCTGCCTCCCCTCGCTCGCATTCACGCCCCAGGCTCTCCCACCCCCATCCGGCTTCCCTCCTCGCTCGCATTCACGCCCCAGGCTCTCCCACCCGGCTTCCCTCCTCGCTCGCATTCAGGCCCCAGGCTCTCCCACCCCCATCCGGCTTCCCTCCGCGCACATAAAACATCTCGCCCGATGGCTGTAAAATGCTGGTCAGCATTACTACAGAGCTGCGGTCACAGGGCATTGTGCGCCTTGTTTTTTTTTTTACACCATCTCTAGTTCTGAAGTGCGCATGTGTGCTTGCGTCCAGCCAGCAGCGCAAGTGCCAGAGTCCCCTGCATCCTCTACCTCGGGCGGGAGGCGCTCGCTGTCTGTGCAGGGTGGCGCCGGAGATAATACTTTTTTTCTTTAAAATACACGGGACTTGGACTGCCCCACCTTCCCCCTAACAACGAGCCTTCCGATGCCGCCTTGAGGTGGTATGGCTTTGCCCCCACTTGCATTCTAAACTCTGCTCTCAGCCTCACAGATTGTCCGTGTTGACTTTGCTCCAGCCCCCCCACCCCTCTCCCCGCCCCTGTGAGCTGTGTTGCCGACCTCCTACGTCATTCCTCCTCTCCCTTTTCTGTGCACGTAGTATTTTGTTTGAATTATTTTTAATAAATGTAACTTTTTTATTGGAAAACACGGGTCTCTCGCCACCCCACCTTCCCCCAGCCTGTTTTATTTATTAATAGATAACAGTTTAAACCAGAGCTGAGTCACTGCTCTAATAAGCACACCGCATAGTCATAAACTGCCAAGATGACATCAGACGGCAACGCCTCCTCCAGCCGAGAACTGAAGTGTTGGGAGTAGTAAAATCATCCACTTCTGCTGCTCTATTCCAATGTAACCTGCACACTCTGAAGGGGTGCTCCTAAGGCGGAGGAGAGACACTTGTGCAACCTATGCAGAGCTCACTGCTGGATACCCCAATGGCCACAGTCCAGGAGAAAGCAGCGGTTCTAAGTTTATGCCCCTGGCATTGCTTTCCATGCTTTTTTACTGCAGCTAAAGTGCGTGCTAAATTAAAAATAGAGAGTGTTGCTGATCCTCGCTTGTTTTTAATAGGTATCCCTTCTGAGCACAGATTTCAGGGCAGAAATACTTTGGTATTCCAGTCTACAAACACCAGCAATAGCCTAGTTTCTGTAAATTATCACTGCACTTAAAAAACATACCTGAAAAATATTGCCATTTAAAATGTCAATAGCTCCAACTCCAAAAATGCGAGACCTATTGCATTGCAAATGCTTGTTAATGATACAAACGAAGCTGAGGCATTTCTATCTAGTATGAGTTAAGAACTAGATCTTTGTGATAATTTATTTTTCCCCTTTTTTTTCCTCTTGGTTCTCAGAAGTAGCTATTTCCTTTGATTAAAAAAGGAATTTTTTTCAGAGGGGGTGGTTGGGGTCTCTGTAGGTGCTCTACCGCACGTGGTGCCACTACAGCGGCAGCAGAAGCTGAAGGGTGGTCCCCCCCGGCTGGGGTGGGAGGAAGGGGGGGTGGAGGGAGGGGGTTCATTGTTCTCCGCAGGGTGGGGGGTTTTGGGGGGTGAAAAGTTGAAAAAATGTATTTTCAATCTGATGGGAAGACATGCTATCAGGAATAAATTTACGAGCAAATACCTAATTTTGTGTGACTTAAGGATAGAAGATTTCCACTTTTTGGTTTGATGTATATTTTTTCTCTTGAATGCATAAATGAAGATGTTTAGCATGGAACGTCTCGGGGCTAAATAGTAAAAATAAGAGACGTCTTGTGTCGGAAGAATTAAGATTACATAATCCTCATTTTGCGTTATCTGAAACTCATATAGCCGGCAAGGATAAAAAATTACTCTGTCAATTAGGATATGACACTGTAGTCTGCTCTACTCTTGGGACTTCTATCAGAGGGTTAGCGATCCTCAAGGATAAACGACTCGGGGGTAGAAATTCTGCAAACTGCTTATGACGGTAGATGGGCTACTGCCCAATTGAGCAGTGAAAATAATAAATACGTTTTATGTGTGGTGTATGGTTCAAACCGGGATGAACCTAAGGTTTTTGATTATCTAAATATAAAACTCTTAGACTGGGAAGGGGAGCTCATAATAATGGGAGATTTTAATTGTATTATGAATTACCAATTAGATACTACTAGGCCTGGGAGTTTTCAGCGGATGCGCAAAACCAGAATGTCTATTTTAGATATATGCAGAATTTATAAAATTAAGGATGCTTGGCGGCACTTACATTCAAATACTCCTGGATATACATACTACTCTGCATGTCATAGACAATGCTCTCAGTTGGACATGGCTTTAGTCAGCGATAATCTATTGAACATTAGCTCAATGGAGGTATGCCCCCGAATCTCCTCGGACCATAATCCTATAATGCTGGTATTCTCTATTCCACACACTCGTATATGCTCCCGACCATTTTCTTTTCCTAGATATTTAGTATCAGACTCTGTCTACATATGACAGTTAAAAATACACCTTATTGATTTTATAGAACTCAATTAAAATTCTACTACGTGTAATATCGTTTGGGATGCCTGTAAGGCAAGCATTCGGGGCTTTACGCAGACTTATGTGATTAGACAAAACTCTGAACACCGTACACTTAGAGAATCTCTGATCTCAAACATTGCTGCTCCGGAAGCATTGCTGGTTTCAGCACTACGATCAAACTCACCGGCTGCTGCTGAAATAGGTCTCAAACTTGGCCAATTAAAATGTGAAACTAGGGCAAAATTTATCCAAAAAAACAGCGCTAGCATACACAAATTTAAGATCGCGCAATACGAGGGTGGGGATAAAATTGGTAAAATTTTGGCTTACAAAGTAGCGGAGGACAGAGCTGGTACTCTGATTACTAATATCTGAGGATCTGATAATAAACTTTATGACCAGCCACATGATATATTAGAACAATTTGTGGATTATTATCGGTCTTTATATACACGGGAATCTACACCAAACCTAGTTGCAATACAGAACTATCTAGATGAGAACCCAATAAATGCGGGCAATGCTCTAGAAATAGACTCACTGTCTGAAAACATAACAGGGCTAGAACTTCGTCAAGCTATTGCCGCACTGCCTGCAGGAAAAGCTGCAGGAGAAGATACTATTCCCCTCGAAATTTATAAAAATTTGCTTAGAAGAATTGGCACCTCTACTTTTAAAAGTTATACAATCTATTGGGTCAACTGGAAAAGCTCCTAATTCATGGAATAGGGCTAAAATAGTTTTCTTCCTTAAAAAGGGCAAACCAAAAGAGGAGAGGGGGTCATATAGACCCATCTCTCTGATTAATACGGACGCAAAAATATTTGCGAAAATATTAGCAACTAGGCTGGCCCCCATTATGCCTCAAATAGTTAATCTGCAGCAACAGGGTTTTGTAACTGGGAGAGATACCACCGCCCACGTCAATATGGCCATAACAGCATTTGATGTAGCAGGGACAGAGTCCACCCGACTCGGCATGATCTTGCTGGATGCTGAGAAGGCTTTTGACCGAGTGGGGTGGGACTATCTCTGGCACGTTATGATGAAAATAGGGTTTGGTGGGTACTTTTTAAAGGGTATACAGGCGCTGTATGATAATCCCTCTGCTTGTATTAGCTATGGGGGGTTAATTTCCACAGATTTTTTAATTTCTCGGGGTACCCGTCAAGGCTGCCATTTATCACCTTTATTATTTGCCCTTTTATTAGAACCATTTTTGTTTGCTCTCCAGGCTCAATCGCGAATTGTACCATTTAGGTCCAGCTTGCTGGCACTGAAAATTACGGCATATGCTGATGATATTGCCATTTATTCTTCTGATATCATCGAGGCACTGCAAGGGATTACCACTGAGGCTTGTAAATTTGGGAAAGTATCAGGCTACAAGCTTAATACAAATAAGACACAAGTTATAGCTAATTATGCACTAGTGGTAGCGGTTCCTGAGATTTGTAAAGTCGCTACATATTTAGGTGTTAAAATCACATCCAAAATTCGGGAAATATACAATATCAACTATAATGAACTAATCAAATCTACCACTGTACTATTAAAAAAATGGCACAGATTACCTCTGAACCTAATCGGCAGAATCAATCTAATTAAAATGAAGGTACTGGCCAAATTCTTATATCTTTTTCGCTCCATCCCATTAGCACTAAATAATTCGTTTTTCAAGCAATTAGATGGAATATTTAGCAGTTTTATATGGGGTACAAAAAAGCCAGAAGGTCACTAAAGCTTTTAAAAAATGACACGGACAAGGGGGGTCTTAACTTGTCCAACGTTAAGCTATACTTTTGGTCCTCATTTGTTAGGCGTCTTCGGTCTTTACTAAATAGGGAAGACACATTTTTTTTTCATTTATTTCTGCTAAAAAGTGATTCAAACATGTTCTTGTTTCGAGACAATGACCCCAACTACTACAAGAGGGTGAAATTCAAGACTGCCAGGGACATAGTTAGGATCTGGGCTAAAATATTAGAATACTGCAAGACCTCTTTTTATCATCCAAAACTGCAGCTGTGGGGTAACCCGGGTCTTCAATCATGGCATGGCCCTTAGATGGTCTAGGCAGGGAGTTAATATTTTGGGAGACTTGTATGGTACACAAGGGTTCTTAGATTTTCACACACTTAAAATGGTATATGATTTACCTGAAACAATGAGGTTTAAACATCTACAAATATACGATTTTCTGATTAGGAAAAATCAAATTTATGATATTTCTGATTGTGACATTTGGAATTGTTTATACTCAACTAAAAACAAATCGGTAATAAGTGAAGCCTACAGGCCCTTATGTGCCTTTAAAACCGATGATTGCTTAAAACTAGTTGGAAATGGAATGGAGTAGCAAAATTGGTTTAAACATAACATCTAAACAGATAACATGCTCTCTATCTAATATTAATAACTCAGTACGATCATCCAGCTTAAGGCTGCAACAATTTAGAACAACTTGCATGCTGTATTATACACCGGAAAGAATTTCCAAATGGTCCCCAAACAACAGTTACAGTGATCGAACAAAGTGCCCTAAATGCTCAGCTGAAGCAGCAGATTTGGAACATATGCTGTTCTCTTGCCCCAACCTTAGGGACTTTTGGGGGGAAATACACAAAGTTATGAAAATCAAGAAGATCCAGCTGCCTTCTATTACTGCACTAACAGTATTACTCGACATTCATCCTGTTATTCTATCTCGATCTGCGCTGGTGACGATTTTCGTATCTTGCGCTAAATTAACATTGGCTAGAGCCTGGATTTGTCCTAACCCGCCTAACATCTGGGAATGGTGGACACTGGTAAATGAGATTCACTCTATGGAGTTAGCTCTGGCAAAACTTAGAGGAGCACGTTCATTAAGGAAATTCGAGAACATTTGGGGAAATTTCATTACTTGAACACTGTTCTAAAAATGTTTTCTTTTTTTTTTCTTTTTTTTTCTATTTTTTTCTTTTAAAAAGACGCTTTGCTTCTGGGCAGAAAATGAACTGCGCTACAATGTGTTCCAAGTGGAAATCATCGAAATAAGTACTGTGTTGAGAATGATGCAATCTTTTTTCTTTTATTATATGGCTGTCTTATAATGTGTATATTGGTATGATTTTCTGATCAGTTTGTTAATAAAAAAAACTTTTTAAAAAAAAGAGAAGAAATCCCCGCTGACCGGTGAGTCCTTTCCATCGTACACCGCAGTTGCCATCTAGCTCTCAATACACCTGCACCCTCAATGTAGAAATTCTGTGACTTCAAAGGTGCTCATACTCAAAGGAACAATGGAACCTGTCAGCCCTCTACTGCAAGAAGGTGACTTAATGACCACTTAACCTGAAGGACCTGTACTTGCACATAACCATTCACCCTGCTCTTTGCCTCTTCCTGCAGTTTGTGGTAAGTGGCCAGCGCTATCAGTTCGGAGAACTGCCCTTCGGGGTACTACGCCCCCCAAGGTATTTACAAAATACTTTGCTGTGTTGGCCACTGATCTTAGAAGGAGGGGCATACATCTCCTCCCTTACTTAGACGACTTGATAATCAAGAGAGCAAACAGGCTAGAGTGTCTTTCCCACACTCAGACCACCATAAACCTTCTACGTAATCTAGGCTTTTCGATCAATACAGTCAAGACACACCTTCAACCGCTTTAGGTCCAGCCCTTCCTGGGCGCAGTACTCAATACTGTCACTGGGAAAGCTTACCCCAGCCAAGAACGGGTTCCAGCTTTTCAAATGTTCCGACCTCTTTTTCAGCCAGATCGTCACTTAACGGTCAGAACAGTAGTGTGCCTTCTTGGCAGATGGCCTCTTGCGTAGCCATAGTCCCCCTTGCAGGAATACATGTGTCCTCTACAAGGATGACTAGTAGCACAGTGGGCACAGGCGTAAAGTCAGTGGAAGGTGATTAGGGCCAGCACCCTTTGCTCGCTGCAGTGGTGGGACAGCAAAAACTTGGCGCAGGCCCAGCCCTTTCTAGACCCAGTTCTGCAGCTCACCATCACTACAGACGCTTCCCTCGCAGGATGGGAGCTGGCATTTCAGCACATGATTGTCCAGGGTATGTGGACGCCCCCACTTACACGGCTTCAACATCCTCTTCGTTCAGGGTACAACTCAAGATGGTACTTATCATGACGGACAACATGACAGCCTTGCATTAACTTCAGAAGCAGTAAGTCACACACACACTCTGCAGCTGTCAGCACTGGCGCAGAATATTTAGCGTTGGACACTTCACAAAACAATACATCTCCAAACAGAGTACCTTCCAGGAGTGAACAACGCCTTTGCAGGTCTGTTCTGCAGGATGTGACAAGTCCATAAGTGAAAACTGCATCCACAAGACCTGCTCCTGTACTTTCATTGTGAGTTTCCTAATGTCGACCTCTTCATCACTGCCCAAAACGCAAAATGCCAAAACTTTGCCCTCCGGTTTCCACACCCATAGAACATGGGAATACACTATGGATGAACTGGTCAGGGATATTTGCATATGTTTTTCCACCTCTCCCACTCCTTCCATACATGATTCGGAAGCTTCAGCAGACTTCTCTCACACTCATTCTGCTGGCTTCCTCGTGGGCCAGAGAACCATGGTTAATGACCCTTCTAGACTCTTCAGTGGTTCCCCACGAGAAATTGCCCAATGGACCAGATCTTCTCACGCAGAACCAAGGCCCCACCAGGCACTCAAACCCTAGGTATCACAATCTAGCGATTTTGCTTCTGAGGTCCTAGAGTTTGCTTATCCATATATATATATATATACAGAATGTATGTCTGTCCTCATAGAGGCACGTAGACCCACCATGCAGGCCTGTTATGCGCCAAGTGGTAAAGGTTTTCTCACTATTAAAAAAAAAAGATAGATCTGCTCAAACCAGAGGTCCAAGACATAGTTTGCTATCTTCTTTATCTTTACAGATCAGACTTAACTTATAATTCTATATGCTTCCATCTAGTCACCACCTACTTACAAACTAGGGAGCGATCTTCTTCTTCAGAGTCTATCTGGAAGGCTTTTATGGAAGGGGTCAAACGAGTTATCCCGACCAGGATACCTCGCTCCCCTGTCTGTAACTTTAATATCATACTTAGTCGAATCATGGGCCCTCCTTTTAAACCCCCACTCTTGTGCTCAGTACAGTTTTTCTAATCAAAGATTGCCTTCTAGGTTGCTATCATGTATTTAAGGGACGTTAGCAAGCTGCTAATTCTTACCCTGGAAGATCCCTTCTTCCAGATGCATAAGGACAGAGTAGTTTTCAGGACCAACTCAAAGTGTCTCCCAAGGTCGTATCCCTATTCCACTTCAATCAAACCATTGAGCTGCTTATCATGATACATGTTAGGAAAGGAATAGTTCTGTCCCAGGTCTGTCTGTAAATTAAGGTCTCCTCTATAGTTCAGCGAACCTCTGACAAAGCGTGCTACAAGGGGTAAACACCTGGGCTAGATACTATTCTTTGATTTTATTTAGGCTGTACATCAATAACCGCATTCAAGTTTTATCCTAAGTACTCCCTGGAATACTGATTGCTCTTTATATTTCATCTGCAAATAACAACCTTTTTGCTGATGCATTGTAATGTATTGGGTATCATTTGAGTCATAGATGGTAGCTGAACTACCAAAATAAATGGATTTTATGCAGCAGGGCTACCTCAGTTTCTTGGACATGGAGCCATCTGAGAATTGTCTGCCTATTCATTTGACAAGCAAGGGCTTGGACCTTCAGCATTGTAAAGAAACATGTAATGTTTCCGGCTGTCGCTCAAAATCCTGTATGTTTTCATCTATTTAGTCTGTGTCCCTATTTCTCCAGTATCTGTCTTGCTAGGCATCCACCTTCCCCTATGTGTTGTTGCTTATTCCAACAGTAAACAAAAACAACAGACATCCAGTTTTAACAGGCTTTCCACAAGCATAGCCAAGCAGCTGGGGCTCTGGTCTACATCGAAATCTTCGGGATACATTCACATCAAGCATACACTGTAATGTTCTTGGGACATTCTTCCAGACAGGATTCAAGGCAAAGCATTTTTGTCAAAAGAGGGGCAAATATGGTTCCAATTGTTAGCATGGAAATTGCTCAAAAGAAAGTATGTTTCTGTTTGCCTATACAAGTCACTCCTCAGTATGAAATCCTCTTTGTTCTGATAATACCACATTGGCGCCTTCAGATGAGACCTTTACAAGAGGAATTAGACAGACAATGGCTACAGGTTCCATGGGTTGTTTGATGATGTAATTCTGATCACTCGGACCAAGAGAACATCTTTGCAATGGTGCATACAGAACACAAACCTTTCCGAAGGTTTAACATTCCGACCTCATTTTCCCCAATGTATCACCACAGACTCATCCCTAGAGGGATAGGGCGCTCATCTACAGGATTTAACCATCAGCGGAAAGAGGACCCGACTCCAGATGAAAGTGCATATAAACCTGCCAGAGCTCAAAGCCATAGCTTAGGCGCTGCAATCTTTCCTGCCTAGGATAACAGGATCATCTGTACTACTTCGCAGAAACACTACCAGCATGCATTATATGATCAAGCAAGGGGGTATGAGGTCACCAGCTCTATCGCAACATGCACAGGAGATTTGGAGTTGGGTTCTGCAGAACCAAATTACATTCAGGGCTGAACACTCTACAGGAACAGCCAATGTCCTAGCAGACAAAATGAGCAGAACAAATAACCAATGTCATGAACAGGAACTCAACTGACAGATTTTTGACAGAATTTTTGATTGTTGGGGCTAACCAAACGTAGATCTGTTGGCGACTTGGGAAAATTGGAAATGATGGTACTGTGCAAGCTGGCATTCACCGCAGGGGTCGTGGGTGAATGCATGTTTGATCAGATGGTCAGGAATCTTTGCGTATGCTTTTCCCCCTATCCAATTGCTCCTAAAGCTCCTCAGAAAATTGAAGAGGGAACCTTGTTGAATAATTGATTGCCCCCAGATGGTCCAGCAGTTCTGATTCACAGAGCTACTGCTATTCTCGGAGCAGGCCCACATTCAATCGGAGCCAATACCAATGCTATTGTCAATGAAACACAACCAAGTTCTTCATCCAAATCCGACATCCTTACACTTGTTGTCCTGGCTCCTGAACCTTGACTATTCCTAAATATTGCAGAGAGATACTTGCAATGGCCAGAGCTGGTGCTACCAATAAAAAGTAGAAGCCTAAATGGAAACGGGTCTGTTAATGGTTCCAAAAGGCAAATGTTCATTCCATTTCATCACCATCGGAGCAAGTCCTCCCATATCTGCTCCTGTTAGCAAAATCGCGTACACTTGGCAGCAAACTCAGGATTTAGAAGAATGCATAAATCACCTTCATTTTGGTCTAGCAGGGTGAATAAGCAATTTCTCAAAGGCCTTTCCAGAGTGTTTCCTTCTGTAAAGAAACCACCTCCACCTTGGCACCTTAAAATAGTACTTGGGCAACTGATGAAAGCCCATTTGAACCCATTCACAAAGCAGATCTAAAATTCTAAATATGGAAAAAAGCACTTTTATTAGCACTCACATCTGCAAGGGGAGTTAGCGATATTCAAGCGTTCACAATTAAAAAAATCATTCATGCCGTCCAGGCATTATAGTGTAGTTTAAGAACCAATCCTTAGTTCACACCAAAAGTTCCATCGGATTTTCATTTAAATGAGTCCCTCGTCTTGAGATTGTTCTTTCCTAATCCCCTGAGTATGGCTGAAAGATCCTTACCTACCCTGGGTGTTAAAAGAGGTTGCAAGTTTTACTTGCACAGGATTCACCTGTTTAGAATATCTAATCAGCTAGTCATCGCTTATGGAAACCTTTGTAACGGATTCCAAGTTTTCAAGCAGAGTATAGCTCGGTGGATCGCAGCAGCTCTACAACTTTGTTGCAGCAAAGTCAGAAAACCATTGAAGGCTACAGTAGGAGCTAATTTCCCCAGATCTGTTTATACTACCAGGGCTATCTTCGCTGGTGTGCCTTTTGAAGAAATATGTCAAACCGCGACATGGAGGAACAGGCACATGTGCACACAGCACTATTGCCTGGAACTTTCTGAACAGAGCTATGTGGCTGTGGAACAAGCAGTGTTGTGCCAACTATTTCAAAAAGGTGAGCCATCTCTTTTTTTCTAATTTCCTACCATCCACTATTGTATTTTGATGTTGATTGTGTACGTGTTTTAACTGCTAACTATTCAAATTTAAGCTTGTGAATCTATGAAAGATACAGTACTGGAGATAAAAATTAGCTACTTACCTATAACTGTGGTTCACCAGTATTCGCATCTTTCATCGATTCAAACGCGACCCACCTTCCTCCCCAAAGAGGCTCCTCTTATTCTTTAGGATTCTCTTATGCATGAAAATCTAAGGGAATGAAGCCTCCATGGAGAGTGTTCTAGAGGGTGCTGTCGCCTGATTGGCTGAACTTTGCTTCTTGGTAAATGATGTGGATACGTTATCGCAGTGAATGTTTCTACCATTTTGTGCTATGTGTATCATTGTATACTGCTTTCTAATGGTACTGTGGGAGTCCCATATCGATGACTTTGAATAATACCAGCAGGTGAATCTATGAAAAATGGCAATACTGGAAAACTACAGTTTCAGGTAATTAACTTCTTTTCTTAAGTGACACAAACAAGATCACATTGACTGATTCATTGTTTTATTGTAGACACCTTCAAATTGAATCAGTGAAATATGTAAAAGCCGAAATCTTTCATTTTTTTGAAGTATAAGTGGATCAATTTATAAATGTAGATAATCCTGTCTTCTAAGTTTATAAGAATCAAGAGCTTAACTTTTATTTTGTTCCTTGAACATACTAAATTGAGAAAGAGATTGATTGCTTAATTACCTTTGTACACTGCAACCTGTTCGGTATCCTGTATGATTGTACCCAGATAGGCATAACTTCTAACAATTTCGTTGGTCTATCATCCACTTAAAATAGACTTTAGATTTCCCATAACAAAAATGTAGTCTTCTCATAATTCCTTTTTAAGTTGTTTACTTGATTATACTCTTGAAAGCATATTGACTGACATTGAAGATTTTTCTAGGTTTTTTTGAATAACACAAGATCATCAGCATAGGCCAAATACGTAATAGTGCACTGACTCATTTTTGGACAGTCCCCCTCCTTGTTATCTAACTTTTTAAAGAGATCAACAAGAAATAAAGAAAATAGCATAGGGGCATCCTTGTTTTAGATCATTTATAGTTTTAATGAGTGGAGTCCAACCTCTTTTATCACTTACTTTGACCTGAACCCAGGTATCCGAATGAAGGTCTATAATTGAGTTCAGAAGGATATTATTAATCCCCCCAACCTGCCAGCTTTGACCACAATTAAGTTTGATCTACCTTATCAATCGCATTTGAATAGTCTATGAAGCAAGCAAATAAGTTTTGTTTTTTAGTTGCAGAAGAATGTTTTACGAAACCGTTTAAATAAACAATATTATCTATTGTTGAAACACCCCAATTTAAAATCAGTTTAATGAGTGGGATTTATCGAAAGGCATTCTGCCCAATCTACCAGTCTCTTTACTAAAATATTTCTAAAGATTTTACCATCAGCATTTATTAACGCCATCTTGCGATATCTGCAGGTTATGCAATAAATGTCAAAAATGATTGTGCCAAAAATTTTCAGTTGCACCAATTTTATTAGAGCTAAGTATTTTGGTGGAAAGAAAATTCAATACTTTGAGAACTATATTTTCCCATTGTAATGCGTTCAGACTATACTTTCTCTCAGATCTACTTCTTAGCAAGTATTGTCAGTTAACATCTTGAAAAATTGCAAGTATGTATCATTGAAACTATTTTTTTCCTTCTTAAGAGTCTGCGCCTTAATTTCTTCTTTTATCCGGAAGTGTATCTCAGTAAGAGCAGCAGGCGCTGAAGGATATGTTGAATAAACTCAGTGGTTGCGGTGCAGGGTGATATCCGAGTATTCTTGTATCTACAAAATGTTTTTGAGAAGTTTTTATATGCTAATTTCTTGTGGTGCAAAAGTGCTTTAGAAATTTTTTACAAATATTAATACTTTACCAACCTCATATTTTCGATATATAAATGAACACATTCTAAAAGAGAGTGGTCCTGGCAGGACATTGAATTTATTCAGTGTACTTGCTTATGTTTATCATTATCTGAGTTCCAAATCCTCAACCACCTCTTCTTGTAAACATTTACTGTTCAACTTTGATACCCTGGATGGTCAAATGCTCAACGGAAGTAACTTTACAACTTATGTGCTTACAGGCAGGTCCCAAATAGTTGGTGTAAACTGTGTACTTTGAGATCTGCCTCATTTTGCGATACTGCCTAATAGGTTCCATTTCAAAAAGTCATTTTGGTGAGTGTTGGAAAATGACCTTCCTAATCAATATTAATTCGGTAGGTTATAATTTGCGACGCCCCCCCCTTTGAATGGCTGATAACACAGATATTGTTGGCCTGCAACGAATAGCACACCACCATGCTTGCATTTGCTTTCTCAAACAGGAAAGCTTTTTCTTTTTCTTAAAGCAGGTTATGACCGATGAAGGAACAGGGGCTGCTTTTAACAACGTTACCAGTTTGGAAACAAATTGGGGGTTTCAGGCAGTGTTTGGTTGACCATTGCCTGCTACCCAAGACTGTCAAATATGAGACAGTTCACCTTAGATAATCAGATACTATCTCCTTTGAAATGTATCAATTATTTGCAGTTGCAATGTGCCAAGACATTCCATTGCGACTTCCAAATAGAAGGTGGTGGGGACCCCTTGCACGCTTCCTTCTATTGGCAATTCATAATGGGTCACAAAAGCCCAGTCATCTAGTAATAAAGACTTTTCTGAGCCATAAAGTGTTTTGTCACATTGTAAATGGCATGTTTTAAATGCATATCTAGTGTTTTGGGGAACACCTGACTTTGCAGCGAAAAAGGCACCTCTGTATATGATGCACTTTGTCATTTAATAATAGTGGAAAGACATCACATTAATGAAATCCAGTATTATAGAAATTGGTGTGTTTCCTTCGCACTTAAGGAATTGACTTTCAAAATGTTGATGAAACAAAATACATCTATGTCCAGCAACACCATTGTTATTTCAATCTTGTACATCAGTGTAATCTTGACAGGATTTGTGTGTGTTAGTCTTATCAACAATAATTCTTTATTGTGCATGATTCAATATATATATATATACTTTATAAACAGTAATTTATTGTTACGAAACATATTGTGCCTGAAAACTGTACCAAAGACTATTTGATGTGCTCAGAGCTCTTTACTTTTTCTTGATTGTGTTGTAGTATGATCACTGGCGAATAAACAAGTTAGCTGATCGACTAATACAGAAAATCATGTCTGGGCTGCCTGATGTTGTCCTGAATGGGGATCCAGAAGATCGCTATGCAGGTACTGTAAACATTGAGGACCTCATTACTCTTTGTGAATTTGTGAAGTTTAACTTCTTACTGTAGGAAACTTTATCTCCTCCATATACAGGTTGCATAAACTTATCATTTGCCTACGTGGAAGGGGAAAGCTTACTGATGGCTCTCAAAGACGTTGCTCTTTCTTCAGGAAGGTAAGTTGCATTTTAATAAGAAAGTAAGGTTATCCCTACTGATTGCTGGTGCCCTTACCATGGCTGGTTTAGACTCTTGGCGTAAGGTCTGTTCTCCAGCATGGATTTTTCATAGATTCACATGCTATTCTGATTAGACAGAGGGCCCCAAAGTAAGAACAGTAACTATTTAATAACCTGAAAGTTACAAAGGGACCCCTTTTTGGGTGATCACCACCGTTTTTTCATTGGGGTCGGGAGGGGGTGTAAACCAGTTGGTAGTCTTAAACTCTAAAACTGGGACATGGCTGTCCAGTGCTCAGTGGATGTGCTCTGACCATTAAAACATGTCGAAATTGGCCTAAAACCCGTATGGCACATTTAACTTTCCTATGCGGACAAAGTTTATGGTGCAAAACTACACCCATGGCATGAAAAGGTAAATGCCACTTGTGGACTACAGTACCTATTGTGCCACTCTCTACAGTGCCATTGAAAAAATGTCTGCATGCCTACCCTGTGTAGCCAGATTGCTGCTGTGTAAAACATGCAATGTGACAGTGATCTAGGCACCACCCCTGCACACTGATGTCTGTCCCGTTTTTCCATGCCTTTGGGTGCAGATGCAGAGCTTGCATCCAATCTTTTCTCCTCCTTTGATGAAACTTCTTCAAAATGTTACATTTACAGTGTGCAACCACCTACATCAGAGTAACTGTGAGGGGACACTTTGTCCATTTTGTGACAGACGGTCTAGGCTCTTTTATAAGAAAGAGGGTAAACACACATTACAACGCATTTTTTACAACGCACTACCATTACAACGGAACTTTTACAACGCAAATACCATTACAACGCATTTATTTACAACGCATTTTTTTACAACGCAGGTACTTTTACAACGCATACCATTACAACGTAAGTATTGGTAAGTATATAATTATATTTAAAATGTTATATGTTAGGTTTTTTTTAAAGGGGTATTTTTAGGGTTCAGGGTCAGTTTTAGGTTTTTGGGTAAAGGGGTATTTTTAGGGTTCAGGGTCAGTTTTGGGTTTTTGGGTAATGGGGTATTTTTAGGGTTTAGGGTCAGTTTTGGGTTTTTGGGTAAAGGGGTATTTTTAGGGTTCAGGGTCAGTTTTCAGTTTTTGGGTAAAGGGGTATTTTTAGGGTTCAGGGTCAGTTTTCAGTTTTTGGGTAAAGGGGTATTTTTAGGGTTCAGGGTCAGTTTTCAGTTTTTTGGTAAAGGGTTATTTTTAGGGTTCAGGGTCAGTTTTCAGTTTTTGGGGTAAAGGGGTATTTTTAGGGTTCAGGGTCAGTTTTCAGTTTTTGGGTAAAGGGGTATTTTTAGGGTTCAGGGTCAGTTTTCAGTTTTTGGTTAAAGGGGTATTTTTAGGGTTCAGGGTCAGTTTTCAGTTTTTGGGTAAAGGGGTATTTTTAGGGTTCAGGGTCAGTTTTCAGTTTTTGGTTAAAGGGGTATTTTTAGGGTTTAGGGTCAGTTTTCAGTTTTTGGGTAAAGGGGTATTTTTTGGGTTTAGGGTCAGTTTTGGGTTTTTGGGTAAAGGGGTATTTTTAGGGTTCAGGGTCAGTTTTCAGTTTTTTGGGTAAAGGGGTATTTTTAGGGTTCAGGGTCAGTTTTCAGTTTTTGGGTAAAGGGGTATTTTTAGGGTTCAGGGTCAGTTTTCAGTTTTTGGGTAAAGGGGTATTTTTAGGGTTTAGGGTCAGTTTTCAGTTTTTGGGTAAAGGGGTATTTTTAGGGTTTAGGGTCAGTTTTGGGTTTTTGGGTAAAGGGGTATTTTTAGGGTTCAGGGTCAGTTTTGGGTTTTTGGGTAAAGGGGTATTTTTAGGGTTCAGGGTCAGTTTTGGGTTTTTGGGTAAAGGGATACAGGGTAAAAATAAAATAAAATTTAAATTAAATTAATTAAATTAAATTAAATTAAATTAAATACAATTACATTACATTATATTAATTTTAAATAATATACAATTAAAAAAAAAATATATACTTACCAATACTTACGTTGTAATGGTATGCGTTGTAAAGGTACCTGCGTTGTAAAAAAATGCGTTGTAAATACATGCGTGGTAATAGTATTGGCGTTGTAAAAGTCCCGTTGTAACGGTATGCGTTGTAAAAACATGCGTTTTAACGTCATATATCCAAGAAAGAGCCACAGAGGAGGGTTCTGGCATCAGAAATGGGGAATGGGTGCTACTGCTACTGTTTCCTGGTGGCAAATTGCGAAGGAGGCCTTCATCCTATATGAGATCGCCCTGTCAGTTTCTTCCTGAAAAAGTACACGTTCAGGATGTTTGCAGTGGCCCAGGTACTTTCTGCCCTAGATACAGGAGACTGGAAATCTTCGCCCACAATTTCTTTGTGAAGAACGGCAAATTCAAGATAGTCACTTAGGCCCAAGTTCTGTGTGCCCTGGATCCAGAACCAGAAACACATCTGACTCCTTCGCAACAGTTCTCGTTCATCAGAGCTGTTCTCGATATGGTCCAGTTTCAAGCCTTCATTGTAGTTCTAGTTGAGGACATTCAGGGTATGGTCCTGAAGCTTCAACATGGGTCTCTGTGATAGTAGCTCTGAGACTTCTTGACATCCTGCTTGTTGACTATGCCAGATGGCACATGTGGTACTCTGCAGTGGGATCTGAAGTCTCAGATTGAAGTGGGACCCAGAATCTTTTTCAAACTTTTTGACTTTCAGACTTTTCACTAGGACCAATCCACTTGTACCTGACCAGGATTCTATTGAGGTCAGCTTCAAATCGTGCTTGGGTTCTGGTCTACCGCAACCATTTGCTATAATTGCAGTTCTGCGTTTTTTGGTGCTATTTTCTGTTAATCCTTTAAAAATGCATACCTCCAGTACCACTTATTGGATATTTGACTCGTCTTTTGCTACTCATAATTTTTTATTCTCTGTATTCTAAGAGTGGTTGTGGAGTTGTATTATGTTTTGTGTGGCCTTAATTACTGTGTATGCTCTGTTTAAACACTTTACACATTGCCTTAGATTTAAGCTGGACTGCTTTGTGACACATTACCAGGTATTAAGCACAGGTCTATTTCATTTAACTTGTACGACATCTAGCAGGTGTTGGCCTTATCATTTGAGGTGGACACTTGTCCACCGGAAACAATAATCTGCTTTCTTACAATGAGAATCTGTGAACCACAGTTCCAAGTAATGAGGTGTGGAGGTTTAAGCTCTTGGTGACTGATTGTTTACTAAACTTGACTCATTTCACTGAGAAAGAGAATATTTTCCTTTCTCCAGTCTTAATCTTACTTTTTTTTTGTTTGTTTTTTTTTAGCTTATTTTTATTGGCTTTTGTGGTGTACAAAAAACAAACATGGTACATTAGGACACAATCGGATGATTTGCATTCTTCATGTTGCATATCATTATGCTTTGCTAGTTCTACTGCATATGAATAGTCATATGAATAGTCATCCAGTCAATGTTAAGGTACAATATCAAACAAGTCCTGCAAAGAACTGGTAGGAGTGTTCCTGGAAATCTGGGTATCGGTGGTGAGTGGTGGGTGGGGTATCAGGGCGAAACGCGTCTCGCTAGGCATCGTATCAGTTTGTCTCTGGGAGTGAGGGGGGGTGTCGGGTCGGCCCTGCTCCAGTGTCAGGCCTTCAGGTGTCGCGTGGTGCTTGTTAAGAATCGCGGGGCCACTACGTATATGTTGCAGGAGGGGTTCTCGCGTGTGTGTTGACGATTTTAGGCTTATGGGCGCGTATTCGTTGGGCTGCAAGAGTGATCATCTGGTCGTCATGGGTATGTGGCTGTTTGAATTGGTGCAGCAGCATGGCCCAATCCATGGAAATGGGGTGTTTGCGTGTCCCTTTCACCTCCTCCTCCCTTAGCGTTTCTTGCTCTATCGCCCATTTGTGAACTGCTCCCGTCCACGCAGCGATCGGTGGGCCTGTGGGGGATCGCCAGTGCATAGCAATACTCCTTTTGGCTAACAGAATTGCTAGAGAGACAAATCGGGTTGGCACTTTGTGTCGTTTTCGTTTTTGGAAAATACCTAGCGCACAAGTCTCCCATGTTTCCAGCAGTGTAAGCCCTGTAAGATCTCTGAGTGATTTGTGAACTTCGTGCCAATATGGTTGTAGTGTAGGGCAGCTCCAAAACATATGATGAAAGTCCGCTGCCTTTGAGTTACATCTAGGGCAGAGGAACTGGGTGTCGGGGTAAAATCTTTGGAGACGTGCTGGTGTTAGGTATGCCCTGTGTAGGATATAGAATGGTATATTTTTAAACCGCGCATTTCTAGACACCTTCTTGGGGTATTTAAGGGCCATCGCCCATTCTTAGTCATGCAGTGGGCGTCCTAATTCCTCCTCCCAGGTGGCTTGTAGGGCTCCCAAGGGTCTATTAGCAAGTTCTCGAATTGCTTTATAAAGCCATGTGGTCAAATGTCGCCCCACTCCCATATGGAGGATTGTGTGGATGACCGGGTGGGTGCCAGGCTCCCCAGTCGATAGGTCGTGGTGCAAACGATAACTCTCGAGGAGTTGGCGGTGAAGTAGGAACTGACCGGTGGGGAGATCGTATTCGTCCATGAGCGGTTGGAACGGTTTGAGTTGTCTGTCCTCAAATAGGGACTCCATTTCAGTGAGGCTGCAGGTCGACCATTTGCAAAGCATGTTGGAGGTGTGGTAGTGTTCATGTTTGGGCCAGCCGACAAGCGGTAGCAGAGGAGAATACGGAGGTCTCCCAGGCGTCATACGTTGTATCCTTTGCATGCATTTGCGTGCCACTGTCACATGTATGGGATATGTGCGCTTCGGTTTAGTGACTGGTAGCATTATGCGGCATAGTTCTGGGGTGAGCACACAGCCGGTTGTGGTGCATGTTTCCCCTGTGTGTCTGTCCGCCGTCCAGTAGGACAGCCACTGTAATTGTGCAGCCAAGAAATAGGATTCAAAGGACGGAGCTCCTAGTCCCTCTTGTGTGGTGGGCAGTTGTAACTTTGATAATGCTATCCTACGTCTGCCTGATCCCCATATTAGTACACTAAGGAGAGAGTCTAAGTCTGTGAAAAATGCGTTGGGCAGTATGATCGGTAGATTCGTGAAGTAGTACAGCAGCCGTGAGACTATTATCATTTTGGCTATAGCCACGCGGCCAATCAAGGCCAGCGGAAGGTTCTTCCAGAATCCAGCCGATGATCTGACACCGGTCAGTGCCTTGCAGTGATTACCTTCGAATAAGTCGGTTGGAGAGTGATAGACATGGACCCCCTGCACTCCATGACACTTTCTGGTCACCCACCCAGATATCACGAGGGGGGAGGTACGGGTGTAGCGGGTAGACTGTGGATTTGTCCCAGTTTACACGTAGCCCGGAGGCTTCTGCAAATTCCGTCAGCGTTGCCCAGATAGGTGTGCGGTCCTCTGTAATGTCTCGTATATAGAGGAGAAGATAGTCGGCGTACATGGAGACGCTGTATTCGGTATCTGCTATGGGGATGCCCCAGTGTTCTCCTTCTCGCCGTAATCGTATAGCTAGGCGATATAGAGGCGAGAGCGGGCAGCCCTGCCTCCTACCTCTATGGACTGCGAACTCTGACGATATATGTAGCGGATACGCAAAGTGAGTTTGGTGTATAGGAGCTGCGTATACGCTAAGAGGGTAGGACCGATTCCCACCCGGCGCAGGACAGAGAAAAGATACTGCCATGTGAGGGTATCAAAGGCCTTCTCGAGGTCCAGGATAAGGCAGGCTGCTCTAGGAAACAGTTCACCCACCCGATCCTGGACGTGGAATAGTCGGCGTATATTTTGGGACTTATTTCTGCCCTGAACAAAACCACACTGATCAGGGTGAACCAGGGGCTGGAGGATTTGTGTGTATCTGTCTGCTAATATCTTCCCCAGGATCTTACAATCAGCGGATAGGAGCGTGATGGGACGGTAGGAGGCCATTTGTTGCGGGTCACGGTTTGGCTTCAGAAAAGTCATAATAACTGATTCGCAGAGGGATCTCGGTAACTCTTTTTTTTCCAACACGGTTGGAAACATCGCTACCAGGCGGGGGACCAGCAGGGTGGAGAAGGTTGTGTAGTATTCTAGGGGGAGCCCATCAAGCCCCGGAGCTTTGTTGTGAGCTAGAGCATGTAGGGCGTGAACAATGTCGGACGATTGAATCGCAGTATCTAATGCTGTTCTGTCTGCCTTTGCGATGCACGGGATCGTCAGAGTCTAGAAAATTATCTAGTGTTTCCTGTCCAATCGGCGCTGGGTGATAAACTTCTGAGTAGTATTGATGGAAGGCCGCGAGAATCTCGTACTGGGATCGCACTAGATTACCGAGGGGGTTGAACACTTCAGTTATGGGTTTTATTTCAGTATATTGTTTGGCTAGCTATGCCAGTAATGTACCCGTTTTTTTCGCTCCTTGTGTATCCGAGTTGCGTACGCTCTGAAATTGTACCGACGGAGATCGACGCAGGCAGCAAGGTACTCTGTCTTGGCTGTGGCCAGCTGTGCCGCCGTTTCGTCTGTGAGATCATTTCGTTTGGTGGCGGTGGCTAGCTGTGCTTCGGTTTATGTGATTTATTTTTTTTTTTTTTTTTTTAACAAAGAGGGGAGCAGTGGAAGGACGATATTTAATGGTGTCCAGTGTACATGTCCTAATCTAGAGCACACAGAAGAATACAAAGTTCCCCGGGGAGCGTACTACAGTGTGGAGAAGAGAGTGGATGTATGGAGTCAGGGAACCAGGAGGGTTCCCTTGTCGGAACTAGAGAGCCTCACACACCCAGAGCGTTAGGTGTGAAACACACCCTGGCTGAAGGATGTCCAGTATCATCGTCGGCTCACTGCCCCTCGTCAGACCGGCACTGCAATGTCTGACGGAGTGCCCAAAGGCACTCTTTTGGCAGAGTTCTTTTGTTCCTTGCCGATGATGAGTGTGAGTAAGGACGAAAGAGCGTGTAGTCGGTGCAAGGTGAGTGAATGTTAATAAAGGTTTATGTGACTGCCTGTTCTAACGTGTGTTTTATCCCTGTTATTTGCTTGATACATTCTCCCTGTGCCACTACTTTAAAAGTGTCCCATTCCACTAGTGTTGAGGACGCCGTCCCTGTGTTAGTAATGATGTAATCCTGTATGCTTTGTCCCTGTTCATGTTTGAATACTTGGTCTGCCAGACAGTCCCGTGGTAGCCGCCAGGTGGGAACCGGTGGGGCGCGGGGGTCTCCAGTGTAATCGCAGAATGTGGGCATCATGGTCAGAGATGATCCTACCCAGGTAGTCTGTGAGATGAATTTTGGGCAGTATTGCTTTGGAGCCTAAATATCTGTCTAGCCGGACCCGTAAGTTATGTGGTATGGAGTGAAACGAGTATAGTCGAGTCTGAGGATTATGCAGCCTCCATGCGACTGTGAGCGCCCATTGTGTAGTCCAAGCTTTGCAGTCTTAATGTTACTTAATCTGTTTTCTGAGACAGTGTTGTAAATTCTAGGGTACTAATGACCTAGGGTAGTAAGAGTTAGCAAATGCTGAGCTAATCTGTCCATGACCGAAGAAAGCTTGAAAGTACTCTGCTTCAAGGACAAACCTCACTATAAAACAAATACCGGAGGGGGGGTTCCTATGAAGGCGTTAAATGGAATGCTGCAAAATCACTGCACTCTACTTGAGTTGCAAAACACACAAGATGATGGACGGAATGTTGCACAATGGCAAAACATTCACCCCCAGTCACAGATCTGGGTTTAATCCATCGTTATTTTGCTCCCCAAACCACCACAGTTCAGACATTGCCATATGCAAATCAGTCTTGACCCTGTGCCTCATGGGAACAGTCCAGTCCGAACTGCCAAGTCATGTATTCTCTGGACCGGAATCAAGCATCCTAGGACCGGTTTCTGGCTATCAGCCGTCTTCAGCCAGGAATGCTTGACTCCAGTGGCGTAGTGAGCACGGGACCCACGTCTGGGCATACCCTTCCCACATAGGGTGACCAGCAAAACACACAAGATGATAGACGGAATGTTGCACAATGGCAAAACATTCACCCCCAGTCACAGATCTGGGTTTAATTCATCGTTATTTTGCTCACCAAACCACCCCAGTTCAGACATGGCCATATGCAAATCAGTCTTGAACCTGTGCCTCCTGGGAACAGTCCAGTCCGAACTGCCAAGCCATGTCTTCCCTGGACCGGAATAAAGCATCCTAGGACCGGTTTCTGGCTATCAGCCGTCTTCAGCCAGGAATGCTGGACTCCAGTGGCGTAGTGAGCACGGGAACCACGTCTGGGCATACCCTTCCCACATAGGGTGAACAGCAAAACACACAAGATGATGGACGGAATGTTGCACAATGGCAAAACATTCACCCCCAGTCACAGATCTGGGTTTAATCCATCGTTATTTTGCTCACCAAGCCACCCCAGTTCAGACATGGCCATATGCAAATCAGTCTTGACCCTGTGCCTCATGGGAACGGTCCAGTTCGAACTGCCAAGCCATGTCTTCCCTAGACCGGAATCAAGCATCCTAGGACCGGTTTCTGGCTATCAGCCGTCTTCAGCCGGGATAGCTTGACTCCAGTGGCGTAGTGAGCACGGGACCCACGTCTGAGCATACCCTTCCCACATAGGGTGAACATCAAAACACACAAAATGATGGACGGAATGTTGCACAATGGCAGAACATTCACCCCCAGTCACAGATCTCTGGTTTTTCCTATGTGGGAAGGGGATGCCCAGACGTGGTTCCCGTACTCACTACGCCACTGGAGTCAAGCTATCCAGGGTTTGCTGCGAGGTGTTCGAGTCAGCAGTGAAACAGGGGGCGGGTTCGACTTGCAGGGCGCACGGTACTCGGTAATTTAGTAGATAACGTTTGTTCAAGTGGGTTGAAGTACGTTCTCAGTTGGAGCAGACAGCAGCTAATTCTTGCTATGGCAGCATACGGTGATAAGAGTGTTTTCCGTTTCTAAGGTGCTTTTGGAAGTGCAGGTTGTTTTTAATGTATCACGCATTATTGTTTATCGGATCAGTCTGTAAGTATTTATGTATTTAGGTAGCACTTAATGCTTCTAAGAGCAACAGAACTTGGTAGTAAGCAAAGCCCCAAGCAGGTAGGAAATACAATAAGGTCAGGGTAGGAATACGTATGCATCTGTGACAATGGCGCAAGCCCATTGGAAAGGATGGGCCCCTTCTGGCTGGCAGCATGGAGGAGGATAGATCAGAAATATCTATCTGGATCAGCTGCAGCTCCTCTCGGTGCATCCAGGAAGCTGCTTCTCACCCACTGTCCATCATAGTATGGGCAACACAAAAGCATCAGGGGATACCCTAGCTCAGTCATGCTCTTAGCAGTAGTAACCACAGTGACTGATAGGTATGCAAGCACAACAGAAGCAAGTTTAAAGGGGGGCAAGATGCTCTTAGCAGTAATAACCACAGTGACTGCTAGGTATGCAAGCACAATGGAAGCAAGTTTAATGAGGGGCAAGAGAGGTTCTTCACGGGGCCATTATCACAGCGGATTATGAATCCAGTCAGCCTGTCACCAAGTTAAACAAAGGCGGTGCTATCGGGGATTATTTCCCCTGACCTAAGGCGCGGTACCTAAAAGTGTTTCCAACTCTACCCCAAGCGGATCTGAATAATCCAGTGGGGGTTAGGTAGGTAAATGGGGTGATTGACTGTCAGTCATACAAAAGCGAGCAGGGATGTCTGGCCTTCAAAATGGTTTTCCATCTTTCCCGGGCTGGCGGTAGCCTCCCTGCTTACATGTGGGTAAAAACTGTATTGTCGCATACCTGCTTTAGTGGAATCTAGGGTTATTCAAATAAATATGCACAAAGGATGTTTGTTCTGTGCAGCCAGATGGTTATTGTTTTTTTTTAAATTCTCTTATGTCATATAACCTCTGTATCAGTAGACGTCACAACCCACCAGGTAGCAAGCATAGGAACTTGCTGAGGGTCATTTGGTTAATGGGGTGGAAATAGCTATAGCCAAAGTTATAGTAGCTACAAATGGCTGCAGCTGAGGTGATGAATTGTGACGCGTAGCTAGCAAGGAGCTGCATCCAACTGCAGGATAACAGAGCAAAGTGTTACGACTTCCCAGTCTTTCATTACCCTGATGCTGCATGAAGGGTTCATTTGGGCTGAAATAATGGTCCAACAGGTTAGTTCTGAGTTGTTCTCTGTGCAGAGTACTTGTAGCCCGCTGTCTTGTGTAACATTGCCTGTGCACTGCTTCTAACACAGAGGATTGAGGATATCGGTGTAAGGTGGGGGTGGCATAAGGTACTGTTCTCACACAAGTGTAACTGTCTTCAGAGACGGATTGAAGCATGACTAAATGAGTTCTAAAAAGCGTAACTTTGAGGTATGTCAAATCGGGCTCCAGTACCCTCAAAGTGGGTGGGTAGGGAGACCACGAATAATTTAAATGAGGGAAATGCAGCCAAAATCACTGCATGAAATGATAATACTGATGAAGTCGCGCTGCATGTGGTAAGACGGCCTCCTATGGGCATCCTACCAGGGCTGGGAAGTAATAGTTGAATCAGTAGTTAGCATTTCGCAGGTTCAAATCCCACAAATTTTCCGCTACAGGGAGCAAGCGGTATAATCTCCCTTAATAGTGCGGCCCACTGTTTGCAGTACTGCATAAATAGGATGGGCACTAGATGAGGTAGGCTCAATGGAAATGGAGGCTAGGCTGTGTAGGGCAGCTGTAGTGCTGGCATTCATTAAGGCATGCACGGTCAGTGAGTTAGTGGCCCCCGCAGCAGATAACTCTGGAACGGCTTGCAGACACCATGCAGACGTGGAATTGGAGTCCGGTTATAGGAAGATCCTCCTGCCACGATCGAAAACTCAGATGGGTTTCTGGTGAGGAAGGAAGGGAAGGGAGAGCAGGGGGGGCTCCCTCTGATCGTAAACCCGTAGTAGCGTGGCGGAAGAAACTCAGGAAAGATGTACAAAAGAGAGAAAATTTAATTGAGGTAGATAAAAGGCTCACACAGTGTCCCCGGGATGCCTCACAGCAGGAGCACTGAGGGAGCTAATGACAGCCCTCAGCGACAGGTAGAGTAGATGTGATGCTCCCACAAGGCCCTTGGTATGCCTCACGGCAGAGGTACTGATGGGGCTAAATAACAGGACACAGCCACAGGCTGAGTAGATGAGATGCACACACAGGGTCCTTGGGATGCCACATGGCTGAGGCCCTTGAGGAGCAGGCGAGGGGCCAACAAAGGATTCAGGGCAAGCGGAACAGCACTTGCTGCCCAGGCAGATCCTAACGGACACCAACCAAATTCGGTATCAAGTTGAAGCTTGGAGCTGCAGTCACAGAGGCCCGGCCAAAGGGGCACCTCGCAAAAGCTATACTGGTTGGAAGCAAATAACGACAACGAATGTACAGAAAGTAGAAGGATACAATCACATGGATGTTATAAATGGCCAATAAAAATTGCGAAATGTACAACCATGTTATCTCTAAATAAACTGCAATTTTTTAAGGCACCAAATCACGTTGTCAGTGGTGTAATGTAAAGGTAAAAGGGACGCAGTTAAGTGGGCAAGGGGAGAGGAGGACTCGCCCCTGGGAGGGGTTGAGGCCCGGGAGGGGTAAGGCGCAGCCGGACCCATTGGGCCAAGGGCAAACGCCGCCCAGAGGTGAGAAATTCCCCCACCCCGTAGCGAAGTCCGCAAAAGGAGGGGTGACCAGGATTGATCACAGATAGCCAAGGCCCCCCTTCAATCGGGGGTGGAGTTGGCAAGCAGCTGGGGGAGGTTTAAATAAGGGCGTGATGCGCTGAGTTACCATACAACACCCCCTTCCCCCCCCGGCAAGGAGAAGAAAGAATCCCACCCACCCACACCTAAGGAAGCGGGCGTCGCAGCCGCACGACAGAGAGGAGGCGGAAGAAACCCAGGAAAGATATAAAAAATTCAGGAAATGTAATAGAGGTAGATGGAAGGCTCACACAGTGTCCTTGGGATGCCTCATGGCAGGGGCACTGAGAGAGCTAATGACGGCACACAGCTACAGGTAGAGTAGATGTGACACTCCCACAGGGTCCTTGGGATGCCACACGGCAGGGGGCCCTTGAGGAGCAGGCGAGGGGCCAACAAAGAGTCCAGGGCAGGCGGAACGGCACTTGCAGCCCGGGCAGGTCCTGACAGACACCCACCAAATTCGGTAGCAAGTTCAAGCTTAGAACCGCAGACACAGAGGCCCGGCCAAAGGGGCACCTCGCAAAAGCTATACTGGTTGGGAACAAATAACGACAATGATTATAAAAAGACAATAGAAGGATACAATCGCATGGATGTTCTAAATGACCAATGAAATAGCGAAATGTACAAACATGTTATGTCGAAATAAACTGCAACCTTTTAAGGCACCAAATCACGCCGTTGGTGGTGTATTGTAAAGGTAAAAGGGATGCAGTTAAGTGGGCAAGGGGGAGGAGGACTCGCCCCTGGGAAGGGTTGAAGCCCGGGCGGGGCAAACGCTGCCTGGGGGTGGGAAATCCACCCCGCCACCGTTTCGAAGCCAGTGAAATGTGGAGTGACCAATATTGGTCACCCCAAGATAGCCAAGGCCCCCCTTCAATCGGGGGCGAGTTGGCAAGCAGCTGGGGGGGTTTAAATAAGGGCGCGAGGCCCTGAGTTACCACCACCCCAACCCGCCGTCTCCCTTGGCAAGGAGAAGGAATCCCACCCACCCACACCTGAGGAAGCGGGCGTCACAGCTGCAGGACAGAGGTGAGGCGGAAGAAACCCAGGAAAGATATACAATAGAGAGAAACTTTAATAGAGGTAGATGGAAGGCTCACATAGTGTCCTTGAGATGCCTCACGGCAGGGGCACTGAGGGAGCTAATGATGGCACACAGCCACAGGCAGAGTAGATTTCCCACAGGGCCCTTGGGATGCCTCGCGGCAGGGGTACTGACGAGGCTAAATAATAGGACACAGCCACAGGCTAAGTAGATGTGATGGTCAAACAGGGTCCTTGGGATGCCACACGGCAGGGGCCCTTGAGGAGCAGGTGAGGGGCCAACAAAGGGTCCAGGGCAAGCGGAACAGCACTTGCAGCCCGGGCAGATCCTGCCGGACACCCACCAAAATCGGTAGCAATTTGAAGCTTGGAACCGCAGACACAGAGGCCCGGCCAAAGGGGCACCTCTCAAAAGCTATACTGGTTGGAAGCAAATAATGACAACGAATGTACAAAGACAATAGAAGGATACAATCACATGGGTGTTATAAATGACCAATGAAATAGAGAAATGTACAACCATGTTATGTCGAAATAAATTGCAACCTTTTAAGGCACCAAATCACCTTGTCAGTGGTGGGATGTAAAGGTAAAAGGGATCAAGTTAAATGGCAAGAGGGGAGGAGGACTCGTCCCATGGGAGGGGTTGAAGCCCTGGCTGGGGAAAGCACAGCTGGATCCATTGGGCCCGTGACAAACACCGCCTGGAGGTGGGAAATCTCCATCCCCCCTCCTTCCACGGGCTTCGCGATGGAAGGAGGGGTGATCCGGATTGGTCACCCCAAGTTAGTCAAAGCCCCCCTTCAATCGGGGGCGAGTTGGCAAGCAGCTGGAGGGGTTTAAATAAGGGCGCGAGGCCCTGAGTTACCGCTGCCCCCCTTCCCCCCGGGCAAGGAGAAAGAATCCCACCCACCCACACCTAAGAAAGCAGGCGTCGCAACCGCAGGGCAGAGGTGAGGCAGAAGAAACCCAGGAAACATATACAAAAGAGAGAAAATGTAATAGAGGTAGATGGAAGGCTCACACAGTGTCCTTGGGATGCCTCACGGCAGGGGTACTGACTGGGCTAAATAACAGGACACAGGCTGAGTAGATGAGATGCTCACACAGGGTCCTTGGGATGCCACACCAGCAGGGGCCCTTGAGGAGCAGGCGAGGGGCCAAAAAAGGGTCCAGGGCAAGCGGAACGGCAATTGCAGCCTGGGCATGTCCTGAAAGACACCTACTAAATTCGGTAGCAAGTTGAAGCCTGGAACCCCAGATACAGAGGCCCGGACAAAGGGGCACCTCGCAAAAGCTATACTGGTTGGGAGCAAATAACGACAACACATGTACAAAGACAATAGAAGGATACAATCACATGGATGTTATAAATGACCAATGAAATTGTAAAATGTACAACCATGTCATGTCTAAATAATCTCCGATCTTTTAAGGCACCAAATCCCGTTGTAAGTGGTGTAATGTAAAGGTAAAAGGGACGCAGTTAAGTGGGCAAGAGGGGAGGAGGACTCTTCCCTGGAGGGGTTTCACAAGTGCGGTGTGGACAATTAAGTGCCTTTGTCGAGCACCGGAAGCTACCGGCACAAATTAAGCATCGATAGACGCTCCTAGTGTGGACTCTTGCTTGGATCTGCATGTGACAACTCTTCAGCAGCTCCAGGAATTGTTAACAAAAAAAAAACTCTATGCATACTCAAATCAAAGTCTAAAAAGCTTTATTTATAGAAGATAAAGAATCACAGATCTGTACTGTACTGGGGCGAGCGCATTTAAAGAAGGCAAAGCACAAATACGTATGATTTTACGTATACACATCCAATAAAGAACACTTGACTTGTAAAATTAAGGAAGTACGTGGGTGCCTGACTCTGGGATCCTTAGAAAGGAAGACAACCTTTTAGTTGTAACAAGAATGTAAACTTTTCTGGCTGACCAACCAAATCAATACTTTCTCATGTTGAGAGCGAGAATGTGAAAGAAGCTTAAACCTCCTAGATGGGCACTTCTTTTAGACACATATAGCAGGAGCAAGAAAACATAGCTGCAGCAGTTGCAGTTACTCTAAATAAATAACTAGCATTTTGCAAGACAAAGGACAATTCTATATTGCCTGCATATTTTGAGCCGCACTGACAGATTGCTTTTATCACTTGTTCAATCACACTTGCGTGATTTAGTCCATTTTTGTTCAGGGTTGTAGCTAGTTTCATCTTACATTGACTGTTTAAAATGCATACTGTTTAGAGGAGAAAAATATAGACTTACTGTGATTTCCTTTATTTTCACACCGGAAATATTTCAATACAGGTCATGTTGGTTAACAACAGCCAGGCGGCAATCCAAGCCAGATCAGGTATTGAGGCCATTTGGGACATTTTATTTCACCTCACCCACTTTGTCAAAATGCAGTGCTTCTCGTTTTCACCAATCATACTGATTCTATAGGCTTTAAAATACTTAGGTCACCAAACATTTCTCTAAAAATGAGTCCAATGAGACTAACCAAATGATGTGTCATGAAAGGGCATGATCCGTGAATGGGGGCCACTTTTTTGGGACGGCCTGGGCCAAATTGCAATCCAAGTCCGACCCTGGCTATCAAAAATGCAACTGGTGCAGCGAAAGATAGGGCTAGAGGCAGGTGAGCTCTTTCTGCCCTGCACTGACGGTGGCTGTCTTTTTGGACTGAGAAGACTGCTTTGCTCAGACAGGGGCAACTCCATGACTTCATAGTTCGTGAGGTCATTTTTTGGTCGAGCATTAGCGCGCATGCGCTGTCTGCAAGACATGCTGTAGTCACTCGTACTGAGTGTAATCCTGCATGCTACTTACAATTGGTTTACTCCTGCGTCGCTTTTATTTCCTGGTTCCTTATTCATTAGCACTCCGATGCATCATTTCCGGTTATACTGGAGGAGTACTGGTAAATTACAGTTTCCTTACACTCATAGGTGTTGTGTGTTCTTTGGCAACCTCTTGTTTATTTAATTTCATACTGGTGTGTCACGCCCCACTTTCACCTTCGCTATGGTAGCTGCTGCCCGCTTTTATTTGTTTATGCACTGGGCACTTCATATGGCTGCTAGCTGCTTTTGTTTTCTTCTCCACGGCACACATTCAATTTAGTATGGCTTCACTTTAGGTATGGTAGCTACTGCCCGCTTTTGTTTGTTTATGCATGATGCCGGGGCACATTATAGCCAGATAAATGCTCCTGGTGGCACATGCTGAACACTAACCTTTAATACGTTTGTCAGCTGCAGCATTTTCCTATTTTACACCCCCCTCCGGAGCCTTTCCTCCACACAACCAGTCGACCTAACCCGTCATTAGTTCATCCACATCCGACCGCCAAGAAAGTTTTAAAGTGCCAGCAGGTCAGACCAGGATTGCCAACAGCAATATTTTGCAAAAGGCATCCGGGGGATGTAGGAGGCAGGGGCTGTTAGGAGAGTGGGGATGCTGCACATAGAACCTGTCCAGGCACAAACATCCTGAAGGCAATCACCTGGTGGCACTGTTGCAGGCTGTGTACGTCTATGATTTTCCTCCCGAGCATGTGTTCTCTACCCCTTAGTGCCGATCAACAGTTAAAATGTAATAATGTAGGAGGCTGTGATCCAGCGGCCTATAGGAAATATGCCTTAAGCGATGCTACCTAACTCTATAACCTACTTTATAAAATACTACTCTAACTCATGGACCCATTAACCAAACATGACATATTTTGACCTACTGAATCAGATGGCCAAATTAAACCTATACAACTTATTTACAAATTATTTACAATTATATACATCCGCGGTAAACAATGACATCATTTGAACAAATCCTAACTATTTAAATGACCACCATGGCGATGGCATCTAGCTAATAGTAACCTGTACTTCTGAATAACCAAGACCAGCTTGTTTTTCAAGAGTAAGATTTTATTAACTAATTTTGAATTATTAGGAATATAATTTTATAAATGCAAATTTTATTAGAATCATAGCAAGCATGTTTGAAAAATATCATAAAAGAAATACAGTTTTAAGTAAGGAATTATAAGTTTAGTATTTCTAAAATCCTAAGTCCCTAGCTAAGCTAAATAAATGAAAATAAAGTAAAGTCTTTAAGGGTTCTTACGTGCTTCACGCAAAGTCCGACAGCACGACACCCTCATCAGAAAGTTGGAAAGCAGCAGCCAGCCCATCCCTAGGGCATGGGATTTTTATACCTTTCTATGCTAGCTAATCTAAGTAAAGGAAAATTTTCTGCAAAAGTCGATGTCTCATTGGTCCAAGAGTGACAAGTGACATGTCACCCACATTTCAAAACTTCCATTCGGTCATATTCTTTGGGACCATTGTCTTTCTTGTACGTGTTCCAAAGCTTCCTTGATTTGCAACAAATTTGAGCAAGAGTTCTCACTGGTTTCAATACACATCCTCGGAGGCCAAGTTATCTAATGTTCTTTCTACCGGTTTCTGACCTTGGCCACGTCCGACAAAAATAATGACAACGCTCCTTTATTGTTCAGTGAATGAAACTTTGATGGAAACTTTCAGAATGGACATCTCGTGCTCCTTGCAGAAATTAAATTCATCTTTTAGCAAACTCGAGCAAACTAGGCCCAAAAGCAGGCAACTTATTTTTCTAGTATAAAACAAACACAAGAAAAGTATTAATGTAAGAAATATTATTTATTCTGTTTCCACCCTTCGTTTACTAATTGATTAACCCTCCCAATTAGTCTAAAGTTACCTAGCAAGAAGCAAACAAATAAAGCAGCATTTTATATTTACCAGTCTTCATGAAACCATTAAACCTTATGTGCACCTAGAATAGTAGAAATGACACCACATAGACAAGGAAAGCAAAATAAGCACATGCCTCTTTTAAATCTGCTGCAGTTAGTAATGACAAAACGAAAACGACAAAATTAATTTATTATTTTTGCACAAACAAAAGATGCAACAATTATGCACGTTTATGAGCACACATGTTAATGTCCCCGTGTGTAAAGTTTAATCTAGGTTGTGTTAGCATAACACATCACAAATTATTAATATTATTATTTCATGTTATGGAAGTGTGACTTCACGAGTTTGAATAGATTTCTATTTTCTATCTCGCTCCACCAGCTGCTAAGTATATTATGTAATTTGCTCAGAATTTCACACTATGGTCCAGTGGGCAAGCTGAGCAAGGAATGTACACCATCTTCTAGCCTCACTGCGCTGGCATCCGTTACTCCGAACCACATTTCAGAGAGGTGGGGAGAATGTCTTTCCCAGTGCAGAAGACGTACCTTTGTATTTACCAGCATCTGGCTCACAATGTAAAAAACTTGCATAAGGAGATAATAAATAAATAGAACACTGATTCACATAATTTATAAAGTTTAATTGACGTAGTCTAACAATAATATCATATTATCTTATAATTACTAAAAGGGCATTATCTCTTGACACTATTGAGATATGTCAATTTTATTACTCACAATGGTGCTCTTAATGTATCTTCCTTGAAGGGATGAAAGGGTAAGTTGACCCTGCTGGATTTAAACCTTTGACATGTAAGCCTCTGGTGAGACACTTAGCACAATGCTTGCTAGCAAATGTTGAGCCACTAGGACCAAAAGTGAATCCAGCATACCAGCTGCATAATTGTTTACACTTTTTTTCCTTGAGTCTTACTTAAAAATGTACTTTGTTTCACCTCTTTCTAACCGAATTAGAATGCAGAAGCTATAATAAATATAGTTGTGTGCACGGAACAGCAGCAGCTTCTGGAAGCCCTGAAAGTGTTGACATTTCAATGGTTGTCATCGAGTTAAAGGACACTGGTGCATTGCACTGTTTGAGAATCCTTAAATCATCAACTTGATAGAGTTGGCAAGTTTGTAGTAAAGATATGCGAGGTGTGGCCGACACTGAAGAGCCATCATGATATATCAAGTAAATAAAAGGGCAGGAAGGTGTACTGTAGTGTATTGTACCTTAACTTACAGTAAAAGGAAATGCTGCCTTCGTAAACATCTTCGTTGTAACTTTCATACAGGGGGTATGAAAGGCAACATGTATAGACAGTAAGTTGCAAAGTCTCTGTTTTGAAAAAATGGGTCCACGTCACTATTTGTAGCCTTGGTGTGTCTTTATTGCAGGAATGCTGGGTTTTCATAAATGCACAGCCATTCTTTATAACGGCAGCTGGCAATCACAGCTTCGATGCAAGCACCGCCTTTCCAACACGAAGTTTTCCTATTCAGTAATTTTCTGTAAATATAAGCCGGATTTCTGACACTCCCAATAGATTTGCCTCTCAAAACCTTCTGCACAGATTGCTTCCAATCGTAGATTTGACATTCGGTTAATGGTTTTCTGGGCTCGTGCTGGCATATTTCCAATGGGTTCTCCAAAACTGTTATTGACAGGGTGGGAGATGTACAGACAGTATGTTGTCAGTGGTCGGGAATGGGTTGGCGGGGCATGGCAGGGAGAGTGTTTTTCCAGGCTGTGACCCTTAGACTAGAAGTGGTTATTTCCATACTGTTCTGTCTGATGTACAATGTAATTTTTCTATGATACCTTTTCTGCTGCATATCTGCCTGCAGAAACTTTCATCCATCACAACATAATCTGCACTATTAAGGAATAACTGTACTTGTGGTTTTGAAGCCATTGCAGAAATGACATAAATGCGCCTTGTGAGAAACATCCGATCAAAATGGCAAACTCAATTGATGAATTTTTAACATCCGCATGCAATTGTATCATACTTGCTATGGCAGACGCATGCAAAGGTATTTGCTGTTTATCACGGTCGCTCATGAGCCATTTGTTATTGCATCTTGATGCAGTGATAGATAATGTTGCTGTCTAGCTATGGAGCAGCACGTGCATTTCAGGGGTGAAACGTCAGTTGATGCAGCTGGTGCAGTGGCACCGGTGTCCAGAAGCCTTAGAGGTCTGTTGAATTCTGATTAAAGCTGTATTTTATAGTTAAAACAGCAGCCATAGTTCCCATTTCCTCAGTTTCACTCGCTGGTTATGCTACAAGTACACTAGCTCATTTATTCTTGTGAATTCATGCTCAAAGTTAATACTTCGATTCAGAGCTCTTCCGTGTCGCACATTGTGTGGGATAAAGCACGTATCTGCTTCTCTCGCTATCTTAAACCATATGTTCTTAGGGAAGGGACTTTGGATTCTATATAAACACAGACATGCATTACATTACGAACTCCTAAAAATCCATTTGGTGTGAATGTTGTAAACACTCCACTTTTGCTTATATTTTAGTTATAACCAATACAAGTATTCTAATATAGCCCTATCACACCAACATTGATATTTTTCACCTGCTAAATAAATCTCATGTAACAAAGTAGGCACAATAATTATAACACAATATAATTTAATTATGGTATTTCTCTTCGAATCCAGCCAACACGTGTTTCGTCGTATGGGGTCAAAACCCACGACTTCCTCAGGGCTGGGGAGAAAACATACAGAAAACATCATGTAATCCCGCAATACATCGGGCTTAATGACAGAATAATGCATCAAATCTCCTCTATGCAATGGTGACATCCTCTGCCCAGGTGTATCTCATGTATTTACAACAACACCATTCAAAATGAGTGTGGTTGAGTATGAAGATGAAACAAAGATAGGGATAGAGTTCCCCTAAAGCGTATAAGTGATGAGAGAGTAGGTAGAGGTCAAGGCCACATATTTAATTACATTGATAGCAGAGAGCAGCGAAAGTTAGCACGATATCCCCAGTGATTCACAATTACAATATGTGATCCTATCAAGATATTACACGGTCTAATAGTGCTTACAACACCCAAGTGTCCTCTTATCCCATAGATAAACTGAGCAGTAGGCTCAGGCATACCTAACGTGCTTCTGTTGTCTTCTGTTTGCCTAAGACAGAGGGGGTAGTCCGATTGGATTATCAATATCCATCGAAAGCAACTTTGTATTTAAAATCATTTATTCAGTTTACCACGCCTTCAACATACCTTCTGGCCGGTTATAATTCCGACCCAGCCTAAAGTCGGCTGGGTGCACAATCCTGTTCTGTGCCTAAATATAATCGAGAATCTGCGGAAGAATTATTTAGAAAACTATCAGATGTACGTCCCACTTAATTCTACACAAATCGTTATTCTTTGCGAAATTATATTTTTTTTACTTCTTAGATCATCCTACGTCTCCAAACATTGTTGTTTGTAGAGTGATTAATAAAATATCGCCTCAATATCTCTAAGTGCGTAAGACATACAATCTTCATCAATACATTAATGGGCTTACCCCAAATTATGTTTTCAATTTCTTGAGTCTTATCCACCACAATGTCACGTGTCTTCAAGTTATCCTTTTTAGTGTCGACTGGTATTATAGTCGACTCATAGATGCTGCTCCCACAAATGTACCAAATTCCAATCATAAGTCGAAAGCGGGGGAGAAATGAAGGACAAAAAACAGAAGGGATACGTGTTCGTATCCACCCTCACGTTAATTAACAAGTCGTATAACGACACCCCAATGAATCAGTGTTCCTCACCTGAGTACGGCATCCTCTCGAAATCTAACAGCGTCCACCAGCAACTCCGTTTCTCTCAATGTGCAAACGGATCCCGGAAGCTCACCTAGTGTGTATTATCACGTTCGCGCTAGACCATTGACTCTCAGATCGCGGGTCAAATACGCCGCCATCTTAGGTGTAGTTGTGAACCCGAAGAGCTCTATGCTGATTAAGAGCTATATTCGCAAGTATTTAACACTCAGTTTTTATATAACCTACTCCCGTTATATATCAAAAGGGAGGGATGGACATCTCGATGTCCACAATAATTATATTTTAATTACGTCCATATTGATATGGCCTTGAAAAGATAGAAAATAGAAGAGTCCAAAAGTACATGTAGTCCAAGTAAGGAACATAGAATTAGGTTTGCAATTATTATGTTTCTACATTGTCCACATTGATATGACTTTATAAGCATTATAAAATAGACGAATATAAACGTACATGTAACCTCAGTTAGGAACATAAAGTTGTGGTTGCGCTTATATCACATCATTTAGCGTCAGTCCATCTATCTTTACAGATATGAGACATTTTGTACAGTCTTGCAGGAAAACAATCTACATCGACAATAAATTATCTGTCATCGTTAGTGGTCACATATATCATTGAATAATCCTCTGACACATGATATTTATGGGCAATTTATGTCAATGTCTTCAACAAAAACAGATCGCATTATATATAAACGTTAAGATGGTGGGTAGATGTTGTTTATATATTTAAAAAATATAGGACCCAAATATATTACAGATATTTAGTCCAAGTCGTGTCATGATTTTAGTCCGTTGTGCGTGATGCTTTATTGTTCCCCTAAAAAATGATGTAGCTCATGATCAGAGTTCATCCCATGTTCCACTGCCTGCATTTTGAGTATCCATGTGGCCTCTTTCCGTCTAAGATTGAGTTCTAGGTTACCACCTCTGGGATCACTCTTGATCTGTTCAATGCCACAAAATTGAATAGACTTATTGGCACTTTGTGCCGGACAGGAGTTTACATGAGAGGCAGTCACATATCTTGAGTCATTATGTCTTATAGCTCTTACATGTTCATACATCCTCTCTTTCAGACTTCTAATAGTGCTGCCAATATAAAAGCTATCACATTTGAATGTTATCATGTAAACCACCCCACGGCTATTGCAGTTTATCATTTGTTGGATATTGAACTTCTTACCCATGTGGTTAGAAAATGATTTTGTTTTGTTCATAGTCATGGGACATAGTTTGCACACTCCGCATTTATAAAAGCCAACACAACTTTGTGTTAGCCAGTCTGGTGTTCTCATTAGTTTCCTTGCTCTTCTACACATTGTAATAAGGATGACATGTTTCGCTTATAAGTTGCTTTCTACCGCACCCGTCCTGGAATTTGAATGCATCACCTCTGGGACACCGTATGTTCTCAGCGGCATGCATTCATCTGAGTGTGCAGTGGGTTTGCTTATAATGGATGGGTGGTCAGAGGCCCTTGGATGCCCGACTATTTAACTGCCCTATCATTTCAGACCGCATATGCGCCCAGCTCCTCGTCCATATTTGTTATTAGGCTACAAGGTTGTGTTCAAGTTGGAACAGACAGGGACTAAAAGGGCGTCCATTCCGCCCAGAGCGACAGGCATCATCTGACTCGGCATTGTGGGTAGGGAGAGTGTACGGTTTCTTTGTAGGAACCCATTGTGACTGCACGTGGCCAACAAAAATGTTACCGAGGTCTGCCCCTTGACAGGGCTGTGAGCCGGGAACTGGAATCCACAATGAACAGCTCCGTGAACTCGTCTCCACTCTGGATGGTCTTTCAAGTAAATAGGTGACGTGTATGAAAACTCCCCCACTGCGTCTGCAGAGGAGAAGACCTGACTTGTGGTGGGGACAGAAGTCACGCACTTCCTGTGGACAGAATTTTAAGAGACCGAAACTGACGGCTGCAGTTAAGCGTCTTAAAATGAAATATGGAAGGCAATAGTTCTTAAAAAGAAAAAACAAGATGAAGCAACATTATTAAAGTTAAAGCACTGCATGGCACGCTGTTGGAAACAAAAAGCTAAATCTGGCTGAGGGAGCCTGTTGTCTGTGCTGCTCCTGCTGCGCGTAATAGACACCGATGGGAATGGCGGAGCAAAGGCGGGACATGCGCCCGCCTATGCCCAATTAAGTGCTGTCTATTTTTAAAAAAAGCACGCTAAAGCCAATTCTAGCCGGAGAAAGCAAAACCACACACATGAGCGTGTGGTCAGCTTTCTGAAGCCCGTACAAGAGGTCTTGCGCTGCGCAAGCAGTGCTATGCACTGCAACACTAGACTCGAGACCTAAAAAGAATAAGTCAAAAATTAGACCAAGAATTTAAAAGAAAAGATTTCTGTTCAAACATACAAAGTTTATCATCAAAAGACAATTTATTGAAAACTTGGTTCTTTTTAGTTCTTTCTGTGTCTTCTTTTTAAAATTGATGCCAGACGGTGCTTTAAATGGCCCTCTAAATTTTCTGTACCCAAACTTCTCCTTGTCCAAAGAGAGTATCGGTACTCATGGGGCAGCATGCCAAGCTCAGTGAAATTGGTATGTACAAAAAGAGGCGCAACACAGCTGACTAGTCGGTATGTTTTGGTGAAGCACTCTGATCGAGTGCCAATCTAACTTTACAATTTGCTAATTGAGAAGCTGCCCGTATGCATTCATTCAGAGCTGGCAGGCAGTTTGGGAGGGACCTGAGTCGCACTGTGATTATTGACACAGGGTCCTCTCAGGCTCTGTGGAATCACTAGCACAGTAGGTGTGTGTGTGTGTGTGTGTGTGAGCAGGGCCTGCTAACTGCTATGTCTCATGACTCGTGGGAAATCTAAGAGAAGGCTTGCTGCTAGCATAGCAAAGTACAACTGCATTTGTTTGGAGCCAGAGTGTGGAGGAAGGTGGTGACAGTGAAGCTGTAGCAGAGTGGGTGGGAATCAAGGTTTAGTAATGTGGACTTCAGATCTGTTCCTGAGGCTCAGCAGGGAACTTGCACACACTCACAGCTAATTTTAAAATACTTTTGTTTGGAATTATTGTATGTCTGTAACAGTGTGATTTACTACTACTGTTGCTTTTAGACTTGGGGGCTCGTGTGTTTACTCTTACCTCTGCCGACTTGGGCATTGATTCCACAGCGTGTGTCAGAACATGGTTCTACAGCGTGTGTGAGCAATACTTGGTCACCTGACTCCACGCTGGATTTTGGTCGCTGCTTCTTGCGCGGCCGCCATCTTGGGGGAAGTAGGTTGACACGCTAGTGTTTAGCGTCAGGTGACCTTAAAAGTCGCACATCTCATCGCCGCTTCAGATCTGTTCCTGAGGCTCAGCCGGGAACTTGCACACACTCACAGCTAATTTTAAAATACTTTTGTTTGGAATTATTGTATGTCTGTAACAGTGTGATTTACTACTACTGTTGCTTTTAGACTTGGGGGCTCGTGTGTTTACTCTTACCTCTGCCGACTTGGGCATTGATTCCACAGCGTGTGTCAGAACATGGTTCGACAGCGTGTGTGAGCAATACTTGGTCACCTGACTCCACGCTGGATTTTGGTCGCTGCTTCTTGCGCGGCCGCCATCTTGGGGGAAGTAGGTTGACACGCTAGTGTTTAGCGTCAGGTGACCTTAAAAGTCGCACATCTCATCGCCGCTTCAGATCTGTTCCTGAGGCTCAGCCGGGAACTTGCACACACTCACAGCTAATTTTAAAATACTTTTGTTTGGAATTATTGTATGTCTGTAACAGTGTGATTTACTACTACTGTTGCTTTTAGACTTGGGGGCTCGTGTGTTTACTCTTACCTCTGCCGACTTGGGCATTGATTCCACAGCGTGTGTCAGAACATGGTTCGACAGCGTGTGTGAGCAATACTTTGTTACCTGACTCCACGCTGGATTTTGGTTGCTGCTTCTTGCGCTGCTGCCATCTTGGGGGAAGTAGGTTGACACGCTAGTGTTTAGCGTCAGGTGACCTGCCTTCCCCCTATATGTGCGGTATGCCGCCTAGGACGTGCAGCGGACGAGTGCAGCGGGCGCGCCGTTTGCGCGCCGGAGGTGCGCCAGAGGTAAGCCCGTCTGCGCCCGTCCGCGTCCCGGAGGCGCCTGGCCCCACTGATTCTGATGCACTTCCTACCCCCTTTCGGGAAACTTACTTTGCTACGACTCCGCAACTCTGTGTAGGCTAAAGGGAAATATTGGCTGTAACTGCCCTGCGCCTCTGTGTCAGCCCTCTATGAATGTTTTAAACTGCACGTACTGCGGGTGGACGTCTACTCCTGTACCCCATGGACCGGCCAATGCTTGTGCTATTAACCCCCCTGGCCTGCCGCACATTGAGGGCAGGCCATACCCCTGTATGCTTCCTAATGATCGATCTATGGGCAAACATGCCCTTGATCTTTTTAACCTTCTTACAGAACACAAACCGGCATGCCTCTTTCTAACAGAAACCTGGCTGTGCGATGCTTCCAGCCCTGATATTTCCACTGCCCTCCCTTTGAATTACTATATTGTAAGGAAAGATCGTGCTCTAGGTAGGGGTGGGGGTGTGGCTATTGTAGTTGACAGACGATATGCTTGCTCAGTGGTTGAGACTGAGGCTATCGCGGGAGTAGAATAATTGGGCTTCTGTCTCTTTCTTCCCTCACCAGTCGTGCACCGGCCTGCTGGTGTATAGGCCTCCCGGTCATCTTAGCTCCTTTTATGAAGACCTCCATCTGGCTATGTCTCCATTGATCATGAAATATAAGCACTGCTTACTTCTTGGAGATTTCAATATCCATATGGATGATACGGAGGCAGCGGACTCCGTGAAACTCCAGCATGTAACTAGCACTTTCGGCCTGTCTCCATTTATAGCTTCTGCTACTCATAACAAAGGTCATATTATTGACCAGATATATTCCTCCCTTCCTATTTTATCCTCTCCTCTGCTACCTTTGACTTGGTCGGACCACTACCTGCTGAACTTTTATATTCTCAACAGCTCTAGGGCAACCGGCAGTGGTACCGATTCTCAGCCTACAGTTTTCCGCCCTTATCGGGTTACGGCCGTTTCACTGGAGCATTCCCTCACTGTGCATCCCTGCCCACTCACGGGTCAGCTGGAAAACGATCTCGTCACCTTTCAGTCATGGCTCCTTAATAGTTTCGATGAGCTAGCTCCAATCCCTACACAGCCCAAATCGGGACGTCGTACATCTGCTCCCTGGTTCACTTCTGAACTCCATAAGATCAGAAGGAGCTGCAAGAAGGCTGAAAGAGTCTGGCGTCGTAGTTATGACGAGGCATCCAAAGTTATTTATAAAACATGTATCAAGGATCACAAAGCTATTGTAGCTGGTAAAAAAGCGCACTTCGCCAGAAGAATCGATTCAGCGAGTAACATTAGCAAAGACATTTTTAAAATTGTTAAGGAGTTTACGTCCCCTGCTGCCTCAACTCCCAACTCTTCTCCATCTGAACCTTGGGTTGAGCAACTGGCGACTTTTTTCTCGAATAAAATCTCGAGTATTCAGGCCTCCTTCTCGCTGGCTACTCCTTTGAACGAGGATCCATCAATGCCATTTGGAACATCCCCCTTCCCTTCCCGACAATGTTCCCTTTCCGATAAGCATCTGCTTATAACTTTTCCACCCCTATCTCTCCAACTTTCATTGGATTTGTTACTAAAAGTAAAATCCTGCTCCCCATCGGATCCTTGTCCGGCTAAAATCTTAGCCAAAATGGCCCATGTCATCAACCCTTTGGTGAACCCAATTCTCAACACCTCTCTTGAAACCAGCATCGTCCCTATCGCTTGGAAAAAGGCATATATTGTCCCTCTGTTAAAAAACCTAACTTGGACCCTTTAGAGCACTGTAATTTTAGGCCAATTTCGCTGCTCCCCGCCTTAGCGAAAATTGCTGAAAAGCATGTGCCCTCCACCCTCTCCAGCTTTCTTGAATCGCGTGCCATCTTACACCCTTCCCAGTCTGGTTTCCGCTCAAATTTGAGCACTGAGACAGCTCTATTGGAAGTCACTGAGTCTATCAGGGAGGTTACGGACAGTGGTGGGAAGGCGATGCTGGTCCTATTGGACTTGTCGGCGGCTTTTAATACCGTCCCTCACTGCCGTCTTCTTTCAAGACTCCATGAGATTGGATTAAGAGGGACGGTATTCAATTGGCTCAAGTCCTTTCTGACCGACAGCCAACAACTGGTCTGGCCCCCCCCTTTCTCAGCAGCTGTTCCTCCTTTGGCCGTTGGAGTTCCCTAGGGGTCGGTGCTGAGTCCTACCCTTTTCAATGTTTATTTATCTCCTCTGGGGGAACTGCCTGAGTCGCACGCTGCGCGTATTGTGTCGTACGCTGACGACACGCAGCTCCTCTTCACCTGCGATAAGAACGCTGACTTTGACGGCCCTTCCATCAGGTGGTGTCTTGAGGCCATTTTTCCTTTGGTTTCAAGAGAACAAGTTAAAATGCAATTCGGACAAGTCCGAGATTATTTTCTTTGGCTGGCCTCCCGATGTCCATTGGAAATCCTGGTGGCCGCCCGGCATGCATCCTCCTGCATCACCTACTTCAGTGACAAGAAACCTAGGTATAAAGATCGACACTGGCTTAACTTTTAAGCCCCAGATTCTTAGCTTAGTTGGTCAGTGTTTCACCATGTTGCGTACCCTTAGGAAATTCCACTCCTTTCTCACACTCACAGGAGAATTACGGTTCAGGCATTGATTGGATCCAGACTCGATTACTCCAACATCCTATATTTGGGTCTCCCGGAGTACCTTCTGGCATGCCTCCAGACAGTTCAGAATTCAGCAGCGAGGGCCATCTTTGGCCTTAGCCGTAGGGCTCACACCTCAGCTCTCCTCGATTCGCTGCACTGGCTGCCGGTGCGGAAGCGCATCCATTTTAAAGCCCTGACCATGGCCTTCAAATCCTTGCATGGCATTGGCGCTGTATATCTCAGGAAAAGAGTGCAATTTTATCACCCTTCCAGATATCTCCGTTCGGCCTCTCAAGCTCTGGCCATTATTCCAGCCATCAAACGTGCTCGTATTGGTGGTCGTTCCTATAGACTACTGGCTCCAAAACTCTGGAATAAACTTCCTTTGTCTCTTAGAAAGTTAGACAATCTGCTGGCCTTTCGGAAGGAACTTAAGACCTGGCTCTATGGCTTATAGTTTCTTACTCCCTGTTCTCTTCACTACAGATCTGTTAGCGCCGGGACACTCTGCCCGAGTAGCCGTGCGCTCTATAAGACACCCATTTAACATAACATAACATGTACTGAATGTCCTGTCTGCATCCACAATTGCTTCTATGTAACAGTACGTGTTCTTGCATGAGTGAGTGTTGTCTGCAGTGTTCAGCATGGCAGATACTATAGTTGCAAGACCGACTAGCCCTGCATTACCACACCCTACCCATGAAGTGCAAAGTGTTTGATTGTAGCAAGTGCTAGGTAATTCTCTCTCCAGTGCAGATCTGCTTTCTCCGCAGTGTTTCAACACGATTGTATTTAGTTTTTTAGAGGCTGTTTTCTCTTGGGTTAATAGAGGGGTTCTGGGAAGGGTAGAGGTGGACATACCAATAAATTTAAAAGGAGAGCCCAGTCAGTCTTTTTCGCTTTTTTTTTGTTGTTTTTTTGTTAATGGACTTCCGCACAGGTAAAAAATTATATTTTTGTATTTACTGATTCTCATGGTGGGGATCAGTAGATTTTAAAAAAAGAAAGAAAGAAAAAGAAAATGCAGTAGGCGTGTGCATGCGGAGTGACGCTTGTGAGCGAATACTTCACAATGCCTGCACTTGCATACGGAGTCTGCTGGCGCATACCACGTACCCACTGTGCATATACATACATACATATATATATAATTTTTTTGGGGCAGTGCTGCACAGTGTAGTCAGTAGGTCACAAAGATTCGAGACCTATTGGCTTTTCCAATGTTCATTGTGTATTGTTTGTGTCCAGATTAGGCACAGGAGACGGAGCAGTAGCGACTGAGGTAGCAAAGTAGAGACACAAGGGCCACAAGCAAAAACCGAAATGATTGTGAAAAATTGTTTCAAAGGATAATAAGGAAAAGTAAAGCACAGATGCTGCATGCTCTTTTCGGGTTCTACAGAGACGTTCACAAACAACATTTCTGTTTAACCAGTTTAAACATTGTCTTGCCTCTTGAGCAGATAAATATTTCCAATAAACATTTTTGGTGCATGCGGGCAAATCTGCTTCCACATTGTGCTTTCTTCTGATAGTCAGAGATACTCATTAGAGTGTCCTTTCGTATGCAGGCCAGGACTGGACACATATTTTTATCCAAAAACGATTTATTTATCTTTTAACTTGAGAAATTATAGCAAAGTTTACTTTATTGCAGTTCCTGTGGATCTGCTAAATAATGCATAAAGGTATTGAATTCCGAGTACCTCAGCAATGCCCAGCACTGACCTATCTGTTTTATTGTATTTCTCAGCAAGCAAACATCATACAGTCAAACAATTGGGTGCGTCAGTGACCCTCTCATAAGAGAGGACTGGCATGAGTATGTTGAAATATAAGGTACTCTTTAATTAGTCCATCATAAAGGTCCTCTTTTACTTGGTATAATCCTAATTGGATGAACTTTCTTTTTTAAAGCTTTGTGCCGATTTATTTGGCGGCACTAATGTTATTTAGAAATTAAAAAAGAAAAGCAAAATGCCTTTTCAGCCTAAACTCTGACCTAACCATCACTACAGAGGTGGTGTGTGTGTGTGTGTGTGTATATATATTTTAATTACACAGTGGCTGTCGACACTGTGTAGTTATGGTTGAGGCACTTTCCATTAAAAAGGCATTTTATGGTTTACCTTTAACTTTTGACCCTATTTATGGATATGCACGAAATTTGGGTCAAAGTTAAACAGGACTGTGGTTTACCTTTGTAGCTCCCATAGGAAATTTTGATAATGCCTACAGCCCAAACCACTGAACAGATATACACAACTCTTGGTATGAAAGTAGAACTTGACCCTGAAAGTGTGCGTTTGTTTGGTGTAAATCCGTTAAGTAGTTTTTGAGATACTAGCGCTTTGAAAAGTTTGAAGATAAAATTGAGAACCATGAATTATCATGGGCCTCCATCCTCGGGCAGATCATATGGAAGGACTCTGGTGATGGTAATTGCTTAGAAACATCAATTCCAGACTCCCTTAGGAGGGAAATAATAAACCTGGATAGTGTCCATCGGCCGACCTGTGTCAGGTGGGCTTTATGGTAATTTTCAGAAGGACAGTGTAGAACTGAGGATTAGATGAACACCGACTTTGCAGACTGAAGAACATAGAGGATTTGTTTTGCGGTGGACTTTGAAGAAGAGCAACATTTCACACTTGGGTTATCTCCTTTTTTCCTGATGTTAGTTCTCTTACTGTTTCCAATGGAATTTTTTTTTAAAATAATTTATTTATTGGCATTTTAAGAAAGGAAACAAACAAACCAAAATAAGTACATCATAGTCATGACGATAATTACTGTCGACAGGAATAACAAATGAAAAACAGGGAAAATTGGCAATAGTGTTACATACAAGAACCAAATCAGCATTGCGTGATGATATAGGACAAAACAACCAGCAACACTCAGGCCCCCACATCTCAGACACTCGCGTTAGGGAGTGGACCGACCAGAGTTCTACAAGACACTGTACCTATACCATCCCAGCGTCAGTATCATCACCATCTCAGAATTGTACTTCAGGTTACTGCTCGAACGACCTGTCTAGTGGAGTTTCAGTTCCCGCCCCCCCCCCCCCCCCTCTGTCAGTGTCGTTCCCCTTGTCCTCGTCACCCCCAGTCGGCTCATCTATAGTCTGTGCACCATCCAGTATTAGTGACCAAAAATTATTGGGCTGGTTTCTTGGGGGCATTAGGTCGCTGTATAGTTCAGATTGCGTGCAGCAGTATATCAATTCCCTCTTCAGGACTTAAGTTTGGGGGGGAGGGCCTCTCATCCGAGCGCGCGCAATGCACCATTGAGCTATAAGAAAAGCTATGTCTATAAGTCGCCTATGGGCTGGGCGCAAAGGTTTCGAGTAGCCCAGCATGGCCAGTAGCGGGTCTGGGACCAAAGACAAATGCATCACTCTATTAATCTCCCCGTATACCGCCTGCCAGAAGGTGAAAACTCCAGGGCAGGCCCATGCAACATGCAGGAAATCAGCAACTGGCATATTACACGTCTCGCATGCTGAAGAGTCACGCAGCTTATATCTGAAAAGGCTCTCTGGGATGTAATAAGTCCTATTCAGAAACTTAAAATGGAGGAGTCTGTGGCGACCATTCAATTATATCTCCCTGGTGCTGGTACAGCAATATTGCCACATTTCCTCTCGGAGCTCAATTTGTAAGTCATATTGCCAGGCCAATCTTGGCTTCGCATATTCCGTCGTCCTCTCAGAAAGGGCTATACGTTATAGATTGGTTATCAATTTTACTGGGGACTTAGCGTTAACCACATAGTCAAATGCTGTGACCGTCAATGGCTTCTCCATGTCATCTCCTAGGAGCTCCTTCAGTGCGTGTCGTATCCTATGATACTGAAAGCGTGCCTGTAGCGGGGGGTGTAAATCATTGGTGACTATTCCCTCCCATGTACGCGCTGTACTTCCTGCAAATAGATCTCCCATAGTGTGTATGCGTAGCTGGTGTAGTGCCGATAACACTCCCTTCTCCCTACACGGAGCAAGCCAGAAACACCATTCTATCGCCGCTTTCGGAGCATATAACAAGGAGCACGCCTGGATATCCATCATATAGTTCCAAGCATGTGTAACAGAATTTAAGGAATCGAGAATCCACATACGGCGATCAAGAGGCCTCGCCAAGTGTGCGGGCAGTGGGGTCGGATCCGCAACTATCCTTTCAATGCGAATATGAGGTGCATTCTGAGGACCATGCATCCAGTAATAGGCATGAGCACTTTGTGCGGCTCGGTAGTAAAGCTCCAGATCCGGGGCATTCAGGCCACCCGCCGCATACGGACGCGTTAGTATGTTCCAAGCAACCCTGGGCTGCTTTCCCGCCCACGCAAGGCGTACCATTAACGTTTGCAGCCTTCGGAAAAAATGAGAAGATAAGACCATATCAAAACAAAAAGAGAGATAGGGTAGTGGGATACTCTCGCACCCCCGTGTCAATCTCATAAACAAAACAAGAGTATTCCAAGGCAATAAAGGAGACCATCAATATGGAGCAAGGAACGACTTCACTTAAGGCGTTATTTTTAGAAGAAAGCCCTCACTCACCACCTAGTGATGACATGCTTCATCATCGGGCCCCACAGAGGGGATCTAGCATCCCCTCTGTGTGCTGCAACGCCAGATCTACTGCGGAGCGGGTAGTGGGTAAGGACAGTGATGTGCAAAGAATATTAAGTGAGTGATGTGAGGTTAAAAAAGTCTGTAGTGTATCAAAATTAATTTTATTAGGATCACTAAGGACTTATCAATAAAATGATGTGTAGGAAATGCGTCCACAATTATTCAAGTGGTAGTTTCCTTAAGTCAGTCGACATGTTTCAGCCACGAAACGGTGTAAATTTACCTGGCATTCTTCAGGACTTAGTGTGAGTAAACCCTGGCGGTATGGACTCGCTAAGGTCCACCCTTACCTAGGGACGTGAAAGTGAAAATAAATAGTGAAAAAGTGCAAAAAATTAGAAAGAAAAGCTGTCTTTCTAATAACTCCTGGTTTAGGAGGATTCCGAATTTACGGTTTCTGCACCTATTAGGGAAAGAAAGGACAGAGACAAACAAAAAAACAAAACATACAATCAGTTGTATTGATGATTGCCTAATTAAGGCCATAGTGCTCCAGTTGGTGGTATCAGAGACGTCATGTGGTCAAATAACAGTATAGTTAACACCACCTTGGTCCCCAGAGTATAGAGTATTATGGGTAGGTAGTGCTTAGTGCTATACGTGCTATGTACAACGCGTGATATTTACAAGGGTTGTGGGTTTAAAAACGCTATCAACCTAAAATTGGGCGCGATCGAGATCGTGCCGAATGGTTAAAATCAGGGTAATTTCTCACTTTGATAGTGTGATGATTTCACACCATGGGTCACAGGAGGGGGGTGGGGGCGTAATCGGCACACCCTGCAGTCATTAGAGAGAGAATGAAATAAGGTAAGGCAATTGCGGTACTCAGATCGGTACTTAGCTCAGTAGAAGGTTGAAGGATTGTGGCTCTTCTGTACTCACGCCCTCAACGCTCGGCACCCGCGGTATACCTATGGCGACCCTCTGCTGGACCCCGAAGATGTCCGCTCGAGGCAGCGAGGACGTTTAAGTAAACACTCCGTTATCCTGCTTCCGGGTGGGCGCGGTCGGCCTGCGTCAGTGCGTGTAAAGCGGGCCAATCAATGCGCTCTGGCGTCGAGTAAATTCAGCCAATGGTTGCCGTAGCGTCGTTGTTAATGGCAACCAGCGGTATGCGCCTTGCCGAAATAATGCTGCTTGGTTACGCTGCTATTTAGTACACGGCAGTGGCGTTTTTAAGAAAATTACGAGGCCAGGGCATCCATTTAAGAATACACGGGACGTTGACAGAAAAATGACTAGGTTTTGTATTTTTCAACGGAAAAATGCAGGGACGTCTTGTCTATTGATAAGATGACTGTTAATTAATGTCTAGAAACAAATGTAACAGATACAGATCCAGTTCATATTGGGGTGATACCCTCAGGGTCAATTAAGGACAGAATTCCAAGGGATGTCATCGTTCATCCCCTGGAGGTGGGTCCCAAGTCTGTAGACCCATCTTTGCTCTTTTTCGAACAGTCGGCGATTAATGTTGTTACCAGTACCAATGTGTTCTATTATTGTCCACTTCAGATCGTTGGTAGTATGGTTGAGTTCCAGGAAATGTCTGCTCATTTTCGTGGTGGATTTTTTGCATCTAATATTTGAGCGATGCTCGCAAATTCTCTGTTTCACTTTCCTCCCAGTCATACCCACGTATCGCAAATTACAGGGACAAGTGATGAGATAGACCACATTATCAGTGTTACAATTTGTGTGCGCTCGTTGGGTCCAGGTTCTACCTGGTTCCAGTTCCAAGGTTTTTGTATGTGTGGTCAGATGGCAGACGCTACAATTGGAGCAAGGGTAATGACCCACCACTTGGGGGAGACCCCAGGCTTCAGTTATTGACCTTGGGGTATCAGTGATCGTTGATAAAGGTCTAGTGTGGACCAAAGCGTCTTTGACGCTTCTACCTTTCTTAAAGGAGAACAATGGTTTTTCCCAGGTTTTTTTTGGTACTCGTTAGGATTCGCCAGTTCCTATTGATGGATTTTTTCATTAAGTTGGATAAGGTACTGTACGTTGTCACACACGTCAGAGGAATGTCTCTTTTGGAGGATAAGACACATGTAGATGGAGACATTCCTCTGACGTGTGACAAAAACCTTGGAACTGGAACCAGGTAGAACCTGGACCCAACGAGCACACACAAATTGTAACACTGATAATGTGGTCTATCTCATCACTTGTCCCTGTAATTTGCGATACGTGGGTATGACTGGGAGGAAAGTGAAACAGAGAATTTGCGAGCATCGCTCAAATATTAGATGCAAAAAATCCACCACGAAAATGAGCAGACATTTCCTGGAACTCAACCATACTACCAACGATCTGAAGTGGACAATAATAGAACACATTGGTACTGGTAACAACATTAATCGCCGACTGTTCGAAAAAGAGCAAAGATGGGTCTACAGACTTGGGACCCACCTCCAGGGGATGAACGATGACATCCCTTGGAATTCTGTCCTTAATTGACCCTGAGGGTATCACCCCAATATGAACTGGATCTGTATCTGTTACATTTGTTTCTAGACATTAATTAACAGTCATCTTATCAATAGACAAGACGTCCCTGCATTTTTCCGTTGAAAAATACAAACCCTAGTCATTTTTCTGTCAACGTCCCGTGTATTCTTAAATGGATGCCCTGGCCTCGTAATTTTCTTAAAAACGCCACTGCCGTGTACTAAATAGCAGCGTAACCAAGCAGCATTATTTCGGCAAGGCGCATACCGCTGGTTGCCATTAACAACGACGCTACGGCAACCATTGGCTGAATTTACTCGACGCCAGAGCGCATTGATTGGCCCGCTTTACACGCACTGACGCAGGCCGACCGCGCCCACCCGGAAGCAGGATAACGGAGTGTTTACTTAAACGTCCTCGCTGCCTCGAGCGGACATCTTCGGGGTCCAGCAGAGGGTCGCCATAGGTATACCGCGGGTGCCGAGCGTTGAGGGCGTGAGTACAGAAGAGCCACAATCCTTCAACCTTCTACTGAGCTAAGTACCGATCTGAGTACCGCAATTGCCTTACCTTATTTCATTCTCTCTCTAATGACTGCAGGGTGTGCCGATTACGCCTCCACCCCCCTCCTGTGACCCATGGTGTGAAATCATCACACTATCAAAGTGAGAAATTACCCTGATTTTAACCATTCGGCACGATCTCGATCGCGCCCAATTTTAGGTTGATAGCGTTTTTAAACCCACAACCCTTGTAAATATCACGCGTTGTACATAGCACGTATAGCACTAAGCACTACCTACCCATAATACTCTATACTCTGGGGACCAAGGTGGTGTTAACTATACTGTTATTTGACCACATGACGTCTCTGATACCACCAACTGGAGCACTATGGCCTTAATTAGGCAATCATCAATACAACTGATTGTATGTTTTGTTTTTTTGTTTGTCTCTGTCCTTTCTTTCCCTAATAGGTGCAGAAACCGTAAATTCGGAAGCCTCCTAAACCAGGAGTTATTAGAAAGACAGCTTTTCTTTCTAATTTTTTGCACTTTTTCACTATTTATTTTCACTTTCACGTCCCTAGGTAAGGGTGGACCTTAGCGAGTCCATACCGCCAGGGTTTACTCACACTAAGTCCTGAAGAATGCCAGGTAAATTTACACCGTTTCGTGGCTGAAACATGTCGACTGACTTAAGGAAACTACCACTTGAATAATTGTGGACGCATTTCCTACACATCATTTTATTGATAAGTCCTTAGTGATCCTAATAAAATTAATTTTGATACACTACAGACTTTTTTAACCTCACATCACTCACTTAATATTCTTTGCACATCACTGTCCTTACCCACTACCCGCTCCGCAGTAGATCTGGCGTTGCAGCACACAGAGGGGATGCTAGATCCCCTCTGTGGGGCCCGATGATGAAGCATGTCATCACTAGGTGGTGAGTGAGGGCTTTCTTCTAAAAATAACGCCTTAAGTGAAGTCATTCCTTGCTCCATATTGATGGTCTCCTTTATTGCCTTGGAATACTCTTGTTTTGTTTATAAGATAAGACCATAGGCACATCACTGAATAATAAGAGGAATCGCGGAAGGACCAGCATTTTCATGAGCGAGATGCGTCCCAAGAGGGATAACGGAAGAGCAATCCATTTCTCTATGTCATCTTCTAATTTAGATATAGAACAGCCATAGTTTTCCCTGAGAACGATCTCAGAGTCCGTATGAAGGCGTATCCCGAGATAGCGCACCGCGTCCGTAGCCCACAGTAGTGGGTATTCCGGATCAAATTTTTCCGTGGCAGGCTTTAGAGGAAACATTTATTTATTTTTATTTATTTATTTTAACGACTTGTAGAGCGCCTGGTGACCCGAAGGCATCCCCGCGCTGTATGATGATAGATTTGTTCCAGTTGACCTGGATGCCCGAGAGGGAGCCAAACAGGACCACCTCACGAAGAACCGGAGGGAGGTGCGTCGCCGGATCCCGAACATAAAGAGTGTCATCCGAATAGGTGGAAACAATTAAATTATATGTAAGGAAGCGGATGCCCCGGTGGCTGTGGTACTCTCGCAAGGCACAGGCAAGAGGCTCGGCAACTAAAGCATAGAGTTTCGGGGAGAGAGGACATCCCTCTACCGATCTCAGTGGGTTCGGTAACTAGTGGGCAAATACGAATGCGTGCCTTAGGGGATGAATACAGTACCGCCAAGAGTTGTAGAAACAATTGCCCCACTCCCAGCCTACTCAAGACCTGCAGCAGGAAAGGCCACTCCACAAAGTCAAAGGCCTTCTCCATGTCTAAAAAAACAGCCACAGCAGACACCTCCGGACGCGTATGCTGAAATGCTGCAAAGAACGTTCTGATATTGTACGTGAGGTTACGAGAGGGGACAAAACCCGACTGCTCCAGAGCCACCAAAGTGGTGACCAAAGGCTGAAGGCGGTTGGAGAGGAGCTTAGCAAACATTTTTGGGTCAACATTCAAAAGAGACAGTGGGCGGTACGACGCGCACTCTCCGGGTTCCTTGCCCGGTTTAAGAATCGCAACGATAATTGCCTCTCTCATGGAAGGCGGCATTGTACCCGAATTGGTCATATCATCAAACAAAGTGAGCAAGTGTGGTATCAGGAGATCAGAAAACGCCTTGTAAAAGGTCACCGTGAGGCCATCACTGCCCGGCGCACTCCCACCCCCCCACCCCCCTCATTGCAGAGAGAGCCAGAACAACCTCGTTCCTGTTCAAATGGGCGAGCGAGGAATTCGCGGTGCAGGTTCGAGAGCCATGGAAGCTCAATATGGGATAAGTAATCAATAAAACGTTCCTCTGGCGCAGGGCCTCGCGACGCGTACAGCTGCGAATAATATTCCAAAAAGCGCTCCGCAACTAGCGCATTGGGGAGAGGTTCGTCCGTTGACTCCGATCTTAGCACCGGGACAGTAGCCCTATCCCTGCTGCGCTTAGCAAGCCGCGCCAAAACAGAGCCCGGGCGTTCTCCCTCGCCATAGCCCCGTGCAGTGGCATACTTCCCAAGATGTTTGACCTCCGCGTCAGCTTCCTCGTTTTATTCCCGCAGGACCCCGCTATTGTCTGTTTCAGAGACTCGTCGCCTGTCTGGAGCCTTGGGATTCAAGATCCTTGAGTTTAGTTTCTAAGGTTCCAAGCCTGCCCTAATTGATTTCAGCAGCCCCACGTGCTTAGAGATGGTGACTCCCCGAACGAAGAGTTTAAACGCCTCCCGAGCCTATGTTCGTCTCAAAGAAAACTTCCATAGCCGTCAACATTTCCTCCCTAAAGAGGGCATCTAGCAAGGAGAATGGGGAAAAACGCCAAGCAAAACGCGGAATGTGACGCGCGGGCGTGGTGCAAGCCATCAAAATAGGAGAGTGGTCCGAATAGGTGCGCGGCATGACAGGGCAGGACCGCACATTAGAAAGATAATGGGATGACATAAACCAGTAGTCTATTCTCGTATGTATATTATGGGGGGCTGAATAGTGTGTAAACCCCCCCCCCCCCAGCGTCGGATGTCTATGTCGCCAGACGCAGTCAAGTCCAGATTGGAGAGCTGTTAAGTCAGCGCGCGCGCAGGGGCCAAAGGCAGTCGCGTCGGGCCATCCGACCTCACTCTCATGCACACTCCACCGGTAACATCCACAGGCAGATCACCAGCAGGCCGGGAGTTCACTCCAGACTGCCTCAATGGGGAAGGAAAATGGCGGCCGCCGCTCCCCAGGGAGCGCAAATAGCCAGCCCAGGCTCAGTGGGGCGGGAAGCAGTAACAGTCCGGGAGAACGCGCCCCCCCCAATGCAGCTCACCACAATGGACAGCCCCGCCAGTCGCTCCTAGGACCGCAACCAGACAGTCAGAGCAGTCAAAAGAGATGCCCCTACAGACTGCGCTCCTCGTGAGATCCGTGAGGGGTAGCGCGGAGAACCGTACTCCGCTCAAGCAGCCACGGAGACAGCAGCACCAGTCTCTGCATCGGGGGAAAGCAGCGGCAGCCCCACACCGCTCCGTGAGGTGAGTCTCACGGGTGGGGAGGGGAGGGAAGACCCGATGGTCAGAGCCCCCACCGTCGCTGTTCCGCACCGCCCCCCCCAGTAGTCGCCGCAGCTCACCTCACCTCCCGGCCTCTTCGAAGCGAACTCCGCCGTCAGCAGCGTCTACAGGGCCTGCGGCGGCGGGGTTCTTGTCACCAGCCGCAGGGCATGTCAAAATTTAGGCCACGGCTTCTCGAGGCCTGGTCTCCGCTCCGGCCACCGCTTGCAGCTCTCAGTCCACCGCGCAGCACACCGGGGCCGAATGCGAAATATCGTGCCCCCAGCAGCACTACTCTCTCGGGCTCCGAAGGACGAGGCAATTAAAGCGCAACTCTAAAGGATAAGTGCAGGATCGTGTATTGGGACGGAGGAGCTCCGGACTCAGGCGGCCATCACGGTTGCCGGCTAGCTCCGCCCCCTCGAATGGAAAAGTTCTGCAGGGGCTATGTATGGAGTTTGTGAGTCATGGGGTACAGGCCATTGTATTTTTTCCATCCACACTTATATTGGTTGTCATTGGCAGACAGTACATGCTCAGGAGAGCTGACACTGCAAGAGCTTGTATGAAAGCCCAGGGCTTCGAAGAGGAAATGAAGGATCATGAGTCAGACTTGATGTGGGTACTTTCGATACTACTGTATGAGAGTCCTTCTGTGATTGGTCTTTCTATTTGTCCAAATTAGCCCTACAGTGATTATTTTCTATTAACTAACTTTTAGTCCTCTTCTGAGTAAGCGGATGGTTTGTTTTTTCTGTTTTGTTTCTTGCTATCTGTTTTTGTGAGGGGTGTATTGGTTTTCTTTTTCAGGTGGGGGTTGTGCACCCATCATTTTGCTTACTTTTGGATCATGTATGAAGATGCTATGTGTTGTACATTGAATCATCTCCTTGTAGCTGCATGCTTTCCACTGTTGTCCAGGATTTACTTAGTGTGTGATAAGCAGGGTTCCCATGTCTATGGTGTTTTTTTTTTAACTTTTCTGTCTGTATTTATCTATATTTATTTTTTGCTAATTTTATCTGAATTTATACTTATTTATTTTGGGGTTTGGTAAGAAAATGAAGCGGAAACAAGTACATTTTCTCATTTATTTAAACAATAAATGTGCACTCATGCTTATATGTCTGAGACTGTTTCAATGATATGAAAACCCACAGATGATAAATCAGTGCATTTATATGAAACATATACATTTTAGTATCAACCTTGTGCGTATCTACTTCTGTTTAAGCCTCTTTACTAAAATTCCTTTCTTTTTCAACCCCCCGCCCCCCCCCTTCAAGCAACCGCCCCCCACCCGTCAATCCGCATAGCTATTATTTTGGCAGCCATGACTGACGGAATTTAGAATCACTCAAAAAAGAACCCAGTTTCCGTTTTTATCCACATTTAAAAATAAATACAGGCAGGGAAGTAAATGGCTTTCTGTCTGTATTTATCTGTAAAAACAGGTAACAGGGAGCCGTAGCGATATGTGCTCATCCACATATATCCTTATAAATAAAGTCTTCAAAAGGGAACTAGACTTCCTGTTGTTGTTCTGAAACTTTGAAGGGGTTTATCTCTCATGCATGCCTTTCTTCTCTCGAAAGTAAAAAAAAAAACCTGAAAGCAGCAGTAAAAAGTGAGAAGTCCAATGTTCAAGGGAACCATATCATAGAGTTAAGAGCTCCTTTGACAACAAATTGGAAGTCCACTCCAGCCCTTCTCTTGATTGACAGATGGCAACTAGAGGAACCACATGTTTTCAGTGGCTTGGGTTTACATGTGGAATTACAGATCGTTTAACACCTCTCCACAACTTTCCACAACATCCTCTACCACTACTAGGTTTTGTCCCATTTGGGTCTTTCATATTGGAACCAGTATAATACTTTCTGTTCCAGTCCTTGTTTTGGAAGTAGTACTTGAACTGCATGCTCGCATAGTGGAAGTATTTCCTCACCCATATCCCTGGCCTCCGTTTAAAACACTGAAAGGCAACTCACCTGGTGCCACATCATCACGGATGCGTGTTTATAAAACAAAATAAAAAAACTGAGGCTCCTTCTGAAACTTGGCTTGGATTTCACAGTGTTCCCGTTTCTCTGCACTGTCTGACCATCCCTTCTGCAGGACACAGAGGGTGCCCACGCAGGGCAGCACTCTTTAGAAACGTCTATCAGTTCAGAACAGCAGAATGTCCTAGGAGAACAAACTCACATAAATCAGTTAGCTCATGAAATGTTTGGAAATTTTACTCACAACCCATATACAATTCATAACTGAAAAAGTATTTAATGAGGGAACACAAAATACACTAAAGTTGCAGAATCCGTCATTTGTATGAAAGACCTTTTGTGTCCAGAATTCTAGGAAATCTGAAAGAGACACGTTAGTATTAGATTCCTTACCTTAGAATATCCCCAGGCGTCAGACTGGATCCGGAAACTTTTGCGTAGCAGTACCATTGCGCGTCGGTAGGCGTCGTCTGCGGCTCCGCGTCTGTCGTCGGCGTCGTGGGCGCCGTGATGACGTCGTCGGAGTACTTAGACGCCACCTCCGCGTGCTGACGTCAGTTCTTCTTTTTTCCGTGCCAGCAAGCGCAGATCTGGAAAAAGCAGTAACCCTAGTCAATTTTTGACTAACTTTTTTGATCACTTTTTGATTGTTCTCGACTCCGAACGGTGCCGTAGGGATGCCCGGCTTCAAGCACTGTGACGATTGCGACCGCCTGATGTCGGTCACGGATCCTCACCGCGTGTGTTTATCTTGTTTGGGCGTCGACCACGACGACAAGGCCTGATCCTCTCTTCGAAAGCCAGGCGGGAGCGGTCCCGCAGGCGCCTTGAGCTCCGGCAGTCGGTCCCGCGCCGTGAGAGGTCCCGATCCCATGGGAGGTCGAGGGACAGGTCGCGGGCTCGGAGCCACCACAGCTCCGAGAGTAGGCCGCACTCCTCCGGGTCGAAGTAGTCGTCAGGTAAGAGGCACAAGAAGTCCAAGCGGCGTCCTCGCTCTTCGGACTCCCCCCGACGCTCGCACGATGCGGCCGGGGGTTCGGGTGACACCACCCACGCGGCTCCGTCAGAGTCGCGGGCGCCGCGTGCAGCTCCACACCCTCCGGTCCCTGGGCTGAACGCGTCGCAGGAGGAGATCGAGCGCTTCCTCATGGCCATGAGGATACTCTCTCCTCCGACGAGCTCCGCGGCGCCTTCGGGCCCAGCGGACCCGTCTGGGGCCCCTAGCGGGTCGGCAGCTCCGGCCCGACGCCGTCGGGTGCTTCGGCCACGATGCCGCTGACACCTCCGGGCCCGGCGCCGCAGGTCCCCACTATCCCGACGCCGCCGGCGCCTTCGGGCCCGGCACCGCAGGATGCCGCTGGACCCCCTTCGGGATCTGGTTCGTCGCCGGTGGATCTTACGACCTCCCCGGCGTCGGACCCTCCGGTGTCGCCTCCGGTGCCGTCCTCGGGCGGCGCCGTCCCCGGTCCTGCCTTCGTTCCTGTTCAGCCATCGGGACGGCCCGATGGGCGCCGCTCCAGACGTCGTTTGGTGAATTTCACTTTTATGAACAGGCCCCATTGGTTGAGATGGGTGATGAAGAGGACTGGGAGGGGTCTGAGGACCCTCTGACCAGAGAGTGTCAGTCTCAAGAGGACTGTACAGGAGAACTTGGGGAGGCCAGTGGCCTGGACACCTCTCCAGACACTGGTTTTGTCTCCCCTCCTACCGTGGCTTCGGAGGAGGGGGCACCTTATAGTGTGGTGCTGATGAGGGCTGCCAAGGCCTTGGGCCTTGAGCTCCCCGTCGCGGCCGTGAGGACTAATCTCCTCACTGAGGTCCTTAAACCGCAGTCAAGCTCGGCCAAGCCTCTGCTGCCCTTTAATGAGGCCTTGACCGACGTTCTTCTGGGCACTTGGTCCAAGCCCGCTACGGGTTCACCCGTAGATAGGAACGTGGCCAGACGCCACCGCCCAGCCCCCGGCGACCCATGTTTTCTGTCCACCCACCCCACCCCCGAGAGCCTGGTCATCCAGGCCTCTAATTCCCAGACCGCATTCCCGTCCGCCCCGCCGGACAGGGAATCCAAGAGGTATGAGCAGTATGGAAAGAAGATATTCTCATCCCTTAGTCTGGGTCTGCGGTCTTCCAACACCGCATACCTCTTGGGCCGTTACACCCACTCCCTGTGGGATACGGTCGCGGATGTGCTGCCAGAGTGTCCGTTGGAGGTACGGGCCAAACTCGGCCAAGCCCTTGTGGAGGGCCGGGACGCTGCCAAGTATTCCATTAGGTGTGGGCTGGATACCACCGACTCGCTAGGCAGAGCGATGGCAACGACGGTGGCGGTCAGACGCCACGCCTGGCTGAGGTCCGCCAACTTTTCTGCAGATGTCCAGAACACACTCATGGACATGCCATTCGATGGCCGTCGCCTCTTTGGCGACAAAGCGGACCATGCGCTCGAGCGCTTTAAGGACTCCAGGGCTACGGCCAAGTCCTTGTGCCTCTCGGCCCCGCGCCAGCAATCGGCTGCTTATCACTCCTTTCGTGGCCACAGAAGGGGTGCACCCACACGTGCCGCTAGCCACGCTCCGCAGGGCAATACCCAACGCGGTGGCGGCGGTGGTAACCGCCCTCCTGGCGGTAGGGGTCAGCGGCGAGGTCAGTCCACACCTTCCCCCCGCAGCATCCGCCTCAAAACCCTCCTAGTCCGTGCTTTCAGGCCCATGTGACGCCAGTGGGGGGCAGGGTTTGCCATCACCACCTCTACTGGCGCACTGTCACTTCGGACAGGTGGGTGCTGCAAATCGTCCGAAGGGGCTACTCCCTCCCCTTAGAGGCGACTCCTCCAGCCATGCCACCGCAGAACCACCGTGTATCGGGGGATCATTTGCGACTTCTGCAGGAGGAAGTTACGGCCCTCTTGGCCAAGGGGGCCATCGAGCGCGTTCCTGGGCCAGAAGTAGGGTGTGGTTGCTACTCCCACTACTTTCTGGTACCCAAGAAGGGCAAAGGGGGCCTACGCCCTATCTTGGATCTACGGAACGTCACGGCTTCCTCCGGAAGGAGAAGTTCAAGATGCTGACACTGGCTCAGGTCCTAGCTGCCCTGGACCCGGGAGACTGGATGGTAGCGTTGGACTTGCAGGACGCTTATTTCCACATCCCCGTCCTCCCGGCCCACCGGCGCTACCTGCGGTTCACGGTTGGCCACGGGCACTTTCAGTTTACCGTGCTCCCCTTTGGCCTTACCAGCGCCCCATGGGTGTTCACAAAGGTGATGGTGGTGGTCGCAGCTCATCTGCGCCGGTTAGGGGTTTCAGTCTTCCCCTACCTCGACGACTGGTTGTTGAAGGCGGGCTCGCCCCAGACAGTCGTCCACCACCTCCAGATGACGGCAGACCTCCTGCACGAGCTGGGGTTTTCCATCAACGTGCCGAAATCACACCTGTGCCCCTCTCAAAAGCTCCTCTTCATCGGAGCGGTTCTGGACTCGGCGCGGTTTCTGGTTTATCCGCCCGAACAGCGGGTCCGGGATATTCAGGCTCTGATTCCCATCTTTCAGCCGTTATCCCGGGTCTCGGTCAGGTTGACGCTGCCGCTTCTGGGGCTGATGGCCTCCTGCATCCTTCTGGTGCATCACGCCAGGTGGCGGATGCGGGCTCTGCAGTGGGACCTGAAGTTTCAGTGGGCCCAGCATCAGGGCAATCTGTCCGACCATGTCCTGATGCCGGAGGACACTGCGAGACAGCTGCAGTGGTGGGTCAGCGGCAGATCCCTCTCCCTTCCCCAACCGGAGCACGTAGTTGTGACGGACGCGTCCCTCCAGGGCTGGGGAGGCAACATGGGAGAGGCGGAGATCAGAGGCCTCTGGTCTCCGGCGGAGGCCCAGTTCCACATCAACCTGTTGGAGTTACGGGCGATTCGTCTAGCACTGAAGGCATTCCTCCCCTCTGTCCGGGGGAGTGTAGTGCAGGTGTTCACGGACAACACCACCGCCATGTGGTACTGCAACAAACAGGGCGGGGTGGGGTCGTGGACCCTATGCCAGGAGGCTCTGCGCCTCTGGCAGTGGCTGGACCGCCAGGGTGTGACCCTGGTGGCTCAACACCTGGCGGGTTCTCTGAACGCCAGGGCGGACGAGCTCAGCCGTCGGTGCATGATGGATCACGAATGGCGTCTGAACTCGGACGTGGCGCAAGGCCTCTTTCAGCGATGGGGAGAGCCTTGGTTAGATCTATTCGCCACCGAAGAGAACGCGCAATGTCATCAGTTCTGCGCGTTGGAATTTCCAAGGCGGCACTCACTCGGAGACGCTTTTCGTCGCTAGTGGAGTTGCGGTCTGTTGTATGCCTTTCCGCCTATACCACTTCTGCCCAGAGTGCTGAAGAAGATCAGGCGCGACCGGGCCCAAGTCATCCTTGTGGCTCCGGACTGGGCTCGAAGGTACAGGTATCCCGAGCTACTCAGTATGTCAGTCGATCCCCCGGTTCGTCTGCCTCTTCAGGAGGACCTTCTGTCGCAGCAGCAGGGGACGGTCCTCCACCCGAACCTGTCCAGTCTCCACCTCCATGCTTGGAGATTGAGCGGCGACAGTTGAGGCCATTTGACTTGCCTCCTGAAGTCTGTAACGTCATTCTGGCAGCCAGGCATCCCTCCACAAAGTCGGTATACGCCTGCAGGTGGAACAGATTTGTGGCATGGTGCACAGCAAAGGCTGTGGATCCTCTTGCTGCCCCTCTTTCTGAGGTTCTTCTCTTCCTTCTTTCTCTTGCCCAGCAGGGCTCTGCTCTGGGCACTATCAAGGGCTACCTTTCTGCCCTTTCGGCCTTTCTCAGGCTACCTGATCAGCCTTCTTTGTTCAAGTCCCCTATTGTAAACAGATTTCTTAAGGACATCACACACACGTTTCCTCCTGTTCCGTTTGTGATGCCTCAGTGGGACTTGAACCTGGTTCTTACATTTCTGATGTGCGCTCCCTTTGAGCCACTTCACAACTGTCCTCTTCGCCTTCTGACTTTGAAGACGGCTTTCCTGGTTGCCATCACCTCTGCCAGGAGAGTGAGTGAGCTCCAGGCTCTTTCTTGTACTCCACCTTTCCTTTCTGTCCATCCGGACAAAGTGGTGCTACGTACCAAACCTTCTTTCCTGCCCAAGGTTGTCACGGCCTTCCACATCGGGCAGTCTATCACCTTGCCAACCTTCTTTCCGCCACCGCATCCCTCTAAAGAGGAAGAGCGGCTCCACCGTCTGGACCCAAAACTTGCGCTCTCATTTTATTTGGATCGCACGCGCCAGTTCCGGGTGGATGACCAACTCTTTGTTGGTTACGTGGGCGCTAAGAAGGGGAAAGCGGTGCACAAGAGGACCATCTCCCGGTGGATCATCTTGTGTATCCAGGCATGCTACTCTTTGGCTAGGAAGGAGCCCCCGGCTGGATTGCGGGCTCATTCTACCCGAGCCACGGCGACTACCACTGCCCTAGGCAGGGGTGTGCCCTTACAAGACATCTGTCAGGCAGCTACGTGGGCATCGCTGCACACGTTTGCAGGACACTACTGCCTGGACAGCCAAGTCCGGAGGGATGGCTTCTTTGGCCTTTCCGTCCTCCAGGACTTTCTGGTGTGATTATTGGTTCGCAGACCCACCACCGGGGTTGGTATTGCTGGGGTATCTATTCTAAGGTAAGGAATCTAATACTAACGTGTCTCTTTCAGATGCACAAGTTAATACTTGTGTAACGATATATCTGTAAGAGACATTAGTTAGTATTAGATTCCTTACCGACCCACCCATCCTCCCCGTTCTGCGAACCAATATCTAGGGTTAGTGTTGTTCCCTTTCAGGGCCCTAGTTTCAATGGCACCAGTGTTGGTTTTTAACATGACTCTGCGTTTCTGGCGCGGAAAAGCTGTGTCTAAGAACTGACGTCAGCACGCGGAGGCGGCGTCTTAAGTACTCCGACGACGTCATCACGACGCCGACGACGGACGCGGAGCCGCAGACGACGCCTACCGACGCGCAAGGGTACTGCTACGCAAAAGTTTCCGGATCCAGTCTGACGCCTGGGGATATTCTAAGGTAAGGAATCTAATACTAACTAATGTCTCTTACAGATATATCGTTACACAAGTAGTAACTTGTGCTTCTCGTTTATCATCCATGAATACAGTTTGTATCCCTCTGTGTCGTTGATTACGTGGTAAGAAAAGTTAATATTCCTGATGTTGGTAGTGACGGTAAAGTTCCTTTGTATTGGGTGGAAATAGTTCTTCAACCCAGTGGGTGAGTAGCAAAAACAAAATAACCGCTGACGTGTATCGTTCCCTTATAAACATTTTAAATCTGTATAAACAGTAAATGTATAGGTCAGACAAAAGCTTACCTACTGTCTATGGACATAAATTGGTGAGTATCACCTCATCCAGCTCACAGTGTAGCAAAAGAAAGTGTATGATATTCAGAGTCGCACAATTTTGTGAACTTGCAGAGAAAGATAGGATAGGGCGTCCCCAACATTGTCACAATAGGTCAACAGACAAAGAGAAAGATTTAGGATAAGTATCATGCCAAAACAGGTGATACATGCCACCTCCAGAGTTAAATGTGTACAAACAAAATGATATACATGTTTAGAATCCTGTTAAATGAAATATGAAAAAAAGCATAGATCCCAAGAGTAATGATATATAAGCTAATACAGATTATTATGAACATATCTAGTTATGAATGGTAATGTAGAAGGTGAACCTTCAACAACTTTATATGAGTGAAGTAAAGCATGGTATCAAAATGGGCTTCACAGTGAGGAGAACATGTAGTTTACAAATGTGAAGTATATAAATTAGAGTTTAGCTGGAAGTTATCAGTGAGAAATCCCTTGTTGATGCCATAAGAGAGACTTATTACCTGTTGAAGGGATAGTAAAAATATATATCAGCTGGAGTTAACCTATCTTTAGAAGAAGAAAACATATCTGGAAAAATCACATGGTGAAGGGCATGTAAAAATAATACAAAACTCAAGTTCTATTGTAAACAGGGATGATGGGATCACCTAGAACTATATTTTATCTGTCATGTGAGAGCATGATTGTATACACCAATATACACATAATTTGATTTGGGGCCTGATTTAAGGTTTGGCGGATGGTACTTCATCCTTCAGTTGGTGGGGACATTACCTTCTGTACCCTGATAGAATACGACAGCCAAATTTAGAGATGACCACTACCCCAGCAATCACCTCTGTACATTGAAAGGAACTGCCATCATGTCAGTTCCTGTCAATATACAAAACCTTTGGTGGCTGGCCACCGTCGGTTTTGACCGTCATTAGTCAAACCTTTCTAAATGGGATCAAAATGAAATAAATAATGACCCTCATTCCCTGGGGGGGTTCTCCTTTGGTCTGGAGGTCATTATTATATTTCTGACCCTCCTGGCTGATGGACAGTAAAATAATAACCACTCCAGTGTCCACCCTAAATAAGATGGGTAGAGTAATGTGCTTCCTCACACTGAGGAAGCTTTCCTTCAATAGAGCCAATTACTGACAACTTTAGGTCTGCCTATATCTGTAGCTGAGGTGGGCAGACCAGGGGTTTAACAGACTGAGTACTCTGTATGTTTGGATGGAGTACCCTGCCTGCCAAACTCTAAATCAGGCTCTCAGTATTGTCTTTCCCTTAAGTGTGATTGAAACCCCGGTGGTATCCAAAGGAGAGTAAATGCTATATACAGGCATAGGATCTTAAAGTAAAATTAATACAGGATCACATTAAGTATTCCACAATTATTAGAACAATGATTGGTGTATGTGTCAAAACCATACCCACGGTAAGGATTACATGTCTGAGGGCATCAGAAGGCAAAATAGGGCCAGTCTTGACCTGGGCAAAGACCCTACCACATAGGCTTCCCATGCATTCCCAGAGCAGGGCTCTTATATGACAGGCTAAAGCCCAGAATTGCCCCCTATGAAGGAATGAAAAAAACAGCCAGAGCTCCTATAATTTACTGAGGATTGCATGGGAGAGCCATGCTGGACCAGATTTTCTGCAGAGATAAGAGACCAGGTTGTGGCCAACCGCCCATAAGTACTGTGACAAGGTGCTCCCCCATGTGGAGACTTAATTGGTTTAACTGGCCTTGAGACCTGGCTGGGAGCGGTGGCCCTGTTAGGGGTATCCTCTTGTTGTGGCTTGGGCCTGACAGGGTGGCCACTGCAGTCTGCCTTGTAATGGGCAACCTTCTGGAGCCCTGTGAGGCTCTCTGTCCCTCCTCCAAAGCACCTAGGAAGCAGTAGCTGGGATGGTGAGACCCCAATAATGCTAATTTGAGTGGGTGCCCACTAAGTTGTGCTGGCCATGCTTCCTGTGCGCAAGTGTTCTTGGGTCTATTGAGAGGCAACCGAGGAGACCAGTGCAGGATTGATGTCTGCTCAGCAGGGGAGTACTATGTGGACACCCTGTGGAAGTGGAGAGCGGCTGTAGCTGAAGCAAGGTGAGGCAGAGTGACCACAGGACATGGGAAACAATCATCACAAAAAGCCTGGGTCGTCAGCTTATTACCTTGCTTTTCTGGGCAGACCCTGGAATTGCCTTCCCTGAACTACAATTGAAATGGCACTTGCAAACACAAGACCTCAAAGATCCAATCAAATAAAAAAAAAAAAATTTAAAGAACCTTTATTATCACTTCACATAAATACAAACATGGGCCTACAACCATCCCGGCCGGCCGCTAGTCAAGTCGGAAGTTCAGCAAAGCAATATAGAAAGATACAGCAGCCCACAATTTGGGGTCAGAAAGGTGTCCAGGATATAACTCGTATTCAAGCGTACAGCGTGATAATCAGGATTCAAGAGGGTTCATTTTTCAGTGAAGAAAAAATATAAAAGACAAAATATCAGAATAATTGCCATACAGTCTTACATGGTCCTACAATAGCAACAAAAAACAGAAATATACAAAGAGTGCGAATACACTTAAAGACAAGGGGGCAAGGCATACGAGTCAGGATAAATATAAACAACACATACATGTCGTGTCGAACAGCAGCCCCACCCTTAAGACAAAGCAGACTGTAGGAAACGTGAAAAACGACGAAACCGAGAAAAGAAAAGACAAAGGGCCATAGAGACAAAGAAGGAACAAATAAACAATCCCCTACCCCCCACCCTGCACCCCTGCAGAAGGCTACGGCCTACCCCCCACCCCCACCCCCCAGCAGCATGCCTATCGCCCTAAATGAGAGACCCGAAATATAGAATTATAGAAAAAGGAAAAAGAAAGAAACTGTGGAGAAGGGCCATCGGTCAAACTACCCGGCCCCCCCCACCCATCGCGCACAATAAACATCATAAAATGATGGTCAGAATAGCCACAGTAAGCCATAATTATCAATGCAATCAATAATATCTCCGTTGAGTGTCCCCCTAATCACCGTCAGCCAACAATACGGTCCACTATGTCCTAGGCAGTCTCACCCTTGGCCTTTCCTAACAATAGTAACCACACACGGCCAGTCAGCAATCGGCAAACAGAGCAGTGTGGTGGGTGCAAATGATCCGGGCGGACCGGGCAGCGCCATTACTCCATGGGACGGTAGCTCCCAAAAACCGTCCGAATACGCATGGCGGAAATCCGTTTGTGTTAGTATCGATACCGGAAACATCTCCCAGTCCGAACACAGTCTCACCAGCCAGGAGGAGAGGGTCACACAATCCGGCAATCGTTGAAACGCCGCCGGGGGAGCCCGAACTATGGATCGATGTTGTTTCTTCAGCCGCCATACAGATAAGGGCCCCGATGAGTCACTCACATATACAACAGAGCAATCCAAATCGATGTCACGGACCGGGTCTATCGGCGTCTCCACGAACGTAGGCTCAGCTGGAACATTCATCACTGACGCAGAGGCGGGCACATCGGTGCTTCCTTGAGATTGAACCATGCCCATGTGGATCGGCGGGACAACAATGGCGGCCATCCTTCTTCCCAGATCCCGGGCGTCCCGGATCAGGGTCATATGCAGGGTTGTTAACGCAGCCAATATATCTCTGGACGTGGGCTCTCTCTCGTGTCGCCAGACCCCAGGACTATCTCGCACAACGGCGTCTCTGCCCGGATGAGGTGTGCATAAGAGGGTGCTGTTCGCCATCTTAGCAGATCTGGCCTCGTCCTTCTCCACCTCACCTCGGAACCGGGTCTCACAGCAGGGAGGAATAGGATTCACAGCGGAAATCTCAAAAGGCAAGGCAGGTTTCTCAGCGGAGAGTCACCAAAAGGCTAAAAACTCCGCCTCTCCCTGGGGCCGCACGCTGACGCCGGGAAACGTCGTTAGTGTGCCCGGGTACAACACCGGAGTGGGGGGCCAAGTACCATATACTCCCCTCGGCCCAGCTGTAGCACACTCTCCACACGGCTCTCCGCTAGTTGGGCTGGGTCGGCACTATCGCCATCGGCCATCAGGTCTTCAATTCTCTCCGGCCGACTCCTCACCATCACCGGAGGCCGCTGTTGTTGCAGTCACGGCCGGCCACTCTCCGCACTCGAGACCCCGGTCTCAGCACCGGCTCAAAAAGGACATTTCTGTAGTGTCAGAGGATCCAAAATAATACAGTTTGAAGGGGATGATATCTTTGTCTTCTAGGACATCTATGTCTACACAATGACCAGATGGTGCAGTTTTAGAGTGGCCATGAACTAATTAAGGAACAAAAAAAAAGTCCCTACCATTGGGCCTTTCCCTTCAGACTATCGTTCACTTATAAAAGTAAACAACACTCAAGTCTCTGCAAAACAAGAAGTTTTCCACATGCTCAATCTCCCAACAGTGGGAGAGTAGGATCCATCAGCTTTTCAACGGAGCGATGGAGCCTGGCAACCACTACGCACAAACAAAACAAATAGGCATGACAACTGCGGAACCTATAATCTAGGAGTACCATTAGGAAAGGTCTTACCTTGAAGCTACTCATGCCCCCCTGGATGTGTGGCTGCTCTATGTCAATGCTATAGAGGCCTCCTTGCTGTTCTTTAGCCTCTGAAAGTTTGGAAAAGAAGTACCTGGCCATTACCATAGCCTTTAACGACACACAAACTGGATAGGCAAAGCTATTACCTGCCTGGGGGGGTCACAAACCAAGCCCATTCTAACCACCAGGTAGCTTCCCCAACATTCTTTTTTGGTGAGAGACTAGCGGGATATGATGATTGTGTTCTTTTTATGTTGTTTATTAATGTATCCTATTGTTGATTTGCTGATCACTGTTTACATTCTGTTTTGACTACTTAAGTGTGTGGGAGATGCATATGGACCATTGTGATGACATCTCTTATTGGGCTAAGTTCTGCTGAACCTGGGTTCATCCACTATTTGATGCGTTAACTTCATCAACCTCATAGCCCACATTGGCCCCGTTGACGATCCTGTTCCTTAACAGCCAAGGCCTGAACTCCCAGATGAAACACAAAAACTTACTAAGATTGCCAGATGCGAAGGAAATCGGCCTGGAGTTCTTGACAATTCCATATTGTGGTCTCCACTTTACCCATTACAATTTCACTCTACAGCCATCACGAAGAGCCGAGGGGCATACAGCGAAAAATTCAGAGAAGCTACCATGCAGCTGATGGGTGCAGTATGTTTTTGAGGGTAATATTGGAGGAATGGTAGGTAACCCTGATATGCATCTATGCTCCAAGTAAAAACAAAGAGGCTTGTTTCTCAGATTTCTACACCCACATTTTGATGTTTACTCAAGGCTTGAAATAGAACTTCTTAAGCATGGAATCAGACAACCAATCGACCGCATTAAGGATATCCTCCAATCGGACACCTAAGGTAAATGCCTTTAAAAACATGGCTCCTCTCACTAAGTGAGCACCAAAATTGGACACATCAGTACCCACTCCCTGCATGACCCACCTGGCAATTGTGGGAGAGGACACAGCTTTTGAAAGGTTTCTTTAGGGATACCAACAATTGTCTCTCACCAGGAGGACAAAACTCCTCCGTCATCTGCTCATATGCTTTCAAACATCGCACTACAAAAAATGTCGGAGACTGATCAAAAGCTGGATAGGAAATAGTTCTGGAATTGGACTTCGTTCTGCGTGAGATAGTAACCTCATCCAGGGAATGAATTCTGCCAGTGATGTCCAGAGCTCGTATGTCCAAGACCCTTCGACAAGATATCAATGATAGCAGTATTGCCAGTTTCCTAGAAAGTTCCTTGTGGGATTGAAACTCATTCCTTTGCCTGGATTTGAAGAGATTAGGCACCTGGTTCACGTCCACACAAATTCGATTATTTAGGTTTTGGAGGCAGAGACAAGCGAACACACTTCATCAGCTTGCATACCGACGGATGTTAACCTGGTATCCCTGAATCTGGGGCTGTGCAGCTGAAATGGCTGACCTGAATGTGTTCACTGATATAGACCAAGCCCTGGGACAGCAGAGAGGCCCAAAAATGTATTAGTTGGACAACATCGTCTCCCAAGGGATCACAACCTATCTGTACAAAACAGCTGACCCATCTTCTTCATGCTGACCTATAGCGTTTGATGGTGCCATGCGCCCAGGCAGCGGTGAGGAGATTTTCAGCATCCTCAAAGTCCTGAGACTCCCCAACGTTAACTGTAATCCGCCATGCCAGAAGAGCTCGACTGCCTTGGAGAACGATCTGGTGAGAATTCCCAAGAGGATCTCTGAGCAGATTGGGAGCGTGGGGTAGAAGGATTGGAGAATTCCAAGCAAGTTCCAGAAGAACTGGAAACCACACTTGTGACCTCCTGAAAGGTGTTATGAGAACTACCCTCGCTTGTTGTCTCCGTACTTGTGTGGACAGGCGACTTATCATTGCGAAAGGGGGAAGGCGTACCCTGCTCCCCGACAAGTCCTGGAGGAAGGCGTCCGTTGCAAGGGGATCCGACCTCCAACTGAAGTATCAATCCACCTGATGACTAGGCAGGACCAAAAGAGGACCATCGTGAAGGGGCTCCAACAGGAGTTGAGAAGATTGAATATCCCTGGATCCAACTGCCACAGGTTCAAATCCGACTTTTGTCTCGAGCAGTGGTCCGCTACCTCATTGGCCACTCCCAGGAATTTCTCAGCTTTGACTGATCTGTTGTTCCAAAGGCAGAATGCCAAACTCCTAGTCCAAATCCGCCAGAATTATGGATCGCGGACCTCCAGGGTGATTTATATATCGAACTGCGCGATGTCCATTTTATTTAGTAGGACACAACAGTTCACTCTCTCCTTTGTCCAACACTGTACCACAAAGGACCCTGCCATTAGTTCCAGGGAGTTGATATGCAGCTGTTGCTCTTCCACAGACTATTGTCCTCCAGTGAAGGATGCCCCATATGAAGCTCCCAGCCGAACTTGCTGGCATTGGAAACTATTACGATATCCGGATAGACCCAGAAAATGTCATTCCACGCGCACATGTGCGCTAGCCACCAACGCATTTCCTCCTGGACCTCCTCCGTCAGTGAGAGCTGTTCACAATATTGTAGCTCCCTGTGGAGGTGGAAGGTCAGGAGCCTCTGAAGTGCCCTGTAATGCTTGTATGGACGACAATAAATGACCTACGATTCGGGCGATCTAGCGTAACAAGGTAATTGGGGTGGCCAAGGGGCACCTCAGTACTCTTTAAATCTTCACAATTTTACAAGATGGAAGACTGAGGGTTTTCTCTGTTAAATTGATCACAAACCCCAGAAAGGTAGGCTGTCTGGAAGGGGCAAGAAGGGACTTATTTACGTTTATGACAAACCCCAAGCTTTCCAGCAAGTGGATTGTCATCTGCAACTGCTTGGACAGTCTGCCCCAGCACTGATTGAGCAGAAGGAGATTGTCTAAATAAATAATCAGATGGAAGCCTTGGGCACAAAGAAATTTCATTGCTGGTTTGAGAGCCTTGGTAAAACACGAAGGGGTGGAAGAAAACCCAATAGGAATGGTTATGAATTTGTAAACTGGTTTTGCTAAAGGAATTGCAGGAATCTGCGATTAGCTGGGGAAATGGGGATTGTGAGATACGCATGTTTGAGATCGAGAGGCACGCATGTTTGAGATCGAGAGGCACCATTCAGTCCTGTGGCTGCAGCAAATCTCGCTACAGATAGATGCCTTCAATCTTGAAATGGTGGTAAATCAACCACCCATTGATTGATCACAGGTCGTTGACCGTCGTCCTGTTTATCCACAAGGAAAATATTGCTGTGGAAGCCCTTTGGGGGTAGGGTGAACCAGGCTATAGCATGTCAACACTTCTTGATCTATCAAGAAATCTGGTCCTCGGAAAAGATTATTGGACAAGGCAGGAGCTGCTTCACCGGGGAACCGTAGAACTCTATATGGCACACAAGTACTGTTTGAAGGACCCATGCATCTGAGGTTACCTTCTCCCATTTGTGAAGGAAACGTGCCAATCAAGCCCCCCCCCTCTCCCCCCACTCCAAGTTCTAGTTGGTAAGAAAGCAGAACACTCACCTGTTTGGGTTCTATAGAACTGGCCTCTTTTGGCTCTTTGTGCGCCACAACCTCTGTGCACTCCCTTGGAGGGGAAGAACTCCCCTGCCCCTGACTGGTTCTGACAATTGTTCCTGCTGTAGCCTTGGCCTTGGGGAATGAATGCCTTGAGTGTAGAACCGGCCGGTCAAGCGCCCCCTTCCTCGACAGACCCAGTAAAAGAAAATGGGTGAAAAATCTTTTTGATGGACGCTTGTGCCTTATCAAGTGACATAAAGGCTGAGACCAATTTCCCTAAGTTCTTTTATAAATGGTTCCCCCAAGAGGCCCCCCGGGCAAAAAAAAAAAAGAGTACAATTTAAGGCACTGTGTTACTGCCATAAAATTCTTGCGAAAAAAGGACCACAATACCTGCACCCTTTAATAGTATACTACATCCTAGGCCGCAAGTTGCAATCAGAAGGAAGGGCGCTGGTAAAAAAATCCCTAGAATACGGACTACTAGAATGGGGTCAAGGTCCTTTAGATACATGGCGGCAAAATTATGGAATAAGCTCCCTGAAACTCTAAGAGTGGAACAATGTGAAAACACATTTAGAAAAAAACTGAAAACCGTGCTCTTCTCATCTGCACTGTGATGCAAATAAAGACAGGCCCTTCTCCCCCATGTAATTTCTGGGAGGTGCTTACACCGAAGCTCTAGTAACTAGTCAATATAGCGCGGGGACACGCCGGTAGGCGTAACCAGGCGCTTTAGAAATGTATAAATAAATAAATGAATAAATAGTCCCCACCTCAGAGAAAGCCAAATCCCCCTATTTTGGGTCCACCTTGACCAGGAGGGTTCTTCCCCACTGTTTAGACAGCATACAATTTGCGTTCCCAAATAATACCACAGCACGTTGTGCCCATCCCGATAGGACCTCAGGTGGTACAGTTTACCAGATGCCTATGCATCCTCCGCGAGGTCCAAAATCTTAGTCAATGGTCCAATGACATCTAAAAGTTTGTCTTGGCAGAACCTCCAGGATTTATCAATGCCTAACTGGGATTGCGAAAATATACTTCGCCAAGGAGGTGGCCATTCGGCTGTCTATATCGGGTTAGAGCCACTTTCCCTGCCAATAAAGGCCGCAGACATTCTGCCCAATGACGGGCTTTTGCCTACTTCTCAAGGGACTTATAGAGGATGCCTGCCACGTACTTAGCCACCTGCGCAGATAAGGACCATTCTGCTGACCTAGGATGACTAGGATCATCCTGATCCAACACATCAGACTGACTCTCAGAGTTATCTCGGGTGGTAGATTGTCCGTGGCTGGGAAAAGGTGCCACGGCCTGGAAGGAAGGCCTCATCATTATAGTTTGCTTGAGAGTCTTCATCTCCCCAATCAGGAAATGCTGTGTCAAATGGTAAGTCAGACGTGGGTCCAATAGCACTCCTGAGTCTCGTTCAAAGCCGGGTAGGTCTGGCAAGGAACGCCCTCTTAAGGTGATTGAAAATACCCAAATGAACACCTTTGCGCTTGGCTGGACCATTGTCTGCCTGGTCAGGTGAGTTGAGTTTTTATTTTAGGGTGGGGGTACCTCCATACTAGGTGACATTGGGCCTGAGAAGGAGTATCCTTTCTAAAGGCACAATTGCTGATGCCACTGCCTGGTGGATCGATGCATCCACCACCTCACAAAATTCATCATCTAATGGGAGTACTGATATGGACTCCCTTTCCATAATTTTTCCCTCCATTGTAAGGGCAGGGTCACTGCAAACAGTTTAGGAGCACCTCAGAGGGGCTTCAGATGTGGTACTGGGCAATACCAGTGGTTATGGGCAAGTTAAAATGTGCAATTGGGGTTTCCCCTGGGGCAGAACGCCCTGTTTTGGGAGGAAAGTCTTAATATTGTTAAGCGCCTGAGCCGAGCGCCTAACGGCAATCAATAGCACTGTGCGTATGTCAGGAAATGAGGGGGGGAAAAGGAAATTTTTTGTCATACAGACCAGTCAGTGATAAAGGCGTGTTGCCGCTTATTAGAGAGAAATCCAGACTCTGCAGGGCATATTGGCTTCCAGGCATCCATGGGAAACTGGCTAGGCACAGGCTCTGCGCGGCAGGCATCTTATTCACAGTAACCGTAGATGGAAACGGGCCACCCGCAGAGCAGCAAGATGCACGTAGTGCGCTCCTTGGGAAAGGAGCGCCCTCTATGTCGAGACAAGGCCCTCTGCACTCACGCGGTCCCCGGGTCAAAGGAGTAGCCACGAATGGATCACTGAATCGTGTTCCCGCGGCAGGCATTCTGTGAGGCGGAGCAGTTCATGCTCGCGATCACAAGGCACATTACACTAAACAAACAAAATGGCAATATTACTTCAATTTATGAAGCATGAGAGAAGGGGCACTCATATTTTCGCAGAAGCAGGAAAGAACAAGCATTGGAATGGAATTAAATGGAAGTGAATTTATAAAGCGCATGGTTACCCGGGAGCGTCCCAGCGCTGTAGAGCAGAGATTATTGTGAAGGAAATACAGTGTTTAGGAGTCCTTACAATGCAATGGTCTCGGCATTATTAACCGCATGCGCGCTAGCGGGTTTTCCCGCTGCGCGCTGCGATTTTGAAAATCGCGCGTTATGTGACAAAGCCAGCTCGTCATGCGTGTAGCGTAGGTAACGCCCATGACGAGCTGGCTTTGTCATGCGCGTCGAAGGGGTTAAAGGTAGAGAGCTATTGGCATTGCTCATGACATTTTTTTTTTTTTTTTAAATCATTAAAAAATTGCATTGCCATTTATATTATTAAAGGTAGAGCTATTGGCATTGCTCATGAAATTTTTTTTTGTTTTGTTTTTAAATCATAAATAAATGGCATTATCATTTATAATGCCAATAGCTTAATCGCTCGCAAATGCGAGACTATTGCATTTGCACCCACACCCAGAGTAAGTAGTAGAGTGAGTAGTTGATAGTGAGTAGGAGAGAGTGATTAGTAAAGAGTGATTAGTAAAGAGAGTATTAGAGAGCGAGTAGTAAAAAGTGAAAGAGTGAGTATTAAAGAGTGAAAGAGTGAGTAGTAAAGTATTGGCATTGCTCATGACATTATTTTTATTTGTTTTTGTTTTTAAAACATAAATAAATGGCATTGTCATTTACAATGCCAATAGCTTAATCGCTCGCACATGCGAGACCTATTGCATTTGCACCCACACAGAGCCACACATACAAAGCCACACACACACACACACATACAGAGCCACCCACAGAGTCATTCACATAGAGCCACCCACACATAGAGCCACCCACACACAGAGCCACCCACACACAGAGCCACCCACACACAGAGCCACCCACACACAGAGCCACCCACACACAGAGCCACCCACACACAGAGCCACCCACACACAGAGCCACCCACACAGGGAGCCACCCACACAGGGAGCCACCCACACAGGGAGCCACCCACACAGGGAGCCACCCACACAGGGAGCCTCCCACACAGAGCCACCCACACAGAGCCACCTACCAAAAAAGCTACACACACAGACAGAGCCACCCACACAGAGCCACCTACCAAAAAAGCTACACACAGAGCGACAGAGCCCAACACACACACACAGAGCCCAACACACACACACAGAGCCCAACACACACACACACACACAGAGCCCAACACACACACACACACACAGAGCCACACACACACAGAGCCACACACACAGCCACACACACACACACAGCCACACACACACACAGAGCCACACACACACAGAGCCACACACACACACACACACACACACAGCCACACAGACACACACACAGCCACACAGACACACACAGAGCCACACACACACACACACACACACACACACACAGCCACACACACACACACACAGAGCCACACACACACAGAGCCACACACACACACACACACACACAGAGCCCCACACACACGCAGAGCCCCCCCAGACACACACAGAGCTACACACACACACACGCACACACACACAGGCCTCGGTCTTCATCATATCTCGGACATTTGTTAAGGCCGCTTCCAATAGGCCTGGGGACGTGTGGTTAATGAGTGTGGTTAATGAGTAGAATGGTGAGGTCAATTGGACCACAGAAGTCAACGCTGCACGTTGGAGGAGTTTCCTTATGCTAGCACCAATGGGAGCACCACAGCGTTATGGAATGCGAGTGCTTGGCTATACTTGACGTGAACTCATGAGAGAAGCGCTTTTGTGTCACACGCGAGTGAACAGAGCGCCGTACTGACCGCGTCTTGTGTCGCAGCGCTTAGAGGGGCGAGGCAGACAGAATAAGGAGAGGGGCGCTCTCGGGACAGGTTACATGGGCTCACTCTTACTAGTTATCTGTGGGCCCTCTACCGACTGCAAGGAGACCGGAGCATCTTCAGTTAATCTCTTCTGCTTTGTCCAGCGCTCGTATAAATAATTAACAATAACCCGAGCCTCTTCTGTAGATTAAACAATGCGTGTCTAGTGTTCACGCGCTTTGAGTGGCGTTCTAGCACTTCAGGTGTAACAGTGATGCTGATGGCCAGATGAAGAATAAAAGAGCCAGAGCCCTAGTCAGCTAGCATTGGTCACTGTAAAGCGCTGATCAGCTCCTCGAGCACAGAGAGCGCAGCATGGCATGCAGCTGCGATCAGGAGCAGTGATGGGAAAGGGCGGGAGCAGAGTAGCGGCGTCTGAGGGGGGGCCAGTGCTCAAGGTCACACGAGCAGGAATGCCCGATAAGGCGCTGGGAACAGCGGCAGCTGGGCCGGCATGGACGGAGAAGAAGCCGGCCCTGGAGAGCAGGGACTCCCTCCCACAACCCCCCTCCCTGATTTGAGGCAACCCCAGTACAAAAGGCACAACCCCCCTCCCCGCAACACGAGACACCCGCAAAGGCTCCCTGGCCCACCCCGCCCCGGACCCTAGCCCCGCGACCGCGGCCCGCCTCCCGCACCTCCTCAGGCAGCACACAGCAAGCGAGGGCCAGGACAGGGAGAGTGGAGCGGAACAGACCGGGCTACTCACCTCAATTCGGCAGTAGGCTCTCATGGCAAGGGGCGAGCGATATATGAAAGGACGAAACGCGCGACAACAGTACACCCAAGTGCACAGATGACCACATTTTGGACACCCTTCACTCCCTGCCCTGCTTCCTGGAGCGATGGGAGGTGGCTGTATAATGGCTTTCGAATAAATAATGCCCCGGACTTTCGATTTCCCTTTCATTATTTTATTCCCAACATGCACGCGAGTTTGGTAGTGCACTGTGTGCCTTCAACATAAGTACAGCAATAGCAACGCCTCCCCCCCCGCCCCCCCTCCCCGCCGCACGAGGCAGCACCAGCAGAGCCCGCAACAGCAGCGCCTCCCCACAACACGCGACAACCCGCAAAGGCTCCCTGGCCCGCCCCGGCCCCTAGCCCCGCGACCGCGGCCCGCCCCCGCACCTCTTTCAGGCAGCACACAGCAAGCGAGGACCAGGACAGGGAGAGGGGAGTGGAGGAGACCGGGCAACTCACCTCAACTCGAAAACCCGTAGCCCCGCGACTGCAGCCCGCCCCCGCACCTCTTTCAGGCAGCACACAGCAAGCGAGGACCCGGACAGGGAGAGGGGAGCGTAGGAGACCGGGCCACTCACCTCAACTCAAAAACAGCGTCGGGCAGCACCGCTCGTCGGGGTCCAGGAGGGGAGGATCTTTTCACGAGTGGTGCAGCAAAGTAGGTGAAACTAACGAAGGACTAAAACGGCCGGACCAATGGGAGAAAGGTTTGATAGGACTGAGTAACAAGCCCCGTCCTTTTCAAACTGGGGGGCGTAGTTTTAGCAGTTGAGTGATGGATGACGTCACGGCGAGAAAACTGCAAAAAAACACGCCCCCGAATCGGAAAAAGACGGGGCTTGAACAGAGTGACGCCCCTCTCCTCTAATGGCTGGCCTCCGTTTAGGAAGCCAGCCAATGGAGAAGAGGGGCGGGTTCAAGCCCACATACTGGTAAACATTAAATGTCTGACCGAGACTGCGCAAGCGCAGCCTACGGTCCTCGACCTAAAAAGGAAGAAGCAGGTGGAGTTACTTAATATGAGGACAAGAGAGACTGTTCATTGGTTGAAGTTTTGTATTTCCCTTTCCCAGGGTGTTATCGGGAAGGTAGTTTGTTCATATACCATGAAGTGCTGCAGCATGGAACTAAAAGAAAGTAGAGCATACTCAACAGCTGATCAGGCTAGTTCACTTGAGATATCAAAGGGCCAAGCAACTCAAAATGGCTGTGTTCAAATTGTATCAGTTGACATATCTATTAGTGACTGGGAATGTGATATACAACCACCATTGAAATGTCCCAGAAATTTCGAGGCTGTTATCAGAGAATCCGATAATATTCTTAGAAAAACCTGGCCAGAACTTACAAAGCCCTGTAAAAAATCCCTCAAACGTGGTAAAACCTTAGCTCCACCTGAGGCAGGCATAAAGGGAAGATCACATGTTAAAACTCAATCTATTAACCACCCGAATGAACTCAGGAAGTTAACTACTTTAGTGGAAGATCATTAAATTAACACCTTGTGAATGTGAGGATGGATAGATACGATAGTTCATCCCGTAAGCAAGAGGGGCCAGGTGGAACCACTAGCAATGAGGTCATAATTACTCCGTCCAGACAGCCAACCCCTTGATTGTCAAGCAGACCATAGAGACTTATTGTAAAGTGCTTCAAACAAAGATAGGTTCAAGGACTTCGGTACAACCTATAAGTACACCTCAGCATTCTACTCTATCTGATCCAAATTGAGCCAGTTCTGAAAAAGACATCAATCAGCGTACCATAGTACTATCTATCCAAATAACAACCACCTCAATCTGCGCCCGCCCCAAAACATAAACTTGCCTGATTCGGTTTGTCTGGACTTACCTTCAGTTACCCCCTATACAGTAGTCTTGGCTAATGTACCAAATTACCGGCTAGGGAAACCGAATCTTTGGATGCTTTGAGAAATAAAGCTTTGCATTGGTTAGGTATTAAAACAGGGTTAACCGAGGTCTCTTTTTATAGAGTTTAAAATGGCCAAAAGAGTAAGTTGGATTGGCAGAGATCGTAAAGTCCTACAAGGTGATTGTGTGGTACTGACCTTTAAAACCCCACACTATTTTTAGTAGAGCGGGAAATTACTTAGTTTCAACCCACGGTATTAATCTGCTGCCGCTATTTCTATCAGCCTTCACTTAACCTAGGTGGAAGAACGTACAGTAGGGACATATATTTGACTGTGGCCATTACATATAAAATGCTCCAGTTAATAACCGATTTGACACTTGAAAAGGTAGACTGACTAAATACGTCCGGTATAACTGGCGCTCTCTTAAAGTTCGACAGCCCCTACATATCCCTAGATATACCACCTCTTGTCTTTGAGACTGGGATAAATCTAGACACAGGAACAACTCCACACTCTTCAACAAGGCCTCCATATGCCTTTCATACAGGTCTCAATACTTCACTATCTAGTTCTAGTATAACAGTCAGCCAAGATAAGGGCACAGTCTCTGAGCCCCCACTTACAACTACAGGTCAAATTGATAAGACAAATGAAATTAACAATAATGCTAACAGCAGGCAAGATCATTGCTGTGCACTATTTTGGAATGTGGCAGGCCTACGGACGAAGCTCACCAATCCCCTATGGTGGAGTTTTATAAGAAATGTAACATTCTCTGCTTTCAAGAAACCTGGGCAGAGGATATTAGGCATATAAACAGTTATAAGACCTTCCATACTGCTGCGGTACCGTCTGCACATGGGAGACCTAAAGGTGGGCCATGTACGTATGCATCAATTTATGTGAATGTTATCAAGATGACATTAACTATCTGAAACCTATTATCAAGTCGTTACTATCCATAGTGATAAATTTCATTGTATATTAGTGATAAATTATTATATTAATGCTCCGCTTGATCAAATTGTGGGGTTTTCGAAAAATTAAGCAATGCTCTTAATAATTTAATTAATGATAGTGAAAAAGATGTGTTTGTCCTATGGAGTGTGGATTTTAACACTGCACCTTGTCCGTTTAAAGGGGGAGAAACCTGTGGAATATTACCTGATGATGATGGTACATACACTCATTTTCCGTACTCAAATTATGGGGATTACTTAAATGAGATTTTGTTTACTTTTGATTTAGGCTTTGCTAATGATCTATGCATTTCATCAGTACCCTTTAGTTACAAGTTCATTGGGAGAGGGATGAATTTGATCATTGATTACATAATCATAACTAACACTCTACAAGATTAAAAGGTTTTAAAACACATAAGAATGTGCTAAGTGACCATTTTCCGCTGAGTGTTACTTTCCTACTCCCTAGTAACATGATACATAGTAAGGGTAAGCCAGCACATTTGGTTCAGGATATAACCTTGAATAAAATCAATAGCTACTCCCTATGTTGGTCTAAGGTGGACCCGTCCGAATTCACAAAGAAAGTATTGGTCAACTGTCAAATATCTTTCTTATCCTGTTTTGAGGAGACTACTTTGCATGTTTAGATTCTAGATTCCTTTGCACGGATTACCAGAGAAATACAAAACTCTTTAATGGTGGAGAACAAAAAAGAATATAAGAAAAATCAAAGGTGGTTTGATTCTAGATGTACAAAAGCCTATACAAAATTGAAACATGCCCTACACAAACCATCAAGAAAGAGCCAAGAAATAAACATGATTTGAGGGGAATATAAACAGGCCCTGAAAGACCGTAAAGCTGAATTGAGAGAAGAACCATGCTCAGCTTTGCATGAATTGCAAAAACACACAGTGCCCACACCAAAATTACTCATTCAATATTCTAGAAGGGTAAGAAACCAGTTTATTGTAACCACCCTTAGACAGCATTACTCAGTGTCTATCATTTTATGCTTTTTTTTCAAATTTTCAAAAAATCATAACCGAATAAAGGACTACGTATTAGAATATTACAAGACTAAATACACTTTGTACATACATCAAAAAACAAACATTATTTACACACTAAAAACGTTTCTGCATCAAACATTACGAAAAATTATAATTACATCACAACCAACAAATATTACAATAAAAAACATGAAGAAAAATGATTTCCAGGGGGGTATAAGCAACTTAATAGCTTGTAAACGCTTAAATACTGGACCAGCCGGTCCTAGTGTCGTGAAGTTGACAATTTATTCCACCCAAGAAAGACTGCCGACGCGTTTCAAGAACCAGGCCCAAAGTCACTGGTCTATCATCAGGGCTGTTTATTCTTTGTATCAAAATTGTTTTAAAGAGGGGCGTGATGGTTAATCTTCTTGTGGTCCAACTCGCTAGTTATTGTGGCCAGACAGAGATGTCTTATTTTTTGTGAACTGCCGTAGCACGGCGAATTTTGCTTGTACGACGTCGAGTCTGCTTTCTTTCAATAAAGAAAGCAGACTCGAGTGCGGGCGTGCTGTGGCAGAGGAGCAGGACGGTGACTGCGGTTTCTCCCTTTAAATCTTTAAGAACAAGATACTTCAGTAAGAATTACACCTTGATGGTGACGTCGTACAAGCAAAGTTCGCCGTGCTACGGCAGTTCACAAAAAATAAGACATCTCTGTCTGGCCACCACAATAACTAGCGAGTTGGGCCACAAGAAGATTAACCAGCACGCCCCTCTTTAAAACAATTTTGATACAAAGAATAAACAGCCCTGATGATAGACCAGTGACTTTGGGCCTGGTTCTTGAAATGCGTCGGCAGTCTTTCTTGGGTGGAATAAATTGTCAACTTCACAACACTAGGACCGGCTGGTCCAGTATTTAAGCGTTTACAAGCTATTAAGTTGCTTATACCCCCCTGGGAATCATTTTTCTTCATGTTTTTTATTGTAATATTTGTTGGTTGTGATGTAATTATAATTTTTTGTAATGTTTGATGCAGAAACGTTTCTTAGTGTGTAAATAATGTTTGTTTTTTGATGTATGTACAAAGTGTATTTAGTCTTGTAAATATTCCAATACGTAGTCCTTTATTCTGTTATGATATTTTGAAAATTTGAAAAAAAAGCATAAAATGATAGACACTGAGTAATGCTGTCTAAGGGTGGTTACAATAAACTGGTTTCTTACCCTTCTAGAATATTGAATGAGTAATTGTGGTGTGGGCACTGTGTGTTTTTGCAATTTAAATATAAGGTCTAGCCCCCACTACGTGTTTATGGACCTATCCCCTTTCGGTTCTCAGCTTTGCATGAAGCCACATTAGTTAGAGATAACACAGCTTTTTGGGTGGTTGCAAATGCCTCATTCCTTATGGCCCAAGACAAACCTACCATAGTGATTGCTATAGACGAGGATCAATGGGTGGAACATTATTCAACCATATACACTAACATACCAGACGAGATTATCATGGATGTCCAACAGTTGACGCAAGGAAAACCCCCTTAAGGAGTTTTCCTATAGACCTTTACTTCACCCTAGAAGAGGTCAATCGTGCATTCTATGCTAGTAAGGGAAGGAAAGCAACTGGTCCAAACAGGGTTCCTGTCGATCTTTTTAAATGTAACCGATCTCTGAGGCCTCTTTTAGCCCAGGTAATTGCAGCTTGCTGTTCGTCTGGTTTCATTATGACATGGTCAGAATCAATATTGGTCCAGATATTTTAAAAAAGGCGAGCGCCAGAACCCTGCGTGTTACCTGCCATCATCCCTGCTAGATTCCTTGGTTAAGGTGGTGGGATGCATAATACTCAATAGACTGAAGACAATAAACTTTTATCTGAGTTGCAATTCAGTTTTCGGCAGGGCCTAGGTACAGTGGAGCAGGGATTAAATCTAAATATCTTACTGGGTAAATATACACTGGCTAAACAGGGCATTTGTAGTATAACTGCAGCCTTCAACAGCGTAGTACACAACAAATTATGGAAGATATTAGCCGATTTGGGTGTGGGAGCCTCACTTGTAAATTTTTTGAGACAGCTTTACTGTGAGTCGAAAGCAAGGGTCCGCTATGGGGCTAGGGGCGAATGCAGGGCATCGTTCCAAGTGGGGAGGGGGGTTAAATAGGGCTGTGTCCTGGCACCTTGTTTTACTTATACTTTACACTAATGGACTAGGTCAAGCCTTAGTGGATCAGTGCCAGGACCTGCTGCAAATTGATAATCACTGTATACCGGCCCTTCTGTATGCGGATGATAAAGTACTGATGGCCCGTACACAACTGGGCTCCATAGGGTGCTGACAAGTTTTACTGTGTATATGCAAAACCTGGGTCTTTCAAAAACCTTTATAATGGCGTGTGGGAGAGGCAGCACAAATTGATAAGAAAAAGGTTACATTTACCAAGATATTGCCTTATTTAGGTATTCTCTTTGACCAGGAGACATGGTCCCAGGCAGTTAAAGCTAGAAAGCTATAATTTTTTGAGCTACGGCCGCCCTAGCTAACTTCCCAAGGAAATTGGGTAGAAGACCCCCTGTAGAATTGCTACACATATATCAGGCAAAATGTGTTACGACTGCCATATACTGTGCTGGATTGTGGAGCTATTGTGACCCCCAGCCCCTACAGTTGGTCGAGAATGCTTTTTTAAGATTTTTGTTGGCTGTCCCAAGCAGTACCTCTAACAGTACAAGGAATACTCCCTCATGACCTAAATGATATTACTTTCAATGTCAAAATACATTTCAACTATGGGCTACTCAACCAAGAAATCAATAACATATCACAACATATTTATTTTGACCTTTTTTTTATTTTTACTCTGTTGATCTTCATTTATCTTTGTTCATTTTCAACACTTATCAAAAATACATATTTCTATAATTTACAATTGTCTCTATTACAAACTTATTTTCCACAATTAGTCTATTCACACCCAGGCAGAGAACAACCCACACATACATACATGTACATTACATCCATATCCCATCCACAACTCTACAAAGCTATCCCAATTTCCACGTTTAGTTGGTTTTAGTCTCTATGACCCTATACAGGGCTGCTGCTAAAGAGTTGGCTTGTAAAAGGACTTGGTCAAAAACTTTTATTATGACGTGTGGGAGAGGCAGCACAAAATGTAGAAAAATCTATATAGATAAGAAAAAGGTAACATTTACCAAGATATAGCCTTATTTAGGTATTCTCTTTGACCAGAAGGGGACATGGTCCCAGGCAGTTAAAGTTAGGAAGCTATCATTTTTTAAAGCTACGGCCGCCCTAGCTAACTTCCCAAGGAAATTGGGTAGAAGACCCCCTGTAGAATTGCTACACATATATCAGGCAAAATGTGTTACTACTGCCATATACGGTGCTGGATTGTGGAGCTATTGTGACCATAAGCCCCTACAGTTGGTCGAGAATGCCTTTTTAAGAATTTTGTTGGCTGTCCCATGCAGTACCTCTTCCTATATGTCACTCGGAATTGGGGCTATCGTATATATCGGACTTAATAAAAATCCAACAGGTCCTTTTGTGGCATAGGATTTGGACTTTTACAAAAACTACTTTTAACCAAGATATTATAAAAGGTAGTCTTAAGCTTAAGCAGGTTTTTAATATCCCATGGTTAAAATATATAAAAGATTTTATGAATGACCTTGGGCATCCAGGATTATATGAAGATCCTGGTTCTATAACTTTTGTTACCAGAAGAGATTTTAAAAGAAATGTATGACATTGATGGAGGCAAATAGATTTTCTGTAGAAATTATGAAACCAACAGCACAGTCCAACCAACTGATATCAACCACTTACAGTATCCAGCCCTACCTTAACAACATTTTAGGTGGTCATGAAAGATTTGTACTGACCCGCTTTAGACTTGGGATATACCATTGATTAATACGATTTCCCACTATAAATGATTGGTCTAAAATCTCGAGCAACTGCTCATGTGATATCTCGGCAATCATCCGTGCATGTACTTTTATTTTATAAATGTTATGTAATGCAAAGCAGGAAGTGGATTTTACTAATAATAAGGCTACTCGATCTGAAACAATGTCGTCCTGCATTTTTATTGTTGCAACTCCAAGACAATGAACATTTTACGAGGTCAACAGTATCTTTCTTAAAAAATGTTATCAAATGTAGGAAAACTATTTTAATATGAAATTTATGAATACTTTGGAAAGAAGTTGTAGTAATAGAATGATTTTTAAATTGTTTTGGACTATGAGATTATCATGTGATTTTATTGTACAAGCTTTTATGATTTTATTTTAAGAAATTGAATAAAGTCTTATTGAATTCTTTAGTAAATTCGAATGGTTGTAGGTTAAAATAATAAGCAATAGCAAAAAGACCCACATTGACTTCACTTTGGACCTAAAAAGTGCATGTGAATTTAGGGGCAATACTATGCATTTGTCAATAGTTGCCGTTTATATATGGTAGTTCCCTTGTAAACAGAAAAGGAGTACAGTATTATAATGTATCCAACCAAGGTGTCAAATTCATATCCCTGGGGTTAGGGAACTATTTTTGCATGTTAGCCACCAGGCATACAACAAATTTCTAGACACAGAAAACATTAACCAGTGCTTGGTATAACATTTTAGGATTCTGACCGCCTTCTTTAGTTGCCTCAGGAAAAGGGTGCGACAGATTGTAATCAGCCAAGTTTGTCTAATGGCAATATATTTGGGGGGAAAACTGAAAATGATCCAAGGATTCAAGATTGGACAGGCTTAAAGGAAAAATTGTGGGAGCTAGTACTTCACACTCATCTACTACTGGGCTCATTCAGTAGTAAAATGGCATATCTGAACTGTAAGTACAGATATCTGGCCTCGGGTAGTTCTATGCAATTTAGGAAATCCTCACAGTTCATTCTGTCCTTTAAGTCCAGAAATCTGTCAGGTAACTCACCGGCTTTAGTGTGGCATAACCAACAATTCTTTATATGACCCCAGTATATCGCTTTTAGAATCGTTAATGTTTTTTTCTGTATCGCTTCAGAATTGGTCCATAATTCAGGCATCCCCAGACTAAATAGCCACTTCTTTTTTTTTTTTTTTTTTTTTTTTTTATTGTAAGACATGAGTTCTGCAATAAAAAGGCAAAAGATTTACACTGCGTCACGCCAACAACCCGGAGGCAGGCCGCTATCAGGTGTACATGCTCAAGAAACAGCGAAATAGGCCAGGATTCAGGACCTGTCCGGGTTTAGTATTTTCATAAATACACACAATATAGTAAAAGCATGAAATTGAGCAGTGTAACATCCGCACGTAAGTGGTCTTACTTTTCTCACAGTGATGTAGACATGCAGGTGAATTAGAAAGCAACTAAGCCGCCTCAGTACGATCAGCGGTCAGCAACCCGCTGCTGCGGCAGGTGGAAAGAATACATCTAACAGCACTGTTTACTTCCAATGTAACCCACTAACAAGCAGAAAACGAAAACAACAAACTTCGGTGCAGTATATAAAGACAACTACTCAACATACCATCCATTCATGGGGCTGCGCAGATCTATGCTGGAACACCATGAGCACAAGGCAAGCCATATTTAGAGTGGGGGTGCGGAGACCTCCACACTGTCACGCGTAGGCGGAGGGGGTGGGAGAAGGGGAATGGGGGGGGGGAGGAGGGGGAGGATGCTGAGTGGGACTGTCCACCAAGTTTAGAGGCCAAAGTAGGGACAGCGGGGGCAGGGCCAGTGTCCCATGCGGGATCAGTGGGGCAGCAGGTTCAAATCGTGTGTAAGTGCGGGGCAGGTCCACACCAGCGCAGGTTCTCTGAGCAGTGATCATTCCATCACACAAGGAACACAGTCAGCCCATATCATCCGAAACACCCGCATCAGGTGACCCTCCCGAGGTGTCTGAGCCCTCCCGCTTTCTAGCCCATTGTATGAACGGGTCCCAGATATCAGTGGGTCTGGAAGCGGTGGGCATTGTCTCCCAGTAGTGTGTCAGTTGAGCATGACCGTATGTCACATCCCTGATCCACCCCACGAACGAGGGAAGAGCCCTCCTGCCCCAATGCAGTGCGACCTGCCTCTTGGCATAGAGAAGTAGTAGCGCATGCAGTTTTCTGTCGCAGGGTTCAGTTTCCTTAACATAGCCCAACAAGCCCAGGAGCGGTGTCGGTGTATCATTTCTATGTATGATTTGGTTAATGGCTGTAAAGACCTCCGACCAGTATGTGTCCAGTTTGGGGCAGCTCCAAGCCACGTGGAGAAAGGACGCATCTTCCCCTCCACATTTCCAGCAGGAGGCATCCGCACGGATGCCCATGCGGTGTAACAGTGTCGGCGTGCGATAATATCTGTGTAGAAACTTGAAGTGGATGAGCCGCAGTCGATAGTTCGGAGACAGTGCCGTGAGTTGCCTACAGCAGTACTCCCATACGTCATCCGTGAAAGGGTCCGCCAGGTCTGCAGCCCAAGCCTGCCTGGCCGTGGCCACTGTTAGCGGGGTCTGCTCCTGCATGCAGTTATACAGTCTCGATACCAGCTTTTTGGGGGAGGGCCGTGACAACAAATTTTGAAGAGCGTTCAGAGTGCATGGCTCCTCCGGGAAGTGGGGCCCCATCTTTTTGCAGGATTCCCGAAGGGAATGGTATAACAACGCGTCTGCAAAAGAGTCAGGTTGGGCACCATCGCTCGCGCTCATCTCGACAAACGTACCGCCAGGGTATATATCAGCAAAGGTGTGCAGTCTTTCCCCTCTGATCAGAAGCACATCACCCCTGGCGGTCAAGCAAGGCAGCATCGGGTTTCCCCGCAGGGGGACGGCCGGTGCGTAGAGCAAGGGGAGTCCCGCAGTTTTCTGAAGTTCACGCCAGGCCCAGCGAACCATCTCTACGGTATCAATCTCCTTCGACGGGCATGAAACCTTCCCGTATAGCGCCACACGCAGCGGTAATGGGGCCGCTACAGCCAGTTCCACTGCAACGTGCGGTTGGTAAGGAGTAGGGAAGGCCCAGAAGTGCAGAAACTGCGCTTGTGCACAGAGGGAGTAAAGCTTCATATCTGGAGCCCCGAGGCCCCCTTGGCGGAGCGGTAGTGTGAGCAGGTCCCAGGACACTCTCGCCTGTCCACCAGCCCACACCAACTTCAACAACAGCGAGCGGACCCGAGCGTGAAAGTGTGCTGTCATCGGCAGCGGGACGTTCACGAACAGATACAAGAATTTGGGGAGAACCACCATTTTCGCTAGAGCTATCCTTGCGACCAGAGATAGCGGCAGCTTGTTCCAAACCTCGACTTTCCCTTCCAGCCAGTCCACCGCTCTTCCGAAATTGAGCGACCACAGCTCCTGCATATCTCGACTGACCCAAACACCCAAATATTTAACAGCGTCCGTCTCCCACTTCAGCGGGTAGTCCGGTGCCGGGCGACAGGTCTCCTCCGTCAATGGGAAGGCAACAGATTTAGACCAGTTTATCGATACTCCCGCCAGGCCCTCAAACCTCACAAATTCTCGGAGCAGCGGGTTCATGTTATCCTTGGGATTGGTGACATATAAGGTGACATCGTCCGCATACAACGAGATCAGTAAGCTCCGCGAGCTGAATCCGATGCCCCGTTCAGTGTGATGTTGCCGTATTCGAGCCGCAAGCGGCTCCATCGCAATGGCGAAGAGGAGAGGGGACAGAGGACATCCCTGTCTAGTCCCTCTGGAAATACCAAATGGCTTGGATACAAGTCCATTGACACTCACCCTAGCTCTAGGTGTCGTGTATAGCAGTTTGATCAGGGTCATGAAATTCTGACTGAATCCCATCCTCTCCAAAATCCTGAATAGGTAAGGCCACTCTAAGGAGTCGAAAGCCTTGGTGGCGTCTAGAAACACCACCGCCGCCTGCACAGACGGGTGTAAGTAGTGAAGGACAGAGAAAATGGTTCTGAGGTTATGTGACGTCGCGCGGCCAGGGATAAACCCCGATTGGTCAGGGAGTGCAATCATCGGTAACATTGGTTGCAATCTATCAGCGATGATCTTTGCATAAATTTTAGCCTCCACATTGATCAGAGAGAGGGGTCTATAGGAATCCAGGCGCAGCTCGTCTTTGTCAGGTTTTAAGAGCGTAATTATTAAGGCTTCACGCATGGAGTCTGGTAGGGAGTTCAATTCAAGGGCTTCGACAAACACAGAGTGTAGTCTCGGCGCTAGTTCATCTACATAAGTTTTATAGAAGGATGTTGTCAGGCCGTCAGGGCCAGGGGCTTTGTTGGCCGGCATGCTCTTAATCACCTGAGTGATATCTTGGACAGTTACAGGAAGGTCCATATACTGTCTGTGGTTGTTATTAAACCAGACGAGGGCAATGGAGTCGAGAAAGCCCTGTAAGGAGGCCGGGGCAGCGGGTTGTTTGGAGGTGTAGAGGGATGCGTAGAAGTCAGCGAAAGCGCCCAACACCGCCTCCTGGCCAACCGCAAGGGTCCCCTCCCTGTCATAAATGGTGTGAATGTAGTTAGACTGCGTTCGAGGAGCTATCAACCTAGCAAGGGTTCTACTCGGCCTATCTCCCTCCCCATATCTGCGCGCCTCAGCCTGCTTTCCCAGGAATCGGACCTCCCGTTCTGCCTCCTCAGTAAAGGCTAACAGCTTGGTTTTTAGAGTCCCAGCAGTTTCTAAGGACGGGTCAGTGCTAAAGGCAGTATCTAGGTCTCTCAGCTCTCCCTCTAGTTTAGCCATCGTGCCCCTGATGGCGCGCAATACGCCCGCCTGTCGCGCAATGCACTGGCCTCTGATCACAGCCTTAAAGGCGTCCCATTCAATGGCCTTAGTGGAGACTGACCCAGCATTATCAGCAAAATATTGAATGATATCCTCCCTGATCTCCTCAACAAACACTGGGTCCGTGAGCGCGTGTGGTGGAAGGCGCCATGTGAACGCCCTGTGAATAGTGTCTGGTGGGTGCAGCTCCAACATACACGGGGCATGGTCCGACAGTGACCTAGCTAGGATATCAACACTCGACACCCACGTTGCAACCTCAGGAGACACTAGCCAGAAGTCCAGCCTAGACCAAGCAGCTTTGTGGCAAGTATAGCAGGTCCCCACTTTGACATCTGGATGTCTAGCTCTCCACACATCCGAAAGTCTTCCCTCACTCATCACATCCAACACTGCTTGACGGGCTTTAGCATGCAGTGGTCTGCTCACACCCCTGCGATCCATGTCATCATTCAGCACAATATTGAAATCACCACCCAACACAACAGATTGGCAGTCTAGTAACGCAATCTCCGCCCAAACACCTCGGAAAAATTCGGGATCGTCTACATTCGGACCATAAATCGCAGCCAGCACAATAGGCCGCCCTTGCAACGAACCATGCAGTATAACATATCTACCCTCCACATCCTGCACGCGAGCGTGTTCCCGCCAATCCAATCCTCTGCGTATAAGTACAGCCACACCCCTCGCATAGTTAGAATAAATGGCAGAGTATACATGCGCCCATCGGGAGTTTTTCAATCTTGGTGATGGGGTCGTATTAAGATGAGTTTCCTGCAAGAAACAAATATCCACCTTGTGCCTTGACAGTATACCATGCATCAGGCGGGCTTTCTTGTAGTCACCAAGGCCTCTAATGTTCCAAGTCCAGAGCTTAATCCCCCCCATCTAGTAGACGATGTATAGTCCGATATATCTCCCAATGTCCCCATCTCCCAGAGACACAAGGCCGCCCACTCACCATGACCAGCAATCCAATGTGCAAACAGACAGTACTAGGTAAAAATACAGTGCACCTTATTAGAACTAGAACTCGCAACTTCATAAACACCCCCCTCCACCCTCCACCCTCAGCAACCCCCCAATCAGGTCGTGACATACCCCAAAAATCGGCACGCAGTGCATGCAAAAACCCCAACATCAGAAACAATGGGAGGCACCCCATGAGGCGTGGCGCGCCCAGCGTACACCCCCGTGTGATCGGGGTGGCTACACTCAAATTGGAATTCTCCTGGGTCCTGGCAGTGCCCCCACTCCAGGGTCTGCAAAACCCATATGCAACTACAATCTCAAAGAGCACATGCAGTCAGCCGCCTCAGCATGGCATCCGTGGCGTCTACAGAGACTCATCCCCACTTACTAATTCAGATGTAACAACTATGGACACAAGGAGTATCCAAACGTCCACAGGGGGCACGAATGGGGGTTGAGGTGCAGTCACACAAAGTCACAGCGGCAGCCCCCTCAGTCATTGTCACTAAGGTGGTCCGAAGCCTCCTCAAGTCGTGGCGATTTCCTTCTGGCCCCCGCACAGATATGCTTGGCAAACTTGAGCGCAGATTTGGCGTCCGTAAAGAAATGTGAAGTGTTGTCATGCTGTACCTTCAATTTCGCCGGATAGAGCAGAGAGTAGGGCACTCCAGCCTGTAGCAGCATCTTCTTCGCCGGCTGGAACTCCTTGCGTGCCGCTTGTACCAGGGGGGTAAAGTCCGGGTAGAAGGAGATATTGTTCCCTTGATGTGTGATCCTGCCCTTCTCTCTCGCCAAGCGCAGGATGAGATCTCTATCCTGGTAATTGAGCAATTTAGCCAGGATAGGGCGAGGTGGGGCACCCGGCTGAGGTTTCTTTCCAAGCGATCTGTGCGCCCTCTCAACCGTGAAGACTGAGGACAAGTGTGGGTCGAATAGTTCATGTAGGAGGTCCGTCACATACGTTTCCATTTTGCTAATGTTGGTCGTCTCCGGAATACCCGTAATGCGGACGTTGGACCTCCTGGAGCGTGCTTCCAAGTCATCAGCCTTGGCGCGAAGGTTACCTATTTCCTGTTCCAGGGAAGTAATGTGTTGCTTGGCCTGCTGTTGGAATTCGCAGCATTCAGTTTGCCCGTTTTCTAGGCAGTCCAGTCTGGTTTCGTGGGCGTCCACTTTAGTTTTCACAGAGTCTAGCTGTGATGACATGGTATCTAGCTTTGCGTCGATACTCTTTAAGCTGGACCGCACCTCTACGATAAGCGCCCCAAAGTCTATGTCCGAAGGTGCGCCATGCGATGACGACTCGCCGCCATCCATCTCAGCCGCATGGGTTTTCGGAGGTCGTTTGCTGTCAAAGTTGATTTTGGGTTGCCTGGCTTCGTTTTTTCCCATCTCCGAAGCTTGGAATATGCCTTTAGCGCCACGTAGGAGTAGCGCCGCTGTGCGCCCCACCGCCGACCCGTCGTGCAGTAGCTCGTAGCACGACAAAGCGAGGCGAGCTAATCCGAGGGAAAGTTATGCATCGGCCAATTAGTAAGTATGAATGGCGAGGCTGACCAGCGGCTCTTAGGATCTGCAGCGCGCAAATCAGGGCAGCACCAAGTCACAAAATGGCGGGCGTCGGAATCCCACTAGCAAAACCTCATGTCATCATCGGTATCAGAGGTTTGATCCAAACCCCAGGAATCCAGCTGGTCAAGGCAAGAAAGGTGCAAGTGGTTTTCTGTGTTCAGTCACCGACAGCCGTCGACCTGGTGCAGCACAGAGGCGCAGCGGGGAGATACCAGATCAGTTCCCGCCTCGCCGCAGGGTCGCCCCGCTCTGTCCCCCAATCCGCCAAGAAGCAGAGCGTCCGCAGACACCACCTCGCAGCCGAGACCCGGGGGGCTCCCCACAGTCCACCGCCACCCCAGGCTAACGGTCGGGCGATGTGCGGCGCCCCGACGGGTTTCCCAGACAGGGTGAAAGCGCCGACTCCCCTCCGCAAGGTGCAGCGCTGTAACAGCTATATCCTTCTTAAGGACTACCGGGGCTCACCGGTATCAGAGTCGGCGGTGTCCTCGCTGCAGGTGGTGGCGCACGGCACCGCTCGCCGGCTCTCCGGGGGCCTCCGAAGCCGCGGTCTGTAGTGCCGCGCAATGCCCAGAGTCAGGCACTTCCGGCGAGGATCAGAGCGGGCGCACAGGTCGGCAAATGTCCAGGCGGCTGCCGCTCCTCAGGATCGTCAGCTATGTGCCCCAAACTGCAGTCGAAGGATCCCCAGGGAGTCCGACAGCGACCCTCGGAGTAGTTCGGGTCCGCAGGTACCAGGAGAAGGATAAATTCAGGATTAATTATTGTAGCCGGCGGAGCTCACTCACAGAGCGGCCATTTCGCTGCTCGGCTAGCCACGCCCCCCACTAAATAGCCACTTCTTAACATACTTAAACCAAGATATTTTTCCTTTGTGATCTAATGCAGTAATCTCGGCAACCGATTCTCGTAGGGAGTGTGGCGAGTCTTTGGCCCATGCTCTAATCCAAAAAGCAAAGGGCCTAAATGTAGCCACATAAGCTATGTTTTCAGGCCGAGAACCAGGCAAATAAGGGGTTAGGGGTGCATTACAAGGAAGTGCAAGCACCGATCTCATAAACCTTTTCTCTTTTCTTTCAATGTGCCCTATGGTATTCAAACCCCATAGTTCGGCAGCATACACGGCTGCTGCAATATCTTTTGCTCTGTAGATTTCAATTACCAGTCGTACAGGCCTAAAATTTTAGGTCTTCAGTTTTTGGATATAGCACAGCTCACATGCTGTAATGTCACCCGGCTATATATGGAGACCATGGTAGAGTGTTAGTGAGCCTGAACCCCAAATATTCAAATTGTTTCACTTGCTCCAACTATATGTTGCCAAATTTAATATTGCCTTTGAAGTACCTATAAGGGTTAAAAGTCATGAATTTAGTTTTAGCAACATTTACTTTTAACCCAAATTCCTCACTGGAGAGTAAAAACTGATTCAGTACATTCTGTAACCCATGGGGATATTGAAATTAATAAGATATCGTCAGCAAATAGCATTGATGATATCTTCCGTCCAGCAATCATGGGAGGATCACCAGTGCAATGCCAATGATTCTATCATCCAATTAATGTATAGGGTGAGCAGAGTTGGTGCCAAAACACATCCTTGGCGGACTCCCCTGTCCACCCTAATGCATTTGGTTAGTTAGCCTTTTCCCCCCATCTTATTTGGACATAATTGTTAGAATGGAGCCTTATTATGATATGCATTAGGTTTTGGGGAACCCCCATTCGCTCTAGGGCTGTCCACATTTTCCCTCAAGGCATAAGGTCAAAGGTTACAGTCAATGCACAAAAGTCCCATCTTCAATCCTCACAACTGCAACCATATCTGGGAGCAACGCTAAACACTCACTCAGCTCTAGCCTCTCCCAATGCAGCTAGAATTCAAAACTTTCAAACTTTATTACTACAGTTTGAAAACAACCAATACCTATCAGTCAAAACTTTCATACAACTATTAAGGATGATGGTATCATGCATTGCAATAGTGCCTCTCGCAAGATTACACATCCGTCCTCTACCGGAATGCTTAGCATATCAATGGAATCAATCACAGGGTCGATTAACAGATCTAGTGTTGGTAGACAGCCGCACTCCTTGATCTCTGCAGTGGTGGAACACACAACACCTATCAAAAGGGCAGCCCTTCATCAACGCTATTCCAGAAGTCGTACTGACTGCGGATGCATCTCTCACAGGTTGGGGTGCCCATCTCTAACAATTCAGGGTTTATGTGACACCAAACACACGAGTCTCTACATCAGTCACTTGGAGCTTCTAGCTGTTTATCTAGCACTAAAAGCTTTCCAACCTCACCTCATAAGGAAAGTTGTCCTAGTCCGGACAGACAATTTGACAGCAATGTACTATGTACAAAAACAGAGTGGGGGACACTCTACAATTTCCACGCCTCTCTCAGACTATTTGGCATTGGGCAATACATCACAAAATTCCTCTTCTGGCAGAACACCTTCCAAGCATGCACAACCAATTTGCCTACCTCCTCAGCAGGCTAAGGCAACAAGTACACAAATGGGAACTTCATCCCCAGGTTCTCCTTCCATACTTCCAAAAATGGGGATTTTCATAGATAGACCTCTTTGCCTCAGCAGAGAATTTAAAATGCCCAAACGTCTCCTCCAGGTTCCCACACCATCTGTCCAAAGGCAATGCCCTACGGATAATTGATCAGGGATATTTGCTTATGCTTTTCCGCCTCTCTCTCTCATTCCATTTTTGGTTTGGAAACTCAGTCAGACATCACTCACACTGATTTTAGTGGCTCCCACATGGGCTTATCAATGATGGTCACCACACTACTAGAACTGTCAGTCATTCTACACCAAAAGCTGCACCTCACTTCCAACTTTCTCACACAGAACCATGGAAATATCAGACATCCAAACCCCAAGGAGCTAAACCTAACGATTTGGCTCCTGGAGTCATAAAAGTTTGGATACCTAAATCTACCACCAGCTACCACCAGATTGTAGGACAATTCTTAAAGAAGCAAGAAACCCTACCACTAGAGCATGTTATGCAGCAAAGTGGAAAAGGTTTGTTGCATATTGTAATAACACAATCGACCCGCTAGATGCATCTATATAAAATATTATTTGTTATCGTTCGCATCTACAGCGAGTTGGCTTAGCCTACACATCTATTTGACAACGCCTTGCAACAGTAGCTGCACATCTGCAAAACAGACACCATTTATCGTTATTCAAAGTTCCAGTAATTAAAGCTTTTATGGAAGGCCTTAAAAGAATACCACCACTCACGTAACCACCTGCACCTGTCTGGAACCTTAACATTGTTCTCACAAGGCTTATGGGTCCACCTATTGAGCCATTACACAATTGTTCATTACAATTTCTTTCATAGTAGTTTGCCTTTCTAATTGCTATCACTTCATTAAGACGTGTGGTGAGCTACAGGTATTAACCTTAGAAGAACCTTTCTTTTAGCTTCATAAGGACTGAGTGGTTCTTTGTACAAACCCAAAATGTCATCCTAAAGTAGTTTCTGCTTTTCATATTAACCAATCAGTTGAGTTACCTGTGTTCTTCCCTCAACTGATTTAGTAGTAGAAAGGGCTCTAAACACATGTGATGTCAAACGAGCACTATTATACTATATTGATAGAACAAACGATTTTTGCTCCACCTCATAAAGGAAATCCTATCTCTAAATCTGGTATTTCTAGATGGATTGTTAAATGTATTCAAACTTGCTATTTTAAAACTAAAAGAAATTTAACAATACCTCCTAAAGCACATTCTACCAACAAAATAGGAGCATCTATGGCCTTTTTAGGTAATCTTCCCTTAGCTGACAGATGTAAGGCAGCTGCATGGTCTACACCACACACATTTACCAAACATTATTGTGTGGATGTAGCTAATGTAGGACAAGCAGTGCTAAAAACAATTTTTCAAAGAATTGCAACACCCACTGGTTAGCCACCGCTTCGCGATTATACTGCTATACAATCTATGCAAAGCATGTGTATCTACAGCACACATGCCTCAAACGGATTATGTTACTTACTTTGTAAGCATCTGTTCTTGGCATGCAGAGCTGTATATTCACATGTGCCATCCCTCCTCCTCAGATACCTGTATTTGGTTCAGTTTTAATTATTCACATTACATATGTATGGACATCCCTGTATTATACTACTTACTTCATTCTCACCCTCTTGCGGGAAAACAATCTAACAATGGAGTCAATGTCCATGCACACTATCACCGAAAGGAGGAGTCACATTACTTTGTGATTGGGAGAGACTTCTTCGAAGAAAAATAACTTGCAAACATGGGGACCCAATACTAGTTGGCAGGAGTATGCAAAGTGTGTAAATCTACAGCTTTACAGGTCAAGAACAGATGCTTACAGTGTAAGTAACATAATGCATTTTGCAGTTGCATGCCATAGGATTTTGCGAATTCCAGACTTTGCAGCTGCAAAATAACTTTGTACATCAGGCCCATGGTTTCTTCTTGATGACAATTGATAGAAACATATTCATCGTGCCTATCCCTGTTTAAGTCATTGTAAGTGCTCCCAAAAGGCAACATGTGGATGTCAGAAGAAAGACCATAAATATTAAATTATGTATTTCTTAATTATTCTGCACCAATTGTATGCAAGTAACACTGCTGACCTTGTAAATTGTATTGCGTTTTGTCTTTAAGCGCATGTACCTCTGCTTCCTTGGAACCATCATACGTTTTGAGAGCTATTGGAACAGATGAAGATTTGGCACATTCTTCCATAAGGTAAAGGACCATGGATTGGATTAAGACCTTCCTTGGTATCGGTGCAAGTTTTTCTACATTTGACTTTCTCTCTGTCTTTTAGGTTTGGAATTGGTCGTTTTACAACCGAAGAAGAAATTGATTATACTGTTGAAAAGTGCATAAATGAGGTCAAGAGGCTCCGTGAGATGAGGTATCTATTTTTCTTTTATGTTTTTTGACTACTCAAATTCTTGCTCCAATTGAGTCCTGATGCCACTAGTCCTGTGGCAATCGTTGCAGGATTACTTCCCAGTAATCTTCATGACCCAAGTCCAGATCTTCCTAGTCATGGCTCTGGCATTCCTTTCTTCTTGAGCCTGTTTATGTGCTGCTAACAGGTGCCCTTGGTCTGAATCGGGACGTGCTGAAACTGTCACGACCTGGCTTCCTCGGGATCAGATTGTTGCTCAAGGGGGTCACCTCCCGATTGCCCTATACTCTGACTATAGTATGTTACAGAGCATGTAGGAAATCAGGCGAGGGAAAAGGTAAGGAAGGGTCTGGAACGGGAAAGGGAGGTTGAAACGAGAAAAGCAGAGAAAACACACAAAGGTAAGTACATTAATTTACTATCTACGCTCATTCAATTCTCGCTAGAACTCCACCTACCAATATCAATATAAGTAAACAGTTTCCTCCTCTTTCTTCAGTGGTATTAGATAAAACTCCTCTATACCCTGCAAAACAATTCTGTAAAATATAACAAAGAGAATGGTCACGTATGTAATTCCACCACACCCTTGATTCACACCCAATCACTTCTCACTGATTACAAGCATACCTTCCAGCCTTCCCAAAAACGAACTAAATAACTTCTCTGTAGTCTCTTGAAACAAAATTCAGGCGGTAATCAATAATCCTTAAGGAATCTCCAATCCAACGGAAGGGTTGCACAAACCAAATCCAAAAATGTAAGGAGTCACGAGTTTTCTTTTTCTCTCAAAAGAACCAAGTTCAAAAGTACGGTACCGTTTAATTGTCAATGTGCGTCTCGGCCGAGAACGCTTGTACTCACGGAGCAAAGAACACCCTCGATGAACTCCACAGCAACCAAAGTCCCAGGTTCCAAATTAGATCGAACTAAACTTCTCCGCCGAGAAAGCCTTAGTTCTTTATCTCCTTTTCGAAACTGCTCCGGTAAACAAAACAGCAGCCGCTTACCGCAGTGAGATTGAAGCTGAACTGCAGACGGCTTCTCTCGTCTCTCTTTTCAGAGACACAGAGATTTCCAAAAAGGCGCTCGGCAGCCGCCGAACGCTCTCAATCAGCTGTTAGCAACACAGCGCTCCCCGTGTCACCGTGAAAGACACGATCAATCCTCAGTCATAAATCACAGCGTCCAGCAGCCGCTGAACGCTAGTTAAATCCAAATACAAATTCCCCGGACCCAGTTCCAAATTCAAATAGCAAAATCACGAACAACTTGGAAACAGGAAATGGCCACCTTCATAGTTTCCCAGGCTCCTCCCTGCCGCCAGGCGTTATGGACCATGTAGTCAAAAAGCCATTTAAAGGGGAATAAACAATGTAACCTTATGTCCAAGTAGGCGCCTTTTACTGTCCAGGGCAGATCATGACAGTACATCCCTCTCCCTAGCGCCTTCTAGCTCCTGGCTTCCCTGGATGACAAGCATAGAACCGGCGAACAGCAAGAGGGGCATGGACTCCAGAACTCTGCTCCCACGAATTATCCTCCGCAGCATACCCCTTCCAGGAGACAAGAAACCACAGACGCCCCTGCCGGTAACGAGAATCCAGTATCCGGCGAACCTCATATTCCACATTTCCATCACGCAGAACCGGAGGAACCGCCTTCCGACGAGCCGACCTAGCCGGCTTTAATAGGCTACAATGAAACACCGGGTGAATCCTCAAGGACGCGGGAGTTTCAATTCATAAGCCACAGGATTCACACGTCGCAGGATGGTATAAGGGCCGATAAACCTCGGATGGAAGATGCTCCGAACACGGAATCGAATGTTCTTAGTGGAAAGCCACACACGATCCCCCATCTGGTACTCTGGCCCTTCCTGCCGATGACGATCCTCCCATTTCTTGTATGCCATCTTAGCCTTCTCCAGATGTGCCTGCACTCTCCTATGGATCTTCAGGAGCGCCTTTATTTGTCCAGCCACCGTGGGGTGGTTCATCAGATCACTCGGCATCGTCACAGGTAGAATATTCGCATGGAAACCGGCATTGGTCCGAAAAGGTGACTCACCCGTGGAATAATGCCAAGCATTGTTATAAGACAGTTCAGCCAGCCATAACAAGGAAACCCAGGAGTCCGCCGCCTCGTCGGCATAACAGCGCAGATACTTCTTCAAGGTCTGGTTCAGCCTTTCCGTCTGACCATCGGATAGCGGATGGAAACTTGTCGAAAGGGCGGCAGAAATGTTCAACGCCTTACACCAAGTACGCCAAAACCTGGGAATAAACTGCGGACCCCTGTCCGAGATGATAACCTAAGGGAGTCCATGAAGACGAACCACCTGAGTTAACAGCATCTGTGCAGTTTGAGATGCCGTCGGGAGATTTTTGCAGGGAAGAAAGTGACCCATCTTTGAAAAACTGTCCACAACCACCAGGATCGCATTGCTACCTATATTCAAAGGCAGACCCAACACAAAATCCAGGCTGATAACTTGCCATGGTCTGAAGGGGGTAGGAAGAGGCATCAGCAGACCCGAAGCCTTAGATTGAACACTCTTGGCTCGAGCACATGTCTCACATTGGTTCACCCACGATTTCACGTCCTTGACCATGCCTTCCCACCAAAAGTGACGTTGCAACGCATGAATGGTTTTTTGATTACCTTGATGACCTGCCATCAAAGCGTTATGGCACCAATTGAAAGCCATCAACCGGAGGGCATGTATAGGAAGGAACAGTCGATTTAGCACCATCGGCAAGCCATGTTTGAGAGAGCGATGTCCTTTCGCAGCAGCCCACTCTTTCCATTGCTGCAAAGACCGCTGTTTAGCCACCGCTTCCAAAAAATGTTCTACTTGGATGGAACACAACACCACTTCCGGAGACAGTATGGGTCTTGGTTCTGTTTTGGAAGGACACTCAGAATTCAGCTGTCTAGACAAAGAGTCAGCTTTCCTATTTTCAATACCTGGACGGAAAGTGATGGTAAACTCATACTCCGCAAAAAAGAGCATCCAACGCATCTGGCGTTGGGACAGATGTCTTACAGTTTTCAGTTATTGGAGGTTCAGATGGTCGGAATACACTGTTACTGGATGGAGCCCTCCCCACAAATAATGTCTCCACTCCTGGAAAGCCTTTTTTACTGCCAGAAGTTCCTTCTCAGCGATGGTGTAGTTGGCTTCAGCAGGATTAAGTTTTTTTGATAGAAAAGCCACAGGGTGCAACTGGCCTGTCATTTTGTCTCCCTGCGACAAAACCGCCCCAATCGCCACTTCGGATGTGTCAGCTTCCACCACAAAGGGCACATCCATCTGGGGATGAGTCAGGATAGGAGCAGTACTAAAAGCGACTTTCAGTTGGTCAAAAGCATCCGAGGCCTCAAGTGTCCAAACAAAAGGAACTCCTTTTCGTAACAAACGAGTGATAGGGGATACCAGTTGTGAAAAATGGGATATAAACCTCCTATAATAGTTCGAAAACCCCAGGAAGCACTAGACATCTCTCACATTCAAAGGCACCGGCCACTCTTGAACTGCCTTCACCTTTCTCTCCGCCATCCTAAACCCTTTCGGGTTAAGAATCACACCCAAAAACTCCACCTCCTCCACTTCAAACTCACATTTGCTTAACTTACAGTATAAGCTGTTTTCCTGTAACCTCTGCAAGATCATTAACACATGACTAACATGCTGGGCCGGAGACTCAGAGTAGATCAGTAAATCATCGATATAAACAACAACAAAGCTGTCCAGGTATTCTTTCATGATGTCATTCAAGAAATATTGAAACGCCGCTGGGGCATTACAAAGCTCAAACGGCATTACCATATACTCATAGAGGCCGAAACATGTTTTAAAAGCCGTCTTCCACTCATCACCCGCCCTGATGCGGACCAGATGGTAGGCCCCCCTCAAATCTAGGCGTTTGTAAATAGAAGCTCTTCTAACCTGATCCAACAGGACGGGGATGAGCGGAAGCGGGTATCGGTTTCTGATGGTAACCTTATTGAGTTGCCTAAAATCGATGCAAGCTCTCAATTCCCCATTGGCTTTTGAAATAAAAAAAAGTGGCGAGGCTGCAGGAGAGCGTGGGGCGAATAAAACCCAAAGAACAGAAATGCTCCAAGTATTTCTTCAAATGATCAGTTTCTGAAACTGACAGGGCATACACCCTACATGAAGGCACCACCGCTCCTTCCACCAAATCGATCCGGCAGTCATATTCTCTGTGCGGGGGAAGTGACTCAGCCTTCGCCTCACTAAACACATCAGTATTCTCTACATATGCCTGAGGCAACATACCTTCCTTTTCTGCTGCCGTAGCTACAGTGTACGCTTGTGCCAAAGCAGAAACCTGAGATCTAGAAGACTGCAAACAATGCGACACACACTCCCCGGATTAAAAAACAACAGACTTCTTCTTCCAGTCTATTGACGGGTTATGTTTCCATAACCATGGCATACCTAATATCACCTCATACTGAGGAGCCTCAATGATGTTCAATGTTATTTCTTCCCGGTGATCACTCACCTCCCCTGGCATAACAAGTTCCAGTTCCTCAGTATGAGCGACAATAGGACTTGACTTCAACTGCGTACCATCTACTGCCAAAACCAACTCCGGTCTTTAAGTCGGCACTCTCACTAACCCTAATCTGTCCACCAGGCTCTGATCTATAAAATTACCAGTGGCACCTGAATCGATCATAGTCGATACCTTATAACTGTGGGTTATGGTTTGCAACAACATGGATAACACTATATGTGTTTCCCTGTGTTTACATGAGGACACCTCCAAAGAAGGTATCTTCCATTCCTGTGCTGTCCTATCTTCCATCTGATCTTTCCTATCCTCTTGTGGACAGACAGAATGATCAACAGCCTTCAGTACAGCAACGTTTTTACCATAGGAAAAAGGAGCGTTCTTCTTCGGTCTCATGGTACATTCCCGGACAAAATGCCCCTTTTTGCCACAATACATACAAAGACCCTGAGCACGCCTAGTCTCTCTCTCTAACTTGGTTAAAGGAGGTCGGACTGCACCTATCTCCATAGGCTCCGGACCAGCATCTTTCATTCCGGTGCGTCCTGCTATTTCCAAACCCCCTCCAACTCGATCCCCCTTCTTGCGTTCGCCTCCTCTTTCAGACATGCGATTGTCCAACCTCAAGGTGAGATTGATTAAAGCAGTAAGATTGGTAGGTTGGGGATCTATCTGGGCCAATACATCCTTGATATCATCATTCAGACCCTGATAATATAAGGCCATCCTTTTTTCTTCGGGCCAAGACGTCTCCACAACTAATCGATTAAAAGCAGTCACGTAATTAACTAACTCATTTTTGCCCTGTCTCAATCCCAACAGCTCCTTATCTACACTAAGGGTAGTAGCTCGTCTATCAAAGACCCTCTCGAACTCTTTGCGAAAGTCATCCCAATCCGTCAACAGGCGATCATCGCTACGCACTAAAGGCACCACCCAACTCGCCGCATCCCCAGTCAAATAAGATATCGCAAAAGCGACACGAGAAATATTGATAGGGAAAGAGGCCGGTCTGCATGAAAAATGCAACGCTATCTGGGTCAAAAAGGTCTGTATTTTGGCGGGATCACCAGAATAACGCTCAGGACTTGCCAATGGTATGGGAGGTGATACCGTAACTTGGATGGGAGAACCACTAGTAGTAGCATCAAACGGATTCCTCACCTGTCTATCTAAACGTTCTCTTAACGCAGCGGTTTCTGCCCTGATGCTTCTAACTCCTGCTGCACTAAACTCAAAGCATGCAACACATCATCCATGGAGGCCATCCCCTTACAACTCCTCTGACCGGGAGGAAGAATATACGTAGGTTCGTGATTCTGTCACGACCTGGCTTCCTCGGGATCAGATTGTTGCTCAAGGGGGTCCATCTCCCGATCGCCCTATACTCTGACTATAGTATGTTACAGAGCATATAGGAAATCAGGCGAGGGAAATGGTAAGGAAGGGTCTGGAACGGGAAAGGGAGGCTGAAACGAGAAAAGCAGAGAAAACACACGAAGGTAAGTACATTAATTTACTATCTACGCTCATTCAATTCTCGCTAGAACTCCACCTACCAATATCAATATAAGTAAACAGTTTCCTCCTCTTTCTTCAGTGGTATTAGATAAAACGCCTCTATACCCTGCAAAACAATTCTGTAAAATATAACAAAGAGAATGGTCACGTATGTAATTCCACCACACCCTTGATTCACACCCAATCACTTCTCACTGATTACAAGCATACCTTCCAGCCTTCCCAAAAACGAACTAAATAACTTCTCTGTAGCCCCCTGAAACAAAATTCAGGGGGTAATCAATAATCCTTAAGGAATCTCCAATCCAATGGAAGGGTTGCACAAACCAAATCCAAAAATGTAAGGAGTCACGAGTTTTCTTTTTCTCTCAAAAGAACCAAGTTCAAAAGTACGGTACCGTTTAATTGTCAATGTGCGTTTCGGCCGAGAACGCTTGTACTCACGGAGCAAAGAACACCCTCGATGAACTCCACAGCAACCAAAGTCCCCGATTCCAAATTAGATCGAACTAAACTTCTCCGCCGAGAAAGCCTTAGTTCTTTATCTCCTTTTCGAAACTGCTCCGGTAAACAAAACAGCAGCCGCTTACCGCAGTGAGATTGAAGCTGAACTGCAGACGGCTTCTCTCGTCTCTCTTTTCAGAGACACAGAGATTTCCAAAAAGGCGCTCGGCAGCCGCCGAACGCTCTCAATCAGCTGTTAGCAACACAGCGCTCCCCGTGTCACCGTGAAAGACACGATCAATCCTCAGTCATAAATCACAGCGTCCAGCAGCCGCTGAACGCTAGTTAAATCCAAATACAAATTCCCCGGACTCCGTTCCAAATTCCAATAGCAAAATCACGAACAACTTGGAAACAGGAAATGGCCACCTTCATAGTTTCCCAGGATCCTCCCTGCCGCCAGGCGTTATGGACCATGTAGTCAAAAAGCCATTTAAAGGGGAATAAACAATGTAACCTTATATTCCAAGTAGGCGCCTTTTACTGTTCAGGGCAGATCATGACAGAAACTAACCACGTTGATGTGTGATCATGTGCACAGTTGAGTGAATTTTCTCTTTTTAGAACTCTACACCACAGGTGAAGGTTGAAACCCCATTCACCCGCAAGCCATTTGTGGTGGTACCCTTCAATTTCCAAAAATGGGAACATGCGGTTCTTTCGATAGTGAGTAATTATAGAATTCACAATTTTCTCAGTACTGTGAATTTTAGAAGCTCTGGGAATGGAGGCATAGGGATATGAAGTTGATGGGCAATATTACATCATTTGTTCAAAGCTGGAAGCCAGAATGGAATCTCTGGGCATATAAAACAACTGTAAATAATATATCCATTAGACCATGCATCCAACATGTCAGGTTGGGTGTGGCTTACACCACAAAACCTTTCATTTAAGCTACTCTATTGTACCTCATACATTTTGCATAAAACATCTGTACTCAATGTCACCCTATATCGACTGGGAGGACAATGAGGGAGGGGCAGGGAGGCTTCGAGTCTCGAAGGTGGGGTTAAAGTACCTGAGTTTTGAGATCACCACTGACAAAGATAGATTCCTGGAGGGAACTTTAGGAAGAGTCCTAAAAGAGTTTAGAGTGGATGTGAATATGTGGGGTATGCTGCAATTAATGATCACAAGCTGAGCCTCTCTATATAAAATGATTACCTTGCCGAAATTGCTGTGTCCTGCCAAATACTCAATTTGTGATATCTGAAGCCTATTTCACTAAGCTTGATAGCATACAGAGATGGCTCCTTGCAAGAGCTCAGGATCTACTACAGTGCGACACAATTGGACGTAATTAATGATTGGGGGTTGAACTCCCATTGCACACCTGCGACACAAGTTGAAGCAGCACAGATGGTGCCAGCCACCAGAGAGGAAACAATTGCCCACACCAAAAAGGTGACCCTGAAAGTGTGGGACGACGTAGAGCAGTTGTTTGGCAGGAAAAGCTCCTGTTATCCAGTATTAGGGTATCTTTCATCGATTCACATGCCTGAATCTTTCCCCGTCGCCGAGATAGGAGTCCCCGGTACATAAATAAAGTAATGTCCCATTAGACATAAAGAGTAATAGGCCCAAGGGCCCCACATAAGTAACATATCCATGTCCTTTTGTAAAAGGGCCAAACTCTAGAGAAGAGCCAATCAGCTATCACCTCCCTCTAGCTCCTCTAGCTCCTGTTCCTCAGATTTTCTACCGCACGTCGTGCTAAGGGAGTCTCCTCTGAGCTCTGCTCAGTTGACTTCTCAACTGGTTTTCCAGTGTTTTCTGGTGATTTTCTTCATATTCTGTGCTGAGTTTCCTGATATCTTCATGGCTGAGACACCTAAAAAGGGTCTTTTTAGGCCCTGTGGTTCCTGTGGAAAGAAGAGGCTACATATAGATGACCAACATCAAGATTGTCTATATTGCCTTTACCCGGACCATTCTTCAAAGGATTGCAAGGTATGTCGTACCTTCTCCACAAAAACCCTCAAAGATTGGGAGGGACGCCTTTTAATTTGACTACAAAGGCTGAAAGACAGGGACCAACTGGAGTCTTCTGAGGAGAGTGAGGGATCTTCAGTATCCTCGAAGTCCTCTCAAAAAAGACCAAGGGTGGCTTCTCGGGGCCCTTCGTCACAGCCTCCTCAAAAGAAGAAACTTAAGAAGTCTTCAGAGGTCTACTCCAAGGCTCTACCATCGAAGGTGTCCTCTCAGGAACTTCCCACCTTCAAAAAGCCTACTTCTACTCCGTCGACGATGACTTCAGCGATGAGGAAAGCTGTATCTACAGCCTTATGTGTGACTTCGTCGAAGACAACAGTCTCCACGTCGATGGCAACGACGTCATTCACCTTGTCGACGACGACTCCATCGTCGACGGCAGGTAAGACCGTGTCGTTGACGATAAAGATCAAAAAAATATCGTCGACGTCGAAACAACCGTCGACTGGGTCGTCGGCGAGCTCGACGACGAAGACAACCCCTTCAATGTCTACGCCATCGTCGACAAAGACTATACCGTCGACGAGGTCTCCACCGGTGATGACAGCAGTGTCGACGACGGCCCCATCGATGATAACTTCATCGACTACGAGACCAGTCGTTGTTTCACTGTCGACGACCACATCGTCGACGAGCTCGTCGGCGATGACCGAACCAAATCTGAAAAGCACATATGTGTATCTAAAGATTACAAAGAAGACATTGACGCCAGCACTAACATCGCCAAGTAGGGTCCAGCCACTGCCTCCAGCATGTCTTCTTGAAGAGGAGGATTCAGATGAGGGGGACATGTTTTAACCTGCGACAAGCCCCTCTGAACTTAATATCAGGACAGTTCAGATGAGGATGACCATGAACAGGAGGAAGAATATCAACCACCTCCTCCACCAATGGTTTGTCTTCTAGCCTATTTGGTCTCAGACTTGCAGTACCTCATTACGAACTATAAACAGAGGTTTCCAAGATCTCCTAAACCTCAACCCCGGCGGCGTCTCCATCACCAAGACCACGTCCTCCACCTTTAAATTTACAGTGGAACCTGTCATTTTACCGCATCCTCCATCTACTGATGATGATGAGGAGGAAGATCAGCATCAGGAGGGGGAGCTTCAAGACACCCAGTCTAACCATGATGAATGGGACTACTACGTCATTCCCTGTCCTGCTTCTCCAGTGCCTGCACAGGCTGACTCACCACCTGAAGACATCGGGGGGTTCCATAATGTCGTTGAGAGAGCAGCTCAACGTTTTCAAATTCCCATGACTTCACTCCAGCAAGACTGCTTCTTGTATGATTTTAAGGAGCCTTTCAAGAAAGCAGTAAGATCTATACCCATATTAGAATACTTGTGGGGTCAAGGTGTAAAAATTATGTAAAATCCTTCCTCAGTGCCTCCAGTGTTACCTCGCTTGGATAAGAAATATAGGGCGACTGATACTGCTCGAGCTTGTTTAATTGGACATCCCAAGCCGGACTCGGTTATAACACAGAAAAAGTAAAAAAAATCATTCTGCCCCGTTAACAGCTCCGCCGGATAAAGAAGGCCGAAGGTTGGCTAACACCGGAAAGCGGTTTTCCTCAATGTCTGCGTTGACAGTAAAAGCGTCCAATGCCTTAGCACTATTGGGGCGATATAATAGACCGTTATGGGCAGACATAGCTCCATATCTGGCGGCCTTGCCTGAAGACTGAAAAGAAGAGGCAAAGAAAATATTACTTGAAGGTGAACACTTAGCATCGGAAATAATAGACTGCGCGATGGCGCAGCAGTGTTAAGACGGCAAGGTTGGTTAAAGGCAACTTCTTTTCATCCTGAAATTCAGACGAAGATCTTGGATATGCCCTATGATGGCCAGTTTCTTTTTGGACCACAAATTGATGAGGCTCTCTGTAGGAGAGTAGGGTCTGCAATCCTATGATCACCCAGATTTTTGCTTTTTGCTGCACTGGTTTACGACTTTCCCTGGCTGTGGGCCTGCTAATCAGACCCACAGCCTAGCTGTTCTCTCTATCCAAATTGTACTCAGGTACTGAATTGGCCCTGGGCCCTCTCCAAGTCCCTGTACCCAGGGCTGAGGTGCACCCAGAAGTCTCCCAGGGGCTGAAGCATGTATTGTGCCACCCCTGGATTGACTAACTAAAACTGACACAACTGGCTGCACGACAGCTGGGGCAAGGTGGTGTACTCACCCTTTGCTTTAGATATAGTATACCTATATCTAACCCTAAAATGGACACACAGATCTCCTATCAGTCACTCCTATGGCAGGCCTTAACAATCCTGAAGGCAGAGTGCTTGGAATCGTGTGAGATGGTGCTCTGGCACGAGCTGAGCCTGTCTGCGGCTTTCGGGATCCATCCCTTAGCCGTTTCCATGATATCGCATACCATATACTCTTAAGTGCATTATAATCCTCGCGGTTATGTGCCAACTCTGGTATCGCTTTATCAAAACATGTCGAGTAAGGTGTCATACGAATTGGAATACTAACCCCTCGCCAATTCTGGCGACGGGGTTAGCATTCCACCCTTCTAGAGGGACACGACATGCCTGTAACCTATAACCCGGTTAAAAGTCAGACAGAGCCTTAGCATCCACAAAATGGATGCTGCCACCGAGACACAAGTCTGCCCTCCTGCTGCTGGGAGTCCTCCCAGAGCAGGAGATAAGGACAAAGGGTTTCCTGCCAGGGGCGGTGCCAGCACCGTCCCAGACAGGGTTTTGTGTATTGTAGGTAGGCAGGGCTTTAGAGGAAGGTGACTGCACGTGGCACCCCGGTGCTCACTGTGCATAGGCTGGCTGGAACCAGTTCCAGGGTCACTCCAGACCCTGTGCTGGGGAAAAGCCCGCCAAGGAAGTGGGTGTAACCACCCCCCTCCTGGTCCCACCCATAGGGCAGGACTTAGTCGCGTGCCAGCCCCTTTTTACAGGATAAAGGTAGAGACTGGCCCCCTTCCAAATCAGATCATCTTTGGAATCAAGATACCACTTTCCACGAAAGGACTTCACGATTTCTTCCTCAAGATTCTCCCTTGTGGCTAAGGAGTAGTCACCCTGCATCCGCAGGCACCATCTAAGAACACTGCGGTCTGCTGCACGTCCTTCCTCCGGAATCCGACTGCCCAGCTCGACGAGACCCGGCTTCCCTGGCACCTCTGACCTCTACCCACCTCTACAGCCCAGCTGAGAACCGTGGGTGCGACGAGACCTCGAGGGACCGGCCATCGCCAAGACTGCACGACTTCTGCACAGCAAGCCCACCGAGTAATTTCCTGGTGAGTGCTTTGGGGTCCGAGAAGCCCCCACCCTGAGCAGCTCCAGCACCGAAGAGCAGCCCCCCAGCATCTCCACGATCTGCGTGGGGCCCTTCTGCTTTTTACTGCTCACCGCGTTGTTTGGCTACTAGCCCGCTGGCTTGTGGCCTTCCTGACGACGCCCGACGACATTTCTGCTGCTGGTCTGGTTGCTCCAGACTGGCCCTTGCTCCCTTCCAGAAGAGGAGCACCCCGGACCCTCCTGGTCCACTCAAGACGCCATTTTGAGTCCACCGCGTGGGCTTGAATTAGCCAAGGCTTGTTGCCCAATCCTGGGTAACTTCGACGCCAACGACTTCATCCTTCGTGGGACAGCTCGCACCTCCATCCTGGTCGCCGACAGCGCCTCCTGGTCCGAGAGACTGCAGAGCCCAGCAGCGCCCACTCACCTGACTGCGGTGACTTCGCCCGGTGCCATCCTGGTGCCCACTTAATCACTGGCTAGTGATTCAAGAACTTGGTCCCCTCTGCTTTCAGGTTTTCTTCTTCCTTGATCCAGGCTTGGATCCATCGAACTTTCCTTCACTGGTCGCCTGCCAGCAACTTCCCTCTTCCAGGCTCCTGGTCCGGCAACGAGATCCCCGACGTCTTTTCAGACCTATGCAGCTGCAGCCCCTGGGCTAGGTAACTTCGGCACTTCGGTGTCCCAGCATAGCCTCACTATCCAAGGGTCAGGATCCACTGTCGTTTTCTCCCTACCAGGTCGGGTTCGCCCGTGAACACTAACTTTGTGAATTCTAGCTTCCATAGACTTTGTCCCGCATCCCGCGTGAGAGTGCACACTCTGCACCCGAGTCCCCTGGGCCTCCTAGTAGTAATCTAACGATTCCCTAGTCCAGTCCTAGCGATTCCAAAGCCTATTAGAACTGTTACTTACCTGCTAGTAATTCGCATTCCACTTTTAGCGTATATGGTTTTTCGTGCCCCTCGGGCATTTGTGTAACGTGCTAACTTAAAAGTATTTTCATAAGAGTTTTGTTGTGTGCTTAGCACCCTGTCCTCATAAAGAGTACAGGGTTGTTGTGATTCTAATAAATACATTGTTTATTTTCATAACACTTGTGTGGTGTCCTTTCACTGGGTGTTCAAGGGGTAATGTGATGGTAAAACAGCTGGCTTAACACGCCCTCTAGAGTCTTAGCCTTAGACTGCTCGTATCCATGCTACTAGGATAGCTGGTCTATAAGGTTGACTTACAACCAATCATCAATAAGGGTTGTTTGGACTGATATATAGTGATCACTAGAATAGTGAACACTGCACATCAGGCCAACTTCTCACATTGGTGAGCAGCGGTTGGGATTTGAGCTTGCTGTTGTTTTACCACACATGCCCTAAGAATATCTTGTGAAAGATCACATAAGTACTAAAGGTACATATAACTTAGCTTAGAATACTCTGAGTTCTACTGAACCAGCTGTTGTAGCTCCTAGGGCCTAGCACACCCTAAACTACAACTCTAGCAAGGGATCAGTAGGCAAACATATAGTGTAGGTAAGTGCACCACTTACACCTCACTAGAAAAGCATGTCGACTCAGGGGGACTCTACTGAGACTCCCCTGGTCAGTGTTGACCCTCCACAGGTCACTTCAAGATATGCAGCTCTCAATTTTCAGGAGATGAGGCAACTCTGTGTCTCCAGGAAACTGAAGCAGGGGTCTAACCCCACCCTTCCCTTTCTGATAGGTCTCTTAGAGACATATGATGCCAGAAAGCTCTCTCAGTTACATGAGAGCATGCCAGCCTTAGAGGGAACCTCTGGGGATCCAGACCTCCCCAACACTGATTCAGCAGTTGAGGAGGAGGATGAGGAGGTACTCTCTGGGGATGAGGTAGACAAGGGTCTTGAGGTAGTCAGAAGGCTAACTAGGACCAACTTAGACTTACTTGGGCTAGGATCTGGGGGCCCCCCAGTACTAACCCGAAGTGGGCCTAACCTTGGAGTTAGGAGAGATAGATCTCTTTCTAGGGACTCCAATAGATCTCTGCACTCTAATGCCTCTTCTCAGGGGAGAAGGAATCCTCCACAGAGGAGGTTTACTTCCCCTCAGAGAAAGGAGCATGAAGCTAGGATGAGACAAGCTGAACTGAGGATTGAAAGGGAAGAAATTGCCCTGGCCAAAGAGAAGCTTGCCCTGGCAAGAGAGCAGCAGATGAGTGGGCTAGCTCCCACTGGTGGCAGCAATCTCCCAAGAGATAGAGAAGGGTTTAGATACTAAACACCTGACTAAAATAGTGCCCCCCTTTAAGCAAGGGGATGACATCCAGAAATGGATGGCTGCTCTGGAGAGGGCCTGCACTGTGCAGAACATTCCCCAGAGTCAGTGGGCAGCTATACTGTGGCTCTCCTTTGACGGTAAAGGTAGAGATAAGCTCCTCACTACAAGAGTGGAGGATGCTAACAATTACCAGGTCCTGAAGAATACACTGGTTGATGGGTTTGGTTTAACCACTGAGCAGTACAGGTTGCTGTTCAGAGACACCCAGAAAACTCAGTCTCAGGACTGGTCTGATTTTGTGGATTGTGCCACTAAGGCTTTGGAGGGCTGGTTGCTGGGTAGCAAGGTTACAGATTACACAGGATTGTATAATCTAATGATGAGAGAACAAATTTTGAACAATTGTCAGAACCAGTTGCTGCACCAGCACCTTGTTGATTCAGATCTGACCTCTCCCCAAGAATTGGGAAAGAAGGCAGACAAATGGGTCAGGACAAGGATCAAGCAGAACCAGAACCAGAACCAGGGTGGTCAGAAGAAAGCAGACCAGAAGGGTAATGTCAAGAATGAGCAAAATGACCAGAAGTCTTCACCAGGTCCCCAACAAACCAAAGAGGGTGGGGGTCAGGCTTCCCAGAAGAAGAAGGCTCAAGAAGGCCAGTCCAAAAGGTGGTGCCAGTACTGCAAAAGTAAATCTCACTGGTTTAGTGAGTGCACCAAAAGAGGAGGAGGACAAACTCCTACCACTACAGCTCCTAAAGCAACTGCACCCCCTAGTACAGTCAGTAGTGGTAGTGTCACTCCCAAGGCATTAGTTGGGTTAACCTTGGGTACTGAGGGGTCTGACAACTTAGTTGGCACACTCACTCAGGCTGTCCTTGTCTGTACAGGGGATGTGGATATGTCCCCTGAAATAAGTCCCAATACTTTGGGCAAATACAGGCAGACACCTTTGATTAATGGCAAAATGGCTCAGGCCTATAGGGACACTTGTGCCAGTGTCACCATGGTGACACCTAACTTTGTGGACCCTGGACAGATCATGCCAGGTACTGATTTCCTGGTGACCAATGCCAGCAATGTCACTACTAGTCATAGTGTGGCAATTGTAGCTTTCTCCTGGGGTGGAGTGAAGGGACAAAAGAAAGTTGTAGTCAGTTCAGACCTCCCAGTTGATTGTTTGTTGGGCAATGATTTGGAGTCATCACAATGGTCAGAAGTGGAGCAGAGGACTCACATGGAGATGTTAGGCTTGCCAGCACATGTGCTTGCTGTGACTAGGTCACAGGCCAGAAGATGCCCCACTGAACAGGTGCTGGATCCTGAAATTATGGACCAGACACCTCCCAAGAAGAAGAGCAGTAAGGGTAAGGCTTTGCCTTCCCCCTTGCCCCAGGTTGAGGATCAAGTCTCTGAGGAGGCTGATCTAGAAGAGCTGAGGGAAACTGAGCCTAAAGAGCTTGAACTTGATCAAGTTGAGTTTCTGGGCTCAGGGGGACCCTCCAGAGCAGACCTGGGGAAGGAACAGTTGAGCTGCCCTTCCCTTGAACCCCTCAGACAGCAGGCTGCTGCTGAGGCTGCAGGGAATGCCACAGGTGCCCACAGGGTATACTGGGAAGATGGACTCCTGTACTCTGAGTCAAGAGACCCCAAGCCTGGTGCAACCAGGAGGCTGGTCATCCCCTTGTCTCTGAGAGGTTTCCTTCTCACCTTGGCCCATGAGATTCCCCTTGCAGGTCATTTAGGTCAGACAAAGACTTGGGACAGGCTTGTCTCACACTTTCACTGGCCCCATATGAATGAGAATACCAAGGAGTTTTGTCGCTCATGTGTCACTTGCCAAGCCAGTGGTAAGTCAGGTGGCACAACAAAGGCCCCCCTTATACCACTACCTGTGGTGGGGGTTCCCTTTGAAAGAGTGGGGATTGACATTGTTGGTCCAATGGAACCCCAGACAGCATCAGGACACAAGTTTATACTGGTGGTGGTGGACCATGCCACCAGGTATCCTGAGGCTATTCCCCTTAGGACCACTACAGCCCCTGTAGTGGCAAGAGCCCTAGTTGGAGTGTTCTCCAGAGTGGGTTTCCCTAAGGAGGTCGTTTCTGACAGAGGTACAAACTTCATGTCAGGATATCTGACTGCCATGTGGAAAGAGTGTGGTGTGAACTACAAGTTCACCACACCCTATCATCCACAATGCAATGGGCTTGTTGAGAGATTCAACAGGACCCTGAAAGGGATGATTCATGGACTACCTGAAACTCTTAGGAGAAGATGGGATGTCCTGATCCCCTGCCTCTTGTTTGCTTACAGAGAGGTCCCACAGAAGGGGGTTGGCTACAGCCCTTTTGAGCTTCTGTATGGGCATCCTGTAAGAGGACCCCTGTGTTTGGTGAAGGAAGGATGGGAGAGACCTCTCAAAAAGCCTGCAACCAACATAGTGGACTATGTACTTGGTCTCCGCTCCAGGATGGCTGAGTATATGGAAAAGGCATCTAAAAACCTTGAGGCCAGCCAGGAACTTCAAAAAGCTTGGCATGACCAAAAGGCTGTACTGACTGTGTACCAGCCAGGACAGAAGGTGTGGGTGCTGGAGCCAGTGGCCCCAGCAGCTCTGAAAGACAAATGGTCTGGGCCCCACACCATCATTGAGCAAAAGGGAGAGGTTACCTACTTGGTGGACCTTGGAACTCCCAGGAGCCCTCTCAGAGTGCTCCATGTTAACAGGCTCAAGGCATATGTTGACAGGAAGGACATGAGCTTGCTCATGGCCACAGATGAGGGACAGGAGGAAGAGAGTGACCCTCTCCCAGACCTGCTCACTCAGAATCCTGATGATGGATCAGTTGATGGTGTTGTCTTTTGTGGCAGCCTCACTGAACATCAGCAACAGGATTGCAGGCAAGTCTTGCAATCCTTCAGACATATGTTCTCTCTGACACCCAGCCAAACTGATTGGTGTACCCATGATGTTGACACTGGAGACAGTCTGCCTGTCAAGAGTAAAATCTACAGACAGCCTGATCATGTTAGAGACTGCATCAAAACTGAAGTGCAGAAAATGTTGGAGCTGGGAGTCATTGAGCCCTCAGATAGCCCTTGGGCTAGCCCAGTAGTTCTAGTGCCAAAGCCTCACACCCAGGGTGGTAAGAGAGAGATGAGGTTTTGCGTAGACTACAGAGGCCTCAATGCAGTCACTAAGACTGATGCCCACCCAATACCAAGAGCAGATGAGCTTATAGATAGATTGGCTTCTGCCAACTTCTTAAGCACATTTGATTTGACAGCTGGGTATTGGCAAATCAGGTTAGCTGAGGAAGCCAAACCTAAGACAGCATTTTCTACCCCTGGAGGGCATTATCAATTTGTGGTAATGCCCTTTGGACTAAAAAATGCACCTGCCACCTTCCAAAGGTTGGTGAATCAAGTCCTCACTGGGCTGGATGACTTCTGTGCAGCTTATCTTGACGATATTGCTGTCTTTAGCTCCACCTGGGAGGATCACCTGGTCCACCTGAGGAAAGTGTTAGAGGCCCTGCAAAAGGCAGGCCTCACTATCAAGGCCACAAAGTGCCAGATAGGGCAGTCACAGGTTGTATACCTGGGCCACCTTGTAGGTGGAGGCCAGGTTCAGCCACTGGAGAGTAAGATACAGGCCATCAAGGACTGGACTCCTCCAATCACCCAGACTCAGGTTCGAGCTTTCTTGGGCCTGACTGGGTACTATAGGAAGTTTGTCAGAAATTATGGGTCCATAGTGACCCCCCTTAATGACCTGACAAGCAAGAAGATGCCAAAGAAAGTTCAGTGGACAGCAAGCTGTCAGAAAGCATTCAATGACCTAAAGCAGGCCATGTGCACAGCACCTATCCTCAAGAGTCCAGATTACTCCAAGCCATTCATTGTCCAAACAGATGCTTCTGAGTTGGGTGTGGGAGCTGTTCTGTCTCAACTGAATTTTGATGGTAATGATCAGCCTATTGCTTTCATTAGTAGAAGGTTGACACCCAGAGAGAAAAATTGGTCAGCTATTGAGAGGGAGGCCTTTGCTGTGGTCTGGGCCCTGAAGAAGCTGAGGGCCTACTTGTTTGGCACTCACTTCACCATTCAGACAGACCATAAGCCCCTCTTGTGGCTAAATCAGATGAAGGGTGAAAACCCCAAACTGCTTAGGTGGTCCATTTCCCTACAGGGGATGGATTTTACAGTGGAGCATAGACCTGGGACTGATCACAGCAATGCTGATGGGCTCTCCAGGTATTTCCACTTAGAGCAAGAAGACTCACCTGGTCAAGGTTAGCTTATTGTCCCAAAGTTTGGGGGGGGGTCATGTAGGAGAGTAGGGTCTGCAATCCTATGATCACCCAGATTTTTGCTTTTTGCTGCACTGGTTTACGACTTTCCCTGGCTGTGGGCCTGCTAATCAGACCCACAGCCTAGCTGTTCTCTCTATCCAAATTGTACTCAGGTACTGAATTGGCCCTGGGCCCTCTCCAAGTCCCTGTACCCAGGGCTGAGGTGCACCCAGAAGTCTCCCAGGGGCTGAAGCATGTATTGTGCCACCCCTGGATTGACTAACTAAAACTGACACAACTGGCTGCACGACAGCTGGGGCAAGGTGGTGTACTCACCCTTTGCTTTAGATATAGTATACCTATATCTAACCCTAAAATGGACACACAGATCTCCTATCAGTCACTCCTATGGCAGGCCTTAACAATCCTGAAGGCAGAGTGCTTGGAATCGTGTGAGATGGTGCTCTGGCACGAGCTGAGCCTGTCTGCGGCTTTCGGGATCCATCCCTTAGCCGTTTCCATGATATCGCATACCATATACTCTTAAGTGCATTATAATCCTCGCGGTTATGTGCCAACTCTGGTATCGCTTTATCAAAACATGTCGAGTAAGGTGTCATACGAATTGGAATACTAACCCCTCGCCAATTCTGGCGACGGGGTTAGCATTCCACCCTTCTAGAGGGACACGACATGCCTGTAACCTATAACCCGGTTAAAAGTCAGACAGAGCCTTAGCATCCACAAAATGGATGCTGCCACCGAGACACAAGTCTGCCCTCCTGCTGCTGGGAGTCCTCCCAGAGCAGGAGATAAGGACAAAGGGTTTCCTGCCAGGGGCGGTGCCAGCACCGTCCCAGACAGGGTTTTGTGTATTGTAGGTAGGCAGGGCTTTAGAGGAAGGTGACTGCACGTGGCACCCCGGTGCTCACTGTGCATAGGCTGGCTGGAACCAGTTCCAGGGTCACTCCAGACCCTGTGCTGGGGAAAAGCCCGCCAAGGAAGTGGGTGTAACCACCCCCCTCCTGGTCCCACCCATAGGGCAGGACTTAGTCGCGTGCCAGCCCCTTTTTACAGGATAAAGGTAGAGACTGGCCCCCTTCCAAATCAGATCATCTTTGGAATCAAGATACCACTTTCCACGAAAGGACTTCACGATTTCTTCCTCAAGATTCTCCCTTGTGGCTAAGGAGTAGTCACCCTGCATCCGCAGGCACCATCTAAGAACACTGCGGTCTGCTGCACGTCCTTCCTCCGGAATCCGACTGCCCAGCTCGACGAGACCCGGCTTCCCTGGCACCTCTGACCTCTACCCACCTCTACAGCCCAGCTGAGAACCGTGGGTGCGACGAGACCTCGAGGGACCGGCCATCGCCAAGACTGGACGACTTCTGCACAGCAAGCCCACCGAGTAATTTCCTGGTGAGTGCTTTGGGGTCCGAGAAGCCCCCACCCTGAGCAGCTCCAGCACCGAAGAGCAGCCCCCCAGCATCTCCACGATCTGCGTGGGGCCCTTCTGCTTTTTACTGCTCACCGCGTTGTTTGGCTACTAGCCCGCTGGCTTGTGGCCTTCCTGACGACGCCCGACGACATTTCTGCTGCTGGTCTGGTTGCTCCAGACTGGCCCTTGCTCCCTTCCAGAAGAGGAGCACCCCGGACCCTCCTGGTCCACTCAAGACGCCATTTTGAGTCCACCGCGTGGGCTTGAATTAGCCAAGGCTTGTTGCCCAATCCTGGGTAACTTCGACGCCAACGACTTCATCCTTCGTGGGACAGCTCGCACCTCCATCCTGGTCGCCGACAGCGCCTCCTGGTCCGAGAGACTGCAGAGCCCAGCAGCGCCCACTCACCTGACTGCGGTGACTTCGCCCGGTGCCATCCTGGTGCCCACTTAATCACTGGCTAGTGATTCAAGAACTTGGTCCCCTCTGCTTTCAGGTTTTCTTCTTCCTTGATCCAGGCTTGGATCCATCGAACTTTCCTTCACTGGTCGCCTGCCAGCAACTTCCTTCTTCCAGGCTCCTGGTCCGGCAACGAGATCCCCGACGTCTTTTCAGACCTATGCAGCTGCAGCCCCTGGGCTAGGTAACTTCGGCACTTCGGTGTCCCAGCATAGCCTCACTATCCAAGGGTCAGGATCCACTGTCGTTTTCTCCCTACCAGGTCGGGTTCGCCCGTGAACACTAACTTTGTGAATTCTAGCTTCCATAGACTTTGTCCCGCATCCCGCGTGAGAGTGCACACTCTGCACCCGAGTCCCCTGGGCCTCCTAGTAGTAATCTAACGATTCCCTAGTCCAGTCCTAGCGATTCCAAAGCCTATTAGAACTGTTACTTACCTGCTAGTAATTCGCATTCCACTTTTAGCGTATATGGTTTTTCGTGCCCCTCGGGCATTTGTGTAACGTGCTAACTTAAAAGTATTTTCGTAAGAGTTTTGTTGTGTGCTTAGCACCCTGTCCTCATAAAGAGTACAGGGTTGTTGTGATTCTAATAAATACATTGTTTATTTTCATAACACTTGTGTGGTGTCCTTTCACTGGGTGTTCAAGGGGTAATGTGATGGTAAAACAGCTGGCTTAACACGCCCTCTAGAGTCTTAGCCTTAGACTGCTCGTATCCATGCTACTAGGATAGCTGGTCTATAAGGTTGACTTACAACCAATCATCAATAAGGGTTGTTTGGACTGATATATAGTGATCACTAGAATAGTGAACACTGCACATCAGGCCAACTTCTCACACTCTCTAAAGTATAAAGAAAGATATGGACACAGCCAGAGCATTGGGAACTCTCCAATTCAAAAGTCCGTCTTTTCGTGGATCAAGGTGGAGAGGGCAGTCCTCCTATAGAGAAGACTAGCAGCCCGCCCCAGCGTTGCCTGGAGCAGAAGGGGGCTGGGGGCAGCATTTCCGGATTGCGGCAGCGTTGCCCGCCCCGACATTGCCCGGACCGCCTCCCGCCTTGTCTCTACATTCATTAAACTGAAACTGGCAGCCCGGCCAGATGGGAACGGGCGCAGACGGGCTTCTCCAGTATTAGGGGTGTCTTTCATAGATTCACATGCCTGAATCATTCCCCGTCGTCGGAGTAGGAGTCTCACGGTATATAAAAAAAGCAATAAAATGACATAAAATATATAGCAAATAACAGAAATACCAAACCAGGAAGTAAGTAGCCCCAGCTACAGTAGAAAAAACTTCCATACTCGTGACTATCTAAGTCATTATGTGTTAGTCCAAACTGCAGCCAATCAGGCGACAGCACCCACCAGAATGTTCTCCCCAGAGGCTCAGGCTCTCAGATTTTCTACCGCACGTCGTGTGAAGGGAGTCTCCCTGAGCTCTGCTCAGTTTTTTCTTCTATATCACTAATTTCTTCAACTTTCACAGATGTCTTCATCTAAATCCCTGTTTAGAGCCTGTGACTCTTGTGGGAAGCCAAGACTTTTCAAAGAGGACCCCCACAAGAAATGTTTGTATTGTCTTTATCCTGATCATGAGGTGAAGGAGTGCAAGATCTGCCGGACTTTCCCCTCCAAGACCATCAAGGATAGAGAAGGGCGCCTTCTATTGTGGCTCAATAGACTAAAGAACAAGGATGACCCTGTCTCTGAGGTAGGAAGTTGTGGTTCCGGCTCTTCATTTCTTTCAACTAAGAGGAAGGCTGAAACTGATGTTTCATCTCTGAGGGCGAAGGTGGTTAAGAAGTCTAAATCTTCTCAGGATGCTCCTGGGCCTAGTTCTTCAAGTAAAGTTATCCCACTTTCCAAAGGGGATTCTACGCCCTCTAAGAAGTCTGGGACTAAGACAGTGCCTAAGAAATCTTCTAAATCTGTGCCTCCTCAGTTGCCATTATTGACAATTTCAACGTCAAGGAAAGACTGTGTTTCTTCTCATGTGGCCACTTCTACCATCTGCACTATGACTTTCTCCTCACCGAAGCCTACACTTGTCATGTCTTCAGCTTCTTCGCCTACACTGGTTCATGTCCAGATTAGGCCTATCTCGTCGTCGACAGTTGCCCCGACGACGATGGCCAAGGTACCGTCGACGATTTTGTCATCTTCATCTTTGAGATCCCCGTCGACGATAAAATTGGCACCGTCGACGAGAACATCGACGTCGACGGCCCTCCCGTCGACGGTAAAATCCTCGTCGACGACGAAGACTCCGTCGACGATGCCCCCGTCGACGACGGCGAAGCCCCCGTCGACGGCGACGGCGAAGCCACCGTCGACGACTTCGACGACGAAGCCACCGTCGACGGCCTCGACGACGAAACCACCGTCGACGGCCTCGACGACGACACCACCGTCGACGACCTCGTCGACGAAGAGATCCTCGTCGACGGCAAAGCACTCGTCGACGAAGCTACTGTCTACGACCCCGTCGACGACCCCGTCGACGAGACAGCACTGTCAGCAGTATACAGACGTCCCGTTGACGCCGCCTCTTTCAAGCTGCACTACTTTGCAGGTTTGGTCTGCGCAGACAGCAGGGATTCCATTGCCATCTCCTGCGACTACAGCTACTTTATTAAAAAAGAGAGCTACTGCGGAATCTATTTCTACTACCCTTGTGGTGCCTGACAAGCTTTTGGATTCAGATGAGGAAGGATCCTATGAAGACGAAAATTTTGGGGCAGCTAGGAGTCCATCCGAACTCCATATTAAAGTTCAGGAAGATGTTGAGGATAACATGGAGGACGTTCAGCCTGCTCCGCGTGCTGACAGACCTGACACTGATAGGCAATTGCCTGAAGATTTATTCCGCAATTTGCAGTACATGCTCAGTGACTATTATAGACGTTTCCCACCTTCTGAGTCTGGTGACTCAGTGATGTCTACACCTTTGCCGCAGGGAAGGCCTTCCCTCTCTCCGCGGACACGACCAAGGGCTACTAATGCGTTGGAGGACAGTCGCTCAACGTTGCCTACGTCACCAGTTTCATCTCCTCAGCCAAGGGAAGAGGAGCTCTCGGAACAGGAAGAATCGTCGGAGTATGAGGATTACAATGCGAACACACCCTCTCCGGCGGAGCCTACTACTTCTGAGTCACCACCCGTGGACGTTGCCTCATTTCACAAGATCATGGATAGAGCAACTAGGAGGTTTCTGATAACCATGGAAGCAAAACAAGAAGACTGCTTTTTGTATGATTTTAAATCTACCCCTCATAAGCAGAGTTGGACCATTCCAATTATAGATTTCATCTGGAAGGAGGGTCTTAAGATCATGGCCAAGCCGAATTCCTTACCAGCAGTGCTCCCTAGAGTAGATAAAAAATATAGGGCGCCTACTACTTCTCCAGCATGCCTTGTCGGGCAAGCTAAAGCCGATTCTGTGGTGGCACAGGCAGCGCAGAAGAGATCTTCCAACCCTACGTCTCAGGTCTCTGTTCCTCCAGACAAGGATGGGAGACGCCTTGATTCCATTGGCAAGAAGGTTTCTACCATTGCAGCCACGACCATCCGGGCCGCAAACTCCCTCGCCATTTTAGGGAGATACGATAGACAGATGTGGTCGGACATCTCACCGTACATGGACAAGCTCCCCGAGCCTGATCGCACTGAGGCCAAGAAAATCCTTCAGGAAGGAGAGTGTGTCTCCTCGGAGATGATTGACGCTGCTGTGGACGTTGCTGCCACTGCCTTTCGACAGCTTGCGGGTGCAGCTGTTCTTAGACGGCAAGGATGGTTACGAGCAACCTCCTTTAGGCAGGAGGTTCAAAACAGAATCATTGACATGCCTTTTGATGGAGAGTCACTATTCGGCAAACATGTTGATGAGGCCCTGGAGGCAATAAAGAAAGACACTGAAACAGCACGTTCACTGGGTACCCTTCAATACCGGAAATCTTCCTTTCGTGGCACAAGAGGAAGGGGGAATTTCAATAATAGAGGAGGATACGCCCAACAACGCTCTTATTCCTCCACCCAGGGAAACCAAAGATTTCAGCCTTACCGGCAACAAACCTATGGACAAAAGAGAGGAAATTACTCTCAACCTCGAGGAAAATCTAATTATCGAGGAAGAGACAACAAGAAATGAGGCACGCATCCTGCCACCACTTTGTGCCAACCCGAACCAAATTGAAGGACAAATATCCCAACACTACTTAAATTGGTCCGAAATTACTACAGACAAATGGGTCCTGGATGTAGTAGCCAGAGGACACATTTTAGAATTCGTAAAAATCCCCCCAAATTGCCCCCCAAAAGGACCCGATCCAGCGCACCTCAAGGAGCTATTCGTCCAGATCAACACCATGATCCGGAAAGGGGCAATCGAAAGAGTGCCTCATCATCAGAGGGGACGAGGCTTCTACTCAAGATTTTTCCTTGTTCGCAAGAAGTCAGGAGAGTGGCGCCCCATCCTCGACTTGCGAGCATTGAACAAGTTTCTGAAGAAACTCACATTCAGGATGCTAACACTTCAGGAAATCCTCCAATTTCTTTCGGCGGGAGAGTTTTTGGCAACACTCGACCTTCAAGATGCATACTTCCACGTACCGATTTTCCCACAGCATCGGAAGTTTCTCAGGTTCAGAGTGGCTGGCAGGGACTTCCAGTTCAAGGTCCTCCCATTTGGCCTGCGTTCAGCCCCCAGAGTGTTTACGAAGATGCTGGCCCCAGTAGCGGCCCATCTTCGGTTGCAATCGATTCAAATTTATCCATACCTGGACGACTGCCTTATCAAGGCCAGTTCTTTCGACACGGCTCAAGATCACGTTCAAAAAACTTTGTCTCTGATGCAGAACCTAGGTTTCTCAATCAACTTCGAGAAGTCTCGTCTCACACCTACAACGAGAAAGGACTTCTTAGGAGCGACACTGGACACCAACCTTGCCCAAGTATTCATTTCAGAAGAAAGACAAGTCAAGATTCAACGACTCGCGACGACATTGTCACTAAGAAAGTGCGTTTCAGTACGCATATTCAAGTCATTCCTCGGAATGCTTTCTTCCTGCATTCTGCTCACTCCCAACTGCCGTCTTCGGATGAGACCCTTACAGGAGGAACTCAGTCGCCAATGGATCCAAGCCACAGGATCTTTCGAGGATATCCTCCACATTACACCTCGCATGCGACAAGCGATCGCATGGTGGACCCACCGATCCAACTTACAAGTGGGGTGTTCTTTCCTAGCGGAGGTTCCCAGGTTCATAGTGACGACCGATGCATCAATGACAGGCTGGGGTGCACACCTCCAAGGCATGACGGTCAGCGGGAAGTGGAACCAGGTCCAAATGAAATGGCACATCAACCGGCTAGAGTTACACGCCATATTTTTAGCCCTGAAGTCCTTTCAAGCGACTCTGCAAGGTGCCACAGTCTTGATACGGACAGACAACACCACCTGCATGTATTATCTAAACAAACAGGGCGGGACCAGATCAGTCCGACTATCTCAACAAGCACAAGAAATATGGAGTTGGGCCTTGACTCACGATATTCATCTGTCAGCGGTCCACGTTCCGGGGATTGCGAATGTATTGGCGGACTCTCTCAGCAGGTCCGGGGGCTGCACTCACGAGTGGGAACTTCATCTCCCATCTCTACGTCGCATCTTTCAGATGTGGGGGCATCCGGACTTGGACTTGTTTGCAACCTTCCAGAACCGGAAATGCCCATTCTTTGCAAGCTGGGTTCCCCACAAGGACTCGTGTGGGGATGCCCTTTCGCTGAACTGGAATCAAATATTCGCGTACGCCTTTCCACCGATACCTCTGATCCCGAAAGTTATCAGGAAAATGAAGAAACAGCCATGCCGGTTGATCTTAATTGCTCCTCGATGGCCCAGACAATACTGGTTCCCCGAACTACTCCTTCTCTCGGAATGCAACCCTATACCACTACCACGCATTCCGCAGCTTCTATCCACCCAGCAAGGCAGGGTATACCATCCGGACCCGAACTCGCTGAAATTGTCAGCTTGGCTCCTCAACACATGGAATTTGCACACCTAAACATTCCACAAGATTGTCAGGAGGTGCTTGCAAAAGCCAGAGCTCCATCCACGATCAAAACATACAAACTCAAGTGGAAACGGTTCTGTGCATGGTGCCAAGCTAATGACTTACATCCCATTCAAGCAACACCAGAACAAATCCTTCCTTTCTTTCTGCATCTAGCCAGACTGGGTTTGGCGCACTCTACTCTTAAGGTCTTCCTAGCAGCCATCTCTAGGTTTCGCCAAGATGGATCAAACTCCCTGTTCTCTGTACGGATCATCCAACAATTTTTCAAGGGCTTATTTCGCATGTTTCCGCCGGTCCGAAAACCTCCTCCGGCATGGCATCTGAACATCGTCCTATCTCAGCTCATGCGACACCCCTTTGAACCGATTCATAAGGTGGACCTGAAATTTCTGACATGGAAAGTATCGTTGCTCCTGGCTTTGACATCTGCTAGGAGGGTCAGCGATATTCAGGCGTTTACATCTAAGGCACCTTTCCTTCAATTCACCACGGACTCAGTGGTATTGCGCACTAATCCCACATACATGCCTAAAGTGCCACTGGACTTTCATCTTAATGAACCTGTTGTCCTTAAAACATTCTTTCCTAACCCACAGTCTACGGCTGAGAAAGCACTGCATTCTTTAGACATTAGAAGATGTCTTCGATTTTATCTCTCCAGAACTTCGGCCATCCGCAAGACAGACCAACTGTTCGTGGCTTATGGCCAGCAACGCCGGGGTTGTGCTGTTTCAAAACAGACCATTGCTAGATGGGTCTCCTCTACGATTGGACTTTGTCACCAACAGGCTGGTAGGCCCTTACAAGCCTTGCCAAGAGCACATTCAACCAGGGCAGTTAGCTCTTCCACTGCCCTTTTTGCTGGTGTGCCACTTCGACAGATCTGCAGAGCTGCCACGTGGTCTAGCAGGCACACCTTTACTAGACACTACTGTCTGGACTCGGCAGATGATGCAGATGCTTCGGTTGGGAGAGCAGTGCTTCGCAATCTTTTCAAATAAGGTGAGCCTCTGTTTCCACCTCCTCATTTATGCTCTTTAGACGTTTGCTCAGAACATGTTGATTACTGTTATGCATGTCTCCTATACTATATACATAGGTATATTTAATTATATGCATACATGATATTCTGACGTCTACGAGCGTTATAATGTGAGTACTGCTTACTATTCTGATTCAGGCATGTGAATCTATGAAAGACACCCCTAATACTGGAGAAGAACAATAGTTACTTACCTGTAAACAGGTGGTTCTCCAGTATTGGTGTCTTTCATTGATTCACATGCAACCCGCCCGCCTTCCCCCAGAGGCTCTCTCGAATAGCATGGGACTTCACTCCTGTGCGAGAAAATCTGAGAGCCTGAGCCTCTGGGGAGAACATTCTGGTGGGTGCTGTCGCCTGATTGGCTGCAGTTTGGACTAACACATAATGACTTAGATAGTCACGAGTATGGAAGTTTTTTCTACTGTAGCTGGGGCTACTTACTTCCTGGTTTGGTATTTCTGTTATTTGCTATATATTTTATGGCATTTTATTGCTTTTTTTATATACCGTGAGACTCCTACTCCGACGACGGGGAATGATTCAGGCATGTGAATCTATGAAAGACACCAATACTGGAGAACCACCTGTTTACAGGTAAGTAACTATTGTTCTTCCCTTTGGCATGCAGCTGCTTTTGGCCATAGAGAAATAGTCCGCCTCCAAAGGGCATGGCCAACAGGACGGGCAGTGAATCACTAGCTGCACCCTTCAGTCGAATGCACTTCAGGTAAGAAAGAAAACTAAAAAGTGAAGAGAGACACAGCAGGTTTTAAAAGCAAAAATGGGAGCCAGGCATCTCCGTGCAATAAAGGCTAAAAGGGAATCAGATCATAACATGAAAGGGCGCTAGGCACATCACAACACAAAGTGCTACAAGGAAATCAGACTGTAAAATAAATGGAGCCAGGCACCTCCCAGCACAAAAGTGCTGCAAGGAAATAAAACACTCCCGCCAGTGTGGTACAAGCACTCAGAAAGGAGTGGGTAACCGTATAAAATTAAAAGCGAGCTCCTACCGGAGATCCGAACCCCGATGCATGAAAGTGGATCACTGCGAGTCTCCGGTTTGGCACTTGTGGTGGCACTAGGCCGCTTAGTATACACCCACTGCCACCAATAAATTGGATGTTTACTCTCTGTATTGGCTGTTCTTCTTCATCTTTCAGATACTTAATGTGGTTTTTCGAATGTACCCACCACTACTAATGACTTTTGGCTGTGTGCTAGCTGTGACCTTATGTACATAATGGGCTTAACTAAGTGTGAAGGATGTCCAAACTATTACTAGATTCTCAATTAGTTGGATGGGGACTCTTTATATCGGATGCACATTAACTTATCTGATACTATATTTTCATACGTCTACCCACTGCCACCATTATTTATTGACTGCACTGTCTGCAACATCGTGGATACGGTGGGTTTAATTGAGTTAATAAATCATTTGACCTATTATGGTCATAAGAATTCCGGATCCCTCTTGCTGTATCAAAAAATACTTGACGCCCCAGGAACCCATTTGTATTGAGAAAGAGATTTTAACTTCATGTGAATGTTTTCCTGGTCTGGTAATTGTTCCCTCAGCGTATAATGAACCTGTGGGTACGCTGTACAAACTGACAAATACAATTATAGTGAATGCCAAAGTACAGCAAAAAACCCTGCTTGGCCTTGTTATAGCTATAAGCATGCTTCATCAGCAGAAGTCTAGATGACCGGAAAATGGTAGATACATTTGTATGGTCCCCTTTTTTCCACGGGTGAGTGACTACAGAAGTGGCCTCCCTCTAGTGAGACCTATGGAGCCTAAAACATAGGGTAAATGACTGCCCAACATAGATGTGCTCAGGTTTGTAACTCAAGGGTCTTTGGGCTTTTTCTTTCACGTGTGATTATCACTATGAATCACTGTCCAGTGAGATGCACTGATAAACTATAATAATTACTCTCAGCCAAATCACCTGTAAGGAGGTGTGCATAATTACACCCTCACCTCCATTTTTCCTCCATTACAGTCCGCTTCTACAAGATGGACCAGTATGGTAAGACCTACTTTTACCTTTAGCACTGACTGAGTCAGGACTATGATGTTCTAGGGATCCTGTTAACCCTGATGAAGGCCCATGACCCTTCTGGGCTCTAAAAGGGCCTAAACAAGGTGGTTAGAAGTGAGAGGGAGACATCATATTTTGTCTCACCCTTTTAAATTATTTTAATATTGCCCTTTCCTTTTTAAGAAAGAGATATATTTTACCCTAACACTGACGTAGTTTTACCATTTAATCTGGATCCCTCGCCTATCAGCAACAAATATACTTGTAACCTCCCTCGTCTTGAGCTCTTTGGTGGGATTATCCAACCAAGGTGGGACGAATTCACCTTTGATGAACCATTCCACAATAGTGAGTGAGGCTTTTCGTTTTTTTTTTTTTTACAATGGTCGTGTTAGGACTTTGGCATTTATGAATCTGATTTTGTTCTTTGTCCACTACCATTCTTTTTGTGGGCATCATTGTGGCTTTGAAGGATGTATGGTAATAGGTCATATTCTCCTTCTCTCTTGTTGTAATAGAGACTAACTGTACAACAAACCTGAATGTACTAACTGCTTATAGTGTATATGGGAAAGGCTTAGGGCCTAGGAAGCGTATGCTTTGAATGGTGATAATAGCTACTTTTGTGCGAGATTACCATATTATTTTTAACAGCAGGTTCACATTAGTCTTGCTAACACATATAACAGAAATGCAGCGTAAACTTCCTCTGCGGTCCAAACAGCTACACCTAGTGCGCAATATTTGTTCTCTTCCAGGGGATACTCGTCAATAGTCATAAGCATTGAATAAGCTCCGCCCACGTGCGGGATCCCGGAGCATATAGAAATATACATATATATGTGTATTTTGGAGGCCACAATTCCCTAGCACTTCCACCACATTCATATTTACATGTATATAAATACATAAATATGCAGCCTAACATAGTTCCAATAGGGCAAAATGCCAAAATTACATAGGTTTTTCTTGTACAAAAATAATCTCCTACATACACCTTGTAATAGAGAACATACACTGTAATAGTGTCATACAAGAAACCTTTATTTTCAGAAATGAAAAACAGGTAATAGCAGGCAGTTGGCCCATAGGCTGCATAGATGAATAAACATCACAGTACAGTAAAAAACTGGCACCTTGCGTTTAAGACTTCCAAGAACCTGGACACTGTGCCTTTAAGACCTCCAGGAGCAGCTCTGCTCCTATCATGCACCACAGGTGACAGTTAGGTCAGTTCTTTTTTACGGTGTACTAACTTGTAGCAACCTGAGTATAAGATGCAAACACTACATTAACGTACTATAAATGCTCGTCCGGGAAGGCGGGAGGGTTGCTTATGACTTTGATGAGTATACCCCTGGAAAAGAACTAGGATTACAGGTAAGTAATTAATCCTTCTCTTTCAGGGGATACTCATCAATAGTCATAAGTACTGAATAGAGTAGCAAACCAATACCCACTACCTCGCGGACGAGCAAACAGTATTTAAAAACAGGTAATAGCGCATCTCAACATGACATCAAGCAAATACATTTCTCAGTGAGGCTTGCCCAACCTGGGCAAAATTGTTTATCAGAAGTTATGAGCCGGACAACAGCGCATGACAAGTAAAAGGATGTGTATTTACTGTTGCTTATTTTTGATTAACATTAGTGATGTGTGGCACCTTGGGACAAAACAGTAAAATGTTAAAAAATAAAAACTGCTTTTCTGTTTAATAGTCGTCAACATTTAGCTGTCTTCCATAAATCCAGATCTTTATTGCCATTTCATATATATTTCCTGGCAGTGTAGGAAGTGGTTGTTGCAGCTAATGTAAGGTACTTTCTTTATTAGTTCAATCAATCAATCAGGTCATTTGTAGAGCGCACTACTCACCCGTAGGGTCTCAAGGCGCTGGGTTGGGGGGGGGGGGTGCCGTTACTGCTCGAACAGCCAGGTCTTGAGCTTCTTCCTGAAGGAGAGGTGGTCTTGGGTCAGGCGCAGGTCGGTTGGGAGTAAGTTCCAGGTCTTGGCGGCCAGGTAGGAGAAGGACCTTCCTCCTGTTGTCGCTCTTCGGATGCGGGGGACGGCGGCGAGGGCGTGGCTGGTCGATCTGAGGAGGCGCTTGGGAGTGTAGAAGTTGATCCGGTTGTTGAGGTAGCTCGGGCCTTGGTCGTGTAGGGCTTTGTGCGCGTGGGTGAGGAGACGGAAGGTGATTCTCTTGTTGACCGGGAGCCAATGCAGATTTCTCAGGTGTCCGGAGATGTGGCTGCGTCGGGGGATGTCGAGGATGAGTCTGGCCGAGGCGTTCTGGATCCGCTGGAGTCTCTTCTGGAGCTTGGCGGTGGTTCCGGCGTAGAGGGCGTTGCCGTAGTCCAGTCGGCTGGTGACGAGGGCCTGGGTGACCGTCTTCCTCGTCTCGGTGGGGATCCACCGGAAGATCTTACGTAGCATGCGCAGGATGTTGAAGCAAGACGAGGAGACGGCGTTTACTTGTCTGGTCATGGAGAGGGAGGAGTCCAGGATGAAGCCCAGGTTGCGTGCGTGGTCCGTCGGTTTGGGTGCGGTGCCCAGGGCGGGGGGCCACCAGGAGTCGTCCCAGGCGGAGGGCGAGGAGCCCAGGATGAGGACCTCCGTCTTGTCCGAGTTCAGTTTCAGGCGGCTGGTCGTCATCCACTCGGCTACCTCTCTCATCCCTTCGTGCAGGTTGGCTCTGGCGGTGGCGGGGTCGTTGGTCAGGGAGAGGATCAGCTGGGTGTCGTCGGCGTAGGAGATTATGTTGAGGTTGTGTTGGCGTGCGATGGCCGCGAGGGGGCTCATGTAGACGTTGAAGAGGGTGGGGCTCAGTGAGGATCCTTGAGGGACGCCGCAGATGACTTTGGTGGCCTCTGACTTGTACGGTGGTAGGCGGACTCTCTGTGTTCTTCCGTCGAGGAAGGAGGTGATCCATTCCAGTGCCTTGTCCTGGATTCCGATGCTGCCGAGGCGCTGTACTAGGGTGCGGTGGCAGACAGTGTCGAAAGCCGCGGAGAGGTCCAGGAGGATGAGGGCCGCTGTTTCTCCGTTGTCCATCAGAGTTCGTATGTCATCGGTGGCAGCGATGAGGGCGGTCTCGGTGCTGTGGTTCGCTCGGAAGCCAGACTGTGAGGGGTCGAGGGATCCATTCGTCTCGAGGAAGGCGGCCAGCTGTTTGTTGACGGTCTTCTCGATGACTTTGGCCGGGAACGGGAGGAGCGAGATGGGACGGTAGTTCTTGAGGTCGGTGGGGTCTGCTGTGGGTTTCTTGAGAAGAGCGCTGAGTTCGGCGTGCTTCCAGCTCTCCGGGAAGGTGGCGGTGTCGAAGGAGGTGTTGATGATGTCCCGCAGGTGGGGTGCGATGACAGCGTCGGCCTTGTTGAAGACGTGGTGAGGGCAGGGGTCAGTCGGAGATCCGGAATGGATGGAGTTCATTGTGCGGATGGTGTCTTCGGTGCTGATCGGAGTCCAGGTGCGGAGGGTGGTGGTGGGTGGCGTTGTTGCGGTTGTGGCTTGCGTTGGTTCGTTGCTGAAGCTGTTGTGTATGTCCGCGATCTTGTTGTGGAAGTAGGACGCGAGGGAGTTGCAGAGGTCTTGCGACGGGGTGATGTCATTGTTTCCGGCGCTGGGGTTGGAGAGCTCTTTCACGATGTTGAAGAGTTCCTTGCAGTTGTGTGCGTTGTTGTCCAGCCGGTCCTTGTATGTATTTTTCTTGGTGGCGCGGATCAGTTGGTGGTGTTTCCGGGTGGCGAGCTTGAGGGTGGTCATGTTGTCCGTAGTTGGTTCCCTTCTCCAGACTTTCTCGAGGGCTCGACAGTTCTTCTTGGAGCTCTTGAGTTCGTCGGTGAACCATGGTGTTTTTCTGCTGCAGGGTCTGTTGGGTGGGGTTCTCAGAGGGGCGAGTTCGTCCGCGCCGTTGTTGATCCACTTCGTGAGGTTGTCGGCGGCCTGGCTGGGGTTCGCTGAGCTGGCAGGAGGGTGCTGGCTCAGGGAAGCGGTGAGCTGGTCGGCTGTGATCTTGTTCCAGCTTCTTCGGGCAACCTGTTGCTGGTGGTGGTGGATCGTTGTTCTTTTGAAGCTGAAGTGGATGCAGCTGTGGTCCGTCCAGTGGAGTCCTGTTGCGTGGCTGAAGGTGACGTCTTTGCTGGATGAGAAGACGGCGTCGAGTGTGTGTCCGGCGAGGTGGGTGGGGGTGGTCACCAGTTGCTTGAGTCCGAGGTTGGCGAGGTTGTCGAGCAGGCTGATGGTGTTGCGGTCGCTGTTGTTCTCCAGGTGGAAGTTGAGGTCCCCCAGGAGGATGTATTCGGCGGAGGGGAGGGCATGCGGGCTGACGAAGTCGGCGATGTCCTCGCTGAATCGTGTGCGTGGACCCGGGGGTCGGTAGATCAGGGTGCCTCTGAGGGTGGTCTTCGGGTTGGTGTGGATCTGGAAGTGCAGGTGTTCAGCGGTGGTTAGGGTGTCGTCGGTGTTGGTCGTGATGCGGATGGTGTCTCTGTGGATGATGGCGATGCCTCCTCCCGTCTGGTTGGTGCGGTCCCTTCGGATGATCTTGTAGCCCTCCGGGATGGCGATGGCGATGTCTGGGGCTGAGGAGGCGTTCATCCAGGTCTCGGTGAGGAAGGCAACGTCAGGGGCGGTGGTGTCGAGGAGGTTCCAGAGTTCTACTGCGTGTCTGTGGACGGAGCGGGTGTTGAGCAGTATGCACTTGAGGTGGTTGCTGCTGGTGTTCGGCTTGGCGGGAGCAGGGAAGGTCCGGATGCAGGTGAGTTTGCAGGCGTGGCAGCTGAAGGGTCCGTGGGTGTGCTTCGGGGCGGCTCGATGACATCCTGGGATGCGGCCGGTGTTGAGTGCGATGAGATCGGCGGCGCTGTAGGTTCGTCGGGTCGGCTTCCGTCGGTGGGGGCCAGGGGTCCTGGCCCTGGGCGCGGTCCAGGCGCGGACGGGCGCAGACGGGCTTACCTTTGGCGCGCCTTCGGTGCACAATCGGCGCGCCCGCTGCGCGTCAACGCTGCGCGTTCGCACGGTCGCCATTTAAGGCCAAGTGCGCGGGTGGGCGGAGCAGCTGGGAGGCGGGAGCGGGGAGGGAACAGAAGAAAAAAAGGGGCGGGGTCGGCGGTGGAGGCGGGAAACACGAAGGGTAACGGGCAGACTACGAAATACAGGCACAAATGAGGGTTAAAACAACACTAACACGGGCAAGACTACGAAGGAGAAAAACAAGCAAAAATGATGGTCAGAAACACAAAACACGGGCAGGAGCTACGAGGGAAAACAAGCACAAGTGATTATTAAAACAAACAGAGCAATGATAGCAGGGTCAGCCGGCAGCGCGGCTGGCAGCGAGGCAGAGGGCACAGCAGGGGGGCGCACGCAGCAGCTGGTGGCCGTGCGGCGCGGGGGTGTCCCACAAGTGGCCGTGCGGCGCGGGGGTGTCCCACAAGTGGGTCACCTAGTTGTCGCCCCTCACAGAGTTCCTTATAATTGTTTGTTCATTTGTGTCGTATTTTATGGTGATGTACTTGCACTTCAACGGTTTTATTGATTTAATAGTTTTATTTTGTACATATATGTATATTTTATGGAAATCAGTTTGCAAACTAAACTGATGGTGAACACAGGAGGCATAGTAGGACCCATGGTCTATATCTTCTTTGGAAGGTAGGAGAAACCCTGGGTGGTGAACTCCGCTCGCGGAGTTTGCGGAGTTTTCCGCAATCCGTGTTATGCGAAGATCCCAAAAACTCCGCTCTGCGTTGCAAACTTTTTTCCTCACTCGCCAATATCAAGTTCGCAAGCAAGGAAAATCCGCCTCCCGGCGAGATTTTTACTCATTATTGATCGTCCATGTCAAGTTGGGGAGCGTGGAGAATCAACCATGCGTGCGGTTGGATTTCTCATGCGAGTGGTCACATGTGCCGACGACCGCTCACGTTGAGAAACCGTCCGATCGCATTAAGAAAGCTGCCGCTCTAGTAAAAAATCTACTCTAGTGGTAGAAAGGGAGCAGAGCCCGCTTGCTCTGTGCATGGTGCGGTTTACGATGATTGCACAGTGTGGACAAACACCTGACACTGAAAATCACTACGGACGGCATTTTCCTTTGCACTCGCCACTTGTGGAGCTCCGGGTAGCACGGCAGAGCTTTATTTTGCACTTCGCGGAGTTCTGCTTAGTAGAACTCCGCAAACTCAACCAAGGCTTAGGTAGGAGGAATAGGGTCAGGTATTTAACATCATGGTAAATACCATCACAGCGGAAAGATTTTTGTTTTTCACCAGATGTGGTAAATATTTACTATTCTGCATGCTCAACGTGAAAGGAAGTATAACATGCAGAATCAGTATTTAACAGACCAATTCCACGTGCTTTGCCTTTTTTCTTGTGGGCCTTTTCCCCACAGTACATTTCAGCAGGTTTGACTTATCAGAATCTAGCAGGGGAAAACGGCAAAACTGATGATTATTACACAACTCTTAATTCCAATCCCTTTGCAAACTTATTTGTACAGGGATCAGAATGTTGTCCTCGTCATGTAATGAGGACCAAGAGGATCATCTGCTCCCTGGCCTCACTGGTAAGTTGTTTGTGTCACTAATAAAACAGTGCAAATGTTTGCATATTTCTGTTCAGTCCGAATTGTCTGGTTTCTTTAAATCAAATATTTCTATGTTGTTGAAAGTATATCGTTTGAGCTTCATGTGTCTTTGGGGAAGTTTTTAACCTTAATTTGCTTGTTTTTTTATAGTCCTCTTTGGGAAATGGTGCAAGATGGAATTGATTTGAAGAGCATCAAATGGACACAACACTAGACCTTCCATCAAATTAAAGGCGTTGCTGTTGGGATGGAGTGATCTGTATTTGTTGTGCATTTCCATTTCGCGGCAGAATCATGTAGATGTTGCTCTGTACTTAAAGCGATACAATGGCTGGTTTTAGGATTAAAATATCCTAGTAGAGGGAATATGCCATATAGGGGGGTGTAGGAGACTGGATGCTTAATATTTCCCTGTGATTTTTTGGGGGTTTAGACATTTATTAAGCTGCATGTTGCAATATCCACTACAACACCTCTCAGATTTGTGCCACTTGAAGTTTTCAAAATATTTCCTCTACGGTTATAATCTGGCTATTTCTGTAATGGATCAGCCGTAAATTCAGATGGTGTTAGCACAGGTAACACAGCAGCACCTTAATCAGTACAGTTGTATAATAGTAGAGAATGCTTACCAATTGGATTATTCAAAAGTTGGAAGAAGCTGAAACTTAGAAATGGGTAAACATGTATTTAAGACCAGTTTCATTGTCCATTTTGACTCCGTCTAATGTTTTTTTCTTTCTCTAATTTTGTAGCTGACATCTGTGTGGGAGTTAAGTACAGTTCCTCTTCTTTAATAGTCATAAGCATTTGAACTCACAATTGTATTTACACTTGTTTGAAACGATGGCATCATTCTCGGATTTAGCCTAACCCAGTAAGTGCTATTTTTCTAAACGGTGAAAGAAGAGGCCAGTGATACTTTTGAAAGTCGAAATTTGTTTTGTAAACATTTCGGTGTTATTGATCTAAAGTAATTTCCTGGTTAACATTCCACGAGCTGGCACATGTTCGAAATATGAGCGCACAAAGATATTGCGATTTGTAAAGATGGGCTTCTTGGGTCAAACAGACCTTTACAAAGAATTACCTTTTTTCTGCTTGTTCTCTTTGTGGTACTTTCAAGACGGCACCTGTCAGTTACTTTTCTGGATAGTTTAAAATGGTTCCAGACATCCGTCTTTTTTCACAAGTAAGCAGATTTTGCATAGTACATCTTAATCACGCACAAGGAGGCACCGTAATGTTCTCCACTCTTATAAGTATAAACGTATCTATGCAATGTTTGTGTGTAAAATAAAATGGCTATGTACCGCTAATATAAGTTGCTTATGCCAGTAAAGGTATTGTGAATATTAAAGATGGCCGTATGTTGTATATGGTCTCACTGTTTTTCATGTGTGCTTTGTGCTGCATTTCTTTAATGGAGTGTCTGTGATTCTGAAATCATGCTGCCTGCTTATCTGTTGGTGATGGGCATTTGAATCATAATTGCTTTTTGAATAGAAGACATGCTGGAAAGAGCTTGGTTGTCTGTGTCCAGAAAAAAAGAACTAGACTGCTTCAATCCCTCTGTGAACGCTTCTAACTAATAAATTACAGTTTTGATTAAGACGCAGGATTTGGGCCCACGTGAGCCAGCTCAACCTTCAGAGGACAACATTGAAAGTCAAAACCATAAAGGTTCATTCAAATCTATAAATAATTACACAGTACCAAAAGTAGTCTTTCAAATTCGCACAATTATTTTTGTGTGCAAAATCCTTATTGTATAGTACAGATGAAGCAGAATTAAAGAAAAGCAGCATGAACTTTTCAATCTGGGTGTAAATCCGCAGTGGCGTAGGAAACAGACAGAAAGTGTAATCTATATCATATGCAGGCCCCTGCTAGAGGAGAAAGAGCGTGAGTATGCTGTTCAGTCCTGGCCGGGGATTTGGAAGGGGTATGTCGAGCCATTATAGTGCATGCATATATGGATACCTCTAAAGACAGAGAACTCTGGGTCGTGGTAAGGGGCATCAGCCTCCCGCATTTTCTCATGGAATAGCATAAGCATGATATCCCATGCCTCAGCAATGGGCCGTTTACGGAGGCAATGGGTTTCTTCATTATGCAGATTGGTACTTTCAGCTTCTTCCCAACGGAGAAGAGCATTCCGCCATTGGATAGGAAGTGGTGGCTGAGAAGCCCTCCAATGTAGGGTGAGGACTTGTTTAGCAAGCAATCGTGCTAAATTGATGAAACTAACTCGAGCTATATGCTTGAGTTCCCTCTTATAGATCCCCACGGCAGTCGCCTTCTAGATAGTGAGATGAGTGAGGTAACTGATGAAAGGGCTGCATGTACCTCCTGCAAATAAGTAGAGTGTGTGGCACACTCCCATAATTTGTCAGAGGTCTGCGACATCAGAATGGCACCTGTGGCATTTAAGACCAGGGTTAAGTAGGCTCGTGTAGGAGTGTATATTGAATACATTTAAAGTGTGTGTTACGGCAAATGACGCAATGCGAAGCCAGCATTTGGGCCCACTCCGAGTCATGCAGTGGCCGTCCAGTGTCCTCTTTCAAATCAGCATCAATGATGCATCAAATAATACCAATTATGAGAGGTAAGGTCAATCTCCTAAGCAAGTAAATAGCCAGAAGCAAAATATAGTTCTGATAACCAGGCCCCAGTGCTTTTGCTCTGACCCCTCAAATGTGTATGTGCAAGAGGCTAATTACTGATCTGCATATTTAATTTACCTACACGTTCCTAGTATATGGGACAAAGTGTACTCATAACTAGTAAGTTAAATGTCACTGTTGGACTGCAGCACGTATTCCCCCATCACTGCAGTGAACAGGTGAAAACATGGCTCTAGCAGGGCCGGACTAGTCCAATCGGGCACTAGGTTTTTGGGCGGGAGGCTGGAAGGGTGAGGGCTGGTTTTGGTGCTGAGGAGGTTGCTGCCATCACCACCACCAGTAGGCCTCCACATGCTCTATAGTCCGTGGGGCTGTCTGTCAGTGTGCACCTTTGCCTTTCACATTGGTAATGGCTTGGCTCAACACTGTGTGGCTAAGGGTCCGCAGGCCTGGTCCTCGGGGCTTAGCTGCTTGGGTCGTGCAGTCCTTAAGGCACTGCATGCAGCAGGCCTAGCTTTTGAGGCGGGGGCATGTGCCTCCTTCCCCAGGGCCTTCGATACAAAAACAGCCTTCTACCTGTGCATGGACTTATGTCATGCAGAATCTGAAAGAGACCATTAGTTATAGATTCCTTACCTTAGAATTACCCCCAGACGTCAGACTGGATGCAGGGAAATTCCTTCGTAGCAGTAGCCCTGCGCGTCGGTAGGTGGCATCGGTCGCCACCGCATTAGTAGGCATCACGGTCGCCAGGATGACTGCACGGTGTCTACTTAAATGCCGCCCCTGCGCGCTGCTGTCAGTTATTTCGTTTTCCTCGCCAGCTAGCGCAGATCCGGAGAGAGCGGGCCCCTTATTCGCTTTTTGACCTACCTTTTTTGACTTTTTGTCCACGTCTTGAGTCTTACGACTCTTGGTGCACGGGTGATGTCCAGCCGTCGGCCCAGTTTCAATCCTTGTGAGTCCTGTCACAAGTTGATGTCGGTCACCGATCTGCACCTCGTGTGCCTTTTGGTGCCTGGAGCAGACCACGACCCGAAATTGTGCTCCGACTGCTGGGCCCTGAAGCGGAAGACTTTGCGGGAGCAGTCCCAAAAGCTTTTGGAGGCCCGACAGTCTGCTCCACTCCGCTCAAGGTCCCTGTCGAGTGGAAGGTTGCGGGACCGGTCGCGGAGCCATCACCACTCGTCATCGAAGTCTTCGCACTCCTCGGGTAAGTCGAAGCACAAGAAGAAGGCGAAGAAGCATCGTCGCTCTTCGCCTTCTCCCTGTCAGTCGCCCGACGAGCCACGGGACCCGGAGCGTAGTTGCTCTCCGGCTCCTTCCTCGGAGCCTGCTGGGACGGCTCCGCTCTTCCCTCCCTTTCCCAGAGCCGGAGCGTCCCCTGCCCATCTTCGAGCTTTTTACGAAGCACTTCACAGCATCTTGGAGCAACCAGGCTTGGCTGGGGGCTCTGACCTCGGCGCCGCAAGGTCCCCATGGATCCAGGCCTGGATCCGGATCGGTGGCAGTCGACCTCACTGTAGGAGAGTGGGGTCTGCAATCCTATGGTCACCCCAGATTTTTGCTTTTTGCTTCACTGGTTTACGACTTTCCCTGGCTGTGGGCCTGCTAATCAGACCCACAGCCTAGCTGTTCTCTCTCTAAATTGACAACCATGTACCTTAGGTGCATTTACCAATTGGTACTGGGCAACCTTATCAGTCCCTGTACAGTGTACCTTAGGTACCCAGGGCATAGGTGTACCCAGGGCCTACCAGGGGCTGAAGCATGTATTATGCCACCCCTGGCTGGCCATCTAAATCTGACACAACTGGCTGCATGACAGCTGGGGCAAGGTGGTGTAAACACCCTTTGCTGTAGATATAGTATACCTATATCTAACCCTAAAATGGACACATATATTCCTATCAGTCACTCCTATGGCAGGCCTTAACAATCCTGAAGGCAGAGTGCTTGGAATTATGTGAGATGGTGCTCTGGCATGAGCTGAGCCCGTTTGCAGCTTGCGGAACCAAGTCCTAATAGCTGTTCCATGATAACACTATACCATATACTCTTAAGTGCATTATAATCCTCGCGGTTAAATGCTAACTCTGGTATAACATTATCAAAACATGTGGTGTCATACGATTTGGAATACTACCCCCTCGCCAATTCTGGCGACGGGGGTAGCATTCCACCCTTCTAGAGGGACACGACATGTATGTAACTGTGAACCCCGGTTAAAGTTAACTCGAGCCTCCGCATCACAAAATGGATGCTGCCACCACAGACACAAGTCTGACCTCCTGCTGCTGGGAGTCCTTCCAGCGAGGATGGCTTGGACAAAGGGTTTCCTGCCTTGGGAGGTGCTAGCACCACCCCAGACAGGATTTTGTGTATTGAGGTAGGGAGGCCTGAAAGGAAGGAGACATGCCTGGGGCACACAAGGTGTCCTGTGCATACACCGGTTCAAACCAGTTGCTGGGGCATCCCTGCCCCAGCTCTGGCGCGAAACCGGACAAAGGATAGGGGGTGTAACCACCCCCTTCCTGGTCCAACCAGGGGAGGGACCTAGTCAGTAGTGCAGCCCCCTTTAGGAGAATAAAGGTAGGAGCTGGTCCCATTCCAAACTAGATTATCCTGAACTATTCAAGAAGAAGAAACTCTGGCCTTCGACGTTCTGCTCCACAGAAGACTGAAGAATCTCCCTTGTGGGCAAGGAGTTTCCACCCTGCACAAGCAGGCACCATCAAGCGTCCAGCGGCTTCCCTTTGTCGTCTTCCCTTGATGATCCAGACTTCAGAGCCCGACGAGACCCGGATTCCCAGACCTCTCCGACCTCAACTCACATCTGCAGCAAAGCTGAGACCCGTGGGTGCGACGAGGCACGTGGGACCGGCCATCTTGGAAGAAACTGCACTTAGCTTCCAGCACGACTCCCGAGGTAAACTCGACCAAGTGCTTTGGGGACTGAGAAGCCCCGACCCCGAGCAGCCCCTGCACCGAAGTTCAGCCCTCCAGCATCCATGAGATCTGCGTGGGGCCCTTCTGCTTGGTTCCTGCTCGACGCGTTGTCTGGTCACTTGCTGGCTGGCTAGTGGCCTCCTAGACGACAGACCTTTGAATTTGCACTGCTGATCTGGTTGCTCCAGATTGGCCCTTGCCCCCTTCCAAAAGAGGGGCACCCTGGACTCTCCTAGTCCGCACCAGACGCTTTCTTCACTCACCGCGTGGGTTGCCTTTGCCAAGGCCTGTTGCCTCCAATCCCGGATCCAACACCGCCGACAGCGAGAGCCTGCGTGGGACAGCTCGTGCCTCCATCCTGGTCGTCGAAGACACCTCATGGTCCACGTGGCTGCAGAGTCAAGTGTCCACTCTTCACCTGATCGCGACGACGACATCTGGTTCCTTCCTGGTTCCACTCCAGTCACTGGCTAGTGACTGTGAACATTGTCCCCTCTGCTTTCAGGTCTCCTTCTTCAACAATCCACCCTTGGATTGCTCCAGACATTTTCCTCCTGGTCGCCTGCAGCATCTTTTCTTTCAGGCTCCATAGACTTCAACGCAAGAACCCGACGCACTTTGACCCCTATGCACCCGCGGCCTGTGGGTGAGGTAACCAGAGCATTTCGGTGCTCAAGGGTAGTTTAACTGTCCTAGTGTCCAGTTCCACAGTCGTTTTAGTCCTACCTAGTCAGGATTGTCCGTACTCCCCTTTAACTTGAACTGTACTGTCCATAGACGTTGTTACGCATCTCGCGTGTGAGTTCACACTCTGCACACGCGTTCCGTTGGCCTCCTATTACTTACCTGAAGTTAGGGTAGCGTGGTCCCAACGATCCTACAGCCTCTGGACAGCTCCATTCCTCTAATCGACTTTCACATTCCACTTACTTAGTATATGGTTTGTCGTGCCCCTAGGGCACCATTGTAATTTTGTGCAACTTGTCGTATTTTTCGTAAGAGAATGTCATGTGCTTAGCCCTCTGACCTCATAAAGAGTTCAGAGGTGTTGTTATTAATAAATATACTGTTTATTTTCATAACAACCTGTGTGGTGTCCTTTCATCTGGTATTCAAGGGGTTATATTGTGGTAAAACAGCTGGCTTCACATGCCAAAAGAGTTTAGCCTAAGACTGCTTTGTCCATGCTACCATTAGGATAGCTGGTCTATAAGGTTGACTTACAACCAATCACCATAAGGGTTGTTTGGACTGATACAAGGTGATCACTAGAACTAGTGAGCATCATATATCAGGCCAACTTCTCACATTCACTGTACCTTCCCCGGTGCCGATCCCGGTGACGACGACCCAGACGCCGGTTGTGCCCCCAACTAGTGTCGACCCTAGCCTCATCCCCGATGTCGAAACCGCGCCGGACCGACATAGATCAACGTCGGTGCTGGAGTGGACTTCTGACATAGATTCACGTCGGTACCGAAGTGGACTTCTTTCCCACTGTTCATTCCTAGCGTTCCCTAATGCTCTGAGTGGCCGCCAGAGGAGGGTGAGGAGGATTGGGAGGGGTATATTGACTCTCTAGCAGATCAACTCGAGGAACCGTATTGGAGAACGGAGTTGGGTGATGTAAGTGGTCTGGATACCTCCCAAGACCATGGTATGCTTTCTCACCCTACCTTGGCTACGAAGGAAGGAGCTTCCTACGCTGTGGTGTTATGTAGGGTGGCTGAGGCCTTGGGTTCCCGACAGTGGCTGTTCGGACTAACCTCCTGACTGAGGTGTTTCAGCATGAAGCAACCTCTTCGGAGCCCCTGCTGCCTTTTAACCGCTTCCGTGCGGCGCCGATTCCGCCCCTGTGCTGGACATTCCAGAACAGGGTGCGGTCATGACGGAACCATTCCGTCATCAGCACAGGTCAGCCGTGACTGATGACGGAATGGTTCCGTCACAAGCATTGAAGGGGTTAATGAAGCACTCACCGACATCCTTTTGGGCACCTGGTCCATGCCAGATGGCATATGTGGGCTTTGCAGTGGGACCTGAAGTTCCATTGGGTGCAGCATCAGGGGAATCTTTCTGATGTCATCCAGATCTCGGAGGGGACTGCAAGTCAGTTGCAGTGGAAGCTCACACACCAGGATTAGGTCAGCGGCAGATCCCTCTTCCTTCCACAACCAGAGTAACAGTAGTGACGGATGAGTCACTTCTGGGATGGGGTGGCTACATGGGGGAGGTGAAGATCAAAGGCCTCTAGTCGCCAGTGGAGTCAGGGCTCCACATCAACCTTCTGAAGCTCCGGGCGATTTGTCTTGCACTGAAGGCATTCCTTCCCTCTATCAAAAGAAGAGTAGTGCAGGTGTTCATGGACATCACCACCCCCATGTGGTACTGCAACAAACGGGGCGGGGCTGGGTCATGGACCCTATGTCAGAGGCTCTTCCCCTTTTGACATGGCTGGAACATCCATCCCTGGTGGTTCAACACCTGGCAGGTTCCTTGAACACCAGGGCAGACAAACTCAGTCGCCGGTGCATGATGGATCACAAATGGCATCTTCACTCTGAGGTGGTGCAAGGTCTCTTTCAGCAGTGGTGAGAACCTTGGTTAGATATATTCGCCACCAAAGAGAACTTGCAATGTCGCAAGGCTGCGCGTTTGAATTTCCAAGGCGGCACGCGCTCGGCGATGCCTTTTGTCACGAGTGAAATTGCGGCCTCCTGGACGCCTTTCCACCTGTACCATTTCTACCCAGAGTGCTGAAGAAGATCAAGAGTGACCGGGCCCAAGTAATTCTTGTGGCTCCGGACTGAGCACGAAGAGTCTGGTACCCCGAGCTCTTGAGTGTGGCCATCGATCCTCCTATCAGACAGCCTCTTTGGGAGGATCTTCTGTCATAGCAGCAGGGGACGGTCCTCCACCCGAACCTGTCCAGCCTCCACCTCCTTGTATGGAGATTGAGTGGCGACAGTTGACAGTTGACAGCTTTCAACCTTTCTCCCGAATCTGTAATGTCATCTTGGCAGCCAGGCAGCCACCACTGAAACAGTATATGCCTGTAGGTGGAAAGAATTTGTGACATGTTATGTTATTTATATTTATAACGTGCACAGCTACTCCGAGGAATGTCCCAGCACGAGCCTAGGAGAGAGTGAACACTAGATTAGACGAAGAGAATTGTTTTCAGTTTTGTTTTTAAACAGAATGGGATCCTGAATACACCAAAGAGCAAACCGCAGCAAGTTCCAAGCTAAAGCGGTTTCAGAGCAATGGAGCTCCGACCCATCCTTTGCAACCGAAAACGCAGAACATGCGCCAGAAGTCGAATGGAAGAGTGCAGATGTCTTGCAGGCGTATAGAAAGAGAAGCGCTTTCTTAGATAGATAGGACCAGAGGTGTGAAGGGCATGGTGTGCTATAACTAAAGAATTGAATTTAATCCTTTCACCTACTGGCAACCAGTGCAGGGCGTGCAGATGTTGTCGCACGCTGCTTCTCGCAGTAACATTGAGGAGAAGCCTGGCCACTGCATTCTGAACAACCTGGAGTTTGTTGATCAGGTATCCCGGAATGCCAACATACAAGGCATTGGCGTAGTCTAACCGGGATAAAATCAGGGCTTACATGACTGTTTCCTTAGCGGCCCTAGGGAGCAATGGGAGGAATTTCCGAAGGCTCTTGAGTATCCCAAAGCGGCTCCCAGCTAACTTGTTGATCTGAGTCGCAAACGTAAGATTATCCTCAAACCAGACCCCCGTTGAAGCTGGCACCGTAGAATCGAACGGCCAGAGTGATTCTCTGAACTGAGGAGAACATTTTCCATACAAGAGGATTTCCGATATTTCCTCATTACATTTTAGTTGTGCAGAGGCCAGCCACTGAAAGCCCTTGATAGGCAGTTTTTAGCGGAGGAAATGGAGCTCTCATTTTTCCCCCATGTGAACAGAAGCTGAGTATCGTCGGAGTAGGCAATGATTTTGGCCCCCAAATCGTCTGCCATTGGCACAAGGGAGTGTCATAAATGTTAAATAGAAGGGGGCTTAGAGAGGACCTCTGTGGGACCACCCGTAAGCACCCTCTGGGGCGAGGACGATGAAGGGGGAAGCCAAACCTGTTGCATCCTGCCCTCCAAGAAAGAATTTAGCCAGCCCAAAGCAGTGCCAGATATACCAATCTCGGCAAGTCGGGTAAGCAGCAGCGAGTGGGGGACAGTGTTGAATGCTGCCGAAAGGTCAAGCAAAATCAAGGCTGCCTTCCAGTCGGCATCCAGTCTTGGATGGCCTCAGAGACTTCTGCCAACGATGACTCTGTACTATGGGGCCCTAAACCCCGATTGCTCCGGATGTAATATGCCCCTGCTTTCAATGAACTCCGTCATCTGTTTGATGACAACTTTTTCACAGACTTTTGCAATGCTGGGCAAAAAGGGAGATGGGACGGTAGTTTCCTGGCTCAAGGGATCTAGTGGTGTTTTTTTAAGAGGTAGAATCATGGCCTGCTTCCAGGTGGCCAGAACATAGGCCTCCTGAAGGGACATGTTAACGAGTCTATTAACTTCCGGGTTCACAGTCTCTGTAACGTCAGCTAAAAGTCTAGCCGCGCAAAGGGAGCCCGATTTTAGGCTCTTAAGAATTCTGAGCGAATCAGGCAAGTCAATGGAACCAAAGGCAGAGAAGGGAGTGAGCGGGAGAACGAGGAGGAGCCCCAGATGCCAAGGACGCATCTGTGTCCCCTTTACAGGAGCTGAATGAAGCCTGTATCGTGTGAATTTTATCCCTTAAAAAACTGGATACGTTTTCACACTAAGCGGTAGAAGGTGGGACCGAATACAGTTGGGCTTTAGGTGCCATAAAGCTCTGAACAATGGAAAAAAATCCTTAGTGTTGTTCCTAGCTGAGTCGATACAGGCCAAGTAGTAGAGACATTTGGCATGTGCTATGGTGGAGTAGTAGGTTTTTTTTTTGTCCTCAGCATGAGCTTTGCCACAGGGGAAAAGTCCTTTTGCCAACTATGCGCCAATTTCTTGCACTTTTGTTTTAAGTCCCTCAAATCAGGCATGAACCACTGTTTAGAAGGAGAACCCCTGGACTATTTAAAGGGGGAGGCAGGAGATAGGAGGTCAACTGCTTTGAAGATCCAGCTAGTGAAACGGGGGAGCCCCTCTTCAAGGTCATTGGCGGGATCGGGTCTAGAAGCCGCCAGGGCCTGGCTAAACACAAGCGAGTCCTTTTTAGCGAAGGCAGGCTCATGAGTGGTCTGAGACTGGGCATTGGTGCCCGCGATTTCCCAGGAAAAATAGGTCAAAAAGTGGTGGGACCAGGAGACCGGAAGAGGATCGAGCAAATTGGGTCGAGAATATGGCTCCCAAGAATTATCAAAAGGTTGACCCATTGGGTGAGTTGGGCCACATTCACTAAATCTTGAAATTCAAGAGTGTCCCCAGCATCTGTCTGCTCCAGGTGTATGTTCAAATCCCCCCAGGGTAAAATGAGCGGAGAGGCTAATACTGAGATCTAGAACTACGCATTCCCCACACAACATAGCCTCGCCCCGCTGGAGGACCCACTTGTCTCTATGTCAAATGGCCACCCCTCCCCCCCTGAGCGGTCAGCTATGGAAACCCTGTAATCGTCAGGGATAGCCATTGTGAGAGTGGGTTTGGAAAATTCGTCAAGCCAAGTCTCTATGATCAACAGAAGATCAAGTGGCTTGTCCGAAAGAAGGTCTAATACATCTTGATGGTGTTTCCTTAGCGACCGTGTGTTAATCAAGGCAGCGTGAATTAGAGGCCTCTGCATGCCCAAACTGAAAGGAGCGCTGGGGCAAGCTGAGTCAACCAAGCCAGCGCCTAACCCAAAGCCACAGGACGAGCAGATAGAATCATGACACACACACTCAGATCCCACCTGTTAGCATGAGATCAAGGGCGAGTGCAAATTGACTGCAGTTGAATACTGGTATAACACAACCTGGTCGCACATTTGGACGTGTCCCGGGCAGCATGGCTGGCGCTGGCCGCTTCCGGGACGCTGACGGGCGCAGACGTGCTTGCGTTAGGCGGGACTCTGTGCGCGTCCATGCAGCACGCATATTAATAGGTGAGTCCCCTCTATCAACTAGAGCATGCCTGAGCAAAAATGGCATCTCTAGTTGTCCACCCAGGAAGTTACTGAAAGGGGATAAAGTGCTGTATGCAAGAAGAGCAGGCAGCAGCTAGGTATGCACACCCAAATTCATAGTACAGTTTAAAAAGAGTAAAAGTATGGCAGAACACTTGAAACAAATTGTTAAGAAATAGTTAAAAGTGCGAGTCAGCTATATTTAAAAGCAATCACGTAGTGTGAGCACAGTTGTGATGTCCGATCTAAATGACCCTCGACAGCGCTGGCACCCACGCAGTGCGCATATTAATAGGTAAGCCCCCTCTAACAACTAGAGCGCACATGAGCAAATATGACATCCCTAGTTGTCCACCCAGGAAGTGATTGAAAGGGGATAAAGTGCTGTGTGCAAGAAGAGCAGGCAGCAGCAAGGTATGCACAATCAAATTCAAACAACAGTTTACAAAGAGTAAAAGTATGCCAGAACACTTAAAACGAAGCAGTTAAGAAATAGTTAGAAGCGCGAGTCAGCTATATTTAAAAGCAATCACATGGTGCACAGCAAAGGCTGTGGATCCCCTTTCTGCCCCTCTTTCGGAGGTTATCCTCTTCATTCTTTCTTTGGCCCAGCAGGGCTCTGCTCTTGGCACTCTTAAAGGTTATCTTTCTGCCATTTCAGCCTTTTCTTTTCAAGTCCCCTATTGTAAACAGATTTTTGAAAGGCATTACTCATCGCTTTCCTCCTTCTCCTTTGGTAATGCCCCAGTGGGAATTGAATCTTGTCCTTACTTATCTTATGTTTGCTCCCTTTGAGCCGCTACATAATTTTCCTCTACATCTTCTTACTCTTAAGACTGCCTTCTTGCTTACCATCACCTCTGCTCCCTGGGTGAGTGAACTTCAGGCTCTGTCTTCCATACACCCTGTCTTGCTATCCATCCGGACAAAGGGGTCCTTCGAACTAGGCCCTCTTTTCTGCCCTCAGTGGTTACCTCTTTTCACATAGGTCATACCATCACATTGCCCACCTTCTTCCTGCCTCCGCACCCTTCCAAAGAGGAGGAGAGACTCCACCGTCTGGACCCAAAAGTGCGCTGTCATTCTACCTTTTTATTAATTTTTTTATTAGCATTTTAATTAGTTACAGAACATTACAACAACAGAACAAGCCTGTTTGTTACATCGATCACAAGCCATGGTGCAGACATAGGTCATACAGTAGTGAAAATATGCAATAGATGGTCAGGTCATACTTACAATAAAAATGTACACATAATCAACATCTGTATAGTTTCGAGGGTCTCCAACACCAAAAAAGTCATGCACAGGTATACAAGCTTAAAACTTCAGTTTACCACCACAAGAAACATACAATCCTGTATATACACAGCCATTTATCCCATCGTACACAAGGGATTTAGATATAACGGCCTACCACTCCACATGGAACATCCATTTACCTCCCCCACCTACTCCAAAGGTTGCACAGTTGCGGTGTTTTCGACTTCGGCAGCCTCCTTTTGTGTCTGAACCCATTGCAGGAAAGGTTCCCAAATGTCGCAAGGTAGCGAAGTAGGCGGCATAAGCTCCCAGAATGTTCCCAATTGAGTGTGGCCAATCTTTAACTGAAAAAGATGAATGGATGTACATGAAGTAATGTACCACAAGACAGAAGAACAAAGCACAAGAAAAAAGGAAAACTACCATTAAAATATGATGTTCTTCATTTGATTGGTTTGTATTTTTTGATGCAGAGGAATATGGACATTGTTTTGGTCGAATGAATCTGTATAAAAAATTTTTCAAACATTTGATATCATGTATCACTGTGGTATATAGAGCACCCCGAGGGGGCTTGTGAATAGTGTGTCGCTTTCAAACAGTATCTGTTTGTGTTATTCATAGGCTACATCTGCCAGCCAACCCCTTATCGATGGCGCCCTTCGTCTGCCCCAGTGTACTGACACTCGTCTTTTGGCAAATAGGAAAAGTAACGCATGCAGTTTACGTGAGTTGGGTGGAGTGTTTTTGACATATCCCAGTATGCCTAGCTCAGAGGATGGAGTATCCAACCTTCCAACAATATGATTCACCGAGATGAAGAACTTAGACCAATAGTCTGTAAGCACCGGGCAAGACCATGCTATGTGTAAAAATGACAAAACAACAGTTGATGGACAGAATGCAGAACAATGTCAGTTCGGGCTGGACTGTTCCCATGAGGCACAGGGTCAGACTGATTTGCATATGGCCATGTCTGAACTGGGGTGGCGGAGTGAGCTAAAGAACGGTGATGGTTTAAACCCAGATCAGTTGACTGGGGGTGAGTGTTTGTATTGTCAACGCTCCGTCCATCATCACCTTTGGTTTTTATGTGTAAAAATGAGGCGGGTGAAAACCCACATCTCCAACAGCCGTCGTCTTTTCTAAGTCCCATCCTATGCAGACTAATGGGTGTCCTATAGAATCCATGTAAGTATTTGAAATGTATCAAGCTTAGTCTATAGTTCGGCAAGAGTTCCGTAAGTTGTCCGCAACAGAATTCCCACTGGTCTTCAGTTAGCGGAGAAGAAAGGTCATTATTCCAGTATTGCAGGGGTTTAGGCTGGACCACTGGTGCTGTGTTTTGCATTTGCCCATAGAGTCTGGTAACCAACTTTCGTGGGGACGGGGATCCCACCAGAATCTCCAATGCAGAGAAGACTGGGGGAGCCGACGGGAAGTCATCACTAATGGCCCAACATGTCGTTCGCAGACTGTGATACAAAAACAGTTCTGACAAAAACAGTCCCTCCTCCGCTGCCGAAGGAGGCATAAATTTGTTGTCGGGAAACAAATCAGCAAATGTGTAAAGGTGTAGCCTATGTTCCAGGGATTTGCTAATCCCCCTGCAATAAATGGCAGCATTGGGTTTTGCGTCAACGAAAGCGAGGGAGCATATCATAACGGGACTCCCGCCCTTTTACGCAATTCCTCCCATACCCATCGCAGTGTTACAGTGGAGTCCACATCCCCTCTGGGACATCGCGCTTTTGTACAGATGACCACCTTCAGCGGGACAGGCGTAACAATATCCTGTTCTACCGCTACATGGGGTTGAAAGGGGGTCGGATGCACCCAGAAATGCAGAAATTGGACCTGAGCGCAGAGCACATAGAGGTGCATGTCTGGGGCGTCCAAACCACCCTGTCCCAAAGGCAGGGTCATCACATCCCAGGAGACCTTAGCTTGTCCGCCCGCCCAAGCCAAGGTGACGAGATTTGATCTGAGAGTATTGAAAAAGTGCGATGTAAGCAGGATTGGAATATTTGCGAATAAATACAGGAATTTAGGTAAAATTACCATTTAAGCCAAGGCTATCCTCCCAGTGAGGGACAGGGGCAACCTCGCCCATATCTTGACCTTTTCCTCTAGCCACATGACAGCCCTCCCATAGTTCAAATTCAAATTATGTTAATGAAAAGCAGACTGAAACCCATATGCCCCAATATAGCAAATAAGTATGGCCACTTAAGTGTCGCGATGCCAGTGGTATCAACGTAAAGTAACCACTAACCTCGTAAGGATGCCAGCAGGAACGATGGTATGCAGAAAGTCCCCCTTCTTTTCCTGGACACACGCACCCACACACCGAGTGGAGTTAACACCGCTATGCGTCAATGCATCCCGGGGAAAAGGGAAGTAGATAAAATAAGAAAACACTGCCAGAGAGACTGCTCCTCTAGTCCTAATTCTGTTTCATCTAACAAAGATCTTCGTCACAGAAGCGTAGGAGTCATCTACCAGAGGGAGCTGCAGGTAAGGATGAAAGAAGGAACCAAGGGTTAGGTGACAAACAGAGAAACCTTGCACACCACACTTGAAAGCTAGACAATGTTCACAACTCACAAGCTCAACATGGCAGTTTTTACCTTTGTGTGTGAGGGTGCTTTTTGACCCAGGAGGATATCTTCAGGAACAATCACCTGATCTCTCAGAAGTTTTACTACAAATATCCATGTACTAGTAGTGGAGGTCAGTAGCAAATTGCCCAAGAAGGTCCGTGCCACATAGTGGTAATTGAAGACGAATTAAAGATCCATAACAGCACAGTCAGGTTTAGAAACGCGAGCGCTCCTGCTCTACTACTAAAACCCCAAAATCAGTAAGTTTGGCAACTATAGAAAAGAGCTCTCCTGCGCAATGAACAAAATCAGCAAGGTTGTTGGTACCAAGTGCAGCAAGGTTATGGAAAACCGAAACACACGCGCTCCTGCATACAGAACCCCCTCTCAAGGACCGCCGTCTCGGCGGTTGACCTGGCTTACCGGGATGTTTAGCATGAAAGCATTCTAGCAAAAGAGGGCAGTGTAGGTTAGCAGAGGGCTCCCAGGTTCTATCCTCCACCCCAAACCTTTTCCAATCTACCAGGTATTGCACTCGACCCCTGACCATGCGGGAGTCCAGGATTCCCTCAACTTCATACTCTTCCTGCCCGTCTATGTCTAGGGGACTGGGTTTTGATGGTAACCTCATTCCTACGGGGCATGGTTGTAGTAGAGACACGTGAAAGACAGGATGGACATGCCAAGAGAGAGGGAGAGACAATCGTACGGCAACAGGGTTAATGATCTCTTCTATACCGTACAGCCTGATGTATTCAGGAGCTAGCTTGCCCACCCCTTTTAAATGTAGATTTTTTGTGAATAGCCACACCTTATCGCCCACTTGGTAATCAGGTTCGGGGGGCCCTTTTCCTGTCGGCAAATCGTTTCTGGGCTGTCTGGGATAAGGTTAACTGGTGCTTGGCTTCAATCAGGACAGCATGTAGATGGGCGTGATGTTCCTGTATGGAAGGATGTTTGGATGAAACTGGCCACTCAAAGGGGAGCAGGTCTGGATGAAACCCGTAGAGGCAGAAGAAGGGTGAACACCCCAACGTGGAATGTTCACCATTATTATAGGAGAATTATGCCATCCAGACAAGGGGGTACCAATCGGCAGAGTTCTGAAGAGTGAAGCATCTTAAGTATTGTTCGAGGCTTTGGTTAAGTCTCTGTCTTTCCATCGGTCTGGGGATGGTAACTGGTGGACAAACGGGCCTCGATGTTCATCGCCTGGCAGAGTGCCTTCCAAAAGCGTGAAGTGAACTGGGTTCCTCGTTCTGTAATTAGAATTCTAGGTATTCCATGCGCTCTCACCACATGCTGCAGGAACACCATTGCCAATTCGGAAGCGGTAGGTAGTCTTTTTAACGGAATAAAGTGCCCCCTTTTAGTTGGTGGTTAATAAGAACCAGGATCGTGGTATAGCCTTCACATGGAGACATTTCAACAATGAAATCCATTGATACCGTGTGCCATGGAGAAGGAGGAATAGGTATTGGTTGAAGTAAACCTATGGGTTTGGAATGGCTGGTTTTTCCCTGAGTACAAACGGCGCAGTTCTTTATGTATTCCTTAGTATCTTTTCTTAGTGTGGGCCACCAAAAGGATCTCTCGATGCCAGCAATGGTTTTGTATTCCCCCAGCGCAGAATCATGGGCACAGGTCATCACTTGTACTTGGAGTGCAGGCTGTGGTCCGTACAATGCCTGGTAATGGTACAACAGATCTCCAGTGGCACCCCTGTGGTCGCGGTTTTCTTGTATCCAATTGAGGCTATCCATGTTCGCTATGGACACCTTAACATCCTCGAGGAAATCCTGTGTTACAACGAAGGCGAGGGTCTTTTCAGGAAAAGCGGAGGCAGGGAGAATGGCTGTAGGGTCCTTGTCCAACTCCTGGTGGTGCTCTGCTAGGTCCTACCGACGGGAAAAAGCGTCTGCTTTACCGTTTTGTGGTCTCGGTCTGTACTTATTGATGAAATCGTAATCAGAGAAAAAGAGCGACCATCGCAGTTGGCGTGGAGTTAGGGCTCTAGCTGCCTTCAGGAACAGGAGATTCCGATGGTCTGTGTAAATCTCAACCGTGTGATGTGCCCCTAGGAGGTAATGTCTCCATTCCTCACATGCTCGTTTGATAGCTGGTAGCTCTTTGTTAGAGATAGAATAGTTCACCTCACGGGGAGTGAGTTTCTTGGAGTAGAATGCTACCGGATGCAGTTGCCCTGTGTATGGGTGTCGTTGGGACAACACTCCTCCTAGTGCATGCTGTGATGCGTCTGTTTCTACCACGAACGGCAAGCAGGGATCAGGGTGGCGTAAAATTAGGGCTTGGGTAAAACGGGTCTTTAACCAAAGGCATGGTTGGCTTCTTGATTCCATTCAAACGTTGCCTCGCAGCAACCTGAATATGGGGTGGATGATACTAGAAAAGTCTTTGATGAAGCGTCAGTAATAGTTGGCAATCCCCAGAAAGCTCTGTATGGATTTCACATGATGGGGTGCCTTCCATTGAGTTATAGAATTTTAGCAAAAGTTATACCCCTAACACCATAAATCATATACTCTTCTTTTTGATAGTGGACGTCCCATTTATTGACCCTACTAATCTTATTACTTTTTTCCTCTTTATATACAACTTTTGGTTTTTTTTGGTTAGGTGTGTTTACAGTCTATACAAAAAACTTTACTAACATTTTCTGTCTCAATTCTAGCACACAAATATGTACACAGCATAATATTTACAAGTGACAAATAAGTACAAATTTATACATATATTCAAGTGTTCAAATCACAAACAAAAAACATATTATTCCAGATATTGATCCTGTGTCAATCCTTCTGGGTGAAGTCCTACTTTATTGCCAGTTCTACACGGTTTGTTACTTGTCAAAATCCTAATGTTGGGTCCTGTTAGAGTTAAGAGTCTATTTTTTATAAAAATCTCTGTGGGCTCAGATAATCAGTCTCCACATGTTTGATTCACCGTCGTCTTTCGGAATATGTTGCGCTCTAATCCTCTATAAATGTTGCCAATGCGTTTCGACCTCTGTATTTATGGACCTCTTAATATGTGTGAGGTCTTCCTCAGGGCATAATCAATGTGGTGTAGGACAGATTTCAATTTCTGTGGAGAAACAATCGAGGAATAGAAATTTAAATCTTGTGTGTAAGTCTATTTACATGTGTAATTGAGAAGTTTAACATGAATAACCTGTTGCACCACTTAATGCTGGAAATAAGAAGGTGGTAAACTATCTGTTCATATCTTTCTTAACACGGAGTGTTGACTCTTGTTCTGTCAAAAAGGAGATCATTTTTAGAAGGCAGGTTTAAATCCATATCCATCTGAAATCCTTGAGCGTTGAGTACGTATCCCAAGAAGGCAACTTCCTCAACGTGAAACAGGCATTTTTCTAATTTGGCGAATAAGAAGTGTATTCTGAGCCTGCCTAGAACGGTTTTGACGTGGCGTATGTGTTCTTGGAGGTTGGTGGAAAAGACAAGAATGTTGTCTATGTAGACTATACATATTGTTTCCAGGAGTCCTCTCAGCACTTAATACATGAAGAATTGGAAGGCTGCTGGGCCGTTGCATAACCCAATGGGCATCACCTGGTACTCATATAGTCAAAACTTTTTTCGGAAGCCCGTCTTCCATTTGTCTCCTGTTTTGACCCGTACCAGGTGATAAGCTCCCCATAGGTCTAGCTTGGTGAAGATACGTGCCCCTCTCAGTTGGTCCAACAACACTGGTATGAGGGGTAAAGGGTATCTGTTTTTTATCGTCACTTTGTTTATTGCTCTGTAATCGATACACGTCCTTAGTTCATCGCAGTCCTTCTTCGATATAAAAAAAGAGGAGAAGAAGCTGGGGAGGTAGAGTGTTGAATGAATCCTGAAGCAAGGTTCTCATCCAGGGAGGTCTTTAGGTAGTGTGTCTCAGGTTCTGTGAGGACGTATACTCGGCTACAAGTAATGTCGGCTCCTGGAACAAGATCGATCCGACAGTCGTAGGGTCTATGAGGTGGGAGCTGGGTTGCCTTTTGTTTGTCAAACACAGCCTGATAGTCTGCACAAACGTCTGGAAGGGCAGTGGTACAGCAGTAGCCTCCATCTGTACATCCGTAGGCGAGTAGTGCTGCCTGGGTTTCGGTTGTGTTCTCTGGATCCGATGATATGTTGGTACAGTGTTCTTTACAAAAGGCAGACGTTAATGACACAGTGCGTTCCGTCCATCGTATAACAGGGTCATGCACGGTCAGCCAAGGCATACCGAGGATGAGGTGAAACTGTGGGGCATCTATAAGATCGAATTTCATTGTTTCGTAATGGTCTTCACCAATTTGCATGGAGAGAGGAACCGTGTGAAATCTGACAGGCGCCTTCCCATCTACTGCTTTAACCATCTATGGGATTTTCTTTCTTTCATATGGAACTCCTATGTTCCATGCGTACCGTTGATCTATAAAATGTCCCGTGGCTCTGGAATCCAGTAATGCTGACACCCTAAGAGGGTTGGCTGTAGTGACCCATAGTGTGCCATTCACATTCATGTGAGCCGCAGATGGTTGAATCGGGTTGGCTAGGAAAAAAGGGATCCTTTCAGATTCTGAACCCAAGGCGGAGATCCCGTCCGTGCTTGGGCTCTTCAGTTTTCCGTTTCCTGTATTATGGTCGCCTTTCTTCCGGGAACAATGCTTCTATCGGAAATTTTAGTCCGAGCACGGCATTCCCTAATAAAGTGTCCGCTTTTCCCGCAATAATGACAGAGCTTTTGCTGCCGCCTCTTCTCTCTTTCTTCCAGAGTAAGCGGCCCTCGGAACCCACCGATTTGCATTGGTTCAGTCCCATTCCCAGTTTTAACAGGCTCCTCCAGTGGTGGCTGAGGTCTGGGGACAAAGTAACGTGTTTCTCCTCGGTTTCTATCACTAGTTCAACTACCACAGACCTGCAAGGGTCTGATTGAACTTACTGTTCAGCTCGACCATCGGGTGCGCTAAATAGGACAAAAGCAAGAAGGCAGCAATGTTTGCGCTCCTGCGCTCGAGAATTACTCACAAATGCAGCAAAGTAAAATAACATGAAAGGCTCTGAGATGAGGAGAACTGCTAAAGCGCTCCTGCGCGGTCTTCAGAGTCTCTGATCTAAATACCTGAAATCACTCCGTTGTATGGCGGAGCAGCGTCTTCCTATGTCTGCTCCTCGGAATTGCCGGTCACGCTGATAAACGGTCTGGAACCGGATTGTCAAGGCCTGCTCCTGTAGACAGGAGGGGCTTTGTAGTTTCGCCCGGAGCTTCCTCTTCCGGTACGAAGAACACCAGGCTTCTGGGGATGGTAGTACATGGTGTTCCATGCGCCCCCGGTGGCCTCTGACGTGTAATGCATGCATACTCTTTCATTCTGCACCTTGCACTGAAAAAGAAAGGAGATTCAAAGCTCTGCTTCTCCGGGGGA